>NC_135048.1:0-622907 GCF_051014685.1 Ptiloglossa arizonensis
CGTTCGCGAGATATGGCCGTTTGGAATGTAAGAAACGCTTTGAGCAACTCAAATTTCGCAGTTCTGATGCTCGAAACGAATAACTAGAACGGCCTACGGGAAAATGTGCGCATACCGGTTGTAATCGGGAGAGTTTCTACTTTCAGGATGCAACAGAAATTTTGCGGATGATCAATCCGTTCGGCTAGATATGGCAGTTTGGAGATAAGAACGCTTTGAGAAACTCCAAATTTTTCGCAGTTCTGATGCTCGAACGAACGGAATAACTAGTACGCCTAGGGGAAAAAGTGCGCATACCGTTGTAATCGGGCGAGTTTCTACTTCAGATGCTACAGAATTTTGCGGATTGTCGAACTCGTTCGCGAGATATGGGCAATTGGAATAGAAACGCTTAGAGGAACTCAAAACTTTTCGCATTTCTGATGCTCGAACAGAATAACTAGAACGTCCTAGGGAAAAGTACGCATACCGTTGTAAAATCGGTCGAGTTTCTACTTTCAGATGCAACAGATAGAATTTTGCGGATTGTCATTCCGTTCGCGAGATATGGCAGTTTTGATGTAAGAAACGCTTGAGATAACTAAAAATTTCGGCTGTTCTGATGCTCGAAACGGAATAACTCCGAACGCCTAGGGGAAAAGTGCGCCAAAATACCGTTGTAATCGGGCGAGTTTCTACTTTCAGATGCAACAGAAATTTTTGCGGATTTGGTCATCCGTCGCGAGATATGGCAGTTTTGGAGATAAGGAAACGCTTGAGAAACTCAAGTTTTTCGCAGTTCTGATGCTCGAACGAAGGATGACTAGGACAAGCCTAGGGGAGAAGTACGCATACCGGTTGTAATCGGGCGAGTTTCTACTTTCAGGTGCAACAGAAATTTTGCGGATTTGGGTCAATCCGTTCCCCGAGATATGGTCCGTTTGGATGGTTAGAACCGCTTTAGAAACTCAAAATGTTCGCAGTTCTGATGCTCGAACGACTGACTAGGGACAGCCTAGGGGAGAAGTACGCATACCGTTGTAATCGGGCGAGTTTCTACTTCAGGTGCAAACAGAAATTTTGCGGATTGGTCAATCCGTTCCCGAGATAGGCCGTCTGGATGTTTAGAACCGCTTTAGAAACTCAAATTTATTGCCGCAGTTCTGATGCTCGAAACGAATACTAGGACGCCCAGGGGAAAAGTGCGCAATACCGTTGTAATCGGGCGAGTTTCTACCTTTCAGATGCAACAGAAATTTTGCGGATTGTCAATCGTTCGCGAGATATGGCAGATTGGAGATAGAAAACGGCTTTAGAAACTCAATATTTTTCGCAGTTCTGATGCTCGAAATGATTAACTAGACGGCCCATGGGAAAAGTGCGGCATACGTTGTATCGGGCGAGTTTTCTGCTTTCAAATGCAACAGAAATTTTTGCGGATTGGTCAATCCGTTCGCGAGATATGGCAGTTTGGAGATAAAGAACGCTTGAGAAACTCAAAGTTTTCGCATGTTCTGATGCTCGAAACGAATGACTAGGACAGCCTAGGGGAGAATACGCATACCGTTTATCCAGGGCGAGTTCTACTTTCAGGTGCAACAGAAATTTGCGGATTGGTCAATCCGTTCCCGAGATATGGCCGTTTGGAATGTTAGAACCGCTTAGAAACTCAAAATTTCGCAGTTCTGATGCTCGAAACGAATGACTAGGACAGCCTAGGGGAGGAAGTAGCATTACTGTTGTAATTCGGGCGAGGTTTCTACTTTCAGGTGCAACAGGAAAATTTTGCGGATTGGTCAATCCGTTCGAGATATGGCGTCTGGATGTTAGAACCGCTTTAGAACTCAAAATTTTCGCAGTTCTGATGCTCGAATCGGAATAACTAGGACGGCCCAGGGGGAAAAGTGCGCATACGTTGTAATCGGGCGAGTTTCTACTTTCAGATGCAACAGAATTTTGCGGATTGGGTCAATCCGTTCGCGAGATATGGCAGTTTGTGAGATAGAAACGCTTTAGAAACCTCAAAATTTTCGCAGTTCTGATTGCTCGAAATGAATAACTAGGAACGGCCCAGGGGAAAAGTGCGCATAACCGTTGTAATCCGGGCGAGTTTCTGCTTTTCAAATGCAACAGAAATTTTGCGGATTGGTCAATCGTTCGCGAGATATGGCAGTTTGGAGGTAAGAAACGCTTTAGAAACTCAAATTTTCGCAGTTCTGATAGCTCGAAACGAATAACTAGAACGGCCTAGGGAAAAAGTACGCAATACCGTTGTAAACGGGCGAGTTTCTACTTTCCAGAATGCCAAAACCCAGAAAATTTTGCGGATTGGTTCAATCCCGTTCGCAAGATATGGTAGTTTCGGAGGCAAGAAACGCTTGAGAAAACTCAAAATTTGCCCGCACCCTTCTGGGATTTGCTTTCGAAACGTGTAACTAGAACGGCTTAGGTGAAAAGGTATCGCAATACGATGTCTATCGGTTCGAGTTTCTACTTTCAGATGTCAACAGGAAATTTTGCGGATTAGCTCAATCATTCGTGAGATATGGCAGTTTGGGGAGGTAAGAACGCTTGAGAAACTCAAAATTTTCGCCCGTTCTGATGCTCGAAAACGAATAACTAGAACGGCACTAGGGGAAACTACACATACCGTTGTAATCGTGCGAGTTTCTACTTTCTAGATTGCAACAGTAAATATTTTGCGGATTGATCAATCCGTACGCGAAATATGGCAGGTTTTGGAGGTAAGAAACGCCTTGAGAAACTCAAAATTTTCGCAGATTCTGATGCTCGAAAACGTGATAACTAGAACGGCCTAGGGAAAACTACACATACCGTTGTATATCGGGCGAGTTTCTGCTTTCAGATGCAACAGGAAAATTTTGCGGAATTGATCAATCCGATCGCGAAATATGCAGTTTGTGAGGTAAAGAAACGCTTTGAGAACTCAAAATTTTCGCAGCTCTGATGCTCGAAACGAATAACTAGAACGGCCTAGGGGAAAAGTGGACATAACGTTGTAATCGGGCGAGTTTCCTACTTACAGATGCTACAGAAATTTTGCGGATTGGTCGATCCGTTCGCGAGAGATATGGCAATTTGGATGTACGAAACGCTTGAGAACTCAAAATTTCTGCAGTTTTCTGATGCTCAAAACGAATAACTGAACGGCCCTAGGGGGAAAATTGCGCATACCGATGTAATCGTCGAGTTTCTACTTTCAAGATGCAACAGAAATTTTGCGGATTGATCAATCCTGTCGCTAGATGAGGCAGTTTGGGAGATAAGAAAGCTTGAGAAACTCAAAATTTGCGCAGTTCTGATGCTCGACTCGAATAACTAGAACGGCCTCCTAGGGGAAAAGTGCGCATACCGTTGTAATCGGGCGAGTTTCCTACTTTCAGATGCAACAGAATATTTATGCGGATTGTCATCCGTTCGCGAGATATGGCAGTTTGGAGATAAGAAACGCTTTAGAAACTCAAATTTTCGCACAGTTCTGATGCTCGAAACGAATAACTAGAACGGCCCAGGGGAAAGTGCGCCTACCATTGTAATCGGGCCGAGTTTCTACTTTCAAATGCAACAGAAATTTTTGCGGATTGGTCAATCCCGTTCGCGAGATATGCCGTTTGGAGGTAAGAAACGCTTAGAAACTCAAATTTTCGCAGTCTGATGCTCGGAAACGAATAACTAGAACAGGCCTACGGGGAAGGGTACGCATACCGTTTTGTAATCGGGCGAGTTTCTACTTTCAGATAGCAACAGAAATTTTGCGGATTGGTAAATTCCGTTCGCGAGATATGGCAGTTTGGAGGTAAGAAACGCTTGAGGAACTCAAAATTTCGCAGTTCTGAATGCTCGAAACGATTAACTAGAACGGCCTAGGGGAAAACTACACATACCGTTGTAAACGGGCGAGTTTCTACTTTCAGAATGCAACAGAAATTTTGCGGATTGAATCAATCCCTGTTCGCGAATATGGCAGTTTGGAGGTAAGAAACGCTTGAGAAACTCAAAATTTTCGCAGTTCTGATGCTCGGAACGAATACCTAGAACGGCCTAGGGGAAAACTACAACATATCCGTTGTAATCGGGCGAGTTTCTGCTTTCAGATGCAACCGCAAAATATATTTGCCGATTGGTCGGATCCGTTCGCGAGATATGGCAATTTGGATGTAAGAAACGCATTGAGATACTCAAAATTTTCGCAGTTTCTGATGCTCAAAACGAATAACTGGACGGCCTAGGGTAAAAGTGCGCATACCGATGTAATCCGGGCGAGTTTCTACTTTTCAGATGCAACAGAAATTTGCGGATTGATCAATCGTTCGCTAGATGTGCAGTTGGGAGATAATGAAACGCTTGGAGAAACTCAAAATTTTCGCAGTTCTGATGCTCAGAACGATAACTAGAACCGGCCTAGGGGTAAAAGTGCCGCGCAACCTTTGAAATCGGGCGAGTTTCTACTTTCAGATGCAAGAGAAAAAAAAATATTTGCGGATTGGTCAATCCGTCGCGAGATACTGGCAGTTTTGGAGATAAGCAAACGCTTTAGAAACTCAAAAATTTTCGCAGTTTCTGATGCCTCGAAAAAACCGAATAACTAGAAACGGCCTAGGAAAAGTACGCATACCGTCGTAAATCGGGCGAGTCTCTACTTCAGATGCAACAGAAATTTTGCGTATTGGTCGATCCGAAGTTCGCGAGATATGGCAGTTGGAGTAAGAAACGCTTGAGAAACTCAAAATTTTCGCAGTTCTGATGCTCGAAACGATGACCACGAACGCCTAGGGGAGAAGTACGCATACCGTTTTGTAATCGGGCGAGTTTCTACTTTCAGATGCAACAAGACATTTTGCCGGATTGATCAATCGTTCGCGAGATAATGGTAGTTTGGAATATAAGAAACGCATGAGAAACTCAAAATTTCGCAGTTCTGTGCTTTCGAAACGAGTGACTCTAGAACGGCCTAGGGGAGAAGTACGCATACCGTTGTAATCGGGCCAGTTTCTACTTCCAATGCAACAAGAATTTTGCGGATTAGGTCAATCCGTTTACTCCGAGATATGCAGTTTGGAGTTAAGAATCGTGAGAAACTCAAAATTGTCGCAGTTCTGATGCTCGAAAAACGAATAAACTAGACCGGCCCAGGGGAAAAGTGCGCATACCGTTTAATCGGCGAGTTTCTACTTTCAGATGCAACAGAAATATTGCGGATTGGTCAATCCGTTCGGCGAGATAGATATGCAGTTTGGAGGTAAGAAACGCTTGAGGAACTCAATATGTTCCGCAGTTCTGATTTGCCCTCGAAACGAATAACTAGAACGCCTATGGGGAAAAGTACTCATATCGATTGTAATCAGGGCGAGTTCTACTTTCAGATTGCAACAGAATTATGCGGGATTGATCAATCGTTCGCTAGATATGGCAGTTTGGAGTAAGGAAACGCTTGAAGAACTCAAAATTTTCGCAGTTCTGATGCTCGAAACGAATAACTAGAACGGCCTACGGGAAATGTGCTGCATACCGTTGTAATCGGAGGAAGTTTTTCTACTTTCAGAAGCAACAGAAATTTGGCCGGGATTGGTCAATCCGTTCTGCGAGATATGGCAGTTTGGAGGTAAGAAACGCTTGGAGAAAATTAAAATTTTCGCAGTTCTGATGCTCGAAACGTATAACTAGAACGGCTCTTGGGGTAAAGTACGCATACCGTTGTAATCGGGCGAGTTCTACTTTCAGGATGCAACAGAAATTTGCGGATTGGTCAATCCGTTCGCGAGATCTGGCAGTTTGGAGATAAGAAACTGCTTTAGCAACTCAAAATTTCGCAGTTCTGATGCTCGAAACGAATAACCAGAAACGGCCCATGGGAAAAGTGCGCATACATTGTAATCGGGCGAGTTCTACTTTCAAATGCAACTGAAATTTGCGGATTGGTCAATCGTCGCGAGCATATGGCATTTTGAGAGGTAAGAAACGCTTATAGAACTCAAATTTTCGCAGTTCTGATGCTCGGAAACGAATAACTAGAACGGCCTAGGGAAGAGCACGCCAATACCGTTGTAATCGGGCGAGTTTCTACTTTCAGATGCAACAGAAATTTTGCGGATTGGTCAAGTCCGTTCGCGGGAGATATGCAGTATTTGGAGTAAGAAACGCTTGAGGAACCTCAAATTTTCGCAGTCTGATGCTCGAAACGAATAACTAGAACGGCCTAGGGAAAACTACACATACCGTTGTAATCGGGCGAGTTTCTACTTTCAGATGCAACAGAATTTGCGGATTGATCAATCCGGTTTCGCGAAATATGGGCAGTTTGGAGGTAAGAAACGCTTGAGAAACTCAAAATTTTTCGCAGCTCTGATGCTCGGAAACGACTAACTAGAACGGCCTAGGGGGAAAAAGTGCGCATACCGTTGTAATCGGGCCGAGTTTCTACTTTCAGATTGCAACAGAAATTTGCGGATTGGGTCAATCCGTTCGCGAGATATGGCCCGTTTAGGATGTAAGAAACAGCTTGAGAATCCAAAATTTCCGCAGTTCTGATGCTCGAAACGAATAACTAGAACGGCCTACGGGAAATGTGCGACTTACCGTTGTAATCGGGCCGAGTTTCTACTTTCAAATTGCAACTGATATTTTGTGGATTGGTCCAATCCGTTCTGCGAGATATGGCAGTTTGGAGGTAAGAAACGCTTTAGAAACTCAAAATTTCGCAGTTCTGGATGCTCGAAAACGAAATAACTAGAACGGCCCTAGGGGAAGAGTACCATACCGTTGTAATCGTGCGAGTTTCTACTTCAGACTGCACAGAAATTTTTGCGGATTGGTAAATCCTGTTCGCGAGATATGGCAGTTTGTAGTAGAAAAACGCTTGAGGAACTCAAAATTTTCGCAGTTCTGAATGTCGAAACATAATAACTAGACCGGCCTAGGGAAACTACACATACGTTGAATCGGGCGAGTTTCTACTTTCAGATGCAACAGAAATTTTGCGGATTGTCAATCCGTTCGCGGAAATATGGCATTTTTGGGAGGTAAGAAACGCTTGAGAAACTCAAAATTTTCGCAGCTCTGATACTCGAACGGACTAACTAGAACGGCTAGGGAAAAGTGCGCATACCGTTGTAATCGGGCGAGTTTCTACTTCAGATGCAACAGAAATTTGCGGATTGGTCAATCCCTTCGCGAGATATTGCCGTTTGGGATGTAAGGAACGCTTTTGCGAAACTAAAATTTTCGCAGTTCTGATGCTCGAAAACGAATAACTAGAACGGCCTACGGGGAAATGTGCGCCATACCGTTGTAAATCGGGAGAGTATTCTACTTTCAGATGCACAGAAATTTGCGGATTGATCCAATCCGTCGCTAGATATGGCCGTTTGGAGATCAAGAAACGCTTGAGAAACTCAAAATTTTCGCAGGTTCTGATGCTCGAAACGAATAACTAGAACGGCCTAGGGAAAAGTGCGCATACCGTTGTAATCGGGCGGAGTTTCTACTTTCAGATGCTACAGAAATTTGCGGATTGGTCGATCCGTTACGCGAGATATGGCAATTTGGAAGTAAGAACGCTTGAGTGAACTCAAAAATTTTCGCATTTTCTGATGTGCTCGAACGAATAACTAGAACATTTCCTAGGGGAAAAGTACGCATACCTTGTAATCGGTCGAGTTTATACTTTCAAGATGCAACAGAAATTTTGCGGATTGGTCATTCCGTTCGCGAGATATGGCAGTTTTGATGTAGAAACCGCTTGATGAAACTAAAAATTTTCGCAGTTCTGATGACTCGAAACTGAATAACTCGAACGGCCTAGGGGAAAAGTGCGCATACCGTTGTAATCGGGCCGAGTTTCTACCTTTCAGATGCAACAGAAATTTTTGGCGGATTGGTCCAATCCGTTCGCGAGATATGCAGTTTGGAGATAAGAAACGCTTGAGAAACTCAAGTTTTCGCAGTTCTGATGCTCGAAACGAATCACTAGGACAGCCTAGGGGAGAAGTACGCATTCCGTTGTAATCGGCGAGTTTCTACTTTCAGGTTTGCAACAGAAAATTTGCGGATTGTCCAATCAGTTCCTGCCGAATATGCCGTTTGGATGTTAGAACCGCTTAGAAACTCAAAATTTTCGCAGTTCTGATGCTCGAAACGAATAACTAGGACGGCCCAGGGGAAAAGGTGCGCATACAGTTGTAATCGGGCGAAGTTTCTACTTTCAGATGCAACAGAATTTTGCGGGATTGGTCAATCCGTTCGGCGAGATATGCAGTTTGGAAGATAAGAAACGCTTTAGATACTCAAAATTTTCGCAGTTCTGATGCTCGAATGAATAACTAGAACGGCCCAGGGGGAAAAGTGCGCATACCGTTGTAATCGGGCCGAGTTTCTGCATTCAAATGCAACAGAAATTTTGCGATTGGCAGTCGTTCGCGAGATATGGCAGTTTGGAGGTAAGAACGCTTTAGAAACTCAAAATTTTTCGCAGTTCTGATGCTCGACACGAATAACTAGAAACGGCCCCCAGGGGAAAGTGCCACATACCGTTGCAATCGGGCGAGGGTAGTTTCTGCTTTCAAATGCAACAGAAATTTTGCGGATTGTCAATCCGTTCGCGAGATATGGCAGTTGGAGGTAGAAACGCTTTAGAAATCAAATTTTCGCAGTTCTGATGCTCGACACGAATAACTAGAACGGCCAGGGGAAAAGTGCCCATACCGTTGTAATCGGGCGAGTTTCTACTTTCTGAATGCAACAGAAATTTTTGCGGATTGGTCAATCCGTTCGCGAGATGTGGCAGTTTGGAGATAAGAAACGCTTGAGAAACTCAAAGTTTTCGCAGTTCTAGATGCTCGAAACGAATGACTAGGGACAGCCTCGGGAGAAGTACGCATACAGTTGTAATCGGGCGAGTTTCTACTTTCAGGTGCAACAGAAAATTTGCGGATTGTCAATCCGTTCCCGAGATATGGGCCGTTTGGATGTTAGAACCGCTTTTAGAAACTCAAAATTTTCGCAGTTCTGATGCTCGAACGATCTTGACTAGGACAGCACTAGGGGAGAGTACGCATACCGTTGTATCGGGCGAGTTTCTACTTTCAGGTGCACAGAAATTTGCGGATTGGTCAATCCGTTCCCGAGATATGGCCGTCCTGGATGTTAGAACCGCTTTAGAAAACTCAAAATTTTCGCAGTCTCTGATGCTCGAAACGAATAACTAGGACGGCCCAGGGGAAAGTCGCATACCGTTGTATCGGGCGAGTTTCTACTTTCAGATGCAACAGAAATTTGCGGATTGTCAGTCCGTTCGCGAGATATGCAGTTTGGAGATAAGAAACGCTTTAGAAACTCAAAATTTTCGAGTTCTGATGCTCGAAATGATAACTAGAACGGCCCAGGGGGAAAAGTGCGCATACCAGTTGTAATCGGGCGAGTTTTCTGCTTTCAATGCAACAGAAATTTTGCGGATTGGTCAATCCGTTCGCGAGATATTGCAGGTTTGGAGGTAAGAAACGCTTAGAAACTCAAATTTTCGCAGTTCTTGATGCTCGAAACGAATACTAGAACGCCTACGGGGAAAAGTACGCATACCGTTGTATCGGGCGAGTTTCTACTTTCAGATGCAACAGGAAATTTTGCGGATTGGTCCAATCCGTCGCAAGATATGGTAGTTTGGAGGCACAGCCCAAACGTTTGAGAGAACTCAAATTTGGCGCACTTCTGATGCTTAGAAACGAGTAAGCTAGAAACGGCCTAGGGGAAAAGTACGCATACCGTTGTAATCGGTCGAGTTTCTACTTTCAGATGCAACAGAAATTTTGCGGATTAGTCAATCATTCGGTGAGATAGATGGCAGTTTGGAGGTAAGAAGAACGCTGAGAAACTCAAATTTTCGCCGTTCTGATGCTCGAAACGAATAACATAGAACGGTCTAGGGGAAAACTACACATACGTTGTAATCGGGCGAGTTTCTACTTTCAGATGCAACAGAAATTTTGCGGATTGACAATCCGTTCGCGAAAATAGGGCAGTTTGGAGGTAAGAAACGCTTGAGAAACTCAAAATTTTCGCAGTTCTGATGCTCGAAACGAATAACTAGAACGCCCTAGGGGAAAACTACACATACCGTTGTAATCGGGCGAAGTTTCAGCTTCAGATGCAACAGAAATTTTGCGGATTGATCAATCCGATCGCGAAATATGGCAGTTTGGAGGTAGAAACGCTTGAGAAACCTCAAAATTTTCGCAGCTCTGATGCTCGAAATGAAGAATACTAGATCGGCCCTAGGGGAAAAGTGGGACATAACGTTGTAATCGGGCGAAGTTTCTACTTTCAGATGCTACAGAAATTTTGCGGGGATTGGTTCGATCCGTTCGCGTGAGAAATTATGGCAATTTGGATGTAAGAAACGCTTGAGAAACTCAAAATTTTCGCAGTTCTGATGCTCAAAACGAATAACATGGACGGCCCTAGGGGTAAAGTGCGCATACACGATTGTATTCGGGCGAGTTTCTACTTTCAGATGCAACAGAAATTTTGCGGATTGATCAATCCGTTTCGCTAGAATGTGGCAGTTTGGGAGATAAGAAACGCTTGAGAAACTCAAAATTTTCGCAGTTCTGTATGCTCGAACGAAATAACTAGAACGGCTAGGGGAAAAGTGCGCATACCGTTGAATCGGGCGAGTTTCTACTTTCAGATGCACAAGAATTTGCGGGGATTGGTCAATCCGTTCGCGAGATATGGCAGTTTGGAGATAGAAACGCTTTAGAAACTCAAAATTTCGCAGTTCTGATGCCTCGAAACGAATAACTAGAACGGCCCAGGGGAAAAAGTGCGCATACCATTGTATCGGCGAGTATTCTACTTTCAAATGCAACAGAAATTTTGCGGATTGTAATGGTCAATCGTTCGCGAGATATGGCCGTTTGGAGGTACGAACCGCTTTAGAAACTCATAATTTTCGCAGTCTGATGCTCGAAACGAATAAACTAGAACGGCCTAGGGAGAAGAGTACGCTACCGTTGAATCGGGCGAGTTTCTAATTTCAGATGCAACAGAAATTTTGCGGATTGGTAAATCCGTTCGCGGGAGATATGGCAGTTTGGAGGTAAGAAACGCTTGAGGAAACTCAAAATTTTCGCAGTTCTGTATGCTCAAAACGAATAACTGAACGGCCTAGGGAAAAGTGCGCATACCGATGTAATCGGGCGAGTGTTTCCTACTTTCAGACGCAACAGAAATTTTGCGGATTGATCCAATCCGTTCGCTAGATGTGGGCAGTTTGGAGATAGGAAACGCTTGAGAAACTAAAATTTTCGCAAGTCTGATGCTCGAAAACGAAATAAAAACCCCAAGGGAACGGGCCTAGGGGAAAAGTGCGCATACCGTTGTAATCGGGCGAGTTTCTTACTTTCAGATGCAACAGAATTTTGCGGATTGTCAATCCGTTCGCGAGATATGGCAGTTTGAGGAGATAGAACGCCTTTAGAAACTCAAAATTTTCGCAGTCTGATGCTCGGGAACGAAATAACTAGAACGGCCCAGGGGAAAAGTGCGCATACATTGTATCGGGCGAGTTCTACTTTCAATGCAACAGAAATTTTGCGAATTGGTCAATCCCGTTCGCGAGATATGGCCGTTTGGAGAGGTAAGAAACGCTTTAGAAGAACCAAATTTTCGCATTTCTGATGCTCGAAACGAATAAACTAGAACGGCACTAGGGGAAGAGTACGCATCACCGTTGTATCGGGCCGAGTTTCTACTTTCCAGATGCAACAGAAGAATTTTGCGGAATGGTAAATCCCGTTCGCGAGATATGGCAGTTTGGAGGTAAGAAACGCTTGAGGAACTCAAAATTTTCCGCAGTTCTGATTGCTCGAAACTATGAATAACTAGATACGGCCTAGGGGGAAAACTACACATACCGTTGTAAACGGGCGATGGTTTCTACTTTCAGATTGCAACAGAAATTTTGCGGATTGATCAATCCTTCGCGAAATATGGCAGTTTGGGAGGTAAGAGACGCTTGAGAAACTCAAAATTTTCGCAGTTCTGATGCTCGAAACGAATAACTAGAACGGCCTAGGGGAAAAGTGCGCGTACCGATGTAATCGGGCGAGTTTCTACTTTCAGATGCAACAGAAATTTTGCGGATTGATCAATCCGTTCGCTAGATATGGCAGTTTTGATGTAAGAAACGCTTGAGAAACTAAAAATTTTCGCAGTTCTGATGCTCGAAACGAATAACTCGAACGGCCTAGGGGAAAAGTGCGCATACCGTTGTAATCGGGCGAGTTTCTACTTTCAGAAGCAACAGAAATTTTGCGGATTGGTCAATCCTTTCGCGAGATATGGCAGTTTGGAGGTAAGAAACGCTTGAGAAACTCAAAATTTTCGCAGTTCTGATGCTCGAAATGAATAACTGGAACGGCCTAGGGGAAAACTACACATACCGTTGTAATCGGGCGAGTTTCTACTTTCAGATGCAACAGAAATTTTGGGGATTGGTCAATCCGTTCGCGAGATATGGCAGTTTGGAAGTAAGAAACGCTTGAGAAACTAAAAATTTTCGCAGTTCTGATGCTCGAAATGAATAACTGGAACGGCCTAGGGGAGAAGTACGCATACCGTTGTAATCGGGCGAGTTTCTACTTTCAGATGCAACAGAAATTATGCGGATTGGTCAATCCGTTTGCGAGATATGGCCGTTTGGATGTAAGAAACGCTTGAGAAACTCAAAATTTTCGCAGTTCTGATGCTCGAAACGAATAACTAGAACGGCCTACGGGAAATGTGCGCATACCGTTGTAATCGGGAGAGTTTCTACTTTCAGATGCAACAGAAATTTTGCGGATTGATCAATCCGTTCGCTAGATATGGCAGTTTGGAGATAAGAAACGCTTGAGAAACTCAAAATTTTCGCAGTTCTGATGCTCGAAACGAATAACTAGAACGGCCTAGCGGAAAAGTGCGCATACCGTTGTAATCGGGCGAGTTTCTACTTTCAGATGCTACAGAAATTTTGCGGATTGGTCGATCCGTTCGCGAGATATGGCAATTTGGAAGTAAGAAACGCTTGAGAAACTCAAAATTTTCGCATTTCTGATGCTCGAAACGAATAACTAGAACGTCCTAGGGGAAAAGTACGCATACCGTTGTAATCGGTCGAGTTTCTACTTTCAGATGCAACAGAAATTTTGCGGATTGGTCATTCCGTTCGCGAGATATGGCAGTTTTGATGTAAGAAACGCTTGAGAAACTAAAAATTTTCGCAGTTCTGATGCTCGAAACGAATAACTCGAACGGCCTAGGGGAAAAGTGCGCATACCGTTGTAATCGGGCGAGTTTCTACTTTCAGAAGCAACAGAAATTTTGCGGATTGGTCAATCCTTTCGCGAGATATGGCAGTTTGGAGGTAAGAAACGCTTGAGAAACTCAAAATTTTCGCAATTCTGATGCTCGAAATGAATAACTGGAACGGCCTAGGGGAAAACTACACATACCGTTGTAATCGGGCGAGTTTCTACTTTCAGATGCAACAGAAATTTTGGGGATTGGTCAATCCGTTCGCGAGATATGGCAGTTTGGAAGTAAGAAACGCTTGAGAAACTAAAAATTTTCGCAGTTCTGATGCTCGAAATGAATAACTGGAACGGCCTAGGGGAGAAGTACGCATACCGTTGTAATCGGGCGAGTTTCTACTTTCACATGCAACAGAAATTATGCGGATTGGTCAATCCGTTTGCGAGATATGGCCGTTTGGATGTAAGAAACGCTTGAGAAACTCAAAATTTTCGCAGTTCTGATGCTCGAAACGAATAACTAGAACGGCCTACGGGAAATGTGCGCATACCGTTGTAATCGGGAGAGTTTCTACTTTCAGATGCAACAGAAATTTTGCGGATTGATCAATCCGTTCGCTAGATATGGCAGTTTGGAGATAAGAAACGCTTGAGAAACTCAAAATTTTCGCAGTTCTGATGCTCGAAACGAATAACTAGAACGGCCTAGCGGAAAAGTGCGCATACCGTTGTAATCGGGCGAGTTTCTACTTTCAGATGCTACAGAAATTTTGCGGATTGGTCGATCCGTTCGCGAGATATGGCAATTTGGAAGTAAGAAACGCTTGAGAAACTCAAAATTTTCGCATTTCTGATGCTCGAAACGAATAACTAGAACGTCCTAGGGGAAAAGTACGCATACCGTTATAATCGGTCGAGTTTCTACTTTCAGATGCAACAGAAATTTTGCGGATTGGTCATTCCGTTCGCGAGATATGGCAGTTTTGATGTAAGAAACGCTTGAGAAACTAAAAATTTTCGCAGTTCTGATGCTCGAAACGAATAACTCGAACGGCCTAGGGGAAAAGTGCGCATACCGTTGTAATCGGGCGAGTTTCTACTTTCAGATGCAACAGAAATTTTGCGGATTGGTCAATCCGTTCGCGAGATATGGCAGTTTGGAGATAAGAAACGCTTTAGAAACTCAAAATTTTCGCAGTTCTGATGCTCGAAACGAATAACTAGAACGGCCCAGGGGAAAAGTGCGCATACCATTGTAATCGGGCGAGTTTCTACTTTCAAATGCAACAGAAATTTTGCGGATTGGTCAATCCGTTCGCGAGATATGGCCGTTTGGAGGTAAGAAACGCTTTAGAAACTCAAAATTTTCGCAGTTCTGATGCTCGAAACGAATAACTAGAACGGCCTAGGGGAAGAGTACGCATACCGTTGTAATCGGGCGAGTTTCTACTTTCAGATGCAACAGAAATTTTGCGGATTGGTAAATCCGTTCGCGAGATATGGCAGTTTGGAGGTAAGAAACGCTTGAGGAACTCAAAATTTTCGCAGTTCTGATGCTCAAAACGAATAACTGGAACGGCCTAGGGGAAAAGTGCGCATACCGATGTAATCGGGCGAGTTTCTACTTTCAGACGCAACAGAAATTTTGCGGATTGATCAATCCGTTCGCTAGATGTGGCAGTTTGGAGATAAGAAACGCTTGAGAAACTCAAAATTTTCGCAGTTCTGATGCTCGAAACGAATAACCAGAACGGCCTAGGGGAAAAGTGCGCATACCGTTGTAATCGGGCGAGTTTCTACTTTCAGATGCAACAGAAATTTTGCGGATTGGTCAATCCGTTCGCGAGATATGGCAGTTTGGAGATAAGAAACGCTTTAGAAACTCAAAATTTTCGCAGTTCTGATGCTCGAAACGAATAACTAGAACGGCCCAGGGGAAAAGTGCGCATACCATTGTAATCGGGCGAGTTTCTACTTTCAAATGCAACAGAAATTTTGCGGATTGGTCAATCCGTTCGCGAGATATGGCCGTTTGGAGGTAAGAAACGCTTTAGAAACTCAAAATTTTCGCAGTTCTGATGCTCGAAACGAATAACTAGAACGGCCTAGGGGAAGAGTACGCATACCGTTGTAATCGGGCGAGTTTCTACTTTCAGATGCAACAGAAATTTTGCGGATTGGTAAATCCGTTCGCGAGATATGGCAGTTTGGAGGTAAGAAACGCTTGAGGAACTCAAAATTTTCGCAGTTCTGATGCTCGAAACGAATAACTAGAACGGCCTAGGGGAAAACTACACATACCGTTGTAAACGGGCGAGTTTCTACTTTCAGATGCAACAGAAATTTTGCGGATTGATCAATCCGTTCGCGAAATATGGCAGTTTGGAGGTAAGAGACGCTTGAGAAACTCAAAATTTTCGCAGTTCTGATGCTCGAAACGAATAACTAGAACGGCCTAGGGGAAAAGTGCGCGTACCGATGTAATCGGGCGAGTTTCTACTTTCAGATGCAACAGAAATTTTGCGGATTGATCAATCCGTTCGCTAGATATGGCAGTTTTGATGTAAGAAACGCTTGAGAAACTAAAAATTTTCGCAGTTCTGATGCTCGAAACGAATAACTCGAACGGCCTAGGGGAAAAGTGCGCATACCGTTGTAATCGGGCGAGTTTCTACTTTCAGAAGCAACAGAAATTTTGCGGATTGGTCAATCCTTTCGCGAGATATGGCAGTTTGGAGGTAAGAAACGCTTGAGAAACTCAAAATTTTCGCAGTTCTGATGCTCGAAATGAATAACTGGAACGGCCTAGGGGAAAACTACACATACCGTTGTAATCGGGCGAGTTTCTACTTTCAGATGCAACAGAAATTTTGGGGATTGGTCAATCCGTTCGCGAGATATGGCAGTTTGGAAGTAAGAAACGCTTGAGAAACTAAAAATTTTCGCAGTTCTGATGCTCGAAATGAATAACTGGAACGGCCTAGGGGAGAAGTACGCATACCGTTGTAATCGGGCGAGTTTCTACTTTCAGATGCAACAGAAATTATGCGGATTGGTCAATCCGTTTGCGAGATATGGCCGTTTGGATGTAAGAAACGCTTGAGAAACTCAAAATTTTCGCAGTTCTGATGCTCGAAACGAATAACTAGAACGGCCTACGGGAAATGTGCGCATACCGTTGTAATCGGGAGAGTTTCTACTTTCAGATGCAACAGAAATTTTGCGGATTGATCAATCCGTTCGCTAGATATGGCAGTTTGGAGATAAGAAACGCTTGAGAAACTCAAAATTTTCGCAGTTCTGATGCTCGAAACGAATAACTAGAACGGCCTAGCGGAAAAGTGCGCATACCGTTGTAATCGGGCGAGTTTCTACTTTCAGATGCTACAGAAATTTTGCGGATTGGTCGATCCGTTCGCGAGATATGGCAATTTGGAAGTAAGAAACGCTTGAGAAACTCAAAATTTTCGCATTTCTGATGCTCGAAACGAATAACTAGAACGTCCTAGGGGAAAAGTACGCATACCGTTGTAATCGGTCGAGTTTCTACTTTCAGATGCAACAGAAATTTTGCGGATTGGTCATTCCGTTCGCGAGATATGGCAGTTTTGATGTAAGAAACGCTTGAGAAACTAAAAATTTTCGCAGTTCTGATGCTCGAAACGAATAACTCGAACGGCCTAGGGGAAAAGTGCGCATACCGTTGTAATCGGGCGAGTTTCTACTTTCAGAAGCAACAGAAATTTTGCGGATTGGTCAATCCTTTCGCGAGATATGGCAGTTTGGAGGTAAGAAACGCTTGAGAAACTCAAAATTTTCGCAATTCTGATGCTCGAAATGAATAACTGGAACGGCCTAGGGGAAAACTACACATACCGTTGTAATCGGGCGAGTTTCTACTTTCAGATGCAACAGAAATTTTGGGGATTGGTCAATCCGTTCGCGAGATATGGCAGTTTGGAAGTAAGAAACGCTTGAGAAACTAAAAATTTTCGCAGTTCTGATGCTCGAAATGAATAACTGGAACGGCCTAGGGGAGAAGTACGCATACCGTTGTAATCGGGCGAGTTTCTACTTTCACATGCAACAGAAATTATGCGGATTGGTCAATCCGTTTGCGAGATATGGCCGTTTGGATGTAAGAAACGCTTGAGAAACTCAAAATTTTCGCAGTTCTGATGCTCGAAACGAATAACTAGAACGGCCTAC
Organism: Ptiloglossa arizonensis; assembly: GCF_051014685.1. Classification (NCBI taxonomy): domain Eukaryota; kingdom Metazoa; phylum Arthropoda; class Insecta; order Hymenoptera; family Colletidae; genus Ptiloglossa; species Ptiloglossa arizonensis. Next base: position 17,496 of record NC_135048.1, read on the forward strand.
GGGAAATGTGCGCATACCGTTGTAATCGGGAGAGTTTCTACTTTCAGATGCAACAGAAATTTTGCGGATTGATCAATCCGTTCGCTAGATATGGCAGTTTGGAGATAAGAAACGCTTGAGAAACTCAAAATTTTCGCAGTTCTGATGCTCGAAACGAATAACTAGAACGGCCTAGCGGAAAAGTGCGCATACCGTTGTAATCGGGCGAGTTTCTACTTTCAGATGCTACAGAAATTTTGCGGATTGGTCGATCCGTTCGCGAGATATGGCAATTTGGAAGTAAGAAACGCTTGAGAAACTCAAAATTTTCGCATTTCTGATGCTCGAAACGAATAACTAGAACGTCCTAGGGGAAAAGTACGCATACCGTTATAATCGGTCGAGTTTCTACTTTCAGATGCAACAGAAATTTTGCGGATTGGTCATTCCGTTCGCGAGATATGGCAGTTTTGATGTAAGAAACGCTTGAGAAACTAAAAATTTTCGCAGTTCTGATGCTCGAAACGAATAACTCGAACGGCCTAGGGGAAAAGTGCGCATACCGTTGTAATCGGGCGAGTTTCTACTTTCAGAAGCAACAGAAATTTTGCGGATTGGTCAATCCTTTCGCGAGATATGGCAGTTTGGAGGTAAGAAACGCTTGAGAAACTCAAAATTTTCGCAATTCTGATGCTCGAAATGAATAACTGGAACGGCCTAGGGGAAAACTACACATACCGTTGTAATCGGGCGAGTTTCTACTTTCAGATGCAACAGAAATTTTGGGGATTGGTCAATCCGTTCGCGAGATATGGCAGTTTGGAAGTAAGAAACGCTTGAGAAACTCAAAATTTTCGCAGTTCTGATGCTCGAAACGAATAACTAGAACGGCCTAGGGGAAAACTACACCCACCGTTGTAATCGGGCGAGTTTCTACTTTCAGATGCAACAGAAATTTTGCGGATTGGTCAATCCGTTCGCGAAATATGACAGTTTGGAGGTAAGAAACGCTTGAGAAACTCAAAATTTTCGCAGTTCTGATGCTCGAAACGAATAACTAGAACGGCCTAGGGGAAAAGTGCGCATACCGTCGTAATCGGGCGAGTCTCTACTTTCAGATGCAACAGAAATTTTGCGTATTGGTCGATCCGTTCGCGAGATATGGCAGTTTGGAGATAAGAAACGCATGAGAAACTCAAAATTTTCGCAGTTCTGTTGCTCGAAACGAGTGACTAGAACGGCCTAGGGGAGAAGTACGAATACCGTAGTAATCGGGCCAGTTTCTACTTTCAAATGCAACAGAAATTTTGCGGATTGGTCAATCCGTTCGCGAGATATGGCAGTTTGGAGGTAAGAATCGCTTGAGAAACTCAAAATTTTCGCAGTTCTGATGCTCGAAACGAATAACTAGAACGGCCCAGGGGAAAAGTGCGCATACCGTTGTAATCGGGCGAGTTTCTACTTTCAGATGCAACAGAAATTATGCGGATTGGTCAATCCGTTCGCGAGATATGGCAGTTTGGAGGTAAGAAACGCTTGAGGAACTCAAAATGTTCGCAGTTCTGATGCTCGAAACGAATAACTGGAACGGCCTAGGGGAAAAGTGCGCATACCGTTGTAATCGGGCGAGTTTCTACTTTCAGATGCAACAGAAATTTTGCGGATTGATCAATCCGTTCGCGAGACATGGCAGTTTGGAGATATGAAACGCTTGAGAAACTCAAAATTTTCGCAGTTCTGATGCTCGAAACGAGTAACTAGAACGGCCTAGGGGAAAAGTACGCAAACCGTTGTAATCGGGCGAGTTTCTACTTTCAGATGCAACAGAAATTTTGCGGATTGTTCAATCCGTTCGCGAGATATGGCAGTTTGGACATAAGAAATGCTTGAGAAACTCAAAATTTTCGCCGTTCTGATGCTCGAAACGAATAACTAGAACGGCATAGGGGAAAAGTACACCTACCGTTGAAATCGGGCGAGTTTCTACTTTCAGATGCTACAGAAATTTTGCGGATTGGTCAATCCGTTCGCGAGATGTGGCAGTTTGAAGGTAAGAAACGCTTGAGAAACTAAAAATTTTCGCAGTTCTGATGCTCGAAACGAATAACTAGAACGGCCTAGGGGAAAAGTACGCATACCGTTGTAATCGGGCGAGTTTCTACTTTCAGATGCAACAGAAATTTTGCGGATTGGTAAATCCGTTCGCGAGATATGGCAGTTTGGAGGTAAGAAACGCTTGAGGAACTCAAAATTTTCGCAGTTCTGATGCTCGAAACGAATAACTAGAACGGCCTAGGGGAAAACTACACATACCGTTGTAATCGGGCGAGTTTCTACTTTCAGATGCAACAGAAATTTTGCGGATTGATCAATCCGTTCGCGAAATATGGCAGTTTGGAGGTAAGAAACGCTTGAGAAACTCAAAATTTTCGCAGCTCTGATGCTCGAAACGACTAACTAGAACGGCCTAGGGGAAAAGTGCGCATACCATTGTAATCGGGCGAGTTTCTACTTTCAGATGCAACAGAAATTTTGCGGATTGATCAATCCGTTCGCTAGATATGGCAGTTTGGAGATAAGAAACGCTTGAGAAACTCAAAATTTTCGCAGTTCTGATGCTCGAAACGAATAACTAGAACGGCCTAGGGGAAAAGTGCGCATACCGTTGTAATCGGGCGAGTTTCTACTTTCAGATGCTACAGAAATTTTGCGGATTGGTCGATCCGTTCGCGAGATATGACAATTTGGAAGTAAGAAACGCTTGAGAAACTCAAAATTTTCGCATTTCTGATGCTCGAAACGAATAACTAGAACGTCCTAGGGGAAAAGTACGCATACCGTTGTAATCGGTCGAGTTTCTACTTTCAGATGCAACAGAAATTTTGCGGATTGATCAATCCGTTCGCTAGATATGGCAGTTTGGAGATAAGAAACGCTTGAGAAACTCAAAATTTTCGCAGTTCTGATGCTCGAAACGAATAACTAGAACGGCCTAGGGGAAAAGTGCGCATACCGTTGTAATCGGGCGAGTTTCTACTTTCAGATGCAACAGAAATTTTGCGGATTGGTCAATCCGTTCGCGAGATATGGCCGTTTGGATGTAAGAAACGCTTGAGAAACTCAAAATTTTCGCAGTTCTGATGCTCGAAACGAATAACTAGAACGGCCTACGGGAAATGTGCGCATACCGTTGTAATCGGGAGAGTTTCTACTTTCAGATGCAACAGAAATTTTGCGGATTGGTCAATCCGTTCGCGAGATATGGCAGTTTGGAGATAAGAAACGCTTTAGAAACTCAAAATTTTCGCAGTTCTGATGCTCGAAACGAATAACCAGAACGGCCCAGGGGAAAAGTGCGCATACCATTGTAATCGAGCGAGTTTCTACTTTCAAATGCAACTGAAATTTTGCGGATTGGTCAATCCGTTCGCGAGATATGGCAGTTTGGAGGTAAGAAACGCTTTAGAAACTCAAAATTTTCGCAGTTCTGATGCTGGAAACGAATAACTAGAACGGCCTAGGGGAAGAGTACGCATACCGTTGTAATCGGGCGAGTTTCTACTTTCAGATGCAACAGAAATTTTGCGGATTGGTAAATCCGTTCGCGAGATATGGCAGTTTGGAGGTAAGAAACGCTTGGGGAACTCAAAATTTTCGCAGTTCTGATGCTCGAAACGAATAACTAGAACGGCCTAGGGGAAAACTACACATACCGTTGTAATCGGGCGAGTTTCTACTTTCAGATGCAACAGAAATTTTGCGGATTGATCAATCCGTTCGCGAAATATGGCAGTTTGGAGGTAAGAAACGCTTGAGAAACTCAAAATTTTCGCAGCTCTGATGCTCGAAACGACTAACTAGAATGGCCTAGGGGAAAAGTGCGCATACCATTGTAATCGGGCGAGTTTCTACTTTCAGATGCAACAGAAATTTTGCGGATTGATCAATCCGTTCGCTAGATATGGCAGTTTGGAGATAAGAAACGCTTGAGAAACTCAAAATTTTCGCAGTTCTGATGCTCGAAACGAATAACTAGAACGGCCTAGGGGAAAAGTGCGCATACCGTTGTAATCGGGCGAGTTTCTACTTTCAGATGCTACAGAAATTTTGCGGATTGGTCGATCCGTTCGCGAGATATGACAATTTGGAAGTAAGAAACGCTTGAGAAACTCAAAATTTTCGCATTTCTGATGCTCGAAACGAATAACTAGAACGTCCTAGGGGAAAAGTACGCATACCGTTGTAATCGGTCGAGTTTCTACTTTCAGATGCAACAGAAATTTTGCGGATTGGTCATTCCGTTCGCGAGATATGGCAGTTTTGATGTAAGAAACGCTTGAGAAACTAAAAATTTTCGCAGTTCTGATGCTCGAAACGAATAACTCGAACGGCCTAGGGGAAAAGTGCGCATACCGTTGTAATCGGGCGAGTTTCTACTTTCAGAAGCAACAGAAATTTTGCGGATTGGTCAATCCTTTCGCGAGATATGGCAGTTTGGAGGTAAGAAACGCTTGAGAAACTCAAAATTTTCGCAGTTCTGATGCTCGAAATGAATAACTGGAACGGCCTAGGGGAAAACTACACATACCGTTGTAATCGGGCGAGCTTCTACTTTCAGATGCAACAGAAATTTTGGGGATTGGTCAATCCGTTCGCGAGATATGGCAGTTTGGAAGTAAGAAACGCTTGAGAAACTCAAAATTTTCGCAGTTCTGATGCTCGAAACGAATAACTAGAACGGCCTAGGGGAAAACTACACCTACCGTTGTAATCGGGCGAGTTTCTACTTTCAGATGCAACAGAAATTTTGCGGATTGGTCGATCCGTTCGCGAGATATGGCAGTTTGGAAGTAAGAAACGCTTGAGGAACTCAAAATTTTCGCAGTTCTGATGCTCGAAACGAATGACCAGAACGGCCTAGGGGAGAAGTACGCATACCGTTGTAATCGGGCGAGTTTCTACTTTCAGATGCAACAGAAATTTTGCGGATTGATCTATCCGTTCGCGAGATATGGTAGTTTGGAGATAAGAAACGCTTGAGAAACTCAAAATTTTCGCAGTTCTGATGCTCGAAACGAGTGACTAGAACGGCCTAGGGGAGAAGTACGCATACCGTTGTAATCGGGCGAGTTTCTACTTTCAAATGCAACAGAAATTTTGCGGATTGGTCAATCCGTTCGCGAGATATGGCAGTTTGGATGTAAGAAACGCTTGAGAAACTCAAAATTTTCGCAGTTCTGATGCTCGAAACGAATAACTAGAACGGCCCAGGGGAAAAGTGCGCATACCGTTGTAATCGGGCGAGTTTCTACTTTCAGATGCAACAGAAATTATGCGGATTGGTCAATCCGTTCGCGAGATATGGCAGTTTGGAGGTAAGAAACGCTTGAGGAACTCAAAATGTTCGCAGTTCTGATGCTCGAAACGAATAACTAGAACGGCCTAGGGGAAAAGTACGCATATCGATGTAATCAGGCGAGTTTCTACTTTCAGATGCAACAGAAATTTTGCGGATTGATCAATCCGTTCGCTAGATATGGCAGTTTGGAGATAAGAAACGCTTGAGAAACTCAAAATTTTCGCAGTTCTGATGCTCGAAACGAATAACTAGAACGGCCTACGGGAAATGTGCGCATACCGTTGTAATCGGGAGAGTTTCTACTTTCAGAAGCAACAGAAATTTTGCGGATTGGTCAATCCGTTCGCGAGATATGGCAGTTTGGATGTAAGGAACCCTTGAGAAACTCAAAATTTTCGCAGTTCTGATGCTCGAAACGAATAACTGGAACGGCCTAGGGGAAAAGTACGCATACCGTTGTAATCGGGCGAGTTTCTACTTTCAGATGCAACAGAAATTTTGCGGATTGGTCATTCCGTTCGCGAGATATGGCAGTTTGGAGGTAAGAAACGCTTGAGAAACTCAAAATTTTCGCAGTTCTGATGCTCGAAATGAATAACTGGAACGGTCTAGGGGAAAACTACACATACCGTTGCAATCGGGCGAGTTTCTACTTTCAGATGCAACAAAATTATGCGGATTGGTCAATCCGTTCGCGAGATATGGCCGTTTGGATGTAAGAAACGCTTGAGAAACTCAAAATTTTCGCAGTTCTGATGCTCGAAACGAATAACTAGAACGGCCTACGGGAAATGTGCGCATACCGTTGTAATCGGGAGAGTTTCTACTTTCAGAAGCAACAGAAATTTTGCGGATTGGTCAATCCGTTCGCGAGATATGGCAGTTTGGAGGTAAGAAACGCTGAGAAACTTAAAATTTTCGCAGTTCTGAAGCTCGAAATGAATAACTGGAACGGTCTAGGGGAAAACTACACATACCGTTGTAATCGGGCGAGTTTCTACTTTCAGATGCTACAGAAATTTTGCGGATTGGTCAATTCGTTCGCGAGATATGGCCGTTTGGATGTAAGAAACGCTTTAGAAACTCAAAATTTTCGCAGTTCTGATGCTCGAAACGAATAACTAGAACGGCCTAGGGGAAAACTACACATACCGTTGTAAGCGGGAGAGTTTCTACTTTCAGATGCAACAGAAATTTTGCGGATTGATCAATCCGTTCGCGAAATATGGCAGTTTGGAGGTAAGAAACGCTTGAGAAACTCGAAATTTTCGCAGTTCTGATGCTCGAAACGAATAACTAGAACGGCCTAGGGGAAAAGTACGCATACCGATGTAATCGGACGAGTTTCTACTTTCAGATGCAACAGAAATTTTGCGGATTGATCAATCCGTTCGCTAGATATGGCAGTTTGGAGATAAGAAACGCTTGAGAAACTCAAAATTTTCGCAGTTCTGATGCTCGAAACGAATAACTAGAACGGCCTACGGGAAATGTGCGCATACCGTTGTAATCGGGAGAGTTTCTACTTTCAGAAGCAACAGAAATTTTGCGGATTGGTCAATCCGTTCGCGAGATATGGCAGTTTGGAGGTAAGAAACGCTTGAGAAACTTAAAATTTTCGCAGTTCTGATGCTCGAAACGAATAACTAGAACGGCCTAGGGGAAAAGTACGCATACCGTTGTAATCGGGCGAGTTTCTACTTTCAGATGCAACAGAAATTTTGCGGATTGGTCAATCCGTTCGCGAGATATGGCAGTTTGGAGATAAGAAACGCTTTAGAAACTCAAAATTTTCGCAGTTCTGATGCTCGAAACGAATAACTAGAACGGCCCAGGGGAAAAGTGCGCATACCATTGTAATCGGGCGAGTTTCTACTTTCAAATGCAACAGAAATTTTGCGGATTGGTCAATCCGTTCGCGAGATATGGCCGTTTGGAGGTAAGAAACGCTTTAGAAACTCAAAATTTTCGCAGTTCTGATGCTCGAAACGAATAACTAGAACGGCCTAGGGGAAGAGTACGCATACCGTTGTAATCGGGCGAGTTTCTACTTTCAGATGCAACAGAAATTTTGCGGATTGGTAAATCCGTTCGCGAGATATGGCAGTTTGGAGGTAAGAAACGCTTGAGGAACTCAAAATTTTCGCAGTTCTGATGCTCGAAACGAATAACTAGAACGGCCTAGGGGAAAACTACACATACCGTTGTAAACGGGCGAGTTTCTACTTTCAGATGCAACAGAAATTTTGCGGATTGATCAATCCGTTCGCGAAATATGGCAGTTTGGAGGTAAGAGACGCTTGAGAAACTCAAAATTTTCGCAGTTCTGATGCTCGAAACGAATAACTAGAACGGCCTAGGGGAAAAGTGCGCGTACCGATGTAATCGGGCGAGTTTCTACTTTCAGATGCAACAGAAATTTTGCGGATTGATCAATCCGTTCGCTAGATATGGCAGTTTTGATGTAAGAAACGCTTGAGAAACTAAAAATTTTCGCAGTTCTGATGCTCGAAACGAATAACTCGAACGGCCTAGGGGAAAAGTGCGCATACCGTTGTAATCGGGCGAGTTTCTACTTTCAGAAGCAACAGAAATTTTGCGGATTGGTCAATCCTTTCGCGAGATATGGCAGTTTGGAGGTAAGAAACGCTTGAGAAACTCAAAATTTTCGCAGTTCTGATGCTCGAAATGAATAACTGGAACGGCCTAGGGGAAAACTACACATACCGTTGTAATCGGGCGAGTTTCTACTTTCAGATGCAACAGAAATTTTGGGGATTGGTCAATCCGTTCGCGAGATATGGCAGTTTGGAAGTAAGAAACGCTTGAGAAACTAAAAATTTTCGCAGTTCTGATGCTCGAAATGAATAACTGGAACGGCCTAGGGGAGAAGTACGCATACCGTTGTAATCGGGCGAGTTTCTACTTTCAGATGCAACAGAAATTATGCGGATTGGTCAATCCGTTTGCGAGATATGGCCGTTTGGATGTAAGAAACGCTTGAGAAACTCAAAATTTTCGCAGTTCTGATGCTCGAAACGAATAACTAGAACGGCCTACGGGAAATGTGCGCATACCGTTGTAATCGGGAGAGTTTCTACTTTCAGATGCAACAGAAATTTTGCGGATTGATCAATCCGTTCGCTAGATATGGCAGTTTGGAGATAAGAAACGCTTGAGAAACTCAAAATTTTCGCAGTTCTGATGCTCGAAACGAATAACTAGAACGGCCTAGCGGAAAAGTGCGCATACCGTTGTAATCGGGCGAGTTTCTACTTTCAGATGCTACAGAAATTTTGCGGATTTGTCGATCCGTTCGCGAGATATGGCAATTTGGAAGTAAGAAACGCTTGAGAAACTCAAAATTTTCGCATTTCTGATGCTCGAAACGAATAACTAGAACGTCCTAGGGGAAAAGTACGCATACCGTTATAATCGGTCGAGTTTCTACTTTCAGATGCAACAGAAATTTTGCGGATTGGTCATTCCGTTCGCGAGATATGGCAGTTTTGATGTAAGAAACGCTTGAGAAACTAAAAATTTTCGCAGTTCTGATGCTCGAAACGAATAACTCGAACGGCCTAGGGGAAAAGTGCGCATACCGTTGTAATCGGGCGAGTTTCTACTTTCAGAAGCAACAGAAATTTTGCGGATTGGTCAATCCTTTCGCGAGATATGGCAGTTTGGAGGTAAGAAACGCTTGAGAAACTCAAAATTTTCGCAATTCTGATGCTCGAAATGAATAACTGGAACGGCCTAGGGGAAAACTACACATACCGTTGTAATCGGGCGAGTTTCTACTTTCAGATGCAACAGAAATTTTGGGGATTGGTCAATCCGTTCGCGAGATATGGCAGTTTGGAAGTAAGAAACGCTTGAGAAACTCAAAATTTTCGCAGTTCTGATGCTCGAAACGAATAACTAGAACGGCCTAGGGGAAAACTACACCCACCGTTGTAATCGGGCGAGTTTCTACTTTCAGATGCAACAGAAATTTTGCGGATTGGTCAATCCGTTCGCGAAATATGACAGTTTGGAGGTAAGAAACGCTTGAGAAACTCAAAATTTTCGCAGTTCTGATGCTCGAAACGAATAACTAGAACGGCCTAGGGGAAATGTGCGCATACCGTCGTAATCGGGCGAGTCTCTACTTTCAGATGCAACAGAAATTTTGCGTATTGGTCGATCCGTTCGCGAGATATGGCAGTTTGGAGATAAGAAACGCATGAGAAACTCAAAATTTTCGCAGTTCTGTTGCTCGAAACGAGTGACTAGAACGGCCTAGGGGAGAAGTACGAATACCGTTGTAATCGGGCCAGTTTCTACTTTCAAATGCAACAGAAATTTTGCGGATTGGTCAATCCGTTCGCGAGATATGGCAGTTTGGAGGTAAGAATCGCTTGAGAAACTCAAAATTTTCGCAGTTCTGATGCTCGAAACGAATAACTAGAACGGCCCAGGGGAAAAGTGCGCATACCGTTGTAATCGGGCGAGTTTCTACTTTCAGATGCAACAGAAATTATGCGGATTGGTCAATCCGTTCGCGAGATATGGCAGTTTGGAGGTAAGAAACGCTTGAGGAACTCAAAATGTTCGCAGTTCTGATGCTCGAAACGAATAACTGGAACGGCCTAGGGGAAAAGTGCGCATACCGTTGTAATCGGGCGAGTTTCTACTTTCAGATGCAACAGAAATTTTGCGGATTGATCAATCCGTTCGCGAGACATGGCAGTTTGGAGATATGAAACGCTTGAGAAACTCAAAATTTTCGCAGTTCTGATGCTCGAAACGAGTAACTAGAACGGCCTAGGGGAAAAGTACGCAAACCGTTGTAATCGGGCGAGTTTCTACTTTCAGATGCAACAGAAATTTTGCGGATTGTTCAATCCGTTCGCGAGATATGGCAGTTTGGACATAAGAAATGCTTGAGAAACTCAAAATTTTCGCCGTTCTGATGCTCGAAACGAATAACTAGAACGGCATAGGGGAAAAGTACACCTACCGTTGAAATCGGGCGAGTTTCTACTTTCAGATGCTACAGAAATTTTGCGGATTGGTCAATCCGTTCGCGAGATGTGGCAGTTTGAAGGTAAGAAACGCTTGAGAAACTAAAAATTTTCGCAGTTCTGATGCTCGAAACGAATAACTAGAACGGCCTAGGGGAAAAGTACGCATACCGTTGTAATCGGGCGAGTTTCTACTTTCAGATGCAACAGAAATTTTGCGGATTGGTAAATCCGTTCGCGAGATATGGCAGTTTGGAGGTAAGAAACGCTTGAGGAACTCAAAATTTTCGCAGTTCTGATGCTCGAAACGAATAACTAGAACGGCCTAGGGGAAAACTACACATACCGTTGTAATCGGGCGAGTTTCTACTTTCAGATGCAACAGAAATTTTGCGGATTGATCAATCCGTTCGCGAAATATGGCAGTTTGGAGGTAAGAAACGCTTGAGAAACTCAAAATTTTCGCAGCTCTGATGCTCGAAACGACTAACTAGAACGGCCTAGGGGAAAAGTGCGCATACCGTTGTAATCGGGCGAGTTTCTACTTTCAGATGCAACAGAAATTTTGCGGATTGGTCAATCCGTTCGCGAGATATGGCCGTTTGGATGTAAGAAACGCTTGAGAAACTCAAAATTTTCGCAGTTCTGATGCTCGAAACGAATAACTAGAACGGCCTAGGGGAAGAGTACGCATACCGTTGTAATCGGGCGAGTTTCTACTTTCAGATGCAACAGAAATTTTGCGGATTGGTAAATCCGTTCGCGAGATATGGTAGTTTGGAGATAAGAAACGCTTGAGAAACTCAAAATTTTCGCAGTTCTGATGCTCGAAACGAATAACTAGAACGGCCTAGGGGAAAAGTGCGCATACCGTTGTAATCGGGCGAGTTTCTACTTTCAGATGCTACAGAAATTTTGCGGATTGGTCGATCCGTTCGCGAGATATGGCAATTTGGAAGTAAGAAACGCTTGAGAAACTCAAAATTTTCGCATTTCTGATGCTCGAAACGAATAACTAGAACGTCCTAGGGGAAAAGTACGCATACCGTTGTAATCGGTCGAGTTTCTACTTTCAGATGCAACAGAAATTTTGCGGATTGGTCATTCCGTTCGCGAGATATGGCAGTTTTGATGTAAGAAACGCTTGAGAAACTAAAAATTTTCGCAGTTCTGATGCTCGAAAGGAATAACTCGAACGGCCTAGGGGAAAAGTGCGCATACCGTTGTAATCAGGCGAGTTTCTACTTTCAGAAGCAACAGAAATTTTGCGGATTGGTCAATCCTTTCGCGAGATATGGCAGTTTGGAGGTAAGAAACGCTTGAGAAACTCAAAATTTTCGCAGTTCTGATGCTCGAAATGAATAACTGGAACGGCCTAGGGGAAAACTACACATACCGTTGTAATCGGGCGAGTTTCTACTTTCAGATGCAACAGAAATTTTGGGGATTGGTCAATCCGTTCGCGAGATATGGCAGTTTGGAAGTAAGAAACGCTTGAGAAACTCAAAATTTTCGCAGTTCTGATGCTCGAAACGAATAACTAGAACGGCCTAGGGGAAAACTACACCTACCGTTGTAATCGGGCGAGTTTCTACTTTCAGATGCAACAGAAATTTTGCGGATTGGTCGATCCGTTCGCGAGATATGGCAGTTTGGAAGTAAGAAACGCTTGAGAAACTCAAAATTTTCGCAGTTCTGATGCTCGAAACGAATGACCAGAACGGCCTAGGGGACAAGTACGCATACCGTTGTAATCGGGCGAGTTTCTACTTTCAGATGCAACAGAAATATTGCGGATTGATCAATCCGTTCGCGAGATATGGTAGTTTGGAGATAAGAAACGCTTGAGAAACTCAAAATTTTCGCAGTTCTGATGCTCGAAACGAGTGACTAGAACGGCCTAGGGGAGAAGTACGCATACCGTTGTAATCGGGCGAGTTTCTACTTTCAAATGCAACAGAAATTTTGCGGATTGGTCAATCCGTTCGCGAGATATGGCAGTTTGGAGGTAAGAAACGCTTGAGAAACTCAAAATTTTCGCAGTTCTGATGCTCGAAACGAATAACTAGAACGGCCCAGGGGAAAAGTGCGCATACCGTTGTAATCGGGCGAGTTTCTACTTTCAGATGCAACAGAAACTATGCGGATTGGTCAATCCGTTCGCGAGATATGGCAGTTTGGAGGTAAGAAACGCTTGAGGAACTCAAAATTTTCGCAGTTCTGATGCTCGAAACGAATAACTAGAACGGCCTAGGGGAAAAGTACGCATATCGATGTAATCAGGCGAGTTTCTACTTTCAGATGCAACAGAAATTTTGCGGATTGATCAATCCGTTCGCTAGATATGGCAGTTTGGAGATAAGAAACGCTTGAGAAACTCAAAATTTTCACAGTTCTGATGCTCGAAACGAATAACTAGAACGGCCTACGGGAAATGTGCGCATACCGTTGTAATCGGGAGAGTTTCTACTTTCAGAAGCAACAGAAATTTTGCGGATTGGTCAATCCGTTCGCGAGATATGGCAGTTTGGAGGTAAGAAACGCTTGAGAAACTCAAAATTTTCGCAGTTCTGATGCTCGAAACGAATAACCAGAACGGCCCAGGGGAAAAGTGCATATACCATTGTAATCGGGCGAGTTTCTACTTTCAAATGCAACAGAAATTTTGCGGATTGGTCAATCCGTTCGCGAGATATGGCAGTTTGGAGGTAAGAAACGCTTTAGAAACTCAAAATTTTCGCAGTTCTGATGCTCGAAACGAATAACTAGAACGGCCTAGGGGAAGAGTACGCATACCGTTGTAATCGGGCGAGTTTCTACTTTCAGATGCAACAGAAATTTTGCGGATTGGTAAATCCGTTCGCGAGATATGGTAGTTTGGAGATAAGAAACGCTTGAGAAACTCAAAATTTTCGCAGTTCTGATGCTCGAAACGAATAACTAGAACGGCCTAGGGGAAAAGTGCGCATACCGTTGTAATCGGGCGAGTTTCTACTTTCAGATGCTACAGAAATTTTGCGGATTGGTCGATCCGTTCGCGAGATATGGCAATTTGGAAGTAAGAAACGCTTGAGAAACTCAAAATTTTCGCATTTCTGATGCTCGAAACGAATAACTAGAACGTCCTAGGGGAAAAGTACGCATACCGTTGTAATCGGTCGAGTTTCTACTTTCAGATGCAACAGAAATTTTGCGGATTGGTCATTCCGTTCGCGAGATATGGCAGTTTTGATGTAAGAAACGCTTGAGAAACTAAAAATTTTCGCAGTTCTGATGCTCGAAAGGAATAACTCGAACGGCCTAGGGGAAAAGTGCGCATACCGTTGTAATCAGGCGAGTTTCTACTTTCAGAAGCAACAGAAATTTTGCGGATTGGTCAATCCTTTCGCGAGATATGGCAGTTTGGAGGTAAGAAACGCTTGAGAAACTCAAAATTTTCGCAGTTCTGATGCTCGAAATGAATAACTGGAACGGCCTAGGGGAAAACTACACATACCGTTGTAATCGGGCGAGTTTCTACTTTCAGATGCAACAGAAATTTTGGGGATTGGTCAATCCGTTCGCGAGATATGGCAGTTTGGAAGTAAGAAACGCTTGAGAAACTCAAAATTTTCGCAGTTCTGATGCTCGAAACGAATAACTAGAACGGCCTAGGGGAAAACTACACCTACCGTTGTAATCGGGCGAGTTTCTACTTTCAGATGCAACAGAAATTTTGCGGATTGGTCGATCCGTTCGCGAGATATGGCAGTTTGGAAGTAAGAAACGCTTGAGAAACTCAAAATTTTCGCAGTTCTGATGCTCGAAACGAATGACCAGAACGGCCTAGGGGACAAGTACGCATACCGTTGTAATCGGGCGAGTTTCTACTTTCAGATGCAACAGAAATATTGCGGATTGATCAATCCGTTCGCGAGATATGGTAGTTTGGAGATAAGAAACGCTTGAGAAACTCAAAATTTTCGCAGTTCTGATGCTCGAAACGAGTGACTAGAACGGCCTAGGGGAGAAGTACGCATACCGTTGTAATCGGGCGAGTTTCTACTTTCAAATGCAACAGAAATTTTGCGGATTGGTCAATCCGTTCGCGAGATATGGCAGTTTGGAGGTAAGAAACGCTTGAGAAACTCAAAATTTTCGCAGTTCTGATGCTCGAAACGAATAACTAGAACGGCCCAGGGGAAAAGTGCGCATACCGTTGTAATCGGGCGAGTTTCTACTTTCAGATGCAACAGAAACTATGCGGATTGGTCAATCCGTTCGCGAGATATGGCAGTTTGGAGGTAAGAAACGCTTGAGGAACTCAAAATTTTCGCAGTTCTGATGCTCGAAACGAATAACTAGAACGGCCTAGGGGAAAAGTACGCATATCGATGTAATCAGGCGAGTTTCTACTTTCAGATGCAACAGAAATTTTGCGGATTGATCAATCCGTTCGCTAGATATGGCAGTTTGGAGATAAGAAACGCTTGAGAAACTCAAAATTTTCACAGTTCTGATGCTCGAAACGAATAACTAGAACGGCCTACGGGAAATGTGCGCATACCGTTGTAATCGGGAGAGTTTCTACTTTCAGAAGCAACAGAAATTTTGCGGATTGGTCAATCCGTTCGCGAGATATGGCAGTTTGGAGGTAAGAAACGCTTGAGAAACTTAAAATTTTCGCAGTTCTGATGCTCGAAACGAATAACTAGAACGGCCTAGGGGAGAAGTACGCACACCGTTGTAATCGGGCGAGTTTCTACTTTCAGATGCAACAGAAATTTTGCGGATTGATCAATCCGTTCGCGAGATATGGTAGTTTGGAGATAAGAAACGCTTGAGAAACTCAAAATTTTCGCAGTTCTGATGCTCGAAACGAGTGACTAGAACGGCCTAGGGGAGAAGTACGCATACCGTTGTAATCGGGCGAGTTTCTACTTTCAAATGCAACAGAAATTTTGCGGATTGGTCAATCCGTTCGCGAGATATGGCAGTTTGGAGGTAAGAAACGCTTGAGAAACTCAAAATTTTCGCAGTTCTGATGCTCGAAACGAATAACTAGAACGGCCCAGGGGAAAAGTGCGCATACCGTTGTAATCGGGCGAGTTTCTACTTTCAGATGCAACAGAAATTATGCGGATTGGTCAATCCGTTCGCGAGATATGGCAGTTTGGAGGTAAGAAACGCTTGAGGAACTCAAAAATTTCGCAGTTCTGATGCTCGAAACGAATAACTAAAACGGCCTAGGGAAAAAGTACGCATATCGATGTAATCAGGCGAGTTTCTACTTTCAGATGCAACAGAAATTTTGCGGATTGATCAATCCGTTCGCTAGATATGGCAGTTTGGAGATAAGAAACGCTTGAGAAACTCAAAATTTTCGCAGTTCTGATGCTCGAAACGAATAACTAGAACGGCCTACGGGAAATGTGCGCATACCGTTGTAATCGGGAGAGTTTCTACTTTCAGAAGCAACAGAAATTTTGCGGATTGGTCAATCCGTTCGCGAGGTATGGCAGTTTGGAGGTAAGAAACGCTTGAGAAACTTAAAATTTTCGCAGTTCTGATGCTCGAAACGAATAACTAGAACGGCCTAGGGGAGAAGTACGCATACCGTTGTAATCGGGCGAGTTTCTACTTTCAGATGCAACAGAAATTTTGCGGATTGGTCAATCCGTTCGCGAGATATGGCAGTTTGGAGGTAAGAAACGCTTGAGAAACTCAAAATTTGCGCATTTCTGATGCTCGAAACGAATAACTAGAACGGCCTAGGGGAAAAGTGCGCATACCGTTGTAATCGGGCGAGATTCTACTTTCAGATGCAACAGAAATTTTGCGGATTGGTCAATCCGTTCGCGAGATATGGCAGTTTGGATGTAAGAAACCCTTGAGAAACTCAAAATTTTCGCAGTTCTGATGCTCGAAACGAATAACTGGAACGGCCTAGGGGAAAAGTACGCATACCGTTGTAATCGGGCGAGTTTCTACTTTCAGATGCAACAGAAATTTTGCGGATTGGTCATTCCGTTCGCGAGATATGGCAGTTTGGAGGTAAGAAACGCTTGAGAAACTAAAAATTTTCGCAGTTCTGATGCTCGAAACGAATAACTAGAACGGCCTAGGGGAAAACTACACATACCGTTGTAATCGGGCGAGTTTCTACTTTCAGATGCAACAGAAATTTTGCGGATTGATCAATCCGTTCGCGAAATATGGCAGTTTGGAGGTAAGAAACGCTTGAGAAACTTAAAATTTTCGCAGCTCTGATGCTCGAAACGACTAACTAGAACGGCCTAGGGGAAAAGTGCGCATACCGTTGTAATCGGGCGAGTTTCTGCTTTCAGATGCAACAGAAATTTTGCGAAATGATCAATCCGTTCGCGAAATATGGCAGTTTGGAGGTAAGAAACGCTTGAGAAACTCGAAATTTTCGCAGTTCTGATGCTCGAAACGAATAACTAGAACGGCCTAGGGGAAAAGTGCGCATACCGATGTAATCGGGCGAGTTTCTACTTTCAGATGCAACAGAAATTTTGCGGATTGATCAATCCGTTCGCTAGATATGGCAGTTTGGAGATAAGAAACGCTTGAGAAACTCAAAATTTTCGCAGTTCTGATGCTCGAAACGAATAACTAGAACGGCCTAGGGGAAAAGTACGCATACCGTTGTAATCGGGCGAGTTTCTACCTTCAGATGCTACAGAAATTTTGCGGATTGGTCGATCCGTTCGCCAGATATGGCAATTTGGAAGTAAGAAACGCTTGAGAAACTCAAAATTTTCGCAGTTCTGATGCTCGAAACGAATAACTAGAACGGCCTAGGGGAAAAGTACGCATACCGTTGTAATCGGGCGAGTTTCTACTTTCAGATGCAACAGAAATTTTGCGGATTGGTCATTCCGTTCGCGAGATATGGCAGTTTGGATGTATGAAACGCTTGAGAAACTAAAAATTTTCGCAGTTCTGATGCTCGAAACGAATAACTCGAACGGCCTAGGGGAAAAGTGCGCATACCGTTGTAATCGGGCGAGTTTCTACTTTCAGATGCAACAGAAATTTTGCGGATTGGTCAATCCTTTCGCGAGATATGGCAGTTTGGAAGTAAGAAACGCTTGAGAAACTCAAAATTTTCGCAGTTCTGATGCTCGAAATGAATAACTGGAACGGCCTAGGGGAAAACTACACATACCGTTGTAATCGGGCGAGTTTCTACTTTCAGATGCAACAGAAATTTTGCGTATTGGTCGATGCGTTCGCGAGATATGGCAATTTGGATGTAAGAAACGCTTGAGAAACTCAAAATTTTCGCAGTTCTGATGCTCGAAACGAATAACTAGAACGGCCTAGGGGAAAAGTACGCATACCGATGTAATCGGGCGAGTTTCTACTTTCAGATGCAACAGAAATTTTGCGGATTGGTCAATCCGTTCGCTAGATATGGCAGTTTGGAGATTAGAAACGCTTGAGAAACTCAAAATTTTCGCAGTTCTGATGCTCGAAACGAATAACTAGAACGGCCTAGGGGAAAAGTGCGCATACCGTTGTAATCGGGCGAGTTTCTACTTTCAGATGCAACAGAAATTTTGCGGATTGGTCAATCCGTTCGCGAGATATGGCAGTTTGGAGATAAGAAACGCTTTAGAAACTCAAAATTTTCGCAGTTCTGATGCTCGAAACGAATAACTAGAACGGCCTAGGGGAAAACTACACATACCGTTGTAATCGGGCGAGTTTCTACTTTCAGATGCAACAGAAATTTTGCGGATTGATCAATCCGTTCGCGAAATATGGCAGTTTGGAGGGAAGAAACGCTTGAGAAACTCAAAATTTTCGCAGTTCTGATGCTCGAAACGCATAACTAGAACGGCCTAGGGGAAAACTACACATACCGTTGTAATCGGGCGAGTTTCTGCTTTCAGATGCAACAGAAATTTTGCGGATTGATCAATCCGTTCGCGAAATATGGCAGTTTGGAGGTAAGAAACGCTTGAGAAACTCAAAATTTTCGCAGTTCTGATGCTCGAAACGAATAACTAGAACGGCCTAGGGGAAAAGTGCGCATACCGATGTAATCGGGCGAGTTTCTACTTTCAGATGCAACAGAAATTTTGCGGATTGATCAATCCGTTCGCTAGATATGGCAGTTTGGAGATAAGAAACGCTTGAGAAACTCAAAATTTTCGCAGTTCTGATGCTCGAAACGAATAACTAGAACGGCCTAGGGGAAAAGTACGCATACCGATGTAATCGGACGAGTTTCTACTTTCAGATGCAACAGAAATTTTGCGGATTGGTCGATGCGTTCGCGAGATATGGCAATTTGGAAGTAAGAAACGCTTGAGAAACTCAAAATTTTCGCAGTTCTGATGCTCGAAACGAATAACTAGAACGGCCTAGGGGAAAAGTACGCATACCGTTGTAATCGGGCGAGTTTCTACTTTCAGATGCTACAGAAATTTTGCGGATTGGTAGATCCGTTCGCCAGATATGGCAATTTGGAAGTAAGAAACGCTTGAGAAACTCAAAATTTTCGCAGTTCTGATGCTCGAAACGAATAACTAGAACGGCCTAGGGGAAAAGTGCGCATACCGATGTAATCGGGCGAGTTTCTACTTTCAGATGCAACAGAAATTTTGCGGATTGATCAATCCGTTCGCTAGATATGGCAGTTTGGAGATAAGAAACGCTTGAGAAACTCAAAATATTCGCAGTTCTGATGCTCGAAACGAATGACTAGAACGTCCTAGGGGAGAAGTACGCATACCGTTGTAATCGGGCGAGTTTCTACTTTCAGATGCAACAGAAATTTTGCGGATTGATCAATCCGTTCGCGAAATATGGCAGTTTGGAGGTAAGAAACGCTTGAGAAACTCAATATTTTCGCAGCTCTGATGCTCGAAACGAATAACTAGAACGGCCTAGGGGAAAAGTGCGCATACCGTTGTAATCGGGCGAGTTTCTACTTTCAGATGCTATAGAAATTTTGCGGATTGGTCGATCCGTTCGCGAGATATGGCAATTTGGAAGTAAGAAACGCTTGAGAAACTCAAAATTTTCGCATTTCTGATGCTCGAAACGAATAACTAGAACGGCCTAGGGGAAAAGTACGCATACCGTTGTAATCGGGCGAGTTTCTACTTTCAGATGCAACAGAAATTTTGCGGATCGGTCAATCCTTTCGCGAGATATGGCAGTTTGGAGGTAAGAAACGCTTGAGAAACACAAAATTTTCGCAGTTCTGATGCTCGAAATGAATAACTGGAACGGCCTAGGGGAAAACTACACATACCGTTGTAATCGGGCGAGTTTCTACTTTCAGATGCAACAGAAATTTTGGGGATTGGTCAATCCGTTCGCGAGATATGGCAGTTTGGAAGTAAGAAACGCTTGAGAAACTCAAAATTTTCGCAGTTCTGATGCTCGAAACGAATAACTAGAACGGCCTAGGGGAAAACTACACCTACCGTTGTAATCGGACGAGTTTCTACTTTCAGATGCAACAGAAATTTTGCGGATTGGTCGATGCGTTCGCGAGATATGGCAATTTGGAAGTAAGAAACGCTTGAGAAACTCAAAATTTTCGCAGTTCTGATGCTCGAAACGAATAACTAGAACGGCCTAGGGGAAAAGTACGCATACCGTTGTACTCGGGCGAGTTTCTACTTTCAGATGCAACAGAAATTTTGCGGATTGGTCAATCCGTTCGCGAGATATGGCAGTTTGGAGATAAGAAACGCTTTAGAAACTCAAAATTTTCGCAGTTCTGATGCTCGAAACGAGTGACTAGAACGGCCTAGGGGAGAAGTACGCATACCGTTGTAATCGGGCGAGTTTCTACTTTCAAATGCAACAGAAATTTTGCGGATTGGTCAATCCGTTCGCGAGATATGGCAGTTTGGAGGTAAGAAACGCTTGAGAAACTCAAAATTTTCGCAGTTCTGATGCTCGAAACGAATGACCAGAACGGCCTAGGGGAGAAGTACGCATACCGTTGTAATCGGGCGAGTTTCTACTTTCAGATGCAACAGAAATTTTGCGGCTCGGTCAATCCGTTCGCGAGATATGGCAGTTTGGATGTAAGAAACGCTTGATAAACTCAAAATTTTCGCAGTTCTGATGCTCGAAACGAATGACTAGAACGGCCTAGGGGAAAACTACACCTACCGTTGTAATCGGACGAGTTTCTACTTTCAGATGCAACAGAAATTTTGCGGATTGGTCGATGCGTTCGCGAGATATGGCAATTTGGAAGTAAGAAACGCTTGAGAAACTCAAAATTTTCGCAGTTCTGATGCTCGAAACGAATAACTAGAACGGCCTAGGGGAAAAGTACGCATACCGTTGTACTCGGGCGAGTTTCTACTTTCAGATGCAACAGAAATTTTGCGGATTGGTCAATCCGTTCGCGAGATATGGCATTTTGGAGATAAGAAACGCTTTAGAAACTCAAAATTTTCGCAGTTCTGATGCTCGAAACGAGTGACTAGAACGGCCTAGGGGAGAAGTACGCATACCGTTGTAATCGGGCGAGTTTCTACTTTCAAATGCAACAGAAATTTTGCGGATTGGTCAATCCGTTCGCGAGATATGGCAGTTTGGAGGTAAGAAACGCTTGAGAAACTCAAAATTTTCGCAGTTCTGATGCTCGAAACGAATGACCAGAACGGCCTAGGGGAGAAGTACGCATACCGTTGTAATCGGGCGAGTTTCTACTTTCAGATGCAACAGAAATTTTGCGGATTGATCAATCCGTTCGCGAGATATGGTAGTTTGGAGATAAGAAACGCTTGAGAAACTCAAAATTTTCGCAGTTCTGATGCTCGAAACGAGTGACTAGAACGGCCTAGGGGAGAAGTACGCATACCGTTGTAATCGGGCGAGTTTCTACTTTCAAATGCAACAGAAATTTTGGGGATTGGTCAATCCGTTCGCGAGATATGGCAGTTTGGAGGTAAGAAACGCTTGAGAAACTCAAAATTTTCGCAGTTCTGATGCTCGAAACGAATAACTAGAACGGCCTAGGGGAAAAGTACGCATATCGATGTAATCAGGCGAGTTTCTACTTTCAGATGCAACAGAAATTTTGCGGATTGATCAATCCGTTCGCTAGATATGGCAGTTTGGAGATAAGAAACGCTTGAGAAACTCAAAATTTTCGCAGTTCTGATGCTCGAAACGAATGACTAGAACGTCCTAGGGGAGAAGTACGCATACCGTTGTAATCGGGTGAGTTTCTACTTTCAGATGCAACAGAAACTATGCGGATTGGTCAATCCGTTCGCGAGATATGGCCGTTTGGATGTAAGAAACGCTTGAGAAACTCAAAATTTTCGCAGTTCTGATGCTCGAAACGAATAACTAGAACGGCCTACGGGAAATGTGCGCATACTGTTGTAATCGGGAGAGTTTCTACTTTCAGAAGCAACAGAAATTTTGCGGATTGGTCAATCCGTTCGCGAGATATGGCAGTTTGGAGGTAAGAAACGCTTGAGAAACTTAAAATTTTCGCAGTTCTGATGCTCGAAACGAATAACTAGAACGGCCTAGGGGAAAAGTACGCATACCGATGTAATCGGACGAGTTTCTACTTTCAGATGCAACAGAAATTTTGCGGATTGGTCGGTGCGTTCGCGAGATATGGCAATTTGGAAGTAAGAAACGCTTGAGAAACTCAAAATTTTCGCAGTTCTGATGCTCGAAACGAATAACTAGAACGGCCTAGGGGAAGAGTACGCATACCGTTGTAATCGGGCGAGTTTCTACTTTCAGATGCAACAGAAATTTTGCGGATTGATCAATCCGTTCGCGAAATATGGCAGTTTGGAGGTAAGAAACGCTTGAGAAACTCAAAATTTTCACAGCTCTGATGCTCGAAACGAATATCTAGAACGGCCTAGGGGAAAAGTGCGCATACCGTTGTAATCGGGCGAGTTTCTACTTTCAGATGCTACAGAAATTTTGCGGATTGGTCGATCCGTTCGCGAGATATGGCAATTTGGATGTAAGAAACGCTTGAGAAACTCAAAATTTTCGCAGTTCTGATGCTCGAAACGAATAACTAGAACGGCCTAGGGGAAAAGTGCGCATACCGATGTAATCGGGCGAGTTTCTACTTTCAGATGCAACAGAAATTTTGCGGATTGGTCAATCCGTTCGCGAGATATGGCAGTTTGGAGATAAGAAACGCTTTAGAATCTCAAAATTTTCGCAGTTCTGATGCTCGAAATGAATAACTGGAACGGCCTAGGGGAAAACTACACATACCGTTGTAATCGGGCGAGTTTCTACTTTCAGATGCAACAGAAATTTTGGGGATTGGTCAATCCGTTCGCGAGATATGGCAGTTTGGAAGTAAGAAACGCTTGAGAAACTCAAAATTTTCGCAGTTCTGATGCTCGAAACGAATAACTAGAACGGCCTAGGGGAAAACTACACCTACCGTTGTAATCGGACGAGTTTCTACTTTCAGATGCAACAGAAATTTTGCGGATTGGTCGATGCGTTCGCGAGATATGGCAATTTGGAAGTAAGAAACGCTTGAGAAACTCAAAATTTTCGCAGTTCTGATGCTCGAAACGAATAACTAGAACGGCCTAGGGGAAAAGTACGCATACCGTTGTACTCGGGCGAGTTTCTACTTTCAGATGCAACAGAAATTTTGCGGATTGGTCAATCCGTTCGCGAGATATGGCAGTTTGGAGATAAGAAACGCTTTAGAAACTCAAAATTTTCGCAGTTCTGATGCTCGAAACGAGTGACTAGAACGGCCTAGGGGAGAAGTACGCATACCGTTGTAATCGGGCGAGTTTCTACTTTCAAATGCAACAGAAATTTTGCGGATTGGTCAATCCGTTCGCGAGATATGGCAGTTTGGAGGTAAGAAACGCTTGAGAAACTCAAAATTTTCGCAGTTCTGATGCTCGAAACGAATGACCAGAACGGCCTAGGGGAGAAGTACGCATACCGTTGTAATCGGGCGAGTTTCTACTTTCAGATGCAACAGAAATTTTGCGGATTGATCAATCCGTTCGCGAGATATGGTAGTTTGGAGATAAGAAACGCTTGAGAAACTCAAAATTTTCGCAGTTCTGATGCTCGAAACGAGTGACTAGAACGGCCTAGGGGAGAAGTACGCATACCGTTGTAATCGGGCGAGTTTCTACTTTCAAATGCAACAGAAATTTTGCGGATTGGTCAATCCGTTCGCGAGATATGGCAGTTTGGAGGTAAGAAACGCTTGAGAAACTCAAAATTTTCGCAGTTCTGATGCTCGAAACGAATAACTAGAACGGCCCAGGGGAAAAGTGCGCATACCGTTGTAATCGGGCGAGTTTCTACTTTCAGATGCAACAGAAATTATGCGGATTGGTCAATCCGTTCGCGAGATATGGCAGTTTGGAGGTAAGAAACGCTTGAGGAACTCAAAATGTTCGCAGTTCTGATGCTCGAAACGAATAACTAGAACGGCCTAGGGGAAAAGTACGCATATCGATGTAATCAGGCGAGTTTCTACTTTCAGATGCAACAGAAATTTTGCGGATTGATCAATCCGTTCGCTAGATATGGCAGTTTGGAGATAAGAAACGCTTGAGAAACTCAAAATTTTCGCAGTTCTGATGCTCGAAACGAATAACCAGAACGGCCCAGGGGAAAAGTGCGCATACCATTGTAATCGGGCGAGTTTCTACTTTCAAATGCAACAGAAATTTTGCGGATTGGTCAATCCGTTCGCGAGATATGGCAGTTTGGAGGTAAGAAACGCTTTAGAAACTCAAAATTTTCGCAGTTCTGATGCTCGAAACGAATAACTAGAACGGCCTAGGGGAAGAGTACGCATACCGTTGTAATCGGACGAGTTTCTACTTTCAGATGCAACAGAAATTTTGCGGATTGGTCGATGCGTTCGCGAGATATGGCAATTTGGAAGTAAGAAACGCTTGAGAAACTCAAAATTTTCGCAGTTCTGATGCTCGAAACGAATAACTAGAACGGCCTAGGGGAAAAGTACGCATACCGTTGTACTCGGGCGAGTTTCTACTTTCAGATGCAACAGAAATTTTGCGGATTGGTCAATCCGTTCGCGAGATATGGCAGTTTGGAGATAAGAAACGCTTTAGAAACTCAAAATTTTCGCAGTTCTGATGCTCGAAACGAGTGACTAGAACGGCCTAGGGGAGAAGTACGCATACCGTTGTAATCGGGCGAGTTTCTACTTTCAAATGCAACAGAAATTTTGCGGATTGGTCAATCCGTTCGCGAGATATGGCAGTTTGGAGGTAAGAAACGCTTGAGAAACTCAAAATTTTCGCAGTTCTGATGCTCGAAACGAATGACCAGAACGGCCTAGGGGAGAAGTACGCATACCGTTGTAATCGGGCGAGTTTCTACTTTCAGATGCAACAGAAATTTTGCGGATTGATCAATCCGTTCGCGAGATATGGTAGTTTGGAGATAAGAAACGCTTGAGAAACTCAAAATTTTCGCAGTTCTGATGCTCGAAACGAGTGACTAGAACGGCCTAGGGGAGAAGTACGCATACCGTTGTAATCGGGCGAGTTTCTACTTTCAAATGCAACAGAAATTTTGCGGATTGGTCAATCCGTTCGCGAGATATGGCAGTTTGGAGGTAAGAAACGCTTGAGAAACTCAAAATTTTCGCAGTTCTGATGCTCGAAACGAATAACTAGAACGGCCCAGGGGAAAAGTGCGCATACCGTTGTAATCGGGCGAGTTTCTACTTTCAGATGCAACAGAAATTATGCGGATTGGTCAATCCGTTCGCGAGATATGGCAGTTTGGAGGTAAGAAACGCTTGAGGAACTCAAAATGTTCGCAGTTCTGATGCTCGAAACGAATAACTAGAACGGCCTAGGGGAAAAGTACGCATATCGATGTAATCAGGCGAGTTTCTACTTTCAGATGCAACAGAAATTTTGCGGATTGATCAATCCGTTCGCTAGATATGGCAGTTTGGAGATAAGAAACGCTTGAGAAACTCAAAATTTTCGCAGTTCTGATGCTCGAAACGAATGACTAGAACGTCCTAGGGGAGAAGTACGCATACCGTTGTAATCGGGTGAGTTTCTACTTTCAGATGCAACAGAAACTATGCGGATTGGTCAATCCGTTCGCGAGATATGGCCGTTTGGATGTAAGAAACGCTTGAGAAACTCAAAATTTTCGCAGTTCTGATGCTCGAAACGAATAACTAGAACGGCCTACGGGAAATGTGCGCATACTGTTGTAATCGGGAGAGTTTCTACTTTCAGAAGCAACAGAAATTTTGCGGATTGGTCAATCCGTTCGCGAGATATGGCAGTTTGGAGGTAAGAAACGCTTGAGAAACTTAAAATTTTCGCAGTTCTGATGCTCGAAACGAATAACTAGAACGGCCTAGGGGAAAAGTACGCATACCGATGTAATCGGACGAGTTTCTACTTTCAGATGCAACAGAAATTTTGCGGATTGGTCGGTGCGTTCGCGAGATATGGCAATTTGGAAGTAAGAAACGCTTGAGAAACTCAAAATTTTCGCAGTTCTGATGCTCGAAACGAATAACTAGAACGGCCTAGGGGAAGAGTACGCATACCGTTGTAATCGGGCGAGTTTCTACTTTCAGATGCAACAGAAATTTTGCGGATTGATCAATCCGTTCGCGAAATATGGCAGTTTGGAGGTAAGAAACGCTTGAGAAACTCAAAATTTTCGCAGCTCTGATGCTCGAAACGAATATCTAGAACGGCCTAGGGGAAAAGTGCGCATACCGTTGTAATCGGGCGAGTTTCTACTTTCAGATGCTACAGAAATTTTGCGGATTGGTCGATCCGTTCGCGAGATATGGCAATTTGGATGTAAGAAACGCTTGAGAAACTCAAAATTTTCGCAGTTCTGATGCTCGAAACGAATAACTAGAACGGCCTAGGGGAAAAGTGCGCATACCGATGTAATCGGGCGAGTTTCTACTTTCAGATGCAACAGAAATTTTGCGGATTGGTCAATCCGTTCGCGAGATATGGCAGTTTGGAGATAAGAAACGCTTTAGAATCTCAAAATTTTCGCAGTTCTGATGCTCGAAACGAATAACTAGAACGGCCTAGGGGAAAACTACACATACCGATGTAATCGGGCGAGTTTCTACTTTCAGATGCAACAGAAATTTTGCGGATTGATCAATCCGTTCGCTAGATATGGCAGTTTGGAGATAAGAAACGCTTGAGAAACTCAAAATATTCGCAGTTCTGATGCTCGAAACGAATGACTAGAACGTCCTAGGGGAGAAGTACGCATACCGTTGTAATCGGGCGAGTTTCTACTTTCAGATGCAACAGAAATTTTGCGGATTGATCAATCCGTTCGCGAAATATGGCAGTTTGGAGGTAAGAAACGCTTGAGAAACTCAAAATTTTCGCAGCTCTGATGCTCGAAACGAATAACTAGAACGGCCTAGGGGAAAAGTGCGCATACCGTTGTAATCGGGCGAGTTTCTACTTTCAGATGCTACAGAAATTTTGCGGATTGGTCGATCCGTTCGCGAGATATGGCAATTTGGAAGTAAGAAACGCTTGAGAAACTCAAAATTTTCGCATTTCTGATGCTCGAAACGAATAACTAGAACGGCCTAGGGGAAAAGTACGCATACCGTTGTAATCGGGCGAGTTTCTACTTTCAGATGCAACAGCAATTTTTCGGATTGGTCATTCCGTTCGCGCGATATGGCAGTTTGGATGTATGAAACGCTTGAGAAACTAAAAATTTTCGCAGTTCTGATGCTCGAAACGAATAACTCGAACGGCCTAGGGGAAAAGTGCGCATACCGTTGTAATCGGGCGAGTTTCTACTTTCAGATGCAACAGAAATTTTGCGGATCGGTCAATCCTTTCGCGAGATATGGCAGTTTGGAGGTAAGAAACGCTTGAGAAACTCAAAATTTTCGCAGTTCTGATGCTCGAAATGAATAACTGGAACGGCCTAGGGGAAAACTACACATACCGTTGTAATCGGGCGAGTTTCTACTTTCAGATGCAACAGAAATTTTGGGGATTGGTCAATCCGTTCGCGAGATATGGCAGTTTGGAAGTAAGAAACGCTTGAGAAACTCAAAATTTTCGCAGTTCTGATGCTCGAAACGAATAACTAGAACGGCCTAGGGGAAAACTACACCTACCGTTGTAATCGGACGAGTTTCTACTTTCAGATGCAACAGAAATTTTGCGGATTGGTCGATGCGTTCGCGAGATATGGCAATTTGGAAGTAAGAAACGCTTGAGAAACTCAAAATTTTCGCAGTTCTGATGCTCGAAACGAATAACTAGAACGGCCTAGGGGAAAAGTACGCATACCGTTGTAATCGGGCGAGTTTCTACTTTCAGATGCAACAGAAATTTTGCGGATTGGTCAATCCGTTCGCGAGATATGGCAGTTTGGAGATAAGAAACGCTTTAGAAACTCAAAATTTTCGCAGTTCTGATGCTCGAAACGAATGACCAGAACGGCCTAGGGGAGAAGTACGCATACCGTTGTAATCGGGCGAGTTTCTACTTTCAGATGCAACAGAAATTTTGCGGATTGATCAATCCGTTCGCGAGATATGGTAGTTTGGAGATAAGAAACGCTTGAGAAACTCAAAATTTTCGCAGTTCTGATGCTCGAAACGAGTGACTAGAACGGCCTAGGGGAGAAGTACGCATACCGTTGTAATCGGGCGAGTTTCTACTTTCAAATGCAACAGAAATTTTGCGGATTGGTCAATCCGTTCGCGAGATATGGCAGTTTGGAGGTAAGAAACGCTTGAGAAACTCAAAATTTTCGCAGTTCTGATGCTCGAAACGAATAACTAGAACGGCCCAGGGGAAAAGTGCGCATACCGTTGTAATCGGGCGAGTTTCTACTTTCAGATGCAACAGAAATTATGCGGATTGGTCAATCCGTTAGCGAGATATGGCAGTTTGGAGGTAAGAAACGCTTGAGGAACTCAAAATGTTCGCAGTTCTGATGCTCGAAACGAATAACTAGAACGGCCTAGGGGAAAAGTACGCATATCGATGTAATCAGGCGAGTTTCTACTTTCAGATGCAACAGAAATTTTGCGGATTGATCAATCCGTTCGCTAGATATGGGAGTTTGGAGATAAGAAACGCTTGAGAAACTCAAAATTTTCGCAGTTCTGATGCTCGAAACGAATGACTAGAACGTCCTAGGGGAGAAGTACGCATACCGTTGTAATCGGGTGAGTTTCTACTTTCAGATGCAACAGAAACTATGCGGATTGGTCAATCCGTTCGCGAGATATGGCCGTTTGGATGTAAGAAACGCTTGAGAAACTCAAAATTTTCGCAGTTCTGATGCTCGAAACGAATAACTAGAACGGCCTACGGGAAATGTGCGCATACCGTTGTAATCGGGAGAGTTTCTACTTTCAGAAGCAACAGAAATTTTGCGGACTGGTCAATCCGTTCGCGAGATATGGCAGTTTGGAGGTAAGAAACGCTTGAGAAACTTAAAATTTTCGCAGTTCTGATGCTCGAAACGAATAACTAGAACGGCCTAGGGGAAAAGTACGCATACCGATGTAATCGGATGAGTTTCTACTTTCAGATGCAACAGAAATTTTGCGGATTGGTCGGTGCGTTCGCGAGATATGGCAATTTGGAAGTAAGAAACGCTTGAGAAACTCAAAATTTTCGCAGTTCTGATGCTCGAAACGAATAACTAGAACGGCCTAGGGGAAAAGTACGCATACCGTTGTAATCGGGCGAGTTTCTACTTTCAGATGCAACAGAAATTTTGCGGATTGGTAAATCCGTTCGCGAGATATGGCAGTTTGGAGGTAAGAAACGCTTTAGAAACTCAAAATTTTCGCAGTTCTGATGCTCGAAACGAATAACTAGAACGGCCTAGGGGAAAAGTGCGCATACCGTTGTAATCGGGCGAGTTTCTACTTTCAGATGCTACAGAAATTTTGCGGATTGGTCGATCCGTTCGCGAGATATGGCAATTTGGATGTAAGAAACGCTTGAGAAACTCAAAATTTTCGCAGTTCTGATGCTCGAAACGAATAACTAGAACGGCCTAGGGGAAAAGTGCGCATACCGATGTAATCGGGCGAGTTTCTACTTTCAGATGCAACAGAAATTTTGCGGATTGGTCAATCCGTTCGCGAGATATGGCAGTTTGGAGATAAGAAACGCTTTATAATCTCAAAATTTTCGCAGTTCTGATGCTCGAAACGAATAACTAGAACGGCCTAGGGGAAAACTACACATACCGTTGTAATCGGGCGAGTTTCTACTTTCAGATGCAACAGAAATTTTGCGGATTGATCAATCCGTTCGCTAGATATGGCAGTTTGGAGATAAGAAACGCTTGAGAAACTCAAAATTTTCGCAGTTCTGATGCTCGAAACGAATAACTAGAACGGCCTAGGGGAAAAGTACGCATACCGATGTAATCGGACGAGTTTCTACTTTCAGATGCAACAGAAATTTTGCGGATTGGTCGATGCGTTCGCGAGATATGGCAATTTGGAAGTAAGAAACGCTTGAGAAACTCAAAATTTTCGCAGTTCTGATGCTCGAAACGAATAACTAGAACGGCCTAGGGGAAAAGTACGCATACCGTTGTAATCGGGCGAGTTTCTACTTTCAGATGCTACAGAAATTTTGCGGATTGGTCGATCCGTTCGCCAGATATGGCAATTTGGAAGTAAGAAACGCTTGAGAAACTCAAAATTTTCGCAGTTCTGATGCTCGAAACGAATAACAAGAACGGCCTAGGGGAAAAGTGCGCATACCGATGTAATCGGGCGAGTTTCTACTTTCAGATGCAACAGAAATTTTGCGGATTGATCAATCCGTTCGCTAGATATGGCAGTTTGGAGATAAGAAACGCTTGAGAAACTCAAAATATTCGCAGTTCTGATGCTCGAAACGAATGACTAGAACGTCCTAGGGGAGAAGTACGCATACCGTTGTAATCGGGCGAGTTTCTACTTTCAGATGCAACAGAAATTTTGCGGATTGATCAATCCGTTCGCGAAATATGGCAGTTTGGAGGTAAGAAACGCTTGAGAAACTCAAAATTTTCGCAGCTCTGATGCTCGAAACGAATAACTAGAACGGCCTAGGGGAAAAGTGCGCATACCGTTGTAATCGGGCGAGTTTCTACTTTCAGATGCAACAGAAATTTTGCGGATTGGTCAATCCGTTCGCGAGACATGGCAGTTTGGAGGTAAGAAACGCTTTAGAAACTCAAAATTTTCGCAGTTCTGATGCTCGAAACGAATAACTAGAACGGCCTATGGGAAAAATACACCTACCGTTGTAATCGGGCGAGTTTCTACTTTCAGATGCAACAGAAATTTTGCGGATTGATCAATCCGTTCGCGAGATATGGCAGTTTGGATATAAGAAACGCTTGAGAAACTCAAAATTTTAGCAGTTCTGATGCTCGAAACGAGTAACTAGAACGGCCTAGGGGAAAAGTACGCATACCGTTGTAATCGGGCGAGTTTCTACTTTCAGATGCAACAGAAATTTTGCGGATTGGTCAATCCGTTCGCGAGATATGGCAGTTTGGGGGTAAGAAACGCTTGAGAAACTCAAAATTTTCGCAGTTCTGATGCTCAAAACGTATAACTACCACGGCCTAGGGGAAAACTACACCTACCGTTGTAATCGGGCGAGTTTCTACTTTCAGATGCAACAGAAATTTTGCGGATTGATCAATCCGTTCGCGAAATATGGCTGTTTGGAGGTAAGAAACGCTTGAGAAACTCAAAATTTTCGCAGCTCTGATGCTCGAAACGAATAACTAGAACGGCCTAGGGGAAAAGTGCGCATACCGTTGTAATCGGGCGAGTTTCTACTTTCAGATGCAACAGAAATTTTGCGGATTGGTCAATCCGTTCGCGAGACATGGCAGTTTGGAGGTAAGAAACGCTTTAGAAACTCAAAATTTTCGCAGTTCTGATGCTCGAAACGAATAACTAGAACGGCCTATGGGAAAAATACACCTACCGTTGTAATCGGGCGAGTTTCTACTTTCAGATGCAACAGAAATTTTGCGGATTGATCAATCCGTTCGCGAGATATGGCAGTTTGGATATAAGAAACGCTTGAGAAACTCAAAATTTTAGCAGTTCTGATGCTCGAAACGAGTAACTAGAACGGCCTAGGGGAAAAGTACGCATACCGTTGTAATCGGGCGAGTTTCTACTTTCAGATGCAACAGAAATTTTGCGGATTGGTCAATCCGTTCGCGAGATATGGCAGTTTGGGGGTAAGAAACGCTTGAGAAACTCAAAATTTTCGCAGTTCTGATGCTCAAAACGTATAACTACCACGGCCTAGGGGAAAACTACACCTACCGTTGTAATCGGGCGAGTTTCTACTTTCAGATGCAACAGAAATTTTGCGGATTGGTCAATCCGTTCGCGAGACATGGCAGTTTGGAGGTAAGAAACGCTTTAGAAACACAAAATTTTCGCAGTTCTGATGCTCGAAACGAATAACTAGAACGGCCTATGGGAAAACTACACCTACCGTTGTAATCGGGCGAGTTTCTACTTTCAGATGCAACAGAAATTTTGCGGATTGATCAATCCGTTCGCGAGATATGGCAGTTTGGATATAAGAAACGCTTGAGAAACTCCAAATTTTAGCAGTTCTGATGCTCGAAACGAGTGACTAGAACGGCCCAGGGGAAAAGTGCGCATACCGTTGTAATCGGGCGAGTTTCTACTTTCAGATGCAACAGAAATTTTGCGGACTGGTCAATCCGTTCGCGAGATATGGCAGTTTGGATGTAAGAAACGCTTGAGAAACTCAAATTTGCGCATTTCTGATGCTCGAAACGAATAACTAGAACGGCCTAGAGGAAAAGTGCGCATACCGTTGTAATCGGGCGAGATTCTACTTTGAGATGCAACAGAAACTTTGCGGATCGGTCAATCCGTTCGCGAGATATGGCAGTTTGGATGGAAGAAACGCTTGAGAAACTCAAAATTTTCGCAGTTCTGATGCTCGAAACGAATAACTGGAACGGCCTAGGGGAAAAGTACGCATACCGTTGTAATCGGGCGAGTTTCTACTTTCAGATGCAACAGAAATTTTGCGGATTGGTCATTCCGTTCGCGAGATATGGCAGTTTGGAGGTAAGAAACGCTTGAGAAACTAAAAATTTTCGCAGTTCTGATGCTCGAAACGAATAACTAGAACGGCCTAGGGGAAAACTACACCTACCGTTGTAATCGGGCGAGTTTCTACTTTCAGATGCAACAGAAATTTTGCGGATTGGTCAATCCGTTCGCGAAATATGACAGTTTGGACGTAAGAAACGCTTGAGAAACTCAAAATTTCCGCAGTTCTGATGCTCGAAACGAATAACTAGAACGGCCTAGGGGAAAACTACACCTACCGTTGTAATCGGGCGAGTTTCTACTTTCAGATGCAACAGAAATTTTGCGGATTGGTCAATCCGTTCGCGAAATATGACAGTTTGGAGGTAAGAAACGCTTGAGAAACTCAAAATTTTCGCAGTTCTGATGCTCGAAACGAATGACTAGAACGTCCTAGGGGAGAAGTACGCATACCGTTGTAATCGGGCGAGTTTCTACTTTCAGATGCAACAGAAATTATGCGGATTGGTCAATCCGTTCGCGAGATATGGCAGTTTGGAGGTAAGAAACGCTTGAGAAACTTAAAATTTTCGCAGTTCTGATGCTCGAAATGAATAACTGGAACCGTCTATGGGAAAACTACACATACCGTTGTAATCGGGCGAGTTTCTACTTTCAGATGCAACAGAAATTTTGCGGATTGGTCAATCCGTTCGCGAGATATGGCAGTTTGGAAGTAAGAAACGCTTGAGAAACTCAAAATTTTCGCAGTTCTGATGCTCGAAACGAATAACTAGAAGGGCCTAGGGGAAAACTACACCTACCGTTGTAATCGGGCGAGTTTCTACTTTCAGATGCAACAGAAATTTTGCGGATTGGTCAATCCGTTCGCAAAATATGACAGTTTGGAGGTAAGAAACGCTTGAGAAACTCAAAATTTCAGCAGTTCTGATGCTCGAAACGAATAACTAGAACGGCCTAGGGGAAAAGTGCGCTTACCGTTGTAATCGGGCGAGTCTCTACTTTCAGATGCAACAGAAATTTTGCGGATTGGTCGATCCGTTCGCGAGATATGGCAGTTTGGAAGTAAGAAACGCTTGAGAATCTCAAAATTTTCGCAGTTCTGATGCTCGAAACGAGTGACTAGAACGGCCTAGGGGAGAAGTACGCATACCGTTGTAATCGGGCGAGTTTCTACTTTCAAATGCAACAGAAATTTTGCGGATGGGTCAATCCGTTCGCGAGATATGGCAGTTTGGAGGTAAGAAACGCTTGAGGAACTCAAAATTTTCGGAGTTCTGATGCTCGAAACGAATAACTAGAACGGCCTAGGGGAAAAGTACGCATACCGATGTAATCGGGCGAGTTTCTACTTTCAGATGCAACAGAAATTTTGCGGATTGATCAATCCGTTCGCTAGATATGGCAGTTTGGAGATAAGAAACGCTTGAGAAACTCAAAATTTTCGCAGTTCTGATGCTCGAAACGAATAACTACCACGGCCTAGGGGAAAACTACACCTACCGTTGTAATCGGGCGAGTTTCTACTTTCAGATGTAACAGAAATTTTGCGGATTGGTCAATCCGTTCGCGAGACATGGCAGTTTGGAGGTAAGAAACGCTCGAGAAACTCAAAATTTTCGAAGTTCTGATGCTCGAAACGAATAACTAGAACGGCCTAGGGGAAAACTACACCTACCTTTGTAATCGGGCGAGTTTCTACTTTCAGATGCAACAGAAATTTTGGGGATTGATCAATCCGTTCGCGAGATATGGCAGTTTGGAGATAAGAAACGCTTGAGAAACTCAAAATTTTCGCAGTTCTGATTCTCGAAACGAATAACTAGAACGGCCTACGGGAAATGTGCGCATACCGTTGTAATCGGGAGAGTTTCTACTTTCAGAAGCAACAGAAATTTTGCGGATTGGTCAATCCCTTCTCGAGATATGGCAGTTTGGAGGTAAGAAACGCTTGAGAAACTTAAAATTTTCGCAGTTCTGATGCTCGAAATGAATAACTAGAACGGCCTAGGGGAAAACTACACCTACCGTTGTAATCGGGCGAGTTTCTACTTTCAGATGCAACAGAAATTTTGCGGATTGGTCAATCCGTTCGCGAAATATGACAGTTTGGAGGTAAGAAACGCTTGAAAAACTCAAAATTTCCGCAGTTCTGATGCTCGAAACGAATAACTAGAACGGCCTAGGGGAAAAGTGCGCATACCGTTGTAATCGGGCGAGTCTCTACTTTCAGATGCAACAGAAATTTTGCGGATTGGTCGATCCGTTCGCGAGATATGGCAGTTTGGAAGTAAGAAACGCTTGAGAAACTCAAAATTTTCGCAGTTCTGATTCTCGAAACGAATAACTAGAACGGCCTACGGGAAATGTGCGCATACCGTTGTAATCGGGAGAGTTTCTACTTTCAGAAGCAACAGAAATTTTGCGGATTGGTCAATCCGTTCTCGAGATATGGCAGTTTGGAGGTAAGAAACGCTTGAGAAACTCAAAATTTTCGCAGTTCTGATGCTCGAAACGAATGACTAGAACGTCCTAGGGGAGAAGTACGCATACCGTTGTAATCGGGCGAGTTTCTACTTTCAGATGCAACAGAAATTATGCGGATTGGTCAATCCGTTCGCGAGATATGGCCGTTTGGATGTAAGAAACGATTGAGAAACTCAAAATTTTCGCAGTTCTGATTCTCGAAACGAATAACTAGAACGGCCTACGGGAAATGTGCGCATACCGTTGTAATCGGGAGAGTTTCTACTTTCAGAAGCAACAGAAATTTTGCGGATTGGTCAATCCGTTCTCGAGATATGGCAGTTTGGAGGTAAGAAACGCTTGAGAAACTTAAAATTTTCGCAGTTCTGATGCTCGAAATGAATAACTGGAACCGTCTATGGGAAAACTACACATACCGTTGTAATCGGGCGAGTTTCTACTTTCAGATGCAACAGAAATTTTGCGGATTGGTCAATCCGTTCGCGAGATATGGCAGTTTGGAAGTAAGAAACGCTTGAGAAACTCAAAATTTTCGCAGTTCTGATGCTCGAAACGAATAACTAGAAGGGCCTAGGGGAAAACTACACCTACCGTTGTAATCGGGCGAGTTTCTACTTTCAGATGCAACAGAAATTTTGCGGATTGGTCAATCCGTTCGCAAAATATGACAGTTTGGAGGTAAGAAACGCTTGAGAAACTCAAAATTTCAGCAGTTCTGATGCTCGAAACGAATAACTAGAACGGCCTAGGGGAAAAGTGCGCTTACCGTTGTAATCGGGCGAGTCTCTACTTTCAGATGCAACAGAAATTTTGCGGATTGGTCGATCCGTTCGCGAGATATGGCAGTTTGGAAGTAAGAAACGCTTGAGAATCTCAAAATTTTCGCAGTTCTGATGCTCGAAACGAGTGACTAGAACGGCCTAGGGGAGAAGTACGCATACCGTTGTAATCGGGCGAGTTTCTACTTTCAAATGCAACAGAAATTTTGCGGATGGGTCAATCCGTTCGCGAGATATGGCAGTTTGGAGGTAAGAAACGCTTGAGGAACTCAAAATTTTCGCAGTTCTGATGCTCGAAACGAATAACTAGAACGGCCTAGGGGAAAAGTACGCATACCGATGTAATCGGGCGAGTTTCTACTTTCAGATGCAACAGAAATTTTGCGGATTGATCAATCCGTTCGCTAGATATGGCAGTTTGGAGATAAGAAACGCTTGAGAAACTCAAAATTTTCGCAGTTCTGATGCTCGAAACGAATAACTACCACGGCCTAGGGGAAAACTACACCTACCGTTGTAATCGGGCGAGTTTCTACTTTCAGATGTAACAGAAATTTTGCGGATTGGTCAATCCGTTCGCGAGACATGGCAGTTTGGAGGTAAGAAACGCTCGAGAAACTCAAAATTTTCGAAGTTCTGATGCTCGAAACGAATAACTAGAACGGCCTAGGGGAAAACTACACCTACCTTTGTAATCGGGCGAGTTTCTACTTTCAGATGCAACAGAAATTTTGCGGATGGGTCAATCCGTTCGCGAGATATGGCAGTTTGGAGGTAAGAAACGCTTGAGGAACTCAAAATTTTCGCAGTTCTGATGCTCGAAACGAATGACCAGAACGGCCTAGGGGAGAAGTACGCATACCGTTGTAATCGGACGAGTTTCTGCTTTCAGATGCAACAGAAATTTTGCGGATTGATCAATCCGTTCGCGAGATATGGTAGTTTGGAGATAAGAAACGCTTGAGAAACTCAAAATTTTCGCAGTTCTGATGCTCGAAACGAGTGACTAGAACGGCCTAGGGGAGAAGTACGCATACCGTTGTAATCGGGCGAGTTTCTACTTTCGAATGCAACAGAAATTTTGCGGATGGGTCAATCCGTTCGCGAGATATGGCAGTTTGGAGGTAAGAAACGCTTGAGGAACTCAAAATTTTCGCAGTTCTGATGCTCGAAACGAATAACTAGAACGGCCTAGGGGAAAATTACACCCACCGTTGTAATCGGGCGAGTTTCTACTTTCAGATGCAACAGAAATTTTGCGGATTGATCAATCCGTTCGCGAGATATGGCAGTTTGGAGATAAGAAACGCTTGAGAAACTCAAAATTTTCGCAGTTCTGATGCTCGAAACGAGTAACTAGAACGGCCTAGGGGAAAAGTACGCAAACCGTTGTAATCGGTCGAGTTTCTACTTTCAGATGCAACAGAAATTTTGCGGATTGGTCAATCCGTTCGCGAGATATGGCAGTTTGGATGTAAGAAACGCTTGAGAAACTCAAAATTTTCGCAGTTCTGATGCTCGAAACGAATAACTGGAACGGCCTAGGGGAAAAGTACGCATACCGTTGTAATCGGGCGAGTTTCTACTTTCAGATGCAACAGAAATTTTGCGGATTGGTCATTCCGTTCGCGGGATATGGCAGTTTGGAGGGAAGAAATGCTTGAGAAACTCAAAATTTTCGCAGTTCTGATGCTCGAAACGAATAACTCGAACGGCCTAGGGGAAAAGTGCGCATACCGTTGTAATCGGGCGAGTTTCTACTTTCAGAAGCAACAGAAATTTTGCGGATTGGTCAATCCTTTCGCGAGATATGGCAGTTTGGAGGTAAGAAACGCTTGAGAAACTCAAAATTTTCGCAGTTCTGATGCTCGAAATGAATAACTGGAACGGCCTAGGGGAAAACTACACATACCGTTGTAATCGGGCGAGTTTCTGCTTTCAGATGCAACAGAAATTTTGCGGATTGGTCTATCCGTTCGCAAGATATGGCAGTTTGGAGGTAAGAAACGCTTGAGAAACTCAAAATTTTCGCAGTTCTGATGCTCGAAACGAATAACTAGAACGGCCTACGGGAAATGTGCGCATACCGTTGTAATCGGGCGAGTCTCTACTTTCAGATGCAACAGAAATTTTGCGGATTGGTCAATCCGTTCTCGAGATATGGCAGTTTGGAGGTAAGAAATGCTTGAGGAACTTAAAATTTTCGCAGTTCTGATGCTCGAAATGAATAACTGGAACGGTCTAGGGGAAAACTACACATACCGTTGTAATCGGGCGAGTTTCTACTTTCAGATGCAACAGAAATTTTGCGGATTGGTCAATCCGTTCGCGAGATATGGCGGTTTGGAGGTAAGAAACGCTTGAGAAACTCAAAATTTTCGCAGTTCTGATGCTCGAAACGAATAACTACCACGGCCTAGGGGAAAATTACACCTACCGTTGTAATCGGGCGAGTTTCTACTTTCAGATGCAACAGAAATTTTGCGGATTTGCTCAATCCGTTCGCGAGACATGGCAGTTTGGAGGTAAGAAACGCTTGAGAAACTCAAAATTTTCGCAGTTCTGATGCTCGAAACGAATAACTAGAACGGCCTAGGGGAGAAGTACGCATACCGTTGTAATCGGGCCAGTTTCTACTTTCAAATGCAACAGAAATTTTGCGGATTGGTCAAACCGTTCGCGAGATATGGCAGTTTGGAGGTAAGAAACGCTTGAAAAACTCAAAATTTTCGCAGTTCTGATGCTGGAAGCGAATAACTAGAACGGCCCAGGGGAAAAGTGCGCATACCGTTGTAATCGGGCGAGTTTCTACTTTCAAATGCAACAGAAATTTTGCGGATTGGTCAATGCGTTCGCGAGATATGGCAGTTTGGAGGTAAGAAACGCTTGAGAAACTCAAAATTTTCGCAGTTCTGATGCTCGAAACGAATAACTAGAACGGTCTAGGGGAAAAGTACGCATACCGTTGTAATCGGGCGAGTTTCTTCTTTCCGATGCAACAGAAATTTTGCGGATTGGTCAATCCGTTCGCAAGATATGGCACTTTGGATGTAAGAAACGCTTGAGAAACTCAAAGTTTTCGCAGTTCTGATTCTCGAAACGAATAACTAGAACGGCCTAGGGGAAAATTACACCCACCGTTGTAATCGGGCGAGTTTCTACTTTCAGATGCAACAGAAATTTTGCGGATTGATCAATCCGTTCGCGAGATATGGCAGTTTGGAGATAAGAAACGCTTGAGAAACTCAAAATTTTCGCAGTTCTGATGCTCGAAACGAATGACTAGAACGTCCTAGGGGAGAAGTACGCATACCGTTGTAATCGGGCGAGTTTCTACTTTCAGATGCAATAGAAATTATGCGGGTTGGTCAATCCGTTCGCGAGATATGGCCGTTTGGATGTAAGAAACGCTTGAGAAACTCAAAATTTTCGCAGTTCTGATGCTCGAAACGAATAACTAGAACGGCCTACGGGAAATGTGCGCATACCGTTGTAATCGGGCGAGTCTCTACTTTCAGATGCAACAGAAATTTTGCGGATTGGTCAATCCGTTCTCCAGATATGGCAGTTTGGAGGTAAGAAATGCTTGAGGAACTTAAAATTTTCGCAGTTCTGATGCTCGAAATGAATAACTGGAACGGTCTAGGGGAAAACTACACATACCGTTGTAATCGGGCGAGTTTCTACTTTCAGATGCAACAGAAATTTTGCGGATTGGTCAATCCGTTCGCGAGATATGGCGGTTTGGAGGTAAGAAACGCTTGAGAAACTCAAAATTTTCGCAGTTCTGATGCTCGAAACGAATAACTACCACGGCCTAGGGGAAAATTACACCTACCGTTGTAATCGGGCGAGTTTCTACTTTCAGATGCAACAGAAATTTTGCGGATTTGCTCAATCCGTTCGCGAGACATGGCAGTTTGGAGGTAAGAAACGCTTGAGAAACTCAAAATTTTCGCAGTTCTGATGCTCGAAACGAATAACTAGAACGGCCTAGGGGAGAAGTACGCATACCGTTGTAATCGGGCGAGTTTCTACTTTCAAATGCAACAGAAATTTTGCGGATTGGTCAAACCGTTCGCGAGATATGGCAGTTTGGAGGTAAGAAACGCTTGAAAAACTCAAAATTTTCGCAGTTCTGATGCTGGAAGCGAATAACTAGAACGGCCCAGGGGAAAAGTGCGCATACCGTTGTAATCGGGCGAGTTTCTACTTTCAAATGCAACAGAAATTTTGCGGATTGGTCAATGCGTTCGCGAGATATGGCAGTTTGGAGGTAAGAAACGCTTGAGAAACTCAAAATTTTCGCAGTTCTGATGCTCGAAACGAATAACTAGAACGGTCTAGGGGAAAAGTACGCATACCGTTGTAATCGGGCGAGTTTCTTCTTTCCGATGCAACAGAAATTTTGCGGATTGGTCAATCCGTTCGCAAGATATGGCACTTTGGATGTAAGAAACGCTTGAGAAACTCAAAGTTTTCGCAGTTCTGATTCTCGAAACGAATAACTAGAACGGCCTAGGGGAAAATTACACCCACCGTTGTAATCGGGCGAGTTTCTACTTTCAAATGCAACAGAAATTTTGCGGATTGGTCAATGCGTTCGCGAGATATGGCAGTTTGGAGGTAAGAAACGCTTGAGAAACTCAAAATTTTCGCAATTCTGATGCTCGAAACGAATAACTAGAACGGTCTAGGGGAAAAGTACGCATACCGTTGTAATCGGGCGAGTTTCTTCTTTCCGATGCAACAGAAATTTTGCGGATTGGTCAATCCGTTCGCAAGATATGGCACTTTGGATGTAAGAAACGCTTGAGAAACTCAAAGTTTTCGCAGTTCTGATTCTCGAAACGAATAACTAGAACGGCCTAGGGGAAAATTACACCCACCGTTGTAATCGGGCGAGTTTCTACTTTCAGATGCAACAGAAATTTTGCGGATTGATCAATCCGTTCGCGAGATATGGCAGTTTGGAGATAAGAAACGCTTGAGAAACTCAAAATTTTCGCAGTTCTGATGCTCGAAGCGAGTAACTAGAACGGCCTAGGGGAAAAGTACGCAAACCGTTGTAATCGGTCGAGTTTCTACTTTCAGATGCAACAGAAATTTTGCGGATTGGTCAATCCGTTCGCGAGATATGGCAGTTTGGATGTAAGAAACGCTTGAGAAACTCAAAATTTTCGCAGTTCTGATGCTCGAAACGAATAACTGGAACGGCCTAGGGGAAAAGTACGCATACCGTTGTAATCGGGCGAGTTTCTACTTTCAGATGCAACAGAAATTTTGCGGATTGGTCATTCCGTTCGCGGGATATGGCAGTTTGGAGGGAAGAAATGCTTGAGAAACTCAAAATTTTCGCAGTTCTGAAGCTCGAAACGAATAACTCGAACGGCCTAGGGGAAAAGTGCGCATACCGTTGTAATCGGGCGAGTTTCTACTTTCAGAAGCAACAGAAATTTTGCGGATTGGTCAATCCGTTCGCAAGATATGGCACTTTGGATGTAAGAAACGCTTGAGAAACTCAAAGTTTTCGCAGTTCTGATTCTCGAAACGAATAACTAGAACGGCCTAGGGGAAAATTACACCCACCGTTGTAATCGGGCGAGTTTCTACTTTCAGATGCAACAGAAATTTTGCGGATTGATCAATCCGTTCGCGAGATATGGCAGTTTGGAGATAAGAAACGCTTGAGAAACTCAAAATTTTCGCAGTTCTGATGCTCGAAACGAATGACTAGAACGTCCTAGGGGAGAAGTACGCATACCGTTGTAATCGGGCGAGTTTCTACTTTCAGATGCAATAGAAATTATGCGGATTGGTCAATCCGTTCGCGAGATATGGCCGTTTGGATGTAAGAAACGCTTGAGAAACTCAAAATTTTCGCAGTTCTGATGCTCGAAACGAATAACTAGAACGGCCTACGGGAAATGTGCGCATACCGTTGTAATCGGGCGAGTCTCTACTTTCAGATGCAACAGAAATTTTGCGGATTGGTCAATCCGTTCTCGAGATATGGCAGTTTGGAGGTAAGAAATGCTTGAGGAACTTAAAATTTTCGCAGTTCTGATGCTCGAAATGAATAACTGGAACGGTCTAGGGGAAAACTACACATACCGTTGTAATCGGGCGAGTTTCTACTTTCAGATGCAACAGAAATTTTGCGGATTGGTCAATCCGTTCGCGAGATATGGCGGTTTGGAGGTAAGAAACGCTTGAGAAACTCAAAATTTTCGCAGTTCTGATGCTCGAAACGAATAACTAGAACGGCCTAGGGGAGAAGTACGCATACCGTTGTAATCGGGCGAGTTTCTACTTTCAAATGCAACAGAAATTTTGCGGATTGGTCAAACCGTTCGCGAGATATGGCAGTTTGGAGGTAAGAAACGCTTGAAAAACTCAAAATTTTCGCAGTTCTGATGCTGGAAGCGAATAACTAGAACGGCCCAGGGGAAAAGTGCGCATACCGTTGTAATCGGGCGAGTTTCTACTTTCAAATGCAACAGAAATTTTGCGGATTGGTCAATGCGTTCGCGAGATATGGCAGTTTGGAGGTAAGAAACGCTTGAGAAACTCATAATTTTCGCAGTTCTGATGCTCGAAACGAATAACTAGAACGGTCTAGGGGAAAAGTACGCATACCGTTGTAATCGGGCGAGTTTCTACTTTCAAATGCAACAGAAATTTTGCGGATTGGTCAATCCGTTCGCGAGATATGGCCGTTTGGATGTAAGAAACGCTTCAGAAACTCAAAATTTTCGCAGTTCTGATGCTCGAAACGAATAACTAGAACGGCCCAGGGGAAAAGTGCGCATACCGTTGTAATCGGGCGAGTTTCTACTTTCAAATGCAACAGAAATTTTGCGGATTGGTCAATGCGTTCGCGAGATATGGCAGTCTGGATGTAAGAAACGCTTGAGAAACTCAAAATTTTCGCAGTTCTGATGCTCGAAACGAATAATTAGAACGGCCTAGGGGAAAAGTACGCATACCGTTGTAATCGGGCGAGTTTCTACTTTCAGATGCAACAGAAATTTTGCGGATTGGTCAATCCGTTCGCAAGATATGGCAGTTTGGATGTAAGAAACGCTTGAGAAACTCAAAGTTTTCGCAGTTCTGATTCTCGAAACGAATAACTAGAACGGCCTAGGGGAAAACTACACCCACCGTTGTAATCGGGCGAGTTTCTACTTTCAGATGCAACAGAAATTTTGCGGATTGATCAATCCGTTCGCGAGATATGGCAGTTTGGAGATAAGAAACGCTTGAGAAACTCAAAATTTTCGCAGTTCTGATGCTCGAAACGAGTAACTAGAACGGCCTAGGGGAAAAGTACGCATACCGTTGTAATCGG
Organism: Ptiloglossa arizonensis; assembly: GCF_051014685.1. NCBI lineage: Eukaryota > Metazoa > Arthropoda > Insecta > Hymenoptera > Colletidae > Ptiloglossa > Ptiloglossa arizonensis. The sequence continues at coordinate 60,574 of NC_135048.1, forward strand.
TCGAGTTTCTGCTTTCAGATGCAACAGAAATTTTGCGGATTGGTCAATCCGTTCGCGAGATATGGCAGTTTGGAGATAAGAAACGCTTTAGAAACTCAAAATTTTCGCAGTTCTGATGCTGGAAACGAATAACCAGAACGGCCCAGGAGAAAAGTGCGCATACCGTTGTAATCGGGCGAGTTTCTACTTTCAAATGCAACAGACATTTTGCGGATTGGTCAATCCGTTCGCGAGATATGTCAGTTTGGATGTAAGAAACGCTTTAGAAACTCAAAATTTTCGCAGTTGTGATGCTCGAAACGAATAACTAGAACGGCCTAGGGGAAGAGTACGCATACCGTTGTAATCGGGCGAGTTTCTACTTTCAGATGCAACAGAAATTTTGCGGATTGGTAAATCCGTTCGCGAGATATGGCAGTTTGGATGTAAGAAACACTTGAGGAACTCAAAATTTTCGCAGTTCTGATGCTCGAAACGAATAACTAGAACGGCCTAGAGGAAAACTACACATACCGTTGTAATCGGGCGAGTTTCTACTTTCAGATGCAACAGAAATTTTGCGGATTGATCAATCCGTTCGCGAAATATGGCAGTTTGGAGGTAAGAAACGCTTGAGAAACTCAAAATTTTCGCAGTTCTGATGCTCGAAGCGAATAACTAGAACGGCCTAGGGGAAAAGTGCGCATACCGTTGTAATCGGGCGAGTTTCTACTTTCAGATGCAACAGAAATTTTGCGGATTGATCAACCTGTTCTCGAGATATGGCAGTTTGGAGGTAAGAAATGCTTGAGGAACTTAAAATTTTCGCAGTTCTGATGCTCGAAATGAATAACTGGAACGGTCTAGGGGAAAACTACACATACCGTTGTAATCGGGCGAGTTTCTACTTTCAGATGCAACAGAAATTTTGCGGATTGGTCATTCCGTTCGCGGGATATGGCAGTTTGGAGGGAAGAAATGCTTGAGAAACTCAAAATTTTCGCAGTTCTGATGCTCGAAACGAATAACTCGAACGGCCTAGGGGAAAAGTGCGCATACCGTTGTAATCGGGCGAGTTTCTACTTTCAGAAGCAACAGAAATTTTGCGGATTGGTCAATCCGTTCGCAAGATATGGCACTTTGGATGTAAGAAACGCTTGAGAAACTCAAAGTTTTCGCAGTTCTGATTCTCGAAACGAATAACTAGAACGGCCTAGGGGAAAATTACACCCACCGTTGTAATCGGGCGAGTTTCTACTTTCAGATGCAACAGAAATTTTGCGGATTGATCAATCCGTTCGCGAGATATGGCAGTTTGGAGATAAGAAACGCTTGAGAAACTCAAAATTTTCGCAGTTCTGATGCTCGAAACGAATGACTAGAACGTCCTAGGGGAGAAGTACGCATACCGTTGTAATCGGGCGAGTTTCTACTTTCAGATGCAATAGAAATTATGCGGATTGGTCAATCCGTTCGCGAGATATGGCCGTTTGGATGTAAGAAACGCTTGAGAAACTCAAAATTTTCGCAGTTCTGATGCTCGAAACGAATAACTAGAACGGCCTACGGGAAATGTGCGCATACCGTTGTAATCGGGCGAGTCTCTACTTTCAGATGCAACAGAAATTTTGCGGATTGGTCAATCCGTTCTCGAGATATGGCAGTTTGGAGGTAAGAAATGCTTGAGGAACTTAAAATTTTCGCAGTTCTGATGCTCGAAATGAATAACTGGAACGGTCTAGGGGAAAACTACACATACCGTTGTAATCGGGCGAGTTTCTACTTTCAGATGCAACAGAAATTTTGCGGATTGGTCAATCCGTTCGCGAGATATGGCGGTTTGGAGGTAAGAAACGCTTGAGAAACTCAAAATTTTCGCAGTTCTGATGCTCGAAACGAATAACTAGAACGGCCTAGGGGAGAAGTACGCATACCGTTGTAATCGGGCGAGTTTCTACTTTCAAATGCAACAGAAATTTTGCGGATTGGTCAAACCGTTCGCGAGATATGGCAGTTTGGAGGTAAGAAACGCTTGAAAAACTCAAAATTTTCGCAGTTCTGATGCTGGAAGCGAATAACTAGAACGGCCTAGGGGAAAACTACACATACCGTTGTAATCGGGCGAGTTTCTACTTTCAGATGCAACAGAAATTTTGCGGATTGATCAATCCGTTCGCGAAATATGGCAGTTTGGAGGTAAGAAACGCTTGAGAAACTCAAAATTTTCGCAGTTCTGATGCTCGAAGCGAATAACTAGAACGGCCTAGGGGAAAAGTGCGCATACCGTTGTAATCGGGCGAGTTTCTACTTTCAGATGCAACAGAAATTTTGCGGATTGATCAACCTGTTCGCGAGATATGGCAGTTTGGAGATAAGAAACGCTTTAGAAACTCAAAATTTTCGCAGTTCTGATGCTCGAAACGAATAATTAGAACGGCCCAGGGGAAAAGTGCGCATACCGTTGTAATCGGGCTAGTTTCTACTTTCAAATGCAACAGAAATTTTGCGGATTGGTCGATCCGTTCGCGAGATATGGCAGTTTGGAAGTAAGAAACGCTTGAGAAACTCAAAATTTTCGCAGTTCTGATGCTCGAAACGAATGACTAGAACGGCCTAGGGGAGAAGAAAGCACACGGTTGTAATCGGGCGAGTCTCTACTTTCAGATGCAACAGAAATTTTGCGGATTGGTCAATCCGTTCTCGAGATATGGCAGTTTGGAGGTAAGAAATGCTTGAGGAACTTAAAATTTTCGCAGTTCTGATGCTCGAAATGAATAACTGGAACGGTCTAGGGGAAAACTACACATACCGTTGTAATCGGGCGAGTTTCTACTTTCAGATGCAACAGAAATTTTGCGGATTGGTCAATCCGTTCGCGAGATATGGCGGTTTGGAGGTAAGAAACGCTTGAGAAACTCAAAATTTTCGCAGTTCTGATGCTCGAAACGAATGACTAGAACGGCCTAGGGGAGAAGTACGCATACCGTTGTAATCGGGCGAGTTTCTACTTTCAGATGCAACAGAAATTTTGCGGATTGATCAATCCGTTCGCGAGATATGGTAGTTTGGAGATAAGAAACGCTTGAGAAACTCAAAATTTTCGCAGTTCTGATGCTCGAAACGAGTGACTAGAACGGCCTAGGGGAGAGGTACGCATACCGTTGTAATCGGGCGAGTTTCTACTTTCAGATGCAACAGAAATTTTGCGGATTGGTCAATCCGTTCGCGAGATATGGCGGTTTGGAGGTAAGAAACGCTTGAGAAACTCAAAATTTTCGCAGTTCTGATGCTCGAAACGAATAACTACCACGGCCTAGGGGAAAATTACACCTACCGTTGTAATCGGGCGAGTTTCTACTTTCAGATGCAACAGAAATTTTGCGGATTTGCTCAATCCGTTCGCGAGACATGGCAGTTTGGAGGTAAGAAACGCTTGAGAAACTCAAAATTTTCGCAGTTCTGATGCTCGAAACGAATAACTAGAACGGCCTAGGGGAGAAGTACGCATACCGTTGTAATCGGGCGAGTTTCTACTTTCAAATGCAACAGAAATTTTGCGGATTGGTCAAACCGTTCGCGAGATATGGCACTTTGGAGGTAAGAAACGCTTGAAAAACTCAAAATTTTCGCAGTTCTGATGCTGGAAGCGAATAACTAGAACGGCCCAGGGGAAAAGTGCGCATACCGTTGTAATCGGGCGAGTTTCTACTTTCAAATGCCACAGAAATTTTGCGGATTGGTCAATGCGTTCGCGAGATATGGCAGTTTGGAGGTAAGAAACGCTTGAGAAACTCAAAATTTTCGCAGTTCTGATGCTCGAAACGAATAACTAGAACGGTCTAGGGGAAAAGTACGCATACCGTTGTAATCGGGCGAGTTTCTTCTTTCCGATGCAACAGAAATTTTGCGGATTGGTCAATCCGTTCGCAAGATATGGCACTTTGGATGTAAGAAACGCTTGAGAAACTCAAAGTTTTCGCAGTTCTGATTCTCGAAACGAATAACTAGAACGGCCTAGGGGAAAATTACACCCACCGTTGTAATCGGGCGAGTTTCTACTTTCAGATGCAACAGAAATTTTGCGGATTGATCAATCCGTTCGCGAGATATGGCAGTTTGGAGATAAGAAACGCTTGAGAAACTCAAAATTTTCGCAGTTCTGATGCTCGAAACGAATGACTAGAACGTCCTAGGGGAGAAGTACGCATACCGTTGTAATCGGGCGAGTTTCTACTTTCAGATGCAATAGAAATTATGCGGATTGGTCAATCCGTTCGCGAGATATGGCCGTTTGGATGTAAGAAACGCTTGAGAAACTCAAAATTTTCGCAGTTCTGATGCTCGAAACGAATAACTAGAACGGCCTACGGGAATTGTGCGCATACCGTTGTAATCGGGCGAGTCTCTACTTTCAGATGCAACAGAAATTTTGCGGATTGATCAATCCGTTCGCGAGATATGGCAGTTTGGAGATAAGAAACGCTTGAGAAACTCAAAATTTTCGCAGTTCTGATGCTCGAAACGAGTAACTAGAACGGCCTAGGGGAAAAGTACGCATACCGTTGTAATCGGTCGAGTTTCTGCTTTCAGATGCAACAGAAATTTTGCGGATTGGTCAATCCGTTCGCGAGATATGGCAGTTTGGAGATAAGAAACGCTTGAGAAACTCAAAATTTTCGCAGTTCTGATGCTCGAAACGAATAACTGGAACGGCCTAGGGGAAAAGTACGCATACCGTTGTAATCGGGCGAGTTTCTACTTTCAGATGCAACAGAAATTTTGCGGATTGGTCATTCCGTTCGCGGGATATGGCAGTTTGGAGGGAAGAAATGCTTGAGAAACTCAAAATTTTCGCAGTTCTGATGCTCGAAACGAATAACTCGAACGGCCTAGGGGAAAAGTGCGCATACCGTTGTAATCGGGCGAGTTTCTACTTTCAGAAGCAACAGAAATTTTGCGGATTGGTCAATCCTTTCGCGAGATATGGCAGTTTGGAGGTAAGAAACGCTTGAAAAACTCAAAATTTTCGCAGTTCTGATGCTCGAAATGAATAACTGGAACGGCCTAGGGGAAAACTACACATACCGTTGTAATCGGGCGAGTTTCTGCTTTCAGATGCAACAGAAATTTTGCGGATTGGTCTATCCGTTCGCAAGATATGGCAGTTTGGAGGTAAGAAACGCTTGAGAAACTCAAAATTTTCGCAGTTCTGATGCTCGAAACGAATAACTAGAACGGCCTAGGGGAAAACGACACCTACCGTTGTAATCGGGCGAGTTTCTACTTTCAGATGCGACAGAAATTTTGCGGATTGGTCAATCCGTTCGCGAAATATGACAGTTTGGAGGTAAGAAACGCTTGAGAAACTCAAAATTTTCGCAGTTCTGATGCTCGAAACGAATAACTAGAACGGCCTAGGGGAAAACTACACCTACCGTTGTAATCGGGCGAGTTTCTAATTTAAGATGCAACAGAAATTTTGCGGATTGGTCAATCCGTTCGCGAAATATGACAGTTTGGAGGTAAGAAACGCTTGAGAAACTCAAAATTTTCGCAGTTCTGATGCTCGAAACGAATGACTAGAACGGCCTAGGGGAGAAGTACGCATACCGTTGTAATCGGGCGAGTTTCTACTTTCAGATGCAACAGAAATTTTGCGGATTGATCAATCCGTTCGCGAGATATGGTAGTTTGGAGATAAGAAACGCTTGAGAAACTCAAAATTTTCGCAGTTCTGATGCTCGAAACGAGTGACTAGAACGGCCTAGGGGAGAGGTACGCATACCGTTGTAATCGGGCGAGTTTCTACTTTCAAATGCAACAGAAATTTTGCGGATTGATCAATCCGTTCGCGAGATATGGCAGTTTGGAGATAAGAAACGCTTGAGAAACTCAAAATTTTCGCAGTTCTGATGCTCGAAACGAGTAACTAGAACGGCCTAGGGGAAAAGTACGCATACCGTTGTAATCGGTCGAGTTTCTGCTTTCAGATGCAACAGAAATTTTGCGGATTGGTCAATCCGTTCGCGAGATATGGCAGTTTGGAGATAAGAAACGCTTGAGAAACTCAAAATTTTCGCAGTTCTGATGCTCGAAACGAATAACTGGAACGGCCTAGGGGAAAAGTACGCATACCGTTGTAATCGGGCGAGTTTCTACTTTCAGATGCAACAGAAATTTTGCGGATTGGTCATTCCGTTCGCGGGATATGGCAGTTTGGAGGGAAGAAATGCTTGAGAAACTCAAAATTTTCGCAGTTCTGATGCTCGAAACGAATAACTCGAACGGCCTAGGGGAAAAGTGCGCATACCGTTGTAATCGGGCGAGTTTCTACTTTCAGAAGCAACAGAAATTTTGCGGATTGGTCAATCCTTTCGCGAGATATGGCAGTTTGGAGGTAAGAAACGCTTGAGAAACTCAAAATTTTCGCAGTTCTGATGCTCGAAATGAATAACTGGAACGGCCTAGGGGAAAACTACACATACCGTTGTAATCGGGCGAGTTTCTGCTTTCAGATGCAACAGAAATTTTGCGGATTGGTCTATCCGTTCGCAAGATATGGCAGTTTGGAGGTAAGAAACGCTTGAGAAACTCAAAATTTTCGCAGTTCTGATGCTCGAAACGAATAACTAGAACGGCCTAGGGGAAAACGACACCTACCGTTGTAATCGGGCGAGTTTCTACTTTCAGATGCGACAGAAATTTTGCGGATTGGTCAATCCGTTCGCGAAATATGACAGTTTGGAGGTAAGAAACGCTTGAGAAACTCAAAATTTTCGCAGTTCTGATGCTCGAAACGAATAACTAGAACGGCCTAGGGGAAAACTACACCCACCGTTGTAATCGGGCGAGTTTCTACTTTAAGATGCAACAGAAATTTTGCGGATTGGTCAATCCGTTCGCGAAATATGACAGTTTGGAGGTAAGAAACGCTTGAGAAACTCAAAATTTTCGCAGTTCTGATGCTCGAAACGAATGACTAGAACGGCCTAGGGGAGAAGTACGCATACCGTTGTAATCGGGCGAGTTTCTACTTTCAGATGCAACAGAAATTTTGCGGATTGATCAATCCGTTCGCGAGATATGGTAGTTTGGAGATAAGAAACGCTTGAGAAACTCAAAATTTTCGCAGTTCTGATGCTCGAAACGAGTGACTAGAACGGCCTAGGGGAGAGGTACGCATACCGTTGTAATCGGGCGAGTTTCTACTTTCAAATGCAACAGAAATTTTGCGGATTGGTCAATCCGTTCGCGAGATATGGCAGTTTGGATGTAAGAAACGCTTGAGAAACTCAAATTTTTCGCAGTTCTGATGCTCGAAACGAATAACTGGAACGGCCTAGGGGAAAACAACACATACCGCTGTAATCGGGCGAGTCTCTACTTTCAGATGCAACAGAAATTTTGCGGATTGGTCAATCCGTTCGCGAGATATGGCAGTTTGGATGTAAGAAACGCTTGAGAAACTCAAAATTTTCGCAGTTCTGATGCTCGAAACGAATGACTAGAACAGCCTAGTGGAGAAGAACGCATACCGTTGTAATCGGGCGAGTTTCTACTTTCAGATGCAACAGAAATTTTGCGGATTGGTCAATCCGTTCGCGAGAAATGGCAGTTTGGAGATAAGAAACGCTTGTGAAACTCAAAATTTTCGCATTTCTGATGCTCGAAACGAATGACTAGGACGGCCTAGGGGAGAAGTACGCATACCGTTGTAATCGGGCGAGTTTCTACTTTCAAATGCAACAGAAATTTTGCGGATTGGTCAATCCGTTCGCGAGATATGGCCGTTTGGATGTAAGAAACGCTTTAGAAACTCAAAATTTTCGCAGTTCTGATGCTCGAAACGAATAACTAGAACGGCCCAGGGGAAAAGTGCGCATACCGTTGTAATCGGGCGAGTTTCTACTTTCAAATGCAACAGAAATTTTGCGGATTGGTCAATGCGTTCGCGAGATATGGCAGTCTGGAGGTAAGAAACGCTTGAGAAACTCAAAATTTTCGCAGTTCTGATGCTCGAAACGAATAATTAGAACGGCCTAGGGGAAAAGTACGCATACCGTTGTAATCGGGCGAGTTTCTACTTTCAGATGCAACAGAAATTTTGCGGATTGGTCAATCCGTTCGCAAGATATGGCAGTTTGGATGTAAGAAACGCTTGAGAAACTCAAAGTTTTCGCAGTTCTGATTCTCGAAACGAATAACTAGAACGGCCTAGGGGAAAACTACACCCACCGTTGTAATCGGGCGAGTTTCTACTTTCAGATGCAACAGAAATTTTGCGGATTGATCAATCCGTTCGCGAGATATGGCAGTTTGGAGATAAGAAACGCTTGAGAAACTCAAAATTTTCGCAGTTCTGATGCTCGAAACGAGTAACTAGAACGGCCTAGGGGAAAAGTACGCATACCGTTGTAATCGGTCGAGTTTCTGCTTTCAGATGCAACAGAAATTTTGCGGATTGGTCAATCCGTTCGCGAGATATGGCAGTTTGGAGATAAGAAACGCTTTAGAAACTCAAAATTTTCGCAGTTCTGATGCTCGAAACGAATAACCAGAACGGCCCAGGAGAAAAGTGCGCATACCGTTGTAATCGGGCGAGTTTCTACTTTCAAATGCAACAGACATTTTGCGGATTGGTCAATCCGTTCGCGAGATATGTCAGTTTGGATGTAAGAAACGCTTTAGAAACTCAAAATTTTCGCAGTTCTGATGCTCGAAACGAATAACTAGAACGGCCTAGGGGAAGAGTACGCATACCGTTGTAATCGGGCGAGTTTCTACTTTCAGATGCAACAGAAATTTTGCGGATTGGTAAATCCGTTCGCGAGATATGGCAGTTTGGATGTAAGAAACACTTGAGGAACTCAAAATTTTCGCAGTTCTGATGCTCGAAACGAATAACTAGAACGGCCTAGGGGAAAACTACACATACCGTTGTAATCGGGCGAGTTTCTACTTTCAGATGCAACAGAAATTTTGCGGATTGATCAATCCGTTCGCGAAATATGGCAGTTTGGAGGTAAGAAACGCTTGAGAAACTCAAAATTTTCGCAGTTCTGATGCTCGAAGCGAATAACTAGAACGGCCTAGGGGAAAAGTGCGCATACCGTTGTAATCGGGCGAGTTTCTACTTTCAGATGCAACAGAAATTTTGCGGATTGATCAACCTGTTCGCGAGATATGGCAGTTTGGAGATAAGAAACGCTTTAGAAACTCAAAATTTTCGCAGTTCTGATGCTCGAAACGAATAATTAGAACGGCCCAGGGGAAAAGTGCGCATACCGTTGTAATCGGGCTAGTTTCTACTTTCAAATGCAACAGAAATTTTGCGGATTGGTCGATCCGTTCGCGAGATATGGCAGTTTGGAAGTAAGAAACGCTTGAGAAACTCAAAATTTTCGCAGTTCTGATGCTCGAAACGAATGACTAGAACGGCCTAGGGGAGAAGAAAGCACACGGTTGTAATCGGGCGAGTTTCTACTTTCAAATGCAACAGAAATTTTGCGGATTGGTCAATGCGTTCGCGAGATATGGCAGTTTGGAGGAAAGAAACGCTTGAGAAACTCAAAATTTTCGCAGTTCTGATGCTCGAAACGAATAACTAGAACGGCCTACGGGAAATGTGCGCATACCGTTGTAATCGGGCGAGTCTCTACTTTCAGATGCAACAGAAATTTTGCGGATTGGTCAATCCGTTCTCGAGATATGGCAGTTTGGAGGTAAGAAATGCTTGAGGAACTTAAAATTTTCGCAGTTCTGATGCTCGAAATGAATAACTGGAACGGTCTAGGGGAAAACTACACATACCGTTGTAATCGGGCGAGTTTCTACTTTCAGATGCAACAGAAATTTTGCGGATTGGTCAATCCGTTCGCGAGATATGGCGGTTTGGAGGTAAGAAACGCTTGAGAAACTCAAAATTTTCGCAGTTCTGATGCTCGAAACGAATGACTAGAACGGCCTAGGGGAGAAGTACGCATACCGTTGTAATCGGGCGAGTTTCTACTTTCAGATGCAACAGAAATTTTGCGGATTGATCAATCCGTTCGCGAGATATGGTAGTTTGGAGATAAGAAACGCTTGAGAAACTCAAAATTTTCGCAGTTCTGATGCTCGAAACGAGTGACTAGAACGGCCTAGGGGAGAGGTACGCATACCGTTGTAATCGGGCGAGTTTCTACTTTCAAATGCAACAGAAATTTTGCGGATTGGTCAATCCGTTCGCGAGATATGGCAGTTTGGATGTAAGAAACGCTTGAGAAACTCAAAATTTTCGCAGTTCTGATGCTCGAAACGAATAACTGGAACGGCCTAGGGGAAAACAACACATACCGCTGTAATCGGGCGAGTCTCTACTTTCAGATGCAACAGAAATTTTGCGGATTGGTCAATCCGTTCGCGAGATATGGCAGTTTGGATGTAAGAAACGCTTGAGAAACTCAAAATTTTCGCAGTTCTGATGCTCGAAACGAATGACTAGAACAGCCTAGTGGAGAAGAACGCATACCGCTGTAATCGGGCGAGTTTCTACTTTCAGATGCAACAGAAATTTTGCGGATTGGTCAATCCGTTCGCGAGATATGGCAGTTTGGAGATAAGAAACGCTTGAGAAACTCAAAATTTTCGCATTTCTGATGCTCGAAACGAATGACTAGGACGGCCTAGGGGAGAAGTACGCATACCGTTGTAATCGGGCGAGTTTCTACTTTCAAATGCAACAGAAATTTTGCGGATTGGTCAATCCGTTCGCGAGATATGGCCGTTTGGATGTAAGAAACGCTTTAGAAACTCAAAATTTTCGCAGTTCTGATGCTCGAAACGAATAACTAGAACGGCCCAGGGGAAAAGTGCGCATACCGTTGTAATCGGGCGAGTTTCTACTTTCAAATGCAACAGAAATTTTGCGGATTGGTCAATGCGTTCGCGAGATATGGCAGTCTGGAGGTAAGAAACGCTTGAGAAACTCAAAATTTTCGCAGTTCTGATGCTCGAAACGAATAATTAGAACGGCCTAGGGGAAAAGTACGCATACCGTTGTAATCGGGCGAGTTTCTACTTTCAGATGCAACAGAAATTTTGCGGATTGGTCAATCCGTTCGCAAGATATGGCAGTTTGGATGTAAGAAACGCTTGAGAAACTAAAAGTTTTCGCAGTTCTGATTCTCGAAACGAATAACTAGAACGGCCTAGGGGAAAACTACACCCACCGTTGTAATCGGGCGAGTTTCTACTTTTAGATGCAACAGAAATTTTGCGGATTGGTCAATCCGTTCGCGAGATATGGCAGTTTGGAGATAAGAAACGCTTTAGAAACTCAAAATTTTCGCAGTTCTGATGCTCGAAACGAATAACCAGAACGGCCCAGGAGAAAAGTGCGCATACCGTTGTAATCGGGCGAGTTTCTACTTTCAAATGCAACAGACATTTTGCGGATTGGTCAATCCGTTCGCGAGATATGTCAGTTTGGATGTAAGAAACGCTTGAGAAACTCAAAATTTTCGCAGTTCTGATGCTCGAAACGAATAACTAGAACGGCCTAGGGGAAAACTACACATACCGTTGTAATCGGGCGAGTTTCTACTTTCAGATGCAACAGAAATTTTGCGGATTGATCAATCCGTTCGCGAAATATGGCAGTTTGGAGGTAAGAAACGCTTGAGAAACTCAAAATTTTCGCAGTTCTGATGCTCGAAGCGAATAACTAGAACGGCCTAGGGGAAAAGTGCGCATACCGTTGTAATCGGGCGAGTTTCTACTTTCAGATGCAACAGAAATTTTGCGGATTGATCAACCTGTTCGCGAGATATGGCAGTTTGGAGATAAGAAACGCTTTAGAAACTCAAAATTTTCGCAGTTCTGATGCTCGAAACGAATAATTAGAACGGCCCAGGGGAAAAGTGCGCATACCGTTGTAATCGGGCTAGTTTCTACTTTCAAATGCAACAGAAATTTTGCGGATTGGTCGATCCGTTCGCGAGATATGGCAGTTTGGAAGTAAGAAACGCTTGAGGAACTTAAAATTTTCGCAGTTCTGATGCTCGAAATGAATAACTGGAACGGTCTAGGGGAAAACTACACATACCGTTGTAATCGGGCGAGTTTCTACTTTCAGATGCAACAGAAATTTTGCGGATTGGTCAATCCGTTCGCGAGATATGGCGGTTTGGAGGTAAGAAACGCCTGAGAAACTCAAAATTTTCGCAGTTCTGATGCTCGAAACGAATGACTAGAACGGCCTAGTGGAGAAGAACGCATACCGTTGTAATCGGGCGAGTTTCTACTTTCAGATGCAACAGAAATTTTGCGGATTGGTCAATCCGTTCGCGAGATATGGCAGTTTGGAGATAAGAAACGCTTGAGAAACTCAAAATTTTCGCATTTCTGATGCTCGAAACGAATGACTAGGACGGCCTAGGGGAGAAGTACGCATACCGTTGTAATCGGGCGAGTTTCTACTTTCAAATGCAACAGAAATTTTGCGGATTGGTCAATCCGTTCGCGAGATATGGCCGTTTGGATGTAAGAAACGCTTTAGAAACTCAAAATTTTCGCAGTTCTGATGCTCGAAACGAATAACTAGAACGGCCCAGGGGAAAAGTGCGCATACCGTTGTAATCGGGCGAGTTTCTACTTTCAAATGCAACAGAAATTTTGCGGATTGGTCAATGCGTTCGCGAGATATGGCAGTCTGGAGGTAAGAAACGCTTGAGAAACTCAAAATTTTCGCAGTTCTGATGCTCGAAACGAATAATTAGAACGGCCTAGGGGAAAAGTACGCATACCATTGTAATCGGGCGAGTTTCTACTTTCAGATGCAACAGAAATTTTGCGGATTGGTCAATCCGTTCGCAAGATATGGCAGTTTGGATGTAAGAAACGCTTGAGAAACTCAAAGTTTTCGCAGTTCTGATTCTCGAAACGAATAACTAGAACGGCCTAGGGGAAAACTACACCCACCGTTGTAATCGGGCGAGTTTCTACTTTCAGATGCAACAGAAATTTTGCGGATTGATCAATCCGTTCGCGAGATATGGCAGTTTGGAGATAAGAAACGCTTGAGAAACTCAAAATTTTCGCAGTTCTGATGCTCGAAACGAGTAACTAGAACGGCCTAGGGGAAAAGTACGCATACCGTTGTAATCGGTCGAGTTTCTACTTTCAGATGCAACAGAAATTTTGCGGATTGGTCAATCCGTTCGCGAGATATGGCAGTTTGGAGATAAGAAACGCTTTAGAAACTCAAAATTTTCGCAGTTCTGATGCTCGAAACGAATAACTAGAACGGCCCAGGAGAAAAGTGCGCATACCGTTGTAATCGGGCGAGTTTCTACTTTCAAATGCAACAGACATTTTGCGGATTGGTCAATCCGTTCGCGAGATATGTCAGTTTGGATGTAAGAAACGCTTTAGAAACTCAAAATTTTCGCAGTTCTGATGCTCGAAACGAATAACTAGAACGGCCTAGGGGAAGAGTACGCATACCGTTGTAATCGGGCTAGTTTCTACTTTCAAATGCAACAGAAATTTTGCGGATTGGTCGATCCGTTCGCGAGATATGGCAGTTTGGAAGTAAGAAACGTTTGAGAAACTCAAAATTTTCGCAGTTCTGATGCTCGAAACGAATGACTAGAACGGCCTAGGGGAGAAGAAAGCCCACGGTTGTAATCGGGCGAGTTTCTACTTTCAAATGCAACAGAAATTTTGCGGATTGGTCAATGCGTTCGCGAGATATGGCAGTTTGGAGGTAAGAAACGCTTGAGAAACTCAAAATTTTCGCAGTTCTGATGCTCGAAACGAATAACTAGAACGGCCTAGGGGAAAAGTGCGCATACCGTTGTAATCGGGCGAGTTTCTACTTTCAGATGCAACAGAAATTTTGGGGATTGGTCAATCCGTTCGCGAGATATGGCAGTTTGGAGGTAAGAAACGCTTGAGAAACTCAAAATTTTCGCAGTTCTGATGCTCGAAACGAGTAACTAGAACGGCCTAGGGGAAAAGTACGCATACCGTTGTAATCGGTCGAGTTTCTACTTTCAGATGCAACAGAAATTTTGCGGATTGGTCAATCCGTTCGCGAGATATGGCAGTTTGGAGATAAGAAACGCTTTAGAAACTCAAAATTTTCGCAGTTCTGATGCTCGAAACGAGTAACTAGAACGGCCTAGGGGAAAAGTACGCATACCGTTGTAATCGGTCGAGTTTCTACTTTCAGATGCAACAGAAATTTTGCGGATTGGTCAATCCGTTCGCGAGATATGGCAGTTTGGAGATAAGAAACGCTTTAGAAACTCAAAATTTTCGCAGTTCTGATGCTCGAAACGAATAACTAGAACGGCCCAGGAGAAAAGTGCGCATACCGTTGTAATCGGGCGAGTTTCTACTTTCAAATGCAACATTCATTTTGCGGATTGGTCAATCCGTTCGCGAGATATGTCAGTTTGGATGTAAGAAACGCTTTAGAAACTCAAAATTTTCGCAGTTCTGATGCTCGAAACGAATAACTAGAACGGCCTAGGGGAAGAGTACGCATACCGTTGTAATCGGGCGAGTTTCTACTTTCAGATGCAACAGAAATTTTGCGGATTGGTAAATCCGTTCGCGAGATATGGCAGTTTGGATGTAAGAAACGCTTGAGGAACTCAAAATTTTCGCAGTTCTGATGCTCGAAACGAATAACTAGAACGGCCTAGGGGAAAACTACACATACCGTTGTAATCGGGCGAGTTTCTACTTTCAGATGCAACAGAAGTTTTGCGGATTGATCAATCCGTTCGCGAAATATGGCAGTTTGGAGGTAAGAAACGCTTGAGAAACTCAAAATTTTCGCAGTTCTGATGCTCGAAGCGAATAACTAGAACGGCCTAGGGGAAAAGTGCGCATACCGTTGTAATCGGGCGAGTTTCTACTTTCAGATGCAACAGAAATTTTGCGGATTGATCAACCGGTTCGCGAGATATGGCAGTTTGGAGATAAGAAACGCTTTAGAAACTCAAAATTTTCGCAGTTCTGATGCTCGAAACGAATAATTAGAACGGCCCAGGGAAAAAGTGCGCATACCGTTGTAATCGGGCTAGTTTCTACTTTCAAATGCAACAGAAATTTTGCGGATTGGTCGATCCGTTCGCGAGATATGGCAGTTTGGAAGTAAGAAACGCTTGAGAAACTCAAAATTTTCGCAGTTCTGATGCTCGAAACGAATGACTAGAACGGCCTAGGGGAGAAGAAAGCACACGGTTGTAATCGGGCGAGTTTCTACTTTCAAATGCAACAGAAATTTTGCGGATTGGTCAATGCGTTCGCGAGATATGGCAGTTTGGAGGTAAGAAACGCTTGAGAAACTCGAAATTTTCGCAGTTCTGATGCTCGACACGAATAACTAGAACGGCCCAGCGGAAAAGTGCCCATACCGTTGTAATCGGGCGAGTTTCTACTTTCAGATGCAACAGAAATTTTGCGGATTGGTCAATCCGTTCGCGAGATATGGCCGTTTGGATGTAAGAAACGCTTTAGAAACTCAAAATTTTCGCAGTTCTGATGCTCGAAACGAATAACTAGAACGGCCTAGGGGAAAAGTACGCATACCCTTGTAATCGGGCGAGTTTCTTCTTTCCGATGCAACAGAAATTTTGCGGATTGGTCAATCCGTTCGCAAGATATGGCACTTTGGATGTAAGAAACGCTTGAGAAACTCAAAGTTTTCGCAGTTCTGATTCTCGAAACGAATAACAAGAACGGCCTAGGGGAAAATTACACCCACCGTTGTAATCGGGCGAGTTTCTACTTTCAGATGCAACAGAAATTTTGCGGATTGATCAATCCGTTCGCGAGATATGGCAGTTTGGAGATAAGAAACGCTTGAGAAACTCAAAATTTTCGCAGTTCTGATGCTCGAAACGAATAACTAGAACGGCCTAGGGGAAAAGTGCGCATACCGTTGTGATCGGGCGAGTTTCTACTTTCAGATGCAACAGCAATTTATCGGATTGGTCAATCCGTTCGCGAGATATGGCAGTTTGGAGGTAAGAAACGCTTGAGAGACTCAAAATTTTCGCAGTTCTGATGCTCGACACGAATAACTAGAACGGCCCAGCGGAAAAGTGCCCATACCGTTGTAATCGGGCGAGTTTCTACTTTCAGATGCAACAGAAATTTTGCGGATTGGTCAATCCGTTCGCGAGATATGGCCGTTTGGATGTAAGAAACGCTTTAGAAACTCAAAATTTTCGCAGTTCTGATGCTCGAAACGAATAACTAGAACGGCCTAGGGGAAAAGTACGCATACCCTTGTAATCGGGCGAGTTTCTTCTTTCCGATGCAACAGAAATTTTGCGGATTGGTCAATCCGTTCGCAAGATATGGCACTTTGGATGTAAGAAACGCTTGAGAAACTCAAAGTTTTCGCAGTTCTGATTCTCGAAACGAATAACAAGAACGGCCTAGGGGAAAATTACACCCACCGTTGTAATCGGGCGAGTTTCTACTTTCAGATGCAACAGAAATTTTGCGGATTGATCAATCCGTTCGCGAGATATGGCAGTTTGGAGATAAGAAACGCTTGAGAAACTCAAAATTTTCGCAGTTCTGATGCTCGAAACGAGTAACAAGAACGGCCTAGGGGAAAAGTACGCAAACCGTTGTAATCGGTCGAGTTTCTACTTTCAGATGCAACAGAAATTTTGCGGATTGGTCAATCCGTTCGCGAGATATGGCAGTTTGGATGTAAGAAACGCTTGAGAAACTCAAAATTTTCGCAGTTCTGATGCTCGAAACGAATAACTGGAACGGCCTAGGAGAAAAGTACGCATACCGTTGTAATCGGGCGAGTTTCTACTTTCAGATGAAACAGAAATTTTGCGGATTGGTCATTCCGTTCGCGGGATGTGGCAGTTTGGAGGGAAGAAATGCTTGAGAAACTCAAAATTTTCGCAGTTCTGATGCTCGAAACGAATAACTCGAACGGCCTAGGGGAAAAGTGCGCATACCGTTGTAATCGGGCGAGTTTCTACTTTCAGAAGCAACAGAAATTTTGCGGATTGGTCAATCCTTTCGCGAGATATGGCAGTTTGGAGGTAAGAAACGCTTGAGAAACTCAAAATTTTCGCAGTTCTGATGCTCGAAATGAATAACTGGAACGGCCTAGGGGAAAACTACACATACCGTTGTAATCGGGCGAGTTTCTGCTTTCAGATGCAACAGAAATTTTGCGGATTGGTCTATCCGTTCGCAAGATATGGCAGTTTGGAGGTAAGAAACGCTTGAGAAACTCAAAATTTTCGCAGTTCTGATGCTCGAAACGAATAACTAGAACGGCCTAGGGGAAAACGACACCTACCGTTGTAATCGGGCGAGTTTCTACTTTCAGATGCGACAGAAATTTTGCGGATTGATCAATCCGTTCGCGAAATATGACAGTTTGGAAGTAAGAAACGCTTGAGAAACTCAAAATTTTCGCAGTTCTGATGCTCGAAACGAATAACTAGAACGGCCTAGGGGAAAACTACACCTACCGTTGTAATCGGGCGAGTTTCTACTTTAAGATGCAACAGAAATTTTGCGGATTGGTCAATCCGTTCGCGAAATATGACAGTTTGGATGTAAGAAACGCTTGAGAAACTCAACATTTTCGCAGTTCTGATGCCCGAAACGAATAACTAGAACGGCCTAGGGGAAAAGTGCGCATACCGTTGTAATCGGGCGAGTCTCTACTTTCAGATGCAACAGAAATTTTGCGGATTGGTCGATCCGTTCGCGAGATATGGCAGTTTGGAAGTAAGAAACGCTTGAGAAACTCAAAATTTTCGCAGTTCTGATGCTCGAAACGAATGACTAGAACGGCCTAGGGGAGAAGTACGCATACCGTTGTAATCGGGCGAGTTTCTACTTTCAGATGCAACAGAAATTTTGCGGATTGATCAATCCGTTCGCGAGATATGGTAGTTTGGAGATAAGAAACGCTTGAGAAACTCAAAATTTTCGCAGTTCTGATGCTCGAAACGAGTGACTAGAACGGCCTAGGGGAGAGGTACGCATACCGTTGTAATCGGGCGAGTTTCTACTTTCAAATGCAACAGAAATTTTGCGGATTGGTCAATCCGTTCGCGAGATATGGCCGTTTGGATGTAAGAAACGCTTTAGAAACTCAAAATTTTCGCAGTTCTGATGCTCGAAACGAATAACTAGAACGGCCCAGGGGAAAAGTGCGCATACCGTTGTAATCGGGCGAGTTTCTACTTTCAGATGCAACAGAAATTTTGCGGATTGATCAACCTGTTCGCGAGATATGGCAGTTTGGAGATAAGAAACGCTTTAGAAACTCAAAATTTTCGCAGTTCTGATGCTCGAAACGAATAATTAGAACGGCCCAGGGGAAAAGTGCGCATACCGTTGTAATCGGGCTAGTTTCTACTTTCAAATGCAACAGAAATTTTGCGGATTGGTCGATCCGTTCGCGAGATATGGCAGTTTGGAAGTAAGAAACGCTTAAGAAACTCAAAATTTTCGCAGTTCTGATGCTCGAAACGAATGACTAGAACGGCCTAGGGGAGAAGAAAGCACACGGTTGTAATCGGGCGAGTTTCTACTTTCAAATGCAACAGAAATTTTGCGGATTGGTCAATGCGTTCGCGAGATATGGCAGTTTGGAGGTAAGAAACGCTTGAGAAACTCAAAATTTTCGCAGTTCTGATGCTCGAAACGAATAACTAGAACGGCCTAGGGGAAAAGTGCGCATACCGTTGTAATCGGGCGAGTTTCTACTTTCAGATGCAACAGAAATTTTGGGGATTGGTCAATCCGTTCGCGAGATATGGCAGTTTGGAGGTAAGAAACGCTTGAGAAACTCAAAATTTTCGCAGTTCTGATGCTCGAAACGAGTAACTAGAACGGCCTAGGGGAAAAGTACGCATACCGTTGTAATCGGTCGAGTTTCTACTTTCAGATGCAACAGAAATTTTGCGGATTGGTCAATCCTTTCGCGAGATATGGCAGTTTGGAGGTAAGAAACGCTTGAGAAACTCAAAATTTTCGCAGTTCTGATGCTCGAAATGAATAACTGGAACGGCCTAGGGGAAAACTACACATACCGTTGTAATCGGGCGAGTTTCTGCTTTCAGATGCAACAGAAATTTTGCGGATTGGTCTATCCGTTCGCAAGATATGGCAGTTTGGAGGTAAGAAACGCTTGAGAAACTCAAAATTTTCGCAGTTCTGATGCTCGAAACGAATAACTAGAACGGCCTAGGGGAAAACGACACCTACCGTTGTAATCGGGCGAGTTTCTACTTTCAGATGCGACAGAAATTTTGCGGATTGATCAATCCGTTCGCGAAATATGACAGTTTGGAAGTAAGAAACGCTTGAGAAACTCAAAATTTTCGCAGTTCTGATGCTCGAAACGAATAACTAGAACGGCCTAGGGGAAAACTACACCTACCGTTGTAATCGGGCGAGTTTCTACTTTAAGATGCAACAGAAATTTTGCGGATTGGTCAATCCGTTCGCGAAATATGACAGTTTGGATGTAAGAAACGCTTGAGAAACTCAACATTTTCGCAGTTCTGATGCCCGAAACGAATAACTAGAACGGCCTAGGGGAAAAGTGCGCATACCGTTGTAATCGGGCGAGTCTCTACTTTCAGATGCAACAGAAATTTTGCGGATTGGTCGATCCGTTCGCGAGATATGGCAGTTTGGAAGTAAGAAACGCTTAAGAAACTCAAAATTTTCGCAGTTCTGATGCTCGAAACGAATGACTAGAACGGCCTAGGGGAGAAGAAAGCACACGGTTGTAATCGGGCGAGTTTCTACTTTCAAATGCAACAGAAATTTTGCGGATTGGTCAATGCGTTCGCGAGATATGGCAGTTTGGAGGTAAGAAACGCTTGAGAAACTCAAAATTTTCGCAGTTCTGATGCTCGAAACGAATAACTAGAACGGCCTAGGGGAAAAGTGCGCATACCGTTGTAATCGGGCGAGTTTCTACTTTCAGATGCAACAGAAATTTTGGGGATTGGTCAATCCGTTCGCGAGATATGGCAGTTTGGAGGTAAGAAACGCTTGAGAAACTCAAAATTTTCGCAGTTCTGATGCTCGAAACGAGTAACTAGAACGGCCTAGGGGAAAAGTACGCATACCGTTGTAATCGGTCGAGTTTCTACTTTCAGATGCAACAGAAATTTTGCGGATTGGTCAATCCTTTCGCGAGATATGGCAGTTTGGAGGTAAGAAACGCTTGAGAAACTCAAAATTTTCGCAGTTCTGATGCTCGAAATGAATAACTGGAACGGCCTAGGGGAAAACTACACATACCGTTGTAATCGGGCGAGTTTCTGCTTTCAGATGCAACAGAAATTTTGCGGATTGGTCTATCCGTTCGCAAGATATGGCAGTTTGGAGGTAAGAAACGCTTGAGAAACTCAAAATTTTCGCAGTTCTGATGCTCGAAACGAATAACTAGAACGGCCTAGGGGAAAACGACACCTACCGTTGTAATCGGGCGAGTTTCTACTTTCAGATGCGACAGAAATTTTGCGGATTGATCAATCCGTTCGCGAAATATGACAGTTTGGAAGTAAGAAACGCTTGAGAAACTCAAAATTTTCGCAGTTCTGATGCTCGAAACGAATAACTAGAACGGCCTAGGGGAAAACTACACCTACCGTTGTAATCGGGCGAGTTTCTACTTTAAGATGCAACAGAAATTTTGCGGATTGGTCAATCCGTTCGCGAAATATGACAGTTTGGATGTAAGAAACGCTTGAGAAACTCAACATTTTCGCAGTTCTGATGCCCGAAACGAATAACTAGAACGGCCTAGGGGAAAAGTGCGCATACCGTTGTAATCGGGCGAGTCTCTACTTTCAGATGCAACAGAAATTTTGCGGATTGGTCGATCCGTTCGCGAGATATGGCAGTTTGGAAGTAAGAAACGCTTGAGAAACTCAAAATTTTCGCAGTTCTGATGCTCGAAACGAATGACTAGAACGGCCTAGGGGAGAAGTACGCATACCGTTGTAATCGGGCGAGTTTCTACTTTCAGATGCAACAGAAATTTTGCGGATTGATCAATCCGTTCGCGAGATATGGTAGTTTGGAGATAAGAAACGCTTGAGAAACTCAAAATTTTCGCAGTTCTGATGCTCGAAACGAGTGACTAGAACGGCCTAGGGGAGAGGTACGCATACCGTTGTAATCGGGCGAGTTTCTACTTTCAAATGCAACAGAAATTTTGCGGATTGGTCAATCCGTTCGCGAGATATGGCCGTTTGGATGTAAGAAACGCTTTAGAAACTCAAAATTTTCGCAGTTCTGATGCTCGAAACGAATAACTAGAACGGCCCAGGGGAAAAGTGCGCATACCGTTGTAATCGGGCGAGTTTCTACTTTCAGATGCAACAGAAATTTTGCGGATTGATCAACCTGTTCGCGAGATATGGCAGTTTGGAGATAAGAAACGCTTTAGAAACTCAAAATTTTCGCAGTTCTGATGCTCGAAACGAATAATTAGAACGGCCCAGGGGAAAAGTGCGCATACCGTTGTAATCGGGCTAGTTTCTACTTTCAAATGCAACAGAAATTTTGCGGATTGGTCGATCCGTTCGCGAGATATGGCAGTTTGGAAGTAAGAAACGCTTAAGAAACTCAAAATTTTCGCAGTTCTGATGCTCGAAACGAATGACTAGAACGGCCTAGGGGAGAAGAAAGCACACGGTTGTAATCGGGCGAGTTTCTACTTTCAAATGCAACAGAAATTTTGCGGATTGGTCAATGCGTTCGCGAGATATGGCAGTTTGGAGGTAAGAAACGCTTGAGAAACTCAAAATTTTCGCAGTTCTGATGCTCGAAACGAATAACTAGAACGGCCTAGGGGAAAAGTGCGCATACCGTTGTAATCGGGCGAGTTTCTACTTTCAGATGCAACAGAAATTTTGGGGATTGGTCAATCCGTTCGCGAGATATGGCAGTTTGGAGGTAAGAAACGCTTGAGAAACTCAAAATTTTCGCAGTTCTGATGCTCGAAACGAGTAACTAGAACGGCCTAGGGGAAAAGTACGCATACCGTTGTAATCGGTCGAGTTTCTACTTTCAGATGCAACAGAAATTTTGCGGATTGGTCAATCCGTTCGCGAGATATGGCAGTTTGGAGATAAGAAACGCTTTAGAAACTCAAAATTTTCGCAGTTCTGATGCTCGAAACGAGTAACTAGAACGGCCTAGGGGAAAAGTACGCATACCGTTGTAATCGGTCGAGTTTCTACTTTCAGATGCAACAGAAATTTTGCGGATTGGTCAATCCGTTCGCGAGATATGGCAGTTTGGAGATAAGAAACGCTTTAGAAACTCAAAATTTTCGCAGTTCTGATGCTCGAAACGAATAACTAGAACGGCCCAGGAGAAAAGTGCGCATACCGTTGTAATCGGGCGAGTTTCTACTTTCAAATGCAACATTCATTTTGCGGATTGGTCAATCCGTTCGCGAGATATGTCAGTTTGGATGTAAGAAACGCTTTAGAAACTCAAAATTTTCGCAGTTCTGATGCTCGAAACGAATAACTAGAACGGCCTAGGGGAAGAGTACGCATACCGTTGTAATCGGGCGAGTTTCTACTTTCAGATGCAACAGAAATTTTGCGGATTGGTAAATCCGTTCGCGAGATATGGCAGTTTGGATGTAAGAAACGCTTGAGGAACTCAAAATTTTCGCAGTTCTGATGCTCGAAACGAATAACTAGAACGGCCTAGGGGAAAACTACACATACCGTTGAAATCGGGCGAGTTTCTACTTTCAGATGCAACAGAAGTTTTGCGGATTGATCAATCCGTTCGCGAAATATGGCAGTTTGGAGGTAAGAAACGCTTGAGAAACTCAAAATTTTCGCAGTTCTGATGCTCGAAGCGAATAACTAGAACGGCCTAGGGGAAAAGTGCGCATACCGTTGTAATCGGGCGAGTTTCTACTTTCAGATGCAACAGAAATTTTGCGGATTGATCAACCGGTTCGCGAGATATGGCAGTTTGGAGATAAGAAACGCTTTAGAAACTCAAAATTTTCGCAGTTCTGATGCTCGAAACGAATAATTAGAACGGCCCAGGGAAAAAGTGCGCATACCGTTGTAATCGGGCTAGTTTCTACTTTCAAATGCAACAGAAATTTTGCGGATTGGTCGATCCGTTCGCGAGATATGGCAGTTTGGAAGTAAGAAACGCTTGAGAAACTCAAAATTTTCGCAGTTCTGATGCTCGAAACGAATGACTAGAACGGCCTAGGGGAGAAGAAAGCACACGGTTGTAATCGGGCGAGTTTCTACTTTCAAATGCAACAGAAATTTTGCGGATTGGTCAATGCGTTCGCGAGATATGGCAGTTTGGAGGTAAGAAACGCTTGAGAAACTCGAAATTTTCGCAGTTCTGATGCTCGAAACGAATAACTAGAACGGCCTAGGGGAAAAGTGCGCATACCGTTGTGATCGGGCGAGTTTCTACTTTCAGATGCAACAGCAATTTATCGGATTGGTCAATCCGTTCGCGAGATATGGCAGTTTGGAGGTAAGAAACGCTTGAGAAACTCAAAATTTTCGCAGTTCTGATGCTCGACACGAATAACTAGAACGGCCCAGCGGAAAAGTGCCCATACCGTTGTAATCGGGCGAGTTTCTACTTTCAGATGCAACAGAAATTTTGCGGATTGGTCAATCCGTTCGCGAGATATGGCCGTTTGGATGTAAGAAACGCTTTAGAAACTCAAAATTTTCGCAGTTCTGATGCTCGAAACGAATAACTAGAACGGCCTAGGGGAAAAGTACGCATACCGTTGTAATCGGGCGAGTTTCTTCTTTCCGATGCAACAGAAATTTTGCGGATTGGTCAATCCGTTCGCAAGATATGGCACTTTGGATGTAAGAAACGCTTGAGAAACTCAAAGTTTTCGCAGTTCTGATTCTCGAAACGAATAACAAGAACGGCCTAGGGGAAAATTACACCCACCGTTGTAATCGGGCGAGTTTCTACTTTCAGATGCAACAGAAATTTTGCGGATTGATCAATCCGTTCGCGAGATATGGCAGTTTGGAGATAAGAAACGCTTGAGAAACTCAAAATTTTCGCAGTTCTGATGCTCGAAACGAGTAACTAGAACGGCCTAGGGGAAAAGTACGCAAACCGTTTTAATCGGTCGAGTTTCTACTTTCAGATGCAACAGAAATTTTGCGGATTGGTCAATCCGTTCGCGAGATATGGCAGTTTGGATGTAAGAAACGCTTGAGAAACTCAAAATTTTCGCAGTTCTGATGCTCGAAACGAATAACTGGAACGGCCTAGGAGAAAAGTACGCATACCGTTGTAATCGGGCGAGTTTCTACTTTCAGATGAAACAGAAATTTTGCGGATTGGTCATTCCGTTCGCGGGATATGGCAGTTTGGAGGGAAGAAATGCTTGAGAAACTCAAAATTTTCGCAGTTCTGATGCTCGAAACGAATAACTAGAACGGCCTAGGGGAAAACGACACCTACCGTTGTAATCGGGCGAGTTTCTACTTTCAGATGCGACAGAAATTTTGCGGATTGATCAATCCGTTCGCGAAATATGACAGTTTGGAAGTAAGAAACGCTTGAGAAACTCAAAATTTTCGCAGTTCTGATGCTCGAAACGAATAACTAGAACGGCCTAGGGGAAAACTACACCTACCGTTGTAATCGGGCGAGTTTCTACTTTAAGATGCAACAGAAATTTTGCGGATTGGTCAATCCGTTCGCGAAATATGACAGTTTGGATGTAAGAAACGCTTGAGAAACTCGAAATTTTCGCAGTTCTGATGCCCGAAACGAATAACTAGAACGGCCTAGGGGAAAAGTGCGCATACCGTTGTGATCGGGCGAGTTTCTACTTTCAGATGCAACAGCAATTTATCGGATTGGTCAATCCGTTCGCGAGATATGGCAGTTTGGAGGTAAGAAACGCTTGAGAAACTCAAAATTTTCGCAGTTCTGATGCTCGACACGAATAACTAGAACGGCCCAGCGGAAAAGTGCCCATACCGTTGTAATCGGGCGAGTTTCTACTTTCAGATGCAACAGAAATTTTGCGGATTGGTCAATCCGTTCGCGAGATATGGCCGTTTGGATGTAAGAAACGCTTTAGAAACTCAAAATTTTCGCAGTTCTGATGCTCGAAACGAATAACTAGAACGGCCTAGGGGAAAAGTACGCATACCGTTGTAATCGGGCGAGTTTCTTCTTTCCGATGCAACAGAAATTTTGCGGATTGGTCAATCCGTTCGCAAGATATGGCACTTTGGATGTAAGAAACGCTTGAGAAACTCAAAGTTTTCGCAGTTCTGATTCTCGAAACGAATAACAAGAACGGCCTAGGGGAAAATTACACCCACCGTTGTAATCGGGCGAGTTTCTACTTTCAGATGCAACAGAAATTTTGCGGATTGATCAATCCGTTCGCGAGATATGGCAGTTTGGAGATAAGAAACGCTTGAGAAACTCAAAATTTTCGCAGTTCTGATGCTCGAAACGAGTAACTAGAACGGCCTAGGGGAAAAGTACGCAAACCGTTTTAATCGGTCGAGTTTCTACTTTCAGATGCAACAGAAATTTTGCGGATTGGTCAATCCGTTCGCGAGATATGGCAGTTTGGATGTAAGAAACGCTTGAGAAACTCAAAATTTTCGCAGTTCTGATGCTCGAAACGAATAACTGGAACGGCCTAGGAGAAAAGTACGCATACCGTTGTAATCGGGCGAGTTTCTACTTTCAGATGAAACAGAAATTTTGCGGATTGGTCATTCCGTTCGCGGGATATGGCAGTTTGGAGGGAAGAAATGCTTGAGAAACTCAAAATTTTCGCAGTTCTGATGCTCGAAACGAATAACTAGAACGGCCTAGGGGAAAACGACACCTACCGTTGTAATCGGGCGAGTTTCTACTTTCAGATGCGACAGAAATTTTGCGGATTGATCAATCCGTTCGCGAAATATGACAGTTTGGAAGTAAGAAACGCTTGAGAAACTCAAAATTTTCGCAGTTCTGATGCTCGAAACGAATAACTAGAACGGCCTAGGGGAAAACTACACCTACCGTTGTAATCGGGCGAGTTTCTACTTTAAGATGCAACAGAAATTTTGCGGATTGGTCAATCCGTTCGCGAAATATGACAGTTTGGATGTAAGAAACGCTTGAGAAACTCAACATTTTCGCAGTTCTGATGCCCGAAACGAATAACTAGAACGGCCTAGGGGAAAAGTGCGCATACCGTTGTAATCGGGCGAGTCTCTACTTTCAGATGCAACAGAAATTTTGCGGATTGGTCGATCCGTTCGCGAGATATGGCAGTTTGGAAGTAAGAAACGCTTGAGAAACTCAAAATTTTCGCAGTTCTGATGCTCGAAACGAATGACTAGAACGGCCTAGGGGAGAAGTACGCATACCGTTGTAATCGGGCGAGTTTCTACTTTCAGATGCAACAGAAATTTTGCGGATTGATCAATCCGTTCGCGAGATATGGTAGTTTGGAGATAAGAAACGCTTGAGAAACTCAAAATTTTCGCAGTTCTGATGCTCGAAACGAGTGACTAGAACGGCCCAGGGGAAAAGTGCGCATACCGTTGTAATCGGGCGAGTTTCTACTTTCAAATGCAACAGAAATTTTGCGGATTGGTCAATGCGTTCGCGAGATATGGCAGTCTGGATGTAAGAAACGCTTGAGAAACTCAAAATTTTCGCAGTTCTGATGCTCGAAACGAATAACTAGAAATGCCTAGGGGAAAAGTACGCATACCGTTGTAATCGGGCGAGTTTCTACTTTCAGATGCAACAGAAATTTTGCGGATTGGTCAATCCGTTCGCAAGATATGGCAGTTTGGATGTAAGAAACGCTTGAGAAACTCAAAGTTTTCGCAGTTCTGATTCTCGAAACGAATAACTAGAACGGCCTAGGGGAAAACTACACCCACCGTTGTAATCGGGCGAGTTTCTACTTTCAGATGCAACAGAAATTTTGCGGATTGATCAATCCGTTCGCGAGATATGGCAGTTTGGAGATAAGAAACGCTTGAGAAACTCAAAATTTTCGCAGTTCTGATGCTCGAAACGAGTAACTAGAACGGCCTAGGGGAAAAGTACGCATACCGTTGTAATCGGTCGAGTTTCTACTTTCAGATGCAACAGAAATTTTGCGGATTGGTCAATCCGTTCGCGAGATATGGCAGTTTGGATGTAAGAAACGCTTGAGAAACTCAAAATTTTCGCAGTTCTGATGCTCGAAACGAATAACTGGAACGGCCTAGGGGAAAAGTACGCATACCGTTGTAATCGGGCGAGTTTCTACTTTCAGATGCAACAGAAATTTTGCGGATTGGTCATTCCGTTCGCGGGATATGGCAGTTTGGAGGGAAGAAATGCTTGAGAAACTCAAAATTTTCGCAGTTCTGATGCTCGAAACGAATAACTCGAACGGCCTAGGGGAAAAGTGCGCATACCGTTGTAATCGGGCGAGTTTCTACTTTCAGAAGCAACAGAAATTTTGCGGATTGGTCAATCCTTTCGCGAGATATGGCAGTTTGGAGGTAAGAAACGCTTGAGAAACTCAAAATTTTCGCAGTTCTGATGCTCGAAATGAATAACTGGAACGGCCTAGGGGAAAACTACACATACCGTTGTAATCGGGCGAGTTTCTGCTTTCAGATGCAACAGAAATTTTGCGGATTGGTCTATCCGTTCGCAAGATATGGCAGTTTGGAGGTAAGAAACGCTTGAGAAACTCAAAATTTTCGCAGTTCTGATGCTCGAAACGAATAACTAGAACGGCCTAGGGGAACACGACACCTACCGTTGTAATCGGGCGAGTTTCTACTTTCAGATGCGACAGAAATTTTGCGGATTGATCAATCCGTTCGCGAAATATGACAGTTTGGAGGTAAGAAACGCTTGAGAAACTCAAAATTTTCGCAGTTCTGATGCTCGAAACGAATAACTAGAACGGCCTAGGGGAAAACTACACCTACCGTTGTAATCGGGCGAGTTTCTACTTTAAGATGCAACAGAAATTTTGCGGATTGGTCAATCCGTTCGCGAAATATGACAGTTTGGATGTAAGAAACGCTTGAGAAACTCAACATTTTCGCAGTTCTGATGCCCGAAACGAATAACTAGAACGGCCTAGGGGAAAAGTGCGCATACCGTTGTAATCGGGCGAGTCTCTACTTTCAGATGCAACAGAAATTTTGCGGATTGGTCGATCCGTTCGCGAGATATGGCAGTTTGGAAGTAAGAAACGCTTGAGAAACTCAAAATTTTCGCAGTTCTGATGCTCGAAACGAATGACTAGAACGTCCTAGGGGAGAAGTACGCATACCGTTGTAATCGGGCGAGTTTCTACTTTCAGATGCAACAGAAATTTTGCGGATTGATCAATCCGTTCGCGAGATATGGTAGTTTGGAGATAAGAAACGCTTGAGAAACTCAAAATTTTCGCAGTTCTGATGCTCGAAACGAGTGACTAGAACGGCCTAGGGGAGAGGTACGCATACCGTTGTAATCGGGCGAGTTTCTACTTTCAAATGCAACAGAAATTTTGCGGATTGGTCAATCCGTTCGCGAGATATGGCCGTTTGGATGTAAGAAACGCTTTAGAAACTCAAAATTTTCGCAGTTCTGATGCTCGAAACGAATAACTAGAACGGCCCAGGGGAAAAGTGCGCATACCGTTGTAATCGGGCGAGTTTCTACTTTCAAATGCAACAGAAATTTTGCGGATTGGTCAATGCGTTCGCGAGATATGGCAGTCTGGATGTAAGAAACGCTTGAGAAACTCAAAATTTTCGCAGTGCTGATGCTCGAAACGAATAACTAGAACGGCCTAGGGGAAAAGTACGCATACCGTTGTAATCGGGCGAGTTTCTACTTTCAGATGCAACAGAAATTTTGCAGATTGGTCAATCCGTTCGCAAGATATGGCAGTTTGGATGTAAGAAACGCTTGAGAAACTCAAAGTTTTCGCAGTTCTGATTCTCGAAACGAATAACTAGAACGGCCTAGGGGAAAACTACACCCACCGTTGTAATCGGGCGAGTTTCTACTTTCAGATGCAACAGAAATTTTGCGGATTGATCAATCCGTTCGCGAGATATGGCAGTTTGGAGATAAGAAACGCTTGAGAAACTCAAAATTTTCGCCGTTCTGATGCTCGAAACGAGTAACTAGAACGGCCTAGGGGAAAAGTACGCATACCGTTGTAATCGGTCGAGTTTCTACTTTCAGATGCAACAGAAATTTTGCGGATTGGTCAATCCGTTCGCGAGATATGGCAGTTTGGATGTAAGAAACGCTTGAGAAACTCAAAGTTTTCGCAGTTCTGATTCTCGAAACGAATAACTAGAACGGCCTAGGGGAAAACTACACCCACCGTTGTAATCGGGCGAGTTTCTACTTTCAGATGCAACAGAAATTTTGCGGATTGATCAATCCGTTCGCGAGATATGGCAGTTTGGAGATAAGAAACGCTTGAGAAACTCAAAATTTTCGCCGTTCTGATGCTCGAAACGAGTAACTAGAACGGCCTAGGGGAAGAGTACGCATACCGTTGTAATCGGTCGAGTTTCTACTTTCAGATGCAACAGAAATTTTGCGGATTGGTCAATCCGTTCGCGAGATATGGCAGTTTGGATGTAAGAAACGCTTGAGAAACTCAAAGTTTTCGCAGTTCTGATTCTCGAAACGAATAACTAGAACGGCCTAGGGGAAAACTACACCCACCGTTGTAATCGGGCGAGTTTCTACTTTCAGATGCAACAGAAATTTTGCGGATTGATCAATCCGTTCGCGAGATATGGCAGTTTGGAGATAAGAAACGCTTGAGAAACTCAAAATTTTCGCCGTTCTGATGCTCGAAACGAGTAACTAGAACGGCCTAGGGGAAAAGTACGCATACCGTTGTAATCGGTCGAGTTTCTACTTTCAGATGCAACAGAAATTTTGCGGATTGGTCAATCCGTTCGCGAGATATGGCAGTTTGGATGTAAGAAACGCTTGAGAAACTCAAAATTTTCGCAGTTCTGATGCTCGAAACGAATAACTGGAACGGCCTAGGGGAAAAGTACGCATACCGTTGTAATCGGGCGAGTTTCTACTTTCAGAAGCAACAGAAATTTTGCGGATTGGTCAATCCTTTCGCGAGATATGGCAGTTTGGAGGTAAGAAACGCTTGAGAAACTCAAAATTTTCGCAGTTCTGATGCTCGAAATGAATAACTGGAACGGCCTAGGGGAAAACTACACATACCGTTGTAATCGGGCGAGTTTCTGCTTTCAGATGCAACAGAAATTTTGCGGATTGGTCTATCCGTTCGCAAGATATGGCAGTTTGGAGGTAAGAAACGCTTGAGAAACTCAAAATTTTCGCAGTTCTGATGCTCGAAACGAATAACTAGAACGGCCTAGGGGAAAACGACACCTACCGTTGTAATCGGGCGAGTTTCTACTTTCAGATGCGACAGAAATTTTGCGGATTGATCAATCCGTTCGCGAAATATGACAGTTTGGAGGTAAGAAACGCTTGAGAAACTCAAAATTTTCGCAGTTCTGATGCTCGAAACGAATAACTAGAACGGCCTAGGGGAAAACTACACCTACCGTTGTAATCGGGCGAGTTTCTACTTTAAGATGCAACAGAAATTTTGCGGATTGGTCAATCCGTTCGCGAAATATGACAGTTTGGAGGTAAGAAACGCTTGAGAAACTCAACATTTTCGCAGTTCTGATGCCCGAAACGAATAACCAGAACGGCCTAGGGGAAAAGTGCGCATACCGTTGTAATCGGGCGAGTCTCTACTTTCAGATGCAACAGAAATGTTGCGGATTGGTCGATCCGTTCGCGAGATATGGCAGTTTGGAAGTAAGAAACGCTTGAGAAACTCAAAATTTTCGCAGTTCTGATGCTCGAAACGAATGACTAGAACGGCCTAGGGGAGAAGTACGCATACCGTTGTAATCGGGCGAGTTTCTACTTTCAGATGCAACAGAAATTTTGCGGATTGATCAATCCGTTCGCGAGATATGGTAGTTTGGAGATAAGAAACGCTTGAGAAACTCAAAATTTTCGCAGTTCTGATGCTCGAAACGAGTGACTAGAACGGCCTAAGGGAGAGGTACGCATACCGTTGTAATCGGGCGAGTTTCTACTTTCAAATGCAACACAAATTTTGCGGATTGGTCAATCCGTTCGCGAGATATGGCCGTTTGGATGTAAGAAACGCTTTAGAAACTCAAAATTTTCGCAGTTCTGATGCTCGAAACGAATAACTAGAACGGCCCAGGGGAAAAGTGCGCATACCGTTGTAATCGGGCGAGTTTCTACTTTCAAATGCAACAGAAATTTTGCGGATTGGTCAATGCGTTCGCGAGATATGGCAGTCTGGAGGTAAGAAACGCTTGAGAAACTCAAAATTTTCGCAGTTCTGATGCTCGAAACGAATAACTAGAACGGCCTAGGGGAAAAGTACGCATACCGTTGTAATCGGGCGAGTTTCTACTTTCAGATGCAACAGAAATTTTGCGGATTGGTCAATCCGTTCGCAAGATATGGCAGTTTGGATGTAAGAAACGCTTGAGAAACTCAAAGTTTTCGCAGTTCTGATTCTCGAAACGAATAACTAGAACGGCCTAGGGGAAAACTACACCCACCGTTGTAATCGGGCGAGTTTCTACTTTCAGATGCAACAGAAATTTTGCGGATTGATCAATCCGTTCGCGAGATATGGCAGTTTGGAGATAAGAAACGCTTGAGAAACTCAAAATTTTCGCAATTCTGATGCTCGAAACGAGTAACTAGAACGGCCTAGGGGAAAAGTACGCATACCGTTGTAATCGGTCGAGTTTCTACTTTCAGATGCAACAGAAATTTTGCGGATTGGTCAATCCGTTCGCGAGATATGGCAGTTTGGATGTAAGAAACGCTTGAGAAACTCAAAATTTTCGCAGTTCTGATGCTCGAAACGAATAACTGGAACGGCCTAGGGGAAAAGTACGCATACCGTTGTAATCGGGCGAGTTTCTACTTTCAGATGCAACAGAAATTTTGCGGATTGGTCATTCCGTTCGCGGGATATGGCAGTTTGGAGGGAAGAAATGCTTGAGAAACTCAAAATTTTCGCAGTTCTGATGCTCGAAACGAATAACTCGAACGGCCTAGGGGAAAAGTGCGCATACCGTTGTAATCGGGCGAGTTTCTACTTTCAGAAGCAACAGAAATTTTGCGGATTGGTAAATCCTTTCGCGAGATATGGTAGTTTGGAGGTAAGAAACGCTTGAGAAACTCAAAATTTTCGCAGTTCTGATGCTCGAAATGAATAACTGGAACGGCCTAGGGGAAAACTACACATACCGTTGTAATCGGGCGAGTTTCTGCTTTCAGATGCAACAGAAATTTTGCGGATTGGTCAATCCGTTCGCGAAATATGACAGTTTGGAGGTAAGAAACGCTTGAGAAACTCAAAATTTTCGCAGTTCTGATGCCCGAAACGAATAACTAGAACGGCCTAGGGGAAAAGTGCGCATACCGTTGTAATCGGGCGAGTCTCTAATTTCAGATGCAACAGAAACTTTGCGGATTGGTCAATCCGTTCGCGAGATATGGCAGTTTGGATGTAAGAAACGCTTGAGAAACTCAAAGTTTTCGCAGTTCTGATTCTCGAAACGAATAACTAGAACGGCCTAGGGGAAAACTACACCCACCGTTGTAATCGGGCGAGTTTCTACTTTCAGATGCAACAGAAATTTTGCGGATTGATCAATCCGTTCGCGAGATATGGCAGTTTGGAGATAAGAAACGCTTGAGAAACTCAAAATTTTCGCCGTTCTGATGCTCGAAACGAGTAACTAGAACGGCCTAGGGGAAAAGTACGCATACCGTTGTAATCGGTCGAGTTTCTACTTTCAGATGCAACAGAAATTTTGCGGATTGGTCAATCCGTTCGCGAGATATGGCAGTTTGGATGTAAGAAACGCTTGAGAAACTCAAAATTTTCGCAGTTCTGATGCTCGAAACGAATAACTGGAACGGCCTAGGGGAAAAGTACGCATACCGTTGTAATCGGGCGAGTTTCTACTTTCAGAAGCAACAGAAATTTTGTGGATTGGTCAATCCTTTCGCGAGATATGGCAGTTTGGAGGTAAGAAACGCTTGAGAAACTCAAAATTTTCGCAGTTCTGATGCTCGAAATGAATAACTGGAACGGCCTAGGGGAAAACTACACATACCGTTGTAATCGGGCGAGTTTCTGCTTTCAGATGCAACAGAAATTTTGCGGATTGGTCTATCCGTTCGCAAGATATGGCAGTTTGGAGGTAAGAAACGCTTGAGAAACTCAAAATTTTCGCAGTTCTGATGCTCGAAACGAATAACTAGAGCGGCCTAGGGGAAAACGACACCTACCGTTGTAATCGGGCGAGTTTCTACTTTCAGATGCGACAGAAATTTTGCGGATTGATCAATCCGTTCGCGAAATATGACAGTTTGGAGGTAAGAAACGCTTGAGAAACTCAAAATTTTCGCAGTTCTGATGCTCGAAACGAATAACTAGAACGGCCTAGGGGAAAACTACACCTACCGTTGTAATCGGGCGAGTTTCTACTTTAAGATGCAACAGAAATTTTGCGGATTGGTCAATCCGTTCGCGAAATATGACAGTTTGGAGGTAAGAAACGCTTGAGAAACTCAACATTTTCGCAGTTCTGATGCCCGAAACGAATAACTAGAACGGCCTAGGGGAAAAGTGCGCATACCGTTGTAATCGGGCGAGTCTCTACTTTCAGATGCAACAGAAATGTTGCGGATTGGTCGATCCGTTCGCGAGATATGGCAGTTTGGAAGTAAGAAACGCTTGAGAAACTCAAAATTTTCGCAGTTCTGATGCTCGAAACGAATGACTAGAACGGCCTAGGGGAGAAGTACGCATACCGTTGTAATCGGGCGAGTTTCTACTTTCAGATGCAACAGAAATTTTGCGGATTGATCAATCCGTTCGCGAGATATGGTAGTTTGGAGATAAGAAACGCTTGAGAAACTCAAAATTTTCGCAGTTCTGATGCTCGAAACGAGTGACTAGAACGGCCTAGGGGAGAGGTACGCATACCGTTGTAATCGGGCGAGTTTCTACTTTCAAATGCAACACAAATTTTGCGGATTGGTCAATCCGTTCGCGAGATATGGCCGTTTGGATGTAAGAAACGCTTTAGAAACTCAAAATTTTCGCAGTTCTGATGCTCGAAACGAATAACTAGAACGGCCCAGGGGAAAAGTGCGCATACCGTTGTAATCGGGTGAGTTTCTACTTTCAAATGCAACAGAAATTTTGCGGATTGGTCAATGCGTTCGCGAGATATGGCAGTCTGGAGGTAAGAAACGCTTGAGAAACTCAAAATTTTCGCAGTTCTGATGCTCGAAACGAATAACTAGAACGGCCTAGGGGAAAAGTACGCATACCGTTGTAATCGGGCGAGTTTCTACTTTCAGATGCAACAGAAATTTTGCGGATTGGTCAATCCGTTCGCAAGATATGGCAGTTTGGATGTAAGAAACGCTTGAGAAACTCAAAGTTTTCGCAGTTCTGATTCTCGAAACGAATAACTAGAACGGCCTAGGGGAAAACTACACCCACCGTTGTAATCGGGCGAGTTTCTACTTTCAGATGCAACAGAAATTTTGCGGATTGATCAATCCGTTCGCGAGATATGGCAGTTTGGAGATAAGAAACGCTTGAGAAACTCAAAATTTTCGCAGTTCTGATGCTCGAAACGAGTAACTAGAACGGCCTAGGGGAAAAGTACGCATACCGTTGTAATCGGTCGAGTTTCTACTTTCAGATGCAACAGAAATTTTGCGGATTGGTCAATCCGTTCGCGAGATATGGCAGTTTGGATGTAAGAAACGCTTGAGAAACTCAAAATTTTCGCAGTTCTGATGCTCGAAACGAATAACTGGAACGGCCTAGGGGAAAAGTACGCATACCGTTGTAATCGGGCGAGTTTCTACTTTCAGATGCAACAGAAATTTTGCGGATTGGTCATTCCGTTCGCGGGATATGGCAGTTTGGAGGGAAGAAATGCTTGAGAAACTCAAAATTTTCGCAGTTCTGATGCTCGAAACGAATAACTCGAACGGCCTAGGGGAAAAGTGCGCATACCGTTGTAATCGGGCGAGTTTCTACTTTCAGAAGCAACAGAAATTTTGCGGATTGGTAAATCCTTTCGCGAGATATGGTAGTTTGGAGGTAAGAAACGCTTGAGAAACTCAAAATTTTCGCAGTTCTGATGCTCGAAATGAATAACTGGAACGGCCTAGGGGAAAACTACACATACCGTTGTAATCGGGCGAGTTTCTGCTTTCAGATGCAACAGAAATTTTGCGGATTGGTCTATCCGTTCGCAAGATATGGCAGTTTGGAGGTAAGAAACGCTTGAGAAACTCAAAATTTTCGCAGTTCTGATGCTCGAAACGAATAACTAGAACGGCCTAGGGGAAAACGACACCTACCGTTGTAATCGGGCGAGTTTCTACTTTCAGATGCGACAGAAATTTTGCGGATTGGTCAATCCGTTCGCGAAATATGACAGTTTGGAGGTAAGAAACGCTTGAGAAACTCAAAATTTTCGCAGTTCTGATGCTCGAAACGAATAACTAGAACGGCCTAGGGGAAAACTACACCTACCGTTGTAATCGGGCGAGTTTCTACTTTAAGATGCAACAGAAATTTTGCGGATTGGTCAATCCGTTCGCGAAATATGACAGTTTGGAGGTAAGAAACGCTTGAGAAACTCAAAATTTTCGCAGTTCTGATGCCCGAAACGAATAACTAGAACGGCCTAGGGGAAAAGTGCGCATACCGTTGTAATCGGGCGAGTCTCTACTTTCAGATGCAACAGAAATTTTGCGGATTGGTCAATGCGTTCGCGAGATATGGCAGTTTGGAGGTAAGAAACGCTTGAGAAACTCAAAATTTTCGCAGTTCTGATGCTCGAAACGAATAACTAGAACGGCCTAGGGGAAAAGTACGCATACCGTTGTAATCGGGCGAGTTTCTACTTTCAGATGCAACAGAAATTTTGCGGATTGGTCAATCCGTTCGCAAGATATGGCAGTTTGGATGTAAGAAACGCTTGAGAAACTCAAAGTTTTCGCAGTTCTGATTCTCGAAACGAATAACTAGAACGGCCTAGGGGAAAAGTACGCATACCGTTGTAATCGGGCGAGTTTCTACTTTCAGATGCAACAGAAATTTTGCGGATTGGTCAATCCGTTCGCGAGATATGGCAGTTTGGAGGTAAGAAACGCTTGAGAAATTCAAAATTTTCGCAGTTCTGATGCTCGACACGAATAACTAGAACGGCCCAGCGGAAAAGTGCCCATACCGTTGTAATCGGGCGAGTTTCTACTTTCAGATGCAACAGAAATTTTGCGGATTGATCAATCCGTTCGCGAAATATGGCAGTTTGGAGGTAAGAAACGCTTGAGAAACTCAAAATTTTCGCACTTCTGATGCTCGAAAGGAATGACTAGGACGGCCTAGGGGAGAAGTACGCATACCGTTGTAATCGGGCGAGTTTCTACTTTCAGATGCAACAGAAATTTTGCGGATTGGTCAATCCGTTCGCGAGATATAGCCGTTTGGATGTAAGAAACGCTTTAGAAACTCAAAATTTTCGCAGTTCTGATGCTCGAAACGAATAACTAGAACGGCCCAGGGGAAAAGTGCGCATACCGTTGTAATCGGGCGAGTTTCTACTTTCAAATGCAACAGAAATTTTACGGATTGGTCAATGCGTTCGCGAGATATGGCAGTTTGGAGGTAAGAAACGCTTGAGAAACTCAAAATTTTCGCAGTTCTGATGCTCGAAACGAATAACTAGAACGGCCTAGGGGAAAAGTACGCATACCGTTGTAATCGGGCGTGTTTCTTCTTTCCGATGCAACAGAAATTTTGCGGATTGGTCAATCCGTTCGCAAGATATGGCACTTTGGATGTAAGAAACGCTTGAGAAACTCAAAGTTATCGCAGTTCTGATTCTCGAAACGAATAACTAGAACGGCCTAGGGGAAAATTACACCCACCGTTGTAATCGGGCGAGTTTCTACTTTCAGATGCAACAGAAATTTTGCGGATTGATCAATCCGTTCGCGAGATATGGCAGTTTGGAGATAAGAAACGCTTGAGAAACTCAAAATTTTCGCAGTTCTGATGCTCGAAACGAGTAACTAGAACGGCCTAGGGGAAAAGTACGCATACCGTTGTAATCGGTCGAGTTTCTACTTTCAGATGCAACAGAAATTTTGCGGATTGGTCAATCCGTTCGCGAGATATGGCAGTTTGGAGATAAGAAACGCTTTAGAAACTCAAAATTTTCGCAGTTCTGATGCTCGAAACGAATAACTAGAACGGCCCAGGGGAACAGTGCGCATAGCGTTGTAATCGGGCGAGTTTCTACTTTCAAATGCAACAGAAATTTTGCGGATTGGTCAATCCGTTCGCGAGATATGGCAGTTTGGATGTAACAAACGCTTGAGAAACTCAAAATTTTCGCAGTTCTGATGCTCGAAACGAATAACTGGAACGGCCTAGGGGAGAAGAACGCATACGGTTGTAATCGGGCGAGTTTCTACTTTCAGATGCAACAATAATTTTGCGGATTGATCAATCCGTTCGCGAGATATGGCAGTTCGGAGATAAGAAACGCTTGAGAAACTCAAAATTTTCGCAGTTCTGATGCTCGAAACGAATAACTAGAACGGCCCAGGGGAAAAGTGCGCATACCGTTGTAATCGGGCGAGTTTCTACTTTCAGATGCAACAGAAATTATGCGGATTGGTCAATCCGTTCGCGAGATATGGCAGTTTGGTGGTAAGAAACGCTTGAGGAACTCAAAATTTTCGCAGTTCTGATGCTCGAAACGAATAACTAGAACGTCCTAGGGGAAAACTACACATACCGTTGTAATCGGGCGAGTTTCTACTTTCAGATGCAACAGAAATTTTGCGGATTCATCAATCCGTTCGCGAGATATGGCAGTTTGGAGGTAAGAAACGCTTGAGAAACTCAAAATTTTCGCAGTTCTGATGCTCGAAGCGAATAACTAGAACGGCCTAGGGGAAAAGTGCGCATACCGTTGTAATCGGGCGAGTTTCTACTTTCAGATGCAACAGAAATTTTGCGGATTGATCAACCTGTTCGCGAGATATGGCAGTTTGGAGATAAGAAACGCTTTAGAAACTCAAAATTTTCGCAGTTCTGATGCTCGAAACGAATAATTAGAACGGCCCAGGGGAAAAGTGCGCATACCGTTGTAATCGGGCGAGTTTCTACTTTCAAATGCAACAGAAATTTTGCGGATTGGTCGATCCGTTCGCGAGATATGGCAGTTTGGAAGTAAGAAACGCTTGAGAAACTCAAAATTTTCGCAGTTCTGATGCTCGAAACAAATGACTAGAACGGCCTAGGGGAGAAGAAAGCACACGGTTGTAATCGGGCGAGTTTCTACTTTCAAATGCAACAGAAATTTTGCGGATTGGTCAATGCGTTCGCGAGATATGGCAGTTTGGAGGTAAGAAACGCTTGAGAAACTCAAAATTTTCGCAGTTCTGATGCTCGAAACGAATAACTAGAACGGCCTAGGGGAAAAGTACGCATATCGTTGTAATCGGGCGAGTCTCTACTTTCAGATGCAACAGAAATTTTGCAGATTGGTCCATCCGTTCGCGAGATATGGCAGTTTGGAAGTAAGAAACGCTTGAGAAACTCAAAATTTTCGCAGTTCTGATGCTCGAAACAAATGACTAGAACGGCCTAGGGGAGAAGAAAGCACACGGTTGTAATCGGACGAGTTTCTACTTTCAAATGCAACAGAAATTTTGCGGATTGGTCAATGCGTTCGCGAGATATGGCAGTTTGGAGGTAAGAAACGCTTGAGAAACTCAAAATTTTCGCAATTCTGATGCTCGAAACGAATAACTAGAACGGCCTAGGGGAAAAGTGCGCATACCGTTGTAATCGGGCGAGTCTCTACTTTCAGATGCAACAGAAATTTTGCGGATTGGTCGATCCGTTCGCGAGATATGGCAGTTTGGAAGTAAGAAACGCTTGAGAAACTCAAAATTTTCGCAGTTCTGATGCTCGAAACGAATGTCTAGAACGGCCTAGGGGAGAAGTACGCATACCGTTGTAATCGGGCGAGTTTCTACTTTCAGATGCAACAGAAATTTTGCGGATTGATCAATCCGTTCGCGAGATATGGTAGTTTGGAGATAAGAAACGCTTGAGAAACTCAAAATTTTCGCAGTTCTGATGCTCCAAACGAGTGACTAGAACGGCCTAGGGGAGAGGTACGCATACCGTTGTAATCGGGCGAGTTTCTACTTTCAAATGCAACAGAAATTTTGCGGATTGGTCAATCCGTTCGCGAGATATGGCAGTTTGGAGGTAAGAAACGCTTGAGAAACTCAAAATTTTCGCAGTTCTGATGCTCGAAACGAATAACTTGAACGGCCTAGGGGAAAAGTACGCATACCGTTGTAATCGGGCGAGTTTCTACTTTCAGATGCAACAGAAATTTTGCGGATTGATCAATCCGTTCGCGAGATATGGCAGTTTGGAGATAAGAAACGCTTGAGAAACTCAAAATTTTCGCAGTTCTGATGCTCGAAACGAGTAACTAGAACGGCCTAGGGGAGAAGTACGCATACCGTTGTAATCGGGCGAGTTTCTACTTTCAGATGCAACAGAAATTTTGCGGATTGATCAATCCGTTCGCGAGATATGGCAGTTTGGAGATAAGAAACGCTTGAGAAACTCAAAATTTTCGCAGTTCTGATGCTCGAAGCGAGTAACTAGAACGGCCTAGGGGAAAAGTACGCATACCGTTGTAATCGGTCGAGTTTGTACTTTCAGATGCAACAGAAATTTTGCGGATTGGTCAATCCGTTCGCGAGATATGGCAGTTTGGAGATAAGAAACGCTTTAGAAACTCAAAATTTTCGCAGTTCTGATGCTCGAAACGAATAACTAGAACGGCCCAGGGGAACAGTGAGCATAGCGTTGTAATCGGGCGAGTTTCTACTTTCAAATGCAACAGAAATTTTGCGGATTGGTCAATCCGTTCGCGAGATATGGCAGTTTGGATGTAACAAACGCTTGAGAAACTCAAATTTTCGCAGTTCTGATGCTCGAAACGAATAACTGGAACGTTCTAGGGGAAAACAACACATACCGTTGTAATCGGGCGAGTCTCTACTGTCAGATGCAACAGAAATTTTGCGGATTGGTCAATCCGTTCGCGAGATGTGGCAGTTTGGAGGTAAGAAACGCTTGAGAAACTCAAAATTTTCGCAGTTCTGATGCTCGAAACGAATAACTAGAACGGCCTAGGGGAAAAGTGCGCATACTGTTACAATCGGGCGAGTTTTTACTTTCAGAAGCAACAGAAATTTTGCGGATTGGTCAATCCGTTCGCGAGATATGGCAGTTTGGAGGTAAGAAACGCTTGAGAAACTCAAAATTTTCGCAGTTCTGATGCTCGAAGCGAATAACTAGAACGGCCTAGGGGAAAAGTGCGCATACCGTTGTAATCGGGCGAGTTTCTAGTTTCAGATGCAGCAGAAATTTTGCGGATTGATCAATCCGTTCGCGAGATATGGCAGTTTGGAGATAAGAAACGCTTTAGAAACTCAAAATTTTCGCAGTTCTGATGCTCGAAACGAATAATTAGAACGGCCCAGGGGAAAAGTGCGCATACCGTTGTAATCGGGCGAGTTTCTACTTTCAGATGCAACAGAAATTTTGCGGATTGATCAATCCGTTCGCGAGATATGGTAGTTTGGAGATAAGAAACGCTTTAGAAACTCAAAATTTCCGCAGTTCTGATGCTCGAAACGAATAATTAGAACGGCCCAGGGGAAAAGTGCGCATACCGTTGTAATCGGGCGAGTTTCTAGTTTCAGATGCAGCAGAAATTTTGCGGATTGATCAATCCGTTCGCGAGATATGGCAGTTTGGAGATAAGAAACGCTTTAGAAACTCAAAATTTTCGCAGTTCTGATGCTCGAAACGAATAATTAGAACGGCCCAGGGGGAAAGTGCGCATACCGTTGTAATCGGGCGAGTTTCTACTTTCAGATGCAACAGAAATTATGCGGATTGGTCAATCCGTTCGCGAGATATGGCAGTTTGGTGGTACGAAACGCTTGAGGAACTCAAAATTTTCGCAGTTCTGATGCTCGAAACGAATAACTAGAACGTCCTAGGGGAAAACTACACATACCGTTGTAATCGGGCGAGTTTCTACTTCCAGATGCAACAGAAATTTTGCGGATTCATCAATCCGTTCGCGAGATATGGCAGTTTGGAGGTAAGAAACGCTTGAGAAACTCAAAATTTTCGCAGTTCTGATGCTCGAAGCGAATAACTAGAACGGCCTAGGGGAAAAGTGCGCATACCGTTGTAATCGGGCGAGTTTCTAGTTTCAGATGCAGCAGAAATTTTGCGGATTGATCAATCCGTTCGCGAGATATGGCAGTTTGGAAGTAAGAAACGCTTGAGAAACTCAAAATTTTCGCAGTTCTGATGCTCGAAACGAATGTCTAGAACGGCCTAGGGAAGAAGTACGCATACCGTTGTAATCGGGCGAGTTTCTACTTTCAGATGCAACAGAAATTTTGCGGATTGATCAATCCGTTCGCGAGATATGGTAGTTTGGAGATAAGAAACGCTTGAGAAACTCAAAATTTTCGCAGTTCTGATGCTCCAAACGAGTGACTAGAACGGCCTAGGGGAGAGGTACGCATACCGTTGTAATCGGGCGAGTTTCTACTTTCAAATGCAACAGAAATTTTGCGGATTGGTCAATCCGTTCGCGAGATATGGCAGTTTGGAGGTAAGAAACGCTTGAGAAACTCAAAATTTTCGCAGTTCTGATGCTCGAAACGAATAACTTGAACGGCCTAGGGGAAAAGTACGCATACCGTTGTAATCGGGCGAGTTTCTACTTTCAGATGCAACAGAAATTTTGCGGATTGATCAATCCGTTCGCGAGATATGGCAGTTTGGAGATAAGAAACGCTTGAGAAACTCAAAATTTTCGCAGTTCTGATGCTCGAAACGAGTAACTAGAACGGCCTAGGGGAGAAGTACGCATACCGTTGTAATCGGCCGAGTTTCTACTTTCAGATGCAACAGAAATTTTGCGGATTGATCAATCCGTTCGCGAGATATGGCAGTTTGGAGATAAGAAACGCTTGAGAAACTCAAAATTTTCGCAGTTCTGATGCTCGAAACGAGTAACTAGAACGGCCTAGGGGAAAAGTACGCATACCGTTGTAATCGGTCGAGTTTGTACTTTCAGATGCAACAGAAATTTTGCGGATTGGTCAATCCGTTCGCGAGATATGGCAGTTTGGAGATAAGAAACGCTTTAGAAACTCAAAATTTTCGCAGTTCTGATGCTCGAAACGAATAACTAGAACGGCCCAGGGGAAATGTGCGCATAGCGTTGTAATCGGGCGAGTTTCTACTTTCAAATGCAACAGAAATTTTGCGGATTGGTCAATCCGTTCGCGAGATATGGCAGTTTGGATGTAACAAACGCTTGAGAAACTCAAATTTTCGCAGTTCTGATGCTCGAAACGAATAACTGGAACGTTCTAGGGGAAAACAACACATACCGTTGTAATCGGGCGAGTCTCTACTGTCAGATGCAACAGAAATTTTGCGGATTGGTCAATCCGTTCGCGAGATGTGGCAGTTTGGAGGTAA
Organism: Ptiloglossa arizonensis; assembly: GCF_051014685.1. NCBI lineage: Eukaryota > Metazoa > Arthropoda > Insecta > Hymenoptera > Colletidae > Ptiloglossa > Ptiloglossa arizonensis. Next base: position 103,352 of record NC_135048.1, read on the forward strand.
CAAACGCTTGAGAAACTCAAAATTTTCGCAGTTCTGATGCTCGAAACGAATAACTAGAACGGCCTAGGGGAAAAGTGCGCATACTGTTACAATCGGGCGAGTTTTTACTTTCAGAAGCAACAGAAATTTTGCGGATTGGTCAATCCGTTCGAGAGATATGGCAGTTTGGAGGTAAGAAACGCTTGAGAAACTCAAAATTTTCGCAGTTCTGATGCTCGAAGCGAATAACTAGAACGGCCTAGGGGAAAAGTGCGCATACCGTTGTAATCGGGCGAGTTTCTAGTTTCAGATGCAGCAGAAATTTTGCGGATTGATCAATCCGTTCGCGAGATATGGCAGTTTGGAGATAAGAAACGCTTTAGAAACTCAAAATTTTCGCAGTTCTGATGCTCGAAACGAATAATTAGAACGGCCCAGGGGAAAAGTGCGCATACCGTTGTAATCGGGCGAGTTTCTACTTTCAGATGCAACAGAAATTTTGCGGATTGATCAATCCGTTCGCGAGATATGGTAGTTTGGAGATAAGAAACGCTTTAGAAACTCAAAATTTCCGCAGTTCTGATGCTCGAAACGAATAATTAGAACGGCCCAGGGGAAAAGTGCGCATACCGTTGTAATCGGGCGAGTTTCTAGTTTCAGATGCAGCAGAAATTTTGCGGATTGATCAATCCGTTCGCGAGATATGGCAGTTTGGAGATAAGAAACGCTTTAGAAACTCAAAATTTTCGCAGTTCTGATGCTCGAAACGAATAATTAGAACGGCCCAGGGGGAAAGTGCGCATACCGTTGTAATCGGGCGAGTTTCTACTTTCAGATGCAACAGAAATTATGCGGATTGGTCAATCCGTTCGCGAGATATGGCAGTTTGGTGGTACGAAACGCTTGAGGAACTCAAAATTTTCGCAGTTCTGATGCTCGAAACGAATAACTAGAACGTCCTAGGGGAAAACTACACATACCGTTGTAATCGGGCGAGTTTCTACTTTCAGATGCAACAGAAATTTTGCGGATTCATCAATCCGTTCGCGAGATATGGCAGTTTGGAGGTAAGAAACGCTTGAGAAACTCAAAATTTTCGCAGTTCTGATGCTCGAAGCGAATAACTAGAACGGCCTAGGGGAAAAGTGCGCATACCGTTGTAATCGGGCGAGTCTCTACTTTCAGATGCAACAGAAATTTTGCGGATTGGTCGATCCGTTCGCGAGATATGGCAGTTTGGAGATAAGAAACGCTTTAGAAACTCAAAATTTTCGCAGTTCTGATGCTCGAAACGAATGTCTAGAACGGCCTAGGGGAGAAGTACGCATACCGTTGTAATCGGGCGAGTTTCTACTTTCAGATGCAACAGAAATTTTGCGGATTGATCAATCCGTTCGCGAGATATGGTAGTTTGGAGATAAGAAACGCTTGAGAAACTCAAAATTTTCGCAGTTCTGATGCTCCAAACGAGTGACTAGAACGGCCTAGGGGAGAGGTACGCATACCGTTATAATCGGGCGAGTTTCTACTTTCAAATGCAACAGAAATTTTGCGGATTGGTCAATCCGTTCGCGAGATATGGCAGTTTGGAGGTAAGAAACGCTTGAGAAACTCAAAATTTTCGCAGTTCTGATGCTCGAAACGAATAACTTGAACGGCCTAGGGGAAAAGTACGCATACCGTTGTAATCGGGCGAGTTTCTACTTTCAGATGCAACAGAAATTTTGCGGATTGATCAATCCGTTCGCGAGATATGGCAGTTTGGAGATAAGAAACGCTTGAGAAACTCAAAATTTTCGCAGTTCTGATGCTCGAAACGAGTAACTAGAACGGCCTAGGGGAGAAGTACGCATACCGTTGTAATCGGGCGAGTTTCTACTTTCAGATGCAACAGAAATTTTGCGGATTGATCAATCCGTTCGCGAGATATGGCAGTTTGGAGATAAGAAACGCTTGAGAAACTCAAAATTTTCGCAGTTCTGATGCTCGAAACGAGTAACTAGAACGGCCTAGGGGAAAAGTACGCATACCGTTGTAATCGGTCGAGTTTGTACTTTCAGATGCAACAGAAATTTTGCGGATTGGTCAATCCGTTCGCGAGATATGGCAGTTTGGAGATAAGAAACGCTTTAGAAACTCAAAATTTTCGCAGTTCTGATGCTCGAAACGAATAACTAGAACGGCCCAGGGGAACAGTGAGCATAGCGTTGTAATCGGGCGAGTTTCTACTTTCAAATGCAACAGAAATTTTGCGGATTGGTCAATCCGTTCGCGAGATATGGCAGTTTGGATGTAACAAACGCTTGAGCAACTCAAATTTTCGCAGTTCTGATGCTCGAAACGAATAACTGGAACGTTCTAGGGGAAAACAACACATACCGTTGTAATCGGGCGAGTCTCTACTGTCAGATGCAACAGAAATTTTGCGGATTGGTCAATCCGTTCGCGAGATGTGGCAGTTTGGAGGTAAGAAACGCTTGAGAAACTCAAAATTTTCGCAGTTCTGATGCTCGAAACGAATAACTAGAACGGCCTAGGGGAAAAGTGCGCATACTGTTACAATCGGGCGAGTTTTTACTTTCAGAAGCAACAGAAATTTTGCGGATTGGTCAATCCGTTCGCGAGATATGGCAGTTTGGAGGTAAGAAACGCTTGAGAAACTCAAAATTTTCGCAGTTCTGATGCTCGAAGCGAATAACTAGAACGGCCTAGGGGAAAAGTGCGCATACCGTTGTAATCGGGCGAGTTTCTAGTTTCAGATGCAGCAGAAATTTTGCGGATTGATCAATCCGTTCGCGAGATATGGCAGTTTGGAGATAAGAAACGCTTTAGAAACTCAAAATTTTCGCAGTTCTGATGCTCGAAACGAATAATTAGAACGGCCCAGGGGAAAAGTGCGCATACCGTTGTAATCGGGCGAGTTTCTACTTTCAGATGCAACAGAAATTTTGCGGATTGATCAATCCGTTCGCGAGATATGGTAGTTTGGAGATAAGAAACGCTTTAGAAACTCAAAATTTCCGCAGTTCTGATGCTCGAAACGAATAATTAGAACGGCCCAGGGGAAAAGTGCGCATACCGTTGTAATCGGGCGAGTTTCTAGTTTCAGATGCAGCAGAAATTTTGCGGATTGATCAATCCGTTCGCGAGATATGGCAGTTTGGAGATAAGAAACGCTTTAGAAACTCAAAATTTTCGCAGTTCTGATGCTCGAAACGAATAATTAGAACGGCCCAGGGGGAAAGTGCGCATACCGTTGTAATCGGGCGAGTTTCTACTTTCAGATGCAACAGAAATTATGCGGATTGGTCAATCCGTTCGCGAGATATGGCAGTTTGGTGGTACGAAACGCTTGAGGAACTCAAAATTTTCGCAGTTCTGATGCTCGAAACGAATAACTAGAACGTCCTAGGGGAAAACTACACATACCGTTGTAATCGGGCGAGTTTCTACTTTCAGATGCAACAGAAATTTTGCGGATTCATCAATCCGTTCGCGAGATATGGCAGTTTGGAGGTAAGAAACGCTTGAGAAACTCAAAATTTTCGCAGTTCTGATGCTCGAAGCGAATAACTAGAACGGCCTAGGGGAAAAGTGCGCATACCGTTGTAATCGGGCGAGTTTCTAGTTTCAGATGCAGCAGAAATTTTGCGGATTGATCAATCCGTTCGCGAGATATGGCAGTTTGGAAGTAAGAAACGCTTGAGAAACTCAAAATTTTCGCAGTTCTGATGCTCGAAACGAATGTCTAGAACGGCCTAGGGGAGAAGTACGCATACCGTTGTAATCGGGCGAGTTTCTACTTTCAGATGCAACAGAAATTTTGCGGATTGATCAATCCGTTCGCGAGATATGGTAGTTTGGAGATAAGAAACGCTTGAGAAACTCAAAATTTTCGCAGTTCTGATGCTCCAAACGAGTGACTAGAACGGCCTAGGGGAGAGGTACGCATACCGTTGTAATCGGGCGAGTTTCTACTTTCAAATGCAACAGAAATTTTGCGGATTGGTCAATCCGTTCGCGAGATATGGCAGTTTGGAGGTAAGAAACGCTTGAGAAACTCAAAATTTTCGCAGTTCTGATGCTCGAAACGAATAACTTGAACGGCCTAGGGGAAAAGTACGCATACCGTTGTAATCGGGCGAGTTTCTACTTTCAGATGCAACAGAAATTTTGCGGATTGATCAATCCGTTCGCGAGATATGGCAGTTTGGAGATAAGAAACGCTTGAGAAACTCAAAATTTTCGCAGTTCTGATGCTCGAAACGAGTAACTAGAACGGCCTAGGGGAGAAGTACGCATACCGTTGTAATCGGGCGAGTTTCTACTTTCAGATGCAACAGAAATTTTGCGGATTGATCAATCCGTTCGCGAGATATGGCAGTTTGGAGATAAGAAACGCTTGAGAAACTCAAAATTTTCGCAGTTCTGATGCTCGAAACGAGTAACTAGAACGGCCTAGGGGAAAAGTACGCATACCGTTGTAATCGGTCGAGTTTGTACTTTCAGATGCAACAGAAATTTTGCGGATTGGTCAATCCGTTCGCGAGATATGGCAGTTTGGAGATAAGAAACGCTTTAGAAACTCAAAATTTTCGCAGTTCTGATGCTCGAAACGAATAACTAGAACGGCCCAGGGGAACAGTGCGCATAGCGTTGTAATCGGGCGAGTTTCTACTTTCAAATGCAACAGAAATTTTGCGGATTGGTCAATCCGTTCGCGAGATATGGCAGTTTGGATGTAACAAACGCTTGAGAAACTCAAATTTTCGCAGTTCTGATGCTCGAAACGAATAACTGGAACGTTCTAGGGGAAAACAACACATACCGTTGTAATCGGGCGAGTCTCTACTGTCAGATGCAACAGAAATTTTGCGGATTGGTCAATCCGTTCGCGAGATGTGGCAGTTTGGAGGTAAGAAACGCTTGAGAAACTCAAAATTTTCGCAGTTCTGATGCTCGAAACGAATAACTAGAACGGCCTAGGGGAAAAGTGCGCATACTGTTACAATCGGGCGAGTTTTTACTTTCAGAAGCAACAGAAATTTTGCGGATTGGTCAATCCGTTCGCGAGATATGGCAGTTTGGAGGTAAGAAACGCTTGAGAAACTCAAAATTTTCGCAGTTCTGATGCTCGAAGCGAATAACTAGAACGGCCTAGGGGAAAAGTGCGCATACCGTTGTAATCGGGCGAGTTTCTAGTTTCAGATGCAGCAGAAATTTTGCGGATTGATCAATCCGTTCGCGAGATATGGCAGTTTGGAGATAAGAAACGCTTTAGAAACTCAAAATTTTCGCAGTTCTGATGCTCGAAACGAATAATTAGAACGGCCCAGGGGAAAAGTGCGCATACCGTTGTAATCGGGCGAGTTTCTACTTTCAGATGCAACAGAAATTTTGCGGATTGATCAATCCGTTCGCGAGATATGGTAGTTTGGAGATAAGAAACGCTTTAGAAACTCAAAATTTCCGCAGTTCTGATGCTCGAAACGAATAATTAGAACGGCCCAGGGGAAAAGTGCGCATACCGTTGTAATCGGGCGAGTTTCTAGTTTCAGATGCAGCAGAAATTTTGCGGATTGATCAATCCGTTCGCGAGGTATGGCAGTTTGGAGATAAGAAACGCTTTAGAAACTCAAAATTTTCGCAGTTCTGATGCTCGAAACGAATAATTAGAACGGCCCAGGGGGAAAGTGCGCATACCGTTGTAATCGGGCGAGTTTCTACTTTCAGATGCAACAGAAATTATGCGGATTGGTCAATCCGTTCGCGAGATATGGCAGTTTGGTGGTACGAAACGCTTGAGGAACTCAAAATTTTCGCAGTTCTGATGCTCGAAACGAATAACTAGAACGTCCTAGGGGAAAACTACACATACCGTTGTAATCGGGCGAGTTTCTACTTTCAGATGCAACAGAAATTTTGCGGATTCATCAATCCGTTCGCGAGATATGGCAGTTTGGAGGTAAGAAACGCTTGAGAAACTCAAAATTTTCGCAGTTCTGATGCTCGAAGCGAATAACTAGAACGGCCTAGGGGAAAAGTGCGCATACCGTTGTAATCGGGCGAGTTTCTACTTTCAGATGCAACAGAAATTTTGCGGATTGATCAACCTGTTCGCGAGATATGGCAGTTTGGAGATAAGAAACGCTTTAGAAACTCAAAATTTTCGCAGTTCTGATGCTCGAAACGAATAATTAGAACGGCCCAGGGGAAAAGTGCGCATACCGTTGTAATCGGGCGAGTTTCTACTTTCAAATGCAACAGAAATTTTGCGGATTGGTCGATCCGTTCGCGAGATATGGCAGTTTGGAAGTAAGAAACGCTTGAGAAACTCAAAATTTTCGCAGTTCTGATGCTCGAAACGAATGACTAGAACGGCCTAGGGGAGAAGAAAGCACACGGTTGTAATCGGGCGAGTTTCTGCTTTCAAATGCAACAGAAATTTTGCGGATTGGTCAATGCGTTCGCGAGATATGGCAGTTTGGAGGTAAGAAACGCTTGAGAAACTCAAAATTTTCGCAGTTCTGATGTTCGAAACGAATAACTAGAACGGCCTAGGGGAAAAGTGCGCATACTGTTACAATCGGGCGAGTTTTTACTTTCAGAAGCAACAGAAATTTTGCGGATTGGTCAATCCGTTCGCGAGATATGGCAGTTTGGAGGTAAGAAACGCTTGAGAAACTCAAAATTTTCGCAGTTCTGATGCTCGAAGCGAATAACTAGAACGGCCTAGGGGAAAAGTGCGCATACCGTTGTAATCGGGCGAGTTTCTAGTTTCAGATGCAGCAGAAATTTTGCGGATTGATCAATCCGTTCGCGAGATATGGCAGTTTGGAGATAAGAAACGCTTTAGAAACTCAAAATTTTCGCAGTTCTGATGCTCGAAACGAATGTCTAGAACGGCCTAGGGGAGAAGTACGCATACCGTTGTAATCGGGCGAGTTTCTACTTTCAGATGCAACAGAAATTTTGCGGATTGATCAATCCGTTCGCGAGATATGGTAGTTTGGAGATAAGAAACGCTTGAGAAACTCAAAATTTTCGCAGTTCTGATGCTCCAAACGAGTGACTAGAACGGCCTAGGGGAGAGGTACGCATACCGTTATAATCGGGCGAGTTTCTACTTTCAAATGCAACAGAAATTTTGCGGATTGGTCAATCCGTTCGCGAGATATGGCAGTTTGGAGATAAGAAACGCTTTAGAAACTCAAAATTTTCGCAGTTCTGATGCTCGAAACGAATAACTAGAACGGCCCAGGGGAACAGTGCGCATAGCGTTGTAATCGGGCGAGTTTCTACTTTCAAATGCAACAGAAATTTTGCGGATTGGTCAATCCGTTCGCGAGATATGGCAGTTTGGATGTAACAAACGCTTGAGAAACTCAAAATTTTCGCAGTTCTGATGCTCGAAACGAATGTCTAGAACGGCCTAGGGGAGAAGTACGCATACCGTTGTAATCGGGCGAGTTTCTACTTTCAGATGCAACAGAAATTTTGCGGATTGATCAACCTGTTCGCGAGATATGGCAGTTTGGATATAAGAAACGCTTTAGAAACTCAAAATTTTCGCAGTTCTGATGCTCGAAACGAATAACTAGAACGGCCCAGGAGAAAAGTGCGCATACCGTTGTAATCGCGCGAGTTTCTACTTTCAGATGCAACAGAAATTTTGCGGATTGATCAGTCCGTTCGCGAGATATGGCGGTTTGGAGGTAAGAAACGCTTGAGAAACTCAAAATTTTCGCAGTTCTGATGCTCGAAACGAGTAACTAGAACGGCCTAGGGGAAAAGTACGCATACCGTTGTAATCGGTCGAGTTTGTACTTTCAGATGCAACAGAAATTTTGCGGATTGGTCATTCCGTTCGCGAGATATGGCAGTTTGGAGATAAGAAACGCTTTAGAAACTCAAAATTTTCGCAGTTCTGATGCTCGAAACGAATAACTAGGACGGCCCAGGGGAACAGTGCGCATAGCGTTGTAATCGAGCGAGTTTCTACTTTCAAATGCAACAGAAATTTTGCGGATTGGTCAATCCGTTCGCGAGATATGGCAGTTTGGATGTAACAAACGCTTGAGAAACTCAAAATTTTCGCAGTTCTGATGCTCGAAACGAATAACTGGAACGGCCTAGGGGAAAACAACACATACCGTTGTAATCGGGCGAGTCTCTACTGTCAGATGCAACAGAAATTTTGCGGATTGGTCAATCCGTTCGCGAGATGTGGCAGTTTGGAGGTAAGAAACGCTTGAGAAACTCAAAATTTTCGCAGTTCTGATGCTCGAAACGAATAACTAGAACGGCCTAGGGGAAAAGTGCGCATACTGTTACAATCGGGCGAGTTTTTACTTTCAGAAGCAACAGAAATTTTGCGGATTGGTCAATCCGTTCGCGAGATATGGCAGTTTGGATATAAGAAACGGTTGAGAAACTCAAAATTTTCGCAGTTCTGATGCTCGAAACGAATGACTAGGACGGCCTAGGCGAGAAGTACGCATACCGTTGTAATCGGGCGAGTTTCTGCTTTCAGATGCAACAGAAATTTTGCGGATTGGTCAATCCGTTCGCGAGATATGGCCGTTTGGATGTAACAAACGCTTGAGAAACTCAAAATTTTCGCAGTTCTGATGCTCGAAACGAATAACTGGAACGGCCTAGGGGAAAAGTGCGCATACCGTTGTAATCGGGCGAGTTTCTACTTTCAGATGCAACAGAAATTTTGCGGATTGATCAACCCGTTCGCGAGATATGGCAGTTTGGAGATAAGAAACGCTTTAGAAACTCAAAATTTCCGCAGTTCTGATGCTCGAAACGAATAATTAGAACGGCCCAGGGGAAAAGTGCGCATACCGTTGTAATCGGGCGAGTTTCTACTTTCAAATGCAACAGAAATTTTGCGGATTGGTCGATCCGTTCGCGAGATATGGCAGTTTGGAAGTAAGAAACGCTTGAGAAACTCAAAATTTTCGCAGTTCTGATGCTCGAAACGAATGACTAGAACGGCCTAGGGGAGAAGAAAGCACACGGTTGTAATCGGGCGAGTTTCTACTTTCAAATGCAACAGAAATTTTGCGGATTGGTCAATGCGTTCGCGAGATATGGCAGTTTGGAGGTAAGAAACGCTTGAGAAACTCAAAATTTTCGCAGTTCTGATGCTCGAAACGAATAACTAGAACGGCCTAGGGGAAAAGTGCGCATACCGTTGTAATCGGGCGAGTCTCTACTTTCAGATGCAAAAGAAATTTTGCGGATTGGTCGATCCGTTCGCGAGATATGGCAGTTTGGAAGTAAGAAACGCTTGAGAAACTCAAAATTTTCGCAGTTCTGATGCTCGAAACGAATAACTAGAACGGCCTAGGGGAAAAGTGCGCATACTGTTACAATCGGGCGAGTTTTTACTTTCAGAAGCAACAGAAATTTTGCGGATTGGTCAATCCGTTCGCGAGATATGGCAGTTTGGATATAAGAAACGGTTGAGAAACTCAAAATTTTCGCAGTTCTGATGCTCGAAACGAATGACTAGGACGGCCTAGGGGAGAAGTACGCATACCGTTGTAATCGGGCGAGTTTCTGCTTTCAGATGCAACAGAAATTGTGCGGATTGGTCAATCCGTTCGCGAGATATGGCCGTTTGGATGTAACAAACGCTTGAGAAACTCAAAATTTTCGCAGTTCTGATGCTCGAAACGAATAACTGGAACGGCCTAGGGGAAAAGTGCGCATACCGTTGTAATCGGGCGAGTTTCTACTTTCAGATGCAACAGAAATTTTGCGGATTGATCAACCCGTTCGCGAGATATGGCAGTTTGGAGATAAGAAACGCTTTAGAAACTCAAAATTTCCGCAGTTCTGATGCTCGAAACGAATAATTAGAACGGCCCAGGGGAAAAGTGCGCATACCGTTGTAATCGGGCGAGTTTCTACTTTCAAATGCAACAGAAATTTTGCGGATTGGTCGATCCGTTCGCGAGTAATGGCAGTTTGGAAGTAAGAAACGCTTGAGAAACTCAAAATTTTCGCAGTTCTGATGCTCGAAACGAATGACTAGAACGGCCTAGGGGAGAAGAAAGCACACGGTTGTAATCGGGCGAGTTTCTACTTTCAAATGCAACAGAAATTTTGCGGATTGATCAATGCGTTCGCGAGATATGGCAGTTTGGAGGTAAGAAACGCTTGAGAAACTCAAAATTTTCGCAGTTCTGATGCTCGAAACGAATAACTAGAACGGCCTAGGGGAAAAGTGCGCATACCGTTGTAATCGGGCGAGTCTCTACTTTCAGATGCAAAAGAAATTTTGCGGATTGGTCGATCCGTTCGCGAGATATGGCAGTTTGGAAGTAAGAAACGCTTGAGAAACTCAAAATTTTCGCAGTTCTGATGCTCGAAACGAATGTCTAGAACGGCCTAGGGGAGAAGTACGCATACCGTTGTAATCGGGCGAGTTTCTACTTTCAGATGCCACAGAAATTTTGCGTATTGATCAATCCGTTCGCGAGATATGGTAGTTTGGAGATAAGAAACGCTTGAGAAACTCAAAATTTTCGCAGTTCTGATGCTCCAAACGAGTGACTAGAACGGCCTAGGGGAGAGGTACGCATACCGTTATAATCGGGCGAGTTTCTACTTTCAAATGCAACAGAAATTTTGCGGATTGGTCAATCCGTTCGCGAGATATGGCAGATTGGAGATAAGAAACGCTTTAGAAACTCAAAATTTTCGCAGTTCTGATGCTCGAAACGAATAACTAGAACGGCCCAGGGGAACAGTGCGCATAGCGTTGTAATCGGGCGAGTTTTTACTTTCAGAAGCAACAGAAATTTTGCGGATTGGTCAATCCGTTCGCGAGATATGGCAGTTTGGAGGTAAGAAACGCTTGAGAAACTCAAAATTTTCGCAGTTCTGATGCTCGAAACGAATGACTAGGACGGCCTAGGGGAGAAGTACGCATACCGTTGTAATCGGGCGAGTTTCTGCTTTCAGATGCAACAGAAATTTTGCGGATTGGTCAATCCGTTCGCGAGATATGGCCGTTTGGATGTAACAAACGCTTGAGAAACTCAAAATTTTCGCAGTTCTGATGCTCGAAACGAATAACTGGAACGGCCTAGGGGAAAAGTGCGCATACCGTTGTAATCGGGCGAGTTTCTACTTTCAGATGCAACAGAAATTTTGCGGATTGATCAACCCGTTCGCGAGATATGGCAGTTTGGATATAAGAAACGGTTGAGGAACTCAAAATTTTCGCAGTTCTGATGCTCGAAACGAATGACTAGGACGGCCTAGGGGAGAAGTACGCATACCGTTGTAATCGGGCGAGTTTCTGCTTTCAGATGCAACAGAAATTTTGCAGATTGGTCAATCCGTTCGCGAGATATGGCCGTTTGGATGTAACAAACGCTTGAGAAACTCAAAATTTTCGCAGTTCTGATGCTCGAAACGAATAACTGGAAAGGCCTAGGGGAAAAGTGCGCATACCGTTGTAATCGGGCGAGTCTCTACTTTCAGATGCAAAAGAAATTTTGCGGATTGGTCGATCCGTTCGCGAGATATGGCAGTTTGGAAGTAAGAAACGCTTGAGAAACTCAAAATTTTCGCAGTTCTGATGCTCGAAACGAATGTCTAGAACGGCCTAGGGGAGAAGTACGCATACCGTTGTAATCGGGCGAGTTTCTACTTTCAGATGCCACAGAAATTTTGCGTATTGATCAATCCGTTCGCGAGATATGGTAGTTTGGAGATAAGAAACGCTTGAGAAACTCAAAATTTTCGCAGTTCTGATGCTCCAAACGAGTGACTAGAACGGCCTAGGGGAGAGGTACGCATACCGTTATAATCGGGCGAGTTTCTACTTTCAAATGCAACAGAAATTTTGCGGATTGGTCAATCCGTTCGCGAGATATGGCAGATTGGAGATAAGAAACGCTTTAGAAACTCAAAATTTTCGCAGTTCTGATGCTCGAAACGAATAACTAGAACGGCCCAGGGGAACAGTGCGCATAGCGTTGTAATCGGGCGAGTTTTTACTTTCAGAAGCAACAGAAATTTTGCGGATTGGTCAATCCGTTCGCGAGATATGGCAGTTTGGAGGTAAGAAACGCTTGAGAAACTCAAAATTTTCGCAGTTCTGATGCTCGAAACGAATGACTAGGACGGCCTAGGGGAGAAGTACGCATACCGTTGTAATCGGGCGAGTTTCTGCTTTCAGATGCAACAGAAATTTTGCGGATTGGTCAATCCGTTCGCGAGATATGGCCGTTTGGATGTAACAAACGCTTGAGAAACTCAAAATTTTCGCAGTTCTGATGCTCGAAACGAATAACTGGAACGGCCTAGGGGAAAAGTGCGCATACCGTTGTAATCGGGCGAGTTTCTACTTTCAGATGCAACAGAAATTTTGCGGATTGATCAACCCGTTCGCGAGATATGGCAGTTTGGATATAAGAAACGGTTGAGAAACTCAAAATTTTCGCAGTTCTGATGCTCGAAACGAATGACTAGGACGGCCTAGGGGAGAAGTACGCATACCGTTGTAATCGGGCGAGTTTCTGCTTTCAGATGCAACAGAAATTTTGCAGATTGGTCAATCCGTTCGCGAGATATGGCCGTTTGGATGTAACAAACGCTTGAGAAACTCAAAATTTTCGCAGTTCTGATGCTCGAAACGAATAACTGGAAAGGCCTAGGGGAAAAGTGCGCATACCGTTGTAATCGGGCGAGTCTCTACTTTCAGATGCAAAAGAAATTTTGCGGATTGGTCGATCCGTTCGCGAGATATGGCAGTTTGGAAGTAAGAAACGCTTGAGAAACTCAAAATTTTCGCAGTTCTGATGCTCGAAACGAATGTCTAGAACGGCCTAGGGGAGAAGTACGCATACCGTTGTAATCGGGCGAGTTTCTACTTTCAGATGCCACAGAAATTTTGCGTATTGATCAATCCGTTCGCGAGATATGGTAGTTTGGAGATAAGAAACGCTTGAGAAACTCAAAATTTTCGCAGTTCTGATGCTCCAAACGAGTGACTAGAACGGCCTAGGGGAGAGGTACGCATACCGTTATAATCGGGCGAGTTTCTACTTTCAAATGCAACAGAAATTTTGCGGATTGGTCAATCCGTTCGCGAGATATGGCAGATTGGAGATAAGAAACGCTTTAGAAACTCAAAATTTTCGCAGTTCTGATGCTCGAAACGAATAACTAGAACGGCCCAGGGGAACAGTGCGCATAGCGTTGTAATCGGGCGAGTTTTTACTTTCAGAAGCAACAGAAATTTTGCGGATTGGTCAATCCGTTCGCGAGATATGGCAGTTTGGAGGTAAGAAACGCTTGAGAAACTCAAAATTTTCGCAGTTCTGATGCTCGAAACGAATGACTAGGACGGCCTAGGGGAGAAGTACGCATACCGTTGTAATCGGGCGAGTTTCTGCTTTCAGATGCAACAGAAATTTTGCGGATTGGTCAATCCGTTCGCGAGATATGGCCGTTTGGATGTAACAAACGCTTGAGAAACTCAAAATTTTCGCAGTTCTGATGCTCGAAACGAATAACTGGAACGGCCTAGGGGAAAAGTGCGCATACCGTTGTAATCGGGCGAGTTTCTACTTTCAGATGCAACAGAAATTTTGCGGATTGATCAACCCGTTCGCGAGATATGGCAGTTTGGATATAAGAAACGGTTGAGAAACTCAAAATTTTCGCAGTTCTGATGCTCGAAACGAATGACTAGGACGGCCTAGGGGAGAAGTACGCATACCGTTGTAATCGGGCGAGTTTCTGCTTTCAGATGCAACAGAAATTTTGCGGATTGGTCAATCCGTTCGCGAGATATGGCCGTTTGGATGTAACAAACGCTTGAGAAACTCAAAATTTTCGCAGTTCTGATGCTCGAAACGAATAACTGGAACGGCCTAGGGGAAAAGTGCGCATACCGTTGTAATCGGGCGAGTTTCTACTTTCAGATGCAACAGAAATTTTGCGGATTGATCAACCCGTTCGCGAGATATGGCAGTTTGGAGGTAAGAAACGCTTGAGAAACTCAAAATTTTCGCAGTTCTGATGCTCGAAACGAATAACTAGAACGGCCTAGGGGAAAAGTGCGCATACCGTTGTAATCGGGCGAGTTTCTACTTTCAGATGCAAAAGAAATTTTGCGGATTGGTCGATCCGTTCGCGAGATATGGCAGTTTGGAAGTAAGAAACGCTTGAGAAACTCAAAATTTTCGCAGTTCTGATGCTCGAAACGAATGTCTAGAACGGCCTAGGGGAGAAGTACGCATACCGTTGTAATCGGGCGAGTTTCTACTTTCAGATGCCACAGAAATTTTGCGTATTGATCAATCCGTTCGCGAGATATGGTAGTTTGGAGATAAGAAACGCTTGAGAAACTCAAAATTTTCGCAGTTCTGATGCTCCAAACGAGTGACTAGAACGGCCTAGGGGAGAGGTACGCATACCGTTATAATCGGGCGAGTTTCTACTTTCAAATGCAACAGAAATTTTGCGGATTGGTCAATCCGTTCGCGAGATATGGCAGATTGGAGATAAGAAACGCTTTAGAAACTCAAAATTTTCGCAGTTCTGATGCTCGAAACGAATAACTAGAACGGCCCAGGGGAACAGTGCGCATAGCGTTGTAATCGGGCGAGTTTTTACTTTCAGAAGCAACAGAAATTTTGCGGATTGGTCAATCCGTTCGCGAGATATGGCAGTTTGGAGGTAAGAAACGCTTGAGAAACTCAAAATTTTCGCAGTTCTGATGCTCGAAACGAATGACTAGGACGGCCTAGGGGAGAAGTACGCATACCGTTGTAATCGGGCGAGTTTCTGCTTTCAGATGCAACAGAAATTTTGCGGATTGGTCAATCCGTTCGCGAGATATGGCCGTTTGGATGTAACAAACGCTTGAGAAACTCAAAATTTTCGCAGTTCTGATGCTCGAAACGAATAACTGGAACGGCCTAGGGGAAAAGTGCGCATACCGTTGTAATCGGGCGAGTTTCTACTTTCAGATGCAACAGAAATTTTGCGGATTGATCAACCCGTTCGCGAGATATGGCAGTTTGGATATAAGAAACGGTTGAGAAACTCAAAATTTTCGCAGTTCTGATGCTCGAAACGAATGACTAGGACGGCCTAGGGGAGAAGTACGCATACCGTTGTAATCGGGCGAGTTTCTGCTTTCAGATGCAACAGAAATTTTGCAGATTGGTCAATCCGTTCGCGAGATATGGCCGTTTGGATGTAACAAACGCTTGAGAAACTCAAAATTTTCGCAGTTCTGATGCTCGAAACGAATAACTGGAACGGCCTAGGGGAAAAGTGAGCATACCGTTGTAATCGGGCGAGTTTCTACTTTCAGATGCAACAGAAATTTTGCGGATTGATCAACCCGTTCGCGAGATATGGCAGTTTGGAGATAAGAAACGCTTTAGAAACTCAAAATTTCCGCAGTTCTGATGCTCGAAACGAATAATTAGAACGGCCCAGGGGAAAAGTGCGCATACCGTTGTAATCGGGCGAGTTTCTACTTTCAAATGCAACAGAAATTTTGCGGATTGGTCGATCCGTTCGCGAGATATGGCAGTTTGGATGTAAGAAACGCTTGAGAAACTCAAAATTTTCGCAGTTCTGATGCTCGAAACGAATGACTAGAACGGCCTAGGGGAGAAGAAAGCACACGGTTGTAATCGGACGAGTTTCTACTTTCAAATGCAACAGAAATTTTGCGGATTGGTCAATGCGTTCGCGAGATATGGCAGTTTGGAGGTAAGAAACGCTTGAGAAACTCAAAATTTTCGCAGTTCTGATGCTCGAAACGAATAACTAGAACGGCCTAGGGGAAAAGTGCGCATACCGTTGTAATCGGGCGAGTTTCTACTTTCAAATGCAACAGAAATTTTGCAGATTGGTCAATCCGTTCGCGAGATATGGCAGTTTGGAGATAAGAAACGCTTTAGAAACTCAAAATTTTCGCAGTTCTGATGCTCGAAACGAATAACTAGAACGGCCCAGGGGAACAGTGCGCATAGCGTTGTAATCGGGCGAGTTTCTACTTTCAAATGCAACAGAAATTTTGCGGATTGGTCAATCCGTTCGCGAGATATGGCAGTTTGGATGTAACAAACGCTTGAGAAACTCAAAATTTTCGCAGTTCTGATGCTCGAAACGAATGACTAGGACGGCCTAGGGGAGAAGTACGCATACCGTTGTAATCGGGCGAGTTTCTGCTTTCAGATGCAACAGAAATTTTGCGGATTGGTCAATCCGTTCGCGAGATATGGCCGTTTCGATGTAACAAACGCTTGAGAAACTCAAAATTTTCGCAGTTCTGATGCTCGAAACGAATAACTGGAACGGCCTAGGGGAAAAGTGCGCATACCGTTGTAATCGGGCGAGTTTCTACTTTCAAATGCAATAGAAATTTTGCGGATTGGTCAATCCGTTCGCGAGATATGGCAGTTTGGATGTAACAAACGCTTGAGAAACTCAAAATTTTCGCAGTTCTGATGCTCGAAACGAATAACTGGAACGGCCTAGGGGAAAACAACACATACCGTTGTAATCGGGCGAGTCTCTACTGTCAGATGCAACAGAAATTTTGCGGATTGGTCAATCCGTTCGCGAGATGTGGCAGTTTGGATGTAAGAAACGCTTGAGAAACTCAAAATTTTCGCAGTTCTGATGCTCGAAACGAATAACTAGAACGGCCTAGGGGAAAAGTGCGCATACCGTTGTAATCGGGCGAGTTTCTACTTTCAGATGCAACAGAAATTTTGCGGATTGATCAATCCGTTCGCGAGATATGGCAGTTTGGAGATAAGAAACGCTTTAGAAACTCAAAATTTTCGCAGTTCTGATGCTCGAAACGAATAATTAGAACGGCCCAGGGGAAAAGTGCGCATACCGTTGTAATCGGGCGAGTTTCTACTTTCAGATGCAACAGAAATTTTGCGGATTGATCAATCCGTTCGCGAGATATGGCAGTTTGGAGATAAGAAACGCTTTAGAAACTCAAAATTTCCGCAGTTCTGATGCTCGAAACGAATAATTAGAACGGCCCAGGGGAAAATTGCGCATACCGTTGTAATCGGGCGAGTTTCTACTTTCAGATGCAACAGAAATTTTGCGGATTGATCAATCCGTTCGCGAGATATGGTAGTTTGGAGATAAGAAACGCTTGAGAAACTCAAAATTTTCGCAGTTCTGATGCTCCAAACGAGTGACTAGAACGGCCTAGGGGAGAGGTACGCATACCGTTATAATCGGGCGAGTTTCTACTTTCAAATGCAACAGAAATTTTGCGGATTGGTCAATCCGTTCGCGAGATATGGCAGTTTGGAGATAAGAAACGCTTTAGAAACTCAAAATTTTCGCAGTTCTGATGCTCGAAACGAATAACTAGAACGGCCCAGGGGAACAGTGCGCATAGCGTTGTAATCGGGCGAGTTTCTACTTTCAAATGCAACCGAAATTTTGCGGATTGGTCAATCCGTTCGCGAGATATGGCAGTTTGGATGTAACAAACGCTTGAGAAACTCAAAATTTTCGCAGTTCTGATGCTCGAAACGAATGTCTAGAACGGCCTAGGGGAGAAGTACGCATACCGTTGTAATCGGGCGAGTTTCTACTTTCAGATGCAACAGAAATTTTGCGGATTGATCAACCTGTTCGCGAGATATGGCAGTTTGGATATAAGAAACGCTTTAGAAACTCAAAATTTTCGCAGTTCTGATGCTCGAAACGAATAACTAGAACGGCCCAGGAGAAAAGTGCGCATACCGTTGTAATCGCGCGAGTTTCTACTTTCAGATGCAACAGAAATTTTGCGGATTGATCAGTCCGTTCGCGAGATATGGCGGTTTGGAGGTAAGAAACGCTTGAGAAACTCAAAATTTTCGCAGTTCTGATGCTCGAAACGAGTAACTAGAACGGCCTAGGGGAAAAGTACGCATACCGTTGTAATCGGGCGAGTTTCTACTTTCAAATGCAACAGAAATTTTGCGGATTGGTCAATCCGTTCGCGAGATATGGCAGTTTGGATGTAACAAACGCTTGAGAAACTCAAAATTTTCGCAGTTCTGATGCTCGAAACGAATAACTGGAACGGCCTAGGGGAAAACAACACATACCGTTGTAATCGGGCGAGTCTCTACTGTCAGATGCAACAGAAATTTTGCGGATTGGTCAATCCGTTCGCGAGATGTGGCAGTTTGGAGATAAGAAACGCTTGAGAAACTCAAAATTTTCGCAGTTCTGATGCTCGAAACGAATAACTAGAACGGCCTAGGGGAAAAGTGCGCATACTGTTACAATCGGGCGAGTTTTTACTTTCAGAAGCAACAGAAATTTTGCGGATTGGTCAATCCGTTCGCGAGATATGGCAGTTTGGATATAAGAAACGGTTGAGAAACTCAAAATTTTCGCAGTTCTGATGCTCGAAACGAATGACTAGGACGGCCTAGGGGAGAAGTACGCATACCGTTGTAATCGGGCGAGTTTCTGCTTTCAGATGCAACAGAAATTTTGCGGATTGGTCAATCCGTTCGCGAGATATGGCCGTTTGGATGTAACAAACGCTTGAGAAACTCAAAATTTTCGCAGTTCTGATGCTCGAAACGAATAACTGGAACGGCCTAGGGGAAAAGTGCGCATAACGTTGTAATCGGGCGAGTTTCTACTTTCAGATGCAACAGAAATTTTGCGGATTGATCAACCCGTTCGCGAGATATGGCAGTTTGGAGATAAGAAACGCTTTAGAAACTCAAAATTTCCGCAGTTCTGATGCTCGAAACGAATAATTAGAACGGCCCAGGGGAAAAGTGCGCATACCGTTGTAATCGGGCGAGTTTCTACTTTCAAATGCAACGGAAATTTTGCGGATTGGTCGATCCGTTCGCGAGATATGACAGTTTGGAAGTAAGAAACGCTTGAGAAACTCAAAATTTTCGCAGTTCTGATGCTCGAAACGAATGTCTAGAACGGCCTAGTGGAGAAGTACGCATACCGTTGTAATCGGGCGAGTTTCTACTTTCAGATGCAACAGAAATTTTGCGTATTGATCAATCCGTTCGCGAGATATGGTAGTTTGGAGATAAGAAACGCTTGAGAAACTCAAAATTTTCGCAGTTCTGATGCTCGAAACGAGTGACTAGAACGGCCTAGGGGAGAGGTACGCATACCGTTGTAATCGGGCGAGTTTCTACTGTTAGATGCAACAGAAATTTTGCGGATTGGTCAATCCGTTCGCGAGATATGGCAGTTTGGAGGTAAGAAACGCTTGAGAAACTCAAAATTTTCGCAGTTCTGATGCTCGAAACGAATGACTAGGACGGCCTAGGGGAGAAGTACGCATACCGTTGTAATCGGGCGCGTTTCTGCTTTCAGATGCAACAGAAATTTTGCGGATTGGTCAATCCGTTCGCGAGATATGGCCGTTTGGATGTAACAAACGCTTGAGAAACTCAAAATTTTCGCAGTTCTGATGCTCGAAACGAATAACTGGAACGGCCTAGGGGAAAAGTGCGCATACCGTTGTAATCGGGCGAGTTTCTACTTTCAGATGCAACAGAAATTTTGCGGATTGATCAACCCGTTCGCGAGATATGGCAGTTTGGATATAAGAAACGGTTGAGAAACTCAAAATTTTCGCAGTTCTGATGCTCGAAACGAATGACTAGGACGGCCTAGGGGAGAAGTACGCATACCGTTGTAATCGGGCGAGTTTCTGCTTTCAGATGCAACAGAAATTTTGCAGATTGGTCAATCCGTTCGCGAGATATGGCCGTTTGGATGTAACAAACGCTTGAGAAACTCAAAATTTTCGCAGTTCTGATGCTCGAAACGAATAACTGGAACGGCCTAGGGGAAAAGTGAGCATACCGTTGTAATCGGGCGAGTTTCTACTTTCAGATGCAACAGAAATTTTGCGGATTGATCAACCCGTTCGCGAGATATGGCAGTTTGGAGATAAGAAACGCTTTAGAAACTCAAAATTTCCGCAGTTCTGATGCTCGAAACGAATAATTAGAACGGCCCAGGGGAAAAGTGCGCATACCGTTGTAATCGGGCGAGTTTCTACTTTCAAATGCAACAGAAATTTTGCGGATTGGTCGATCCGTTCGCGAGATATGGCAGTTTGGATGTAAGAAACGCTTGAGAAACTCAAAATTTTCGCAGTTCTGATGCTCGAAACGAATGACTAGAACGGCCTAGGGGAGAAGAAAGCACACGGTTGTAATCGGACGAGTTTCTACTTTCAAATGCAACAGAAATTTTGCGGATTGGTCAATGCGTTCGCGAGATATGGCAGTTTGGAGGTAAGAAACGCTTGAGAAACTCAAAATTTTCGCAGTTCTGATGCTCGAAACGAATAACTAGAACGGCCTAGGGGAAAAGTGCGCATACCGTTGTAATCGGGCGAGTTTCTACTTTCAAATGCAACAGAAATTTTGCAGATTGGTCAATCCGTTCGCGAGATATGGCAGTTTGGAGATAAGAAACGCTTTAGAAACTCAAAATTTTCGCAGTTCTGATGCTCGAAACGAATAACTAGAACGGCCCAGGGGAACAGTGCGCATAGCGTTGTAATCGGGCGAGTTTCTACTTTCAAATGCAACAGAAATTTTGCGGATTGGTCAATCCGTTCGCGAGATATGGCAGTTTGGATGTAACAAACGCTTGAGAAACTCAAAATTTTCGCAGTTCTGATGCTCGAAACGAATGACTAGGACGGCCTAGGGGAGAAGTACGCATACCGTTGTAATCGGGCGAGTTTCTGCTTTCAGATGCAACAGAAATTTTGCGGATTGGTCAATCCGTTCGCGAGATATGGCCGTTTCGATGTAACAAACGCTTGAGAAACTCAAAATTTTCGCAGTTCTGATGCTCGAAACGAATAACTGGAACGGCCTAGGGGAAAAGTGCGCATACCGTTGTAATCGGGCGAGTTTCTACTTTCAAATGCAATAGAAATTTTGCGGATTGGTCAATCCGTTCGCGAGATATGGCAGTTTGGATGTAACAAACGCTTGAGAAACTCAAAATTTTCGCAGTTCTGATGCTCGAAACGAATAACTGGAACGGCCTAGGGGAAAACAACACATACCGTTGTAATCGGGCGAGTCTCTACTGTCAGATGCAACAGAAATTTTGCGGATTGGTCAATCCGTTCGCGAGATGTGGCAGTTTGGATGTAAGAAACGCTTGAGAAACTCAAAATTTTCGCAGTTCTGATGCTCGAAACGAATAACTAGAACGGCCTAGGGGAAAAGTGCGCATACCGTTGTAATCGGGCGAGTTTCTACTTTCAGATGCAACAGAAATTTTGCGGATTGATCAATCCGTTCGCGAGATATGGCAGTTTGGAGATAAGAAACGCTTTAGAAACTCAAAATTTTCGCAGTTCTGATGCTCGAAACGAATAATTAGAACGGCCCAGGGGAAAAGTGCGCATACCGTTGTAATCGGGCGAGTTTCTACTTTCAGATGCAACAGAAATTTTGCGGATTGATCAATCCGTTCGCGAGATATGGCAGTTTGGAGATAAGAAACGCTTTAGAAACTCAAAATTTCCGCAGTTCTGATGCTCGAAACGAATAATTAGAACGGCCCAGGGGAAAATTGCGCATACCGTTGTAATCGGGCGAGTTTCTACTTTCAGATGCAACAGAAATTTTGCGGATTGATCAATCCGTTCGCGAGATATGGTAGTTTGGAGATAAGAAACGCTTGAGAAACTCAAAATTTTCGCAGTTCTGATGCTCCAAACGAGTGACTAGAACGGCCTAGGGGAGAGGTACGCATACCGTTATAATCGGGCGAGTTTCTACTTTCAAATGCAACAGAAATTTTGCGGATTGGTCAATCCGTTCGCGAGATATGGCAGTTTGGAGATAAGAAACGCTTTAGAAACTCAAAATTTTCGCAGTTCTGATGCTCGAAACGAATAACTAGAACGGCCCAGGGGAACAGTGCGCATAGCGTTGTAATCGGGCGAGTTTCTACTTTCAAATGCAACCGAAATTTTGCGGATTGGTCAATCCGTTCGCGAGATATGGCAGTTTGGATGTAACAAACGCTTGAGAAACTCAAAATTTTCGCAGTTCTGATGCTCGAAACGAATGTCTAGAACGGCCTAGGGGAGAAGTACGCATACCGTTGTAATCGGGCGAGTTTCTACTTTCAGATGCAACAGAAATTTTGCGGATTGATCAGTCCGTTCGCGAGATATGGCGGTTTGGAGGTAAGAAACGCTTGAGAAACTCAAAATTTTCGCAGTTCTGATGCTCGAAACGAGTAACTAGAACGGCCTAGGGGAAAAGTACGCATACCGTTGTAATCGGTCGAGTTTGTACTTTCAGATGCAACAGAAATTTTGCGGATTGGTCAATCCGTTCGCGAGATATGGCAGTTTGGAGATAAGAAACGCTTTAGAAACTCAAAATTTTCGCAGTTCTGATGCTCGAAACGAATGACTAGGACGGCCTAGGGGAGAAGTACGCATACCGTTGTAATCGGGCGAGTTTCTGCTTTCAGATGCAACAGAAATTTTGCGGATTGGTCAATCCGTTCGCGAGATGTGGCAGTTTGGAGATAAGAAACGCTTGAGAAACTCAAAATTTTCGCAGTTCTGATGCTCGAAACGAATAACTAGAACGGCCTAGGGGAAAAGTGCGCATACTGTTACAATCGGGCGAGTTTTTACTTTCAGAAGCAACAGAAATTTTGCGGATTGGTCAATCCGTTCGCGAGATATGGCAGTTTGGATATAAGAAACGGTTGAGAAACTCAAAATTTTCGCAGTTCTGATGCTCGAAACGAATGACTAGGACGGCCTAGGGGAGAAGTACGCATACCGTTGTAATCGGGCGAGTTTCTGCTTTCAGATGCGACAGAAATTTTGCGGATTGGTCAATCCGTTCGCGAGATATGGCCGTTTGGATGTAACAAACGCTTGAGAAACTCAAAATTTTCGCAGTTCTGATGCTCGAAACGAATGTCTAGAACGGCCTAGGGGAGAAGTACGCATACCGTTGTAATCGGGCGAGTTTCTACTTTCAGATGCAACAGAAATTTTGCGGATTGATCAACCTGTTCGCGAGATATGGCAGTTTGGATATAAGAAACGCTTTAGAAACTCAAAATTTTCGCAGTTCTGATGCTCGAAACGAATAACTAGAACGGCCCAGGAGAAAAGTGCGCATACCGTTGTAATCGCGCGAGTTTCTACTTTCAGATGCAACAGAAATTTTGCGGATTGATCAGTCCGTTCGCGAGATATGGCGGTTTGGAGGTAAGAAACGCTTGAGAAACTCAAAATTTTCGCAGTTCTGATGCTCGAAACGAGTAACTAGAACGGCCTAGGGGAAAAGTACGCATACCGTTGTAATCGGGCGAGTTTCTACTTTCAAATGCAACAGAAATTTTGCGGATTGGTCAATCCGTTCGCGAGATATGGCAGTTTGGATGTAACAAACGCTTGAGAAACTCAAAATTTTCGCAGTTCTGATGCTCGAAACGAATAACTGGAACGGCCTAGGGGAAAACAACACATACCGTTGTAATCGGGCGAGTCTCTACTGTCAGATGCAACAGAAATTTTGCGGATTGGTCAATCCGTTCGCGAGATGTGGCAGTTTGGAGATAAGAAACGCTTGAGAAACTCAAAATTTTCGCAGTTCTGATGCTCGAAACGAATAACTAGAACGGCCTAGGGGAAAAGTGCGCATACTGTTACAATCGGGCGAGTTTTTACTTTCAGAAGCAACAGAAATTTTGCGGATTGGTCAATCCGTTCGCGAGATATGGCAGTTTGGATATAAGAAACGGTTGAGAAACTCAAAATTTTCGCAGTTCTGATGCTCGAAACGAATGACTAGGACGGCCTAGGGGAGAAGTACGCATACCGTTGTAATCGGGCGAGTTTCTGCTTTCAGATGCAACAGAAATTTTGCGGATTGGTCAATCCGTTCGCGAGATATGGCCGTTTGGATGTAACAAACGCTTGAGAAACTCAAAATTTTCGCAGTTCTGATGCTCGAAACGAATAACTGGAACGGCCTAGGGGAAAAGTGCGCATAACGTTGTAATCGGGCGAGTTTCTACTTTCAGATGCAACAGAAATTTTGCGGATTGATCAACCCGTTCGCGAGATATGGCAGTTTGGAGATAAGAAACGCTTTAGAAACTCAAAATTTCCGCAGTTCTGATGCTCGAAACGAATAATTAGAACGGCCCAGGGGAAAAGTGCGCATACCGTTGTAATCGGGCGAGTTTCTACTTTCAAATGCAACGGAAATTTTGCGGATTGGTCGATCCGTTCGCGAGATATGACAGTTTGGAAGTAAGAAACGCTTGAGAAACTCAAAATTTTCGCAGTTCTGATGCTCGAAACGAATGTCTAGAACGGCCTAGTGGAGAAGTACGCATACCGTTGTAATCGGGCGAGTTTCTACTTTCAGATGCAACAGAAATTTTGCGTATTGATCAATCCGTTCGCGAGATATGGTAGTTTGGAGATAAGAAACGCTTGAGAAACTCAAAATTTTCGCAGTTCTGATGCTCGAAACGAGTGACTAGAACGGCCTAGGGGAGAGGTACGCATACCGTTGTAATCGGGCGAGTTTCTACTGTTAGATGCAACAGAAATTTTGCGGATTGGTCAATCCGTTCGCGAGATGTGGCAGTTTGGAGGTAAGAAACGCTTGAGAAACTCAAAATTTTCGCAGTTCCGATGCTCGAAACGAATGACTAGGACGGCCTAGGGGAGAAGTACGCATACCGTTGTAATCGGGCGAGTTTCTGCTTTCAGATGCAACAGAAATTTTGCGGATTGGTCAATCCGTTCGCCAGATATGGCCGTTTGGATGTAACAAACGCTTGAGAAACTCAAAATTTTCGCAGTTCTGATGCTCGAAACGAATAACTGGAACGGCCTAGGGGAAAAGTGCGCATACCGTTGTAATCGGGCGAGTTTCTACTTTCAGATGCAACAGAAATTTTGCGGATTGATCAACCCGTTCGCGAGATATGGCAGTTTGGAGATAAGAAACGCTTTAGAAACTCAAAATTTCCGCAGTTCTGATGCTCGAAACGAATAATTAGAACGGCCCAGGGGAAAAGTGCGCATACCGTTGTAATCGGGCGAGTTTCTACTTTCAAATGCAACAGAAATTTTGCGGATTGGTCGATCCGTTCGCGAGATATGGCAGTTTGGAAGTAAGAAACGCTTGAGAAACTCAAAATTTTCGCAGTTCTGATGCTCGAAACGAATGACTAGAACGGCCTAGGGGAGAAGAACGCATACGGTTGTAATCGGGCGAGTTTCTACTTTCAGATGCAACAATAATTTTGCGGATTGATCAATCCGTTCGCGAGATATGGCAGTTTGGAGATAAGAAACGCTTTAGAAAATCAAAATTTTCGCAGTTCTGATGCTCGAAACGAATAACTAGAACGGCCCAGGGGAAAAGTGCGCATACCGTTGTAATCGGGCGAGTTTCTACTTTCAGATGCAACAGAAATTATGCGGATTGGTCAATCCGTTCGCGAGATATGGCAGTTTGGTGGTAAGAATCGCTTGAGGAACTCAAAATTTTCGCAGTTCTGATGCTCGAAACGAATAACTAGAACGTCCTAGGGGAAAACTACACATACCGTTGTAATCGGGCGAGTTTCTACTTTCAGATGCAACAGAAATTTTCCGGATTGATCAATCCGTTCGCGAGATATGGTAGTTTGGAGATAAGAAACGCTTGAGAAACTCAAAATTTTCGCAGTTCTGATGCTCGAAACGAGTGACTAGAACGGCCTAGGGGAGAGGTACGCATACCGTTGTAATCGGGCGAGTTTCTACTGTTAGATGCAACAGAAATTTTGCGGATTGGTCAATCCGTTCGCGAGATGTGGCAGTTTGGAGGTAAGAAACGCTTGAGAAACTCAAAATTTTCGCAGTTCTGATGCTCGAAACGAATAACTAGAACGGCCTAGGGGAAAAGTGCGCATACTGTTACAATCGGGCGAGTTTTTACTTTCAGAAGCAACAGAAATTTTGCGGATTGGTCAATCCGTTCGCGAGATATGGCACTTTGGATATAAGAAACGCTTGAGAAACTCAAAATTTTCGCAGTTCTGATGCTCGAAACGAATGACTAGGACGGCCTAGGGGAGAAGTACGCATACCGTTGTAATCGGGCGAGTTTCTGCTTTCAGATGCAACAGAAATTTTGCGGATTGGTCAATCCGTTCGCGAGATATGGCCGTTTGGATGTAACAAACGCTTGAGAAACTCAAAATTTTCGCAGTTCTGATGCTCGAAACGAATAACTGGAACGGCCTAGGGGAAAAGTGCGCATACCGTTGTAATCGGGCGAGTTTCTACTTTCAGATGCAACAGAAATTTTGCGGATTGATCAACCCGTTCGCGAGATATGGCAGTTCGGAGATAAGAAACGCTTGAGAAACTCAAAATTTTCGCAGTTCTGATGCTCGAAACGAATGACTAGAACGGCCTAGGGGAGAAGTACGCATACCGTTGTAATCGGGCGAGTTTCTACTTTCAGATGCAACAGAAATTTGGCGGATTTCTCAATCCGTTCGCGAGATATGGCAGTTTGGAGATAAGAAACGCTTTAGAAAATCAAAATTTTCGCAGTTCTGATGCTCGAAACGAATAACTAGAACGGCCCAGGGGAAAAGTGCGCATACCGTTGTAATCGGGCGAGTTTCTACTTTCAGATGCAACAGAAATTATGCGGATTGGTCAATCCGTTCGCGAGATATGGCAGTTTGGTGGTAAGAATCGCTTGAGGAACTCAAAATTTTCGCAGTTCTGATGCTCGAAACGAATAACTAGAACGTCCTAGGGGAAAACTACACATACAGTTGTAATCGGGCGAGTTTCTACTTTCAGATGCAACAGAAATTTTGCGGATTCATCAATCCGTTCGCGAGATATGGCAGTTTGGAGGTAAGAAACGCTTTAGAAACTCAAAATTTTCGCAGTTCTGATGCTCGAAACGAATAATTAGAACGGCCCAGGGGAAAAGTGCGCATACCGTTGTAATCGGGCGTGTTTCTACTTTCAAGTGCAACAGAAATTTTGCGGATTGGTCGATCCGTTCGCGAGATATGGCAGTTTGGAAGTAAGAAACGCTTGAGAAACTCAAAATTTTCGCAGTTCTGATGCTCGAAACGAATGACTAGAACGGCCTAGGGGAGAAGAACGCATACGGTTGTAATCGGGCGAGTTTCTACTTTCAGATGCAACAATAATTTTGCGGATTGATCAATCCGTTCGCGAGATATGGCAGTTCGGAGATAAGAAACGCTTGAGAAACTCAAAATTTTCGCAGTTCTGATGCTCGAAACGAATGACTAGAACGGCCTAGGGGAGAAGTACGCATACCGTTGTAATCGGGCGAGTTTCTACTTTCAGATGCAACAGAAATTTGGCGGATTGATCAATCCGTTCGCGAGATATGGCAGTTTGGAGATAAGAAACGCTTTAGAGAATCAAAATTTTCGCAGTTCTGATGCTCGAAACGAATAATTAGAACGGCCCAGGGGAAAAGTGCGCATACCGTTGTAATCGGGCGTGTTTCTACTTTCAAACGCAACAGAAATTTTGCGGATTGGTCCATCCGTTCGCGAGATATGGCAGTTTGGAAGTAAGAAACGCTTGAGAAACTCAAAATTTTCGCAGTTCTGATGCTCGAAACGAATGACTAGAACGGCCTAGGGGAGAAGAAAGCATACGGTTGTAATCGGGCGAGTTTCTACTTTCAGATGCAACAATAATTTTGCGGATTGATCAATCCGTTCGCGAGATATGGCAGTTCGGAGATAAGAAACGCTTGAGAAACTCAAAATTTTCGCAGTTCTGATGCTCGAAACGAATAACTAGAACGTCCTAGGGGAAAAGTGCGCATACCGTTGTAATCGGGCGAGTTTCTACTTTCAGATGCAACAGAAATTTTGCGGATTGATCAAACCGTTCGCGAGATATGGCAGTTTGGAGATAAGAAACGCTTTAGAAACTCAAAATTTCCGCAGTTCTGATGCTCGAAACGAATAATTAGAACGGCCCAGGGGAAAAGTGCGCATACCGTTGTAATCGGGCGTGTTTCTACTTTCAAATGCAACAGAAGTTTTGCGGATTGGTCGATCCGTTCGCGAGATATGGCAGTTTGGAAGTAAGAAACGCTTGAGAAACTCAAAATTTTCGCAGTTCTGATGCTCGAAACGAATGACTAGAACGGCCTAGGGGAGAAGAACGCATACGGTTGTAATCGGGCGAGTTTCTACTTTCAGATGCAACAATAATTTTGCGGATTGATCAATCCGTTCGCGAGATATGGCAGTTCGGAGATAAGAAACGCTTGAGGAACTCAAAATTTTCACAGTTCTGATGCTCGAAACGAATAACTAGAACGTCCTAGGGGAAAACTACACATACCGTTGTAATCGGGCGAGTTTCTACTTTCAGATGCAACAGAAATTTTGCGGATTGATCAATCCGTTCGCGAGATATGGCAGTTTGGAGGTAAGAAACGCTTGAGAAACTCAAAATTTTCGCAGTTCTGATGCTCGAAACGAATAACTAGAACGGCCTAGGGGAAAAGTGCGCATACTGTTACAATCGGGCGAGTTTTTACTTTCAGAAGCAACAGAAATTTTGCGGATTGGTCAATCCGTTCGCGAGATATGGCACTTTGGATATAAGAAACGCTTTAGAAACTCGAAATTTTCGCAGTTCTGATGCTCGAAACGAATGACTAGGACGGCCTAGGGGAGAAGTACGCATACCGTTGTAATCGGGCGAGTTTCTGCTTTCAGATGCAACAGAAATTTTGCGGATTGGTCAATCCGTTCGCGAGATATGGCCGTTTGGATGTAACAAACGCTTGAGAAACTCAAAATTTTCGCAGTTCTGATGCTCGAAACGAATAACTGGAACGGCCTAGGGGAAAAGTGCGCATACCGTTGTAATCGGGCGAGTTTCTACTTTCAGATGCAACAGAAATTTTGCGGATTGATCAACCCGTTCGCGAGATATGGCAGTTTGGAGATAAGAAACGCTTTAGAAACTCAAAATTTCCGCAGTTCTGATGCTCGAAACGAATAATTAGAACGGCCCAGGGGAAAAGTGCGCATACCGTTGTAATCGGGCGAGTTTCTACTTTCAAATGCAACAGAAATTTTGCGGATTGGTCGATCCGTTCGCGAGATATGGCAGTTTGGAAGTAAGAAACGCTTGAGAAACTCAAAATTTTCGCAGTTCTGATGCTCGAAACGAATGACTAGAACGGCCTAGGGGAGAAGAACGCATACGGTTGTAATCGGGCGAGTTTCTACTTTCAGATGCAACAATAATTTTGCGGATTGATCAATCCGTTCGCGAGATATGGCAGTTCGGAGATAAGAAACGCTTGAGAAACTCAAAATTTTCGCAGTTCTGATGCTCGAAACGAATGACTAGAACGGCCTAGGGGAGAAGTACGCATACCGTTGTAATCGGGCGAGTTTCTACTTTCAGATGCAACAGAAATTTGGAGGATTGATCAATCCGTTCGCGAGATATGGCAGTTTGGAGATAAGAAACGCTTTAGAAAATCAAAATTTTCGCAGTTCTGATGCTCGAAACGAATAATTAGAACGGCCCAGGGGAAAAGTGCGCATACCGTTGTAATCGGGCGTGTTTCTACTTTCAAACGCAACAGAAATTTTGCGGATTGGTCCATCCGTTCGCGAGATATGGCAGTTTGGAAGTAAGAAACGCTTGAGAAACTCAAAATTTTCGCAGTTCTGATGCTCGAAACGAATAACTGGAACGGCCTAGGGGAAAACAACACATACCGTTGTAATCGGGCGAGTCTCTACTGTCAGATGCAACAGAAATTTTGCGGATTGGTCAATCCGTTCGCGAGATGTGGCAGTTTGGAGGTAAGAAACGCTTGAGAAACTCAAAATTTTCGCAGTTCTGATGCTCGAAACGAATGACTAGAACGGCCTAGGGGAGAAGTACGCATACCGTTGTAATCGGGCGAGTTTCTACTTTCAGATGCAACAGAAATTTTGCGGGTTGATCAATCCGTTCGCGAGATATGGTAGTTTGGAGATAAGAAACGCTTGAGAAACTCAAAATTTTCGCAGTTCTGATGCTCGAAACGAGTGACTAGAACGGCCTAGGGGAGAGGTACGCATACCGTTGTAATCGGGCGAGTTTCTACTTTCAAATGCAACAGAAATTTTGCGGATTGGTCGATCCGTTCGCGAGATATGACAGTTTGGAAGTAAGAAACGCTTGAGAAACTCAAAATTTTCGCAGTTCTGATGCTCGAAACGAATGACTAGAACGGCCTATGGGAGAAGAACGCATACGGTTGTAATCGGGCGAGTTTCTACTTTCAGATGCAACAATAATTTTGCGGATTGATCAATCCGTTCGCGAGATATGGCAGTTCGGAGATAAGAAACGCTTGAGGAACTCAAAATTTTCACAGTTCTGATGCTCGAAACGAATAACTAGAACGTCCTAGGGGAAAACTACACATACCGTTGTAATCGGGCGAGTTTCTACTTTCAGATGCAACAGAAATTTTGCGGATTGATCAATCCGTTCGCGAGATATGGCAGTTTGGAGGTAAGAAACGCTTGAGAAACTCAAAATTTTCGCAGTTCTGATGCTCGAAACGAATAACTAGAACGGCCTAGGGGAAAAGTGCGCATACTGTTACAATCGGGCGAGTTTTTACTTTCAGAAGCAACAGAAATTTTGCGGATTGGTCAATCCGTTCGCGAGATATGGCACTTTGGATATAAGAAACGCTTGAGAAACTCAAAATTTTCGCAGTTCCGATGCTCGAAACGAATGACTAGGACGGCCTAGGGGAGAAGTACGCATACCGTTGTAATCGGGCGAGTTTCTGCTTTCAGATGCAACAGAAATTTTGCGGATTGGTCAATCCGTTCGCGAGATATGGCCGTTTGGATGTAACAAACGCTTGAGAAACTCAAAATTTTCGCAGTTCTGATGCTCGAAACGAATAACTGGAACGGCCTAGGGGAAAAGTGCGCATACCGTTGTAATCGGGCGAGTTTCTACTTTCAGATGCAACAGAAATTTTGCGGATTGATCAACCCGTTCGCGAGATATGGCAGTTTGGAGATAAGAAACGCTTTAGAAACTCAAAATTTCCGCAGTTCTGATGCTCGAAACGAATAATTAGAACGGCCCAGGGGAAAAGTGCGCATACCGTTGTAATCGGGCGAGTTTCTACTTTCAAATGCAACAGAAATTTTGCGGATTGGTCGATCCGTTCGCGAGATATGGCAGTTTGGAAGTAAGAAACGCTTGAGAAACTCAAAATTTTCGCAGTTCTGATGCTCGAAACGAATGACTAGAACGGCCTAGGGGAGAAGAACGCATACGGTTGTAATCGGGCGAGTTTCTGCTTTCAGATGCAACAGAAATTTTGCGGATTGGTCAATCCGTTCGCGAGATATGGCCGTTTGGATGTAACAAACGCTTGAGAAACTCAAAATTTTCGCAGTTCTGATGCTCGAAACGAATAACTGGAACGGCCTAGGGGAAAAGTGCGCATACCGTTGTAATCGGGCGAGTTTCTACTTTCAGATGCAACAGAAATTTTGCGGATTGATCAACCCGTTCGCGAGATATGGCAGTTTGGAGATAAGAAACGCTTTAGAAACTCAAAATTTCCGCAGTTCTGATGCTCGAAACGAATAATTAGAACGGCCCAGGGGAAAAGTGCGCATACCGTTGTAATCGGGCGAGTTTCTACTTTCAAATGCAACAGAAATTTTGCGGATTGGTCGATCCGTTCGCGAGATATGGCAGTTTGGAAGTAAGAAACGCTTGAGAAACTCAAAATTTTCGCAGTTCTGATGCTCGAAACGAATGACTAGAACGGCCTAGGGGAGAAGAACGCATACGGTTGTAATCGGGCGAGTTTCTACTTTCAGATGCAACAATAATTTTGCGGATTGATCAATCCGTTCGCGAGATATGGCAGTTCGGAGATAAGAAACGCTTGAGAAACTCAAAATTTTCGCAGTTCTGATGCTCGAAACGAATGACTAGAACGGCCTAGGGGAGAAGTACGCATACCGTTGTAATCGGGCGAGTTTCTACTTTCAGATGCAACAGAAATTTGGCGGATTGCTCAATCCGTTCGCGAGATATGGCAGTTTGGAGATAAGAAACGCTTTAGAAAATCAAAATTTTCGCAGTTCTGATGCTCGAAACGAATAACTAGAACGGCCCAGGGGAAAAGTGCGCATACCGTTGTAATCGGGCGAGTTTCTACTTTCAGATGCAACAGAAATTTGGCGGATTGCTCAATCCGTTCGCGAGATATGGCAGTTTGGTGGTAAGAATCGCTTGAGGAACTCAAAATTTTCGCAGTTCTGATGCTCGAAACGAATAACTAGAACGTCCTAGGGGAAAACTACACATACCGTTGTAATCGGGCGAGTTTCTACTTTCAGATGCAACAGAAATTTTGCGGATTCATCAATCCGTTCGCGAGATATGGCAGTTTGGAGGTAAGAAACGCTTTAGAAACTCAAAATTTTCGCAGCTCTGATGCTCGAAACGAATAATTAGATCGGCCCAGGGGAAAAGTGCGCATACCGTTGTAATCGGGCGTGTTTCTACTTTCAAGTGCAACAGAAATTTTGCGGATTGGTCGATCCGTTCGCGAGATATGGCAGTTTGGAAGTAAGAAACGCTTGAGAAACTCAAAATTTTCGCAGTTCTGATGCTCGAAACGAATGACTAGAACGGCCTAGGGGAGAAGAACGCATACGGTTGTAATCGGGCGAGTTTCTACTTTCAGATGCAACAATAATTTTGCGGATTGATCAATCCGTTCGCGAGATATGGCAGTTCGGAGATAAGAAACGCTTGAGAAACTCAAAATTTTCGCAGTTCTGATGCTCGAAACGAATGACTAGAACGGCCTAGGGGAGAAGTACGCATACCGTTGTAATCGGGCGAGTTTCTACTTTCAGATGCAACAGAAATTTGGCGGATTGATCAATCCGTTCGCGAGATATGGCAGTTTGGAGATAAGAAACGCTTTAGAAAATCAAAATTTTCGCAGTTCTGATGCTCGAAACGAATAATTAGAACGGCCCAGGGGAAAAGTGCGCATACCGTTGTAATCGGGCGTGTTTCTACTTTCAAACGCAACAGAAATTTTGCGGATTGGTCCATCCGTTCGCGAGATATGGCAGTTTGGAAGTAAGAAACGCTTGAGAAACTCAAAATTTTCGCAGTTCTGATGCTCGAAACGAATGACTAGAACGGCCTAGGGGAGAAGAAAGCATACGGTTGTAATCGGGCGAGTTTCTACTTTCAGATGCAACAATAATTTTGCGGATTGATCAATCCGTTCGCGAGATATGGCAGTTCGGAGATAAGAAACGCTTGAGAAACTCAAAATTTTCGCAGTTCTGATGCTCGAAACGAATAACTAGAACGTCCTAGGGGAAAAGTGCGCATACCGTTGTAATCGGGCGAGTTTCTACTTTCAGATGCAACAGAAATTTTGCGGATTGATCAACCCGTTCGCGAGATATGGCATTTTGGAGATAAGAAACGCTTTAGAAACTCAAAATTTCTGCAGTTCTGATGCTCGAAACGAATAATTAGAACGGCCCAGGGGAAAAGTGCGCATACCGTTGTAATCGGGCGTGTTTCTACTTTCAAATGCAACAGAAATTTTGCGGATTGGTCGATCCGTTCGCGAGATATGGCAGTTTGGAAGTAAGAAACGCTTGAGAAACTCAAAATATTCGCAGTTCTGATGCTCGAAACGAATGACTAGGACGGCCTAGGGGAGAAGTACGCATACCGTTGTAATCGGGCGAGTTTCTACTTTCAGATGCAACAGAAATTTTGCGGATTGTTCAATCCGTTCGCGAGATATGGCCGTTTGGATGTAAGAAACGCTCTAGAAACTCAAAATTTTCGCAGTTCTGATGCTCGAAACGAATAACTAGAACGGCCCAGGGGAAAAGTGCGCATACCGTTGTAATCGGGCGAGTTTCTACTTTCAGATGCAACAGAAATTTTGCGGATTGGTCAATCCGTTCGCGAGATATGGCAGTTTGGAGATAAGAAACGCTTGAGAAACTCAAAAGTTTCGCATTTCTGATGCTCGAAACGAATGACTAGGTCGGCCTAGGGGAGAAGTACGCATACCGTTGTAATCGGGCGAGTTTCTACTTTCAGATGCAACAGAAATTTTGCGGATTGATCAACCCGTTCGCGAGATATGGCAGTTTGGAGATAAGAAACGCTTTAGAAACTCAAAATTTCCGCAGTTCTGATGCTCGAAACGAATAATTAGAACGGCCCAGGGGAAAAGTGCGCATACCGTTGTAATCGGGCGAGTTTCTGCTTTCAGATGCAACAGAAATTTTGCGGATTGGTCAATCCGTTCGCGAGATATGGCCGTTTGGATGTAACAAACGCTTGAGAAACTCAAAATTTTCGCAGTTCTGATGCTCGAAACGAATAACTGGAACGGCCTAGGGGAAAAGTGCGCATACCGTTGTAATCGGGCGAGTTTCTACTTTCAGATGCAACAGAAATTTTGCGGATTGATCAACCCGTTCGCGAGATATGGCAGTTTGGAGATAAGAAACGCTTTAGAAACTCAAAATTTCCGCAGTTCTGATGCTCGAAACGAATAATTAGAACGGCCCAGGGGAAAAGTGCGCATACCGTTGTAATCGGGCGAGTTTCTACTTTCAAATGCAACAGAAATTTTGCGGATTGGTCGATCCGTTCGCGAGATATGGCAGTTTGGAAGTAAGAAACGCTTGAGAAACTCAAAATTTTCGCAGTTCTGATGCTCGAAACGAATGACTAGAACGGCCTAGGGGAGAAGAACGCATACGGTTGTAATCGGGCGAGTTTCTACTTTCAGATGCAACAATAATTTTGCGGATTGATCAATCCGTTCGCGAGATATGGCAGTTCGGAGATAAGAAACGCTTGAGAAACTCAAAATTTTCGCAGTTCTGATGCTCGAAACGAATGACTAGAACGGCCTAGGGGAGAAGTACGCATACCGTTGTAATCGGGCGAGTTTCTACTTTCAGATGCAACAGAAATTTGGCGGATTGCTCAATCCGTTCGCGAGATATGGCAGTTTGGAGATAAGAAACGCTTTAGAAAATCAAAATTTTCGCAGTTCTGATGCTCGAAACGAATAACTAGAACGGCCCAGGGGAAAAGTGCGCATACCGTTGTAATCGGGCGAGTTTCTACTTTCAGATGCAACAGAAATTTGGCGGATTGCTCAATCCGTTCGCGAGATATGGCAGTTTGGTGGTAAGAATCGCTTGAGGAACTCAAAATTTTCGCAGTTCTGATGCTCGAAACGAATAACTAGAACGTCCTAGGGGAAAACTACACATACCGTTGTAATCGGGCGAGTTTCTACTTTCAGATGCAACAGAAATTTTGCGGATTCATCAATCCGTTCGCGAGATATGGCAGTTTGGAGGTAAGAAACGCTTTAGAAACTCAAAATTTTCGCAGTTCTGATGCTCGAAACGAATAATTAGATCGGCCCAGGGGAAAAGTGCGCATACCGTTGTAATCGGGCGTGTTTCTACTTTCAAGTGCAACAGAAATTTTGCGGATTGCTCAATCCGTTCGCGAGATATGGCAGTTTGGTGGTAAGAATCGCTTGAGAAACTCAAAAGTTTCGCATTTCTGATGCTCGAAACGAATGACTAGGTCGGCCTAGGGGAGAAGTACGCATACCGTTGTAATCGGGCGAGTTTCTACTTTCAGATGCAACAGAAATTTTGCGGATTGATCAACCCGTTCGCGAGATATGGCAGTTTGGAGATAAGAAACGCTTTAGAAACTCAAAATTTCCGCAGTTCTGATGCTCGAAACGAATAATTAGAACGGCCCAGGGGAAAAGTGCGCATACCGTTGTAATCGGGCGAGTTTCTGCTTTCAGATGCAACAGAAATTTTGCGGATTGGTCAATCCGTTCGCGAGATATGGCCGTTTGGATGTAACAAACGCTTGAGAAACTCAAAATTTTCGCAGTTCTGATGCTCGAAACGAATAACTGGAACGGCCTAGGGGAAAAGTGCGCATACCGTTGTAATCGGGCGAGTTTCTACTTTCAGATGCAACAGAAATTTTGCGGATTGATCAACCCGTTCGCGAGATATGGCAGTTTGGAGATAAGAAACGCTTTAGAAACTCAAAATTTCCGCAGTTCTGATGCTCGAAACGAATAATTAGAACGGCCCAGGGGAAAAGTGCGCATACCGTTGTAATCGGGCGAGTTTCTACTTTCAAATGCAACAGAAATTTTGCGGATTGGTCGATCCGTTCGCGAGATATGGCAGTTTGGAAGTAAGAAACGCTTGAGAAACTCAAAATTTTCGCAGTTCTGATGCTCGAAACGAATGACTAGAACGGCCTAGGGGAGAAGAACGCATACGGTTGTAATCGGGCGAGTTTCTACTTTCAGATGCAACAATAATTTTGCGGATTGATCAATCCGTTCGCGAGATATGGCAGTTCGGAGATAAGAAACGCTTGAGAAACTCAAAATTTTCGCAGTTCTGATGCTCGAAACGAATGACTAGAACGGCCTAGGGGAGAAGTACGCATACCGTTGTAATCGGGCGAGTTTCTACTTTCAGATGCAACAGAAATTTGGCGGATTGCTCAATCCGTTCGCGAGATATGGCAGTTTGGAGATAAGAAACGCTTTAGAAAATCAAAATTTTCGCAGTTCTGATGCTCGAAACGAATAACTAGAACGGCCCAGGGGAAAAGTGCGCATACCGTTGTAATCGGGCGAGTTTCTACTTTCAGATGCAACAGAAATTTGGCGGATTGCTCAATCCGTTCGCGAGATATGGCAGTTTGGTGGTAAGAATCGCTTGAGGAACTCAAAATTTTCGCAGTTCTGATGCTCGAAACGAATAACTAGAACGTCCTAGGGGAAAACTACACATACCGTTGTAATCGGGCGAGTTTCTACTTTCAGATGCAACAGAAATTTTGCGGATTCATCAATCCGTTCGCGAGATATGGCAGTTTGGAGGTAAGAAACGCTTTAGAAACTCAAAATTTTCGCAGTTCTGATGCTCGAAACGAATAATTAGATCGGCCCAGGGGAAAAGTGCGCATACCGTTGTAATCGGGCGTGTTTCTACTTTCAAGTGCAACAGAAATTTTGCGGATTGGTCGATCCGTTCGCGAGATATGGCAGTTTGGAAGTAAGAAACGCTTGAGAAACTCAAAATTTTCGCAGTTCTGATGCTCGAAACGAATGACTAGAACGGCCTAGGGGAGAAGAACGCATACGGTTGTAATCGGGCGAGTTTCTACTTTCAGATGCAACAATAATTTTGCGGATTGATCAATCCGTTCGCGAGATATGGCAGTTCGGAGATAAGAAACGCTTGAGAAACTCAAAATTTTCGCAGTTCTGATGCTCGAAACGAATGACTAGAACGGCCTAGGGGAGAAGTACGCATACCGTTGTAATCGGGCGAGTTTCTACTTTCAGATGCAACAGAAATTTGGCGGATTGATCAATCCGTTCGCGAGATATGGCAGTTTGGAGATAAGAAACGCTTTAGAAAATCAAAATTTTCGCAGTTCTGATGCTCGAAACGAATAATTAGAACGGCCCAGGGGAAAAGTGCTCATACCGTTGTAATCGGGCGTGTTTCTACTTTCAAACGCAACAGAAATTTTGCGGATTGGTCCATCCGTTCGCGAGATATGGCAGTTTGGAAGTAAGAAACGCTTGAGAAACTCAAAATTTTCGCAGTTCTGATGCTCGAAACGAATGACTAGAACGGCCTAGGGGAGAAGAAAGCATACGGTTGTAATCGGGCGAGTTTCTACTTTCAGATGCAACAATAATTTTGCGGATTGATCAATCCGTTCGCGAGATATGGCAGTTCGGAGATAAGAAACGCTTGAGAAACTCAAAATTTTCGCAGTTCTGATGCTCGAAACGAATAACTAGAACGTCCTAGGGGAAAAGTGCGCATACCGTTGTAATCGGGCGAGTTTCTACTTTCAGATGCAACAGAAATTTTGCGGATTGATCAACCCGTTCGCGAGATATGGCATTTTGGAGATAAGAAACGCTTTAGAAACTCAAAATTTCTGCAGTTCTGATGCTCGAAACGAATAATTAGAACGGCCCAGGGGAAAAGTGCGCATACCGTTGTAATCGGGCGTGTTTCTACTTTCAAATGCAACAGAAATTTTGCGGATTGGTCGATCCGTTCGCGAGATATGGCAGTTTGGAAGTAAGAAACGCTTGAGAAACTCAAAATATTCGCAGTTCTGATGCTCGAAACGAATGACTAGGACGGCCTAGGGGAGAAGTACGCATACCGTTGTAATCGGGCGAGTTTCTACTTTCAGATGCAACAGAAATTTTGCGGATTGTTCAATCCGTTCGCGAGATATGGCCGTTTGGATGTAAGAAACGCTCTAGAAACTCAAAATTTTCGCAGTTCTGATGCTCGAAACGAATAACTAGAACGGCCCAGGGGAAAAGTGCGCATACCGTTGTAATCGGGCGAGTTTCTACTTTCAGATGCAACAGAAATTTTGCGGATTGGTCAATCCGTTCGCGAGATATGGCAGTTTGGAGATAAGAAACGCTTGAGAAACTCAAAAGTTTCGCATTTCTGATGCTCGAAACGAATGACTAGGTCGCCCTAGGGGAGAAGTACGCATACCGTTGTAATCGGGCGAGTTTCTACTTTCAGATGCAACAGAAATTTTGCGGATTGGTCAATCCGTTCGCGAGATATGGCCGTTTGGATGTAAGAAACGCTTTAGAAACTCAAAATTTTCGCAGTTCTGATGCTCGAAACGAATAACTAGAACGGCCCAGGGGAAAAGTGTGCATACCGTTGTAATCGGGCGAGTTTCTACTTTCAAATGCAACAGAAATTTTGCGGATTGGTCAATGCGTTCGCGAGATATGGCAGTATGGAGGTAAGAAACGCTTGAGAAACTCAAAATTTTCGCAGTTCTGATGCTCGAAACGAATAACTAGAACGGCCTAGGGGAAAAGTACGCATACCGTTGTAATCGGGCGAGTTTCTACTTTCAGATGCAACAGAAATTTTGCGGATTGATCAATCCGTTCGCGAGATATGGCAGTTTGGAGATAAGAAACGCTTGAGAAACTCAAAATTTTCGCAGTTCCGATGCTCGAAACGAGTAACTAGAACGGCCTAGGGGAAAAGTACGCATACCGTTGTAATCGGGCGAGTTTCTACTTTCAGATGCAACAGAAATTTTGCGGATTGGTCAATCCGTTCGCAAGATATGGCAGTTTGGAGGTAAGAAACGCTTGAGAAACTCAAAATTTTCGCAGTTCTGATGATCGAAACGAATAACTAGAACGGCCTAGGGGAAAAGTACGCACACCGTTGTAATCGGGCGAGTTTCTACTTTCAGATGCAACAGAAATTTTGCGGATTGGTCAATCCGTTCGCAAGATATGGCAGTTTGGATGTAAGAAACGCTTGAGAAACTCAAAGTTTTCGCAGTTCTGATTCTCGAAACGAATAACTAGAACGGCCTAGGGGAAAACTACACGCACCGTTGTAATCGGGCGAGTTTCTACTTTCAGATGCAACAGAAATTTTGCGGATTGATCAATCCGTTCGCGAGATATGGCAGTTTGGAGATAAGAAACGCTTGAGAAACTCAAAATTTTCGCAGTTCCGATGCTCGAAACGAGTAACTAGAACGGCCTAGGGGAAAAGTACGCATACCGTTGTAATCGTTCGAGTTTCTACTTTCAGATGCAACAGAAATTTTGCGGATTGATCAACCTGTTCGCGAGATATGGCAGTTTGGAGATAAGAAACGCTTGAGAAACTCAAAATTTTCGCAGTTCTGATGCTCGAAACGAATGTCTAGAACGGCCTAGGGGAGAAGTACGCATACCGTTGTAATCGGGCGAGTTTCTACTTTCAGATGCAACAGAAATTTTGCGGATTGATCAATCCGTTCGCGAGATATGGTAGTTTGGAGATAAGAAACGCTTGAGAAACTCAAAATTTTCGCAGTTCTGATGCTCGAAACGAGTGACTAGAACGGCCTAGGGGAGAGGTACGCATACCGTTCTAATCGGGCGAGTTTCTACTGTTAGATGCAACAGAAATTTTGCGGATTGGTCAATCCGTTCGCGAGATGTGGCAGTTTGGAGGTAAGAAACGCTTGAGAAACTCAAAATTTTCGCAGTTCTGATGCTCGAAACGAATAACTAGAACGGCCTAGGGGAAAAGTGCGCATACTGTTACAATCGGGCGAGTTTTTACTTTCAGAAGCAACAGAAATTTTGCGGATTGGTCAATCCGTTCGCGAGATATGGCAGTTTGGATATAAGAAACGCTTGAGAAACTCAAAATTTTCGCATTTCTGATGCTCGAAACGAATGACTAGGACGGCCTAGGGGAGAAGTACGCATACCGTTGTAATCGGGCGAGTTTCTGCTTTCAGATGCAACAGAAATTTTGCGGATTGGTCAATCCGTTCGCGAGATATGGCCGTTTGGATGTAACAAACGCTTGAGAAACTCAAAATTTTCGCAGTTCTGATGCTCGAAACGAATAACTGGAACGGCCTAGGGGAAAAGTGCGCATACCGTTGTAATCGGGCGAGTTTCTACTTTCAGATGCAACAGAAATTTTGCGGATTGATCAACCCGTTCGCGAGATATGGCAGTTTGGAGATAAGAAACGCTTTAGAAACTCAAAATTTCCGCAGTTCTGATGCTCGAAACGAATAATTAGAACGGCCCAGGGGAAAAGTGCGCATACCGTCGTAATCGGGCGAGTTTCTACTTTCAAATGCAACAGAAATTTTGCGGATTGGTCGATCCGTTCGCGAGATATGGCAGTTTGGAAGTAAGAAACGCTTGAGAAACTCAAAATTTTCGCAGTTCTGATGCTCCAAACGAATGACTAGAACGGCCTAGGGGAGAAGAACGCATACGGTTGTAATCGGGCGAGTTTCTACTTTCAGATGCAACAATAATTTTGCGGATTGATCAACCCGTTCGCGAGATATGGCAGTTCGGAGATAAGAAACGCTTGAGAAACTCAAAATTTTCGCAGTTCTGATGCTCGAAACGAATGACTAGAACGGCCTAGGGGAGAAGTACGCATACCGTTGTAATCGAGCGAGTTTCTACTTTCAGATGCAACAGAAATTTGGCGGATTGATCAATCCGTTCGCGAGATATGGCAGTTTGGAGATAAGAAACGCTTTAGAAAATCAAAATTTTCGCAGTTCTGATGCTCGAAACGAATAACTAGAACGGCCCAGGGGAAAAGTGCGCATACCGTTGTAATCGGGCGAGTTTCTACTTTCAGATGCAACAGAAATTATGCGGATTGGTCAATCCGTTCGCGAGATATGGCAGTTTGGTGGTAAGAAACGCTTGAGGAAATCAAAATTTTCGCAGTTCTGATGCTCGAAACGAATAACTAGAACGTCCTAGGGGAAAACTACACATACCGTTGTAATCGGGCGAGTTTCTAATTTCAGATGCAACAGAAATTTTGCGGATTCATCAATCCGTTCGCGAGATATGGCAGTTTGGAGGTAAGAAACGCTTGAGAAACTCAAAATTTTCGCAGTTCTGATGCTCGAAACGAATAACTAGAACGGCCTAGGGGAAAAGTGCGCATACCGTTGTAATCGGGCGAGTTTCTAATTTCAGATGCAACAGAAATTTTGCGGATTCATCAATCCGTTCGCGAGATATGGCAGTTTGGAGGTAAGAAACGCTTTAGAAAATCAAAATTTTCGCAGTTCTGATGCTCGAAACGAATAACTAGAACGGCCCAGGGGAAAAGTGCGCATACCGTTGTAATCGGGCGAGTTTCTACTTTCAAATGCAACAGAAATTTTGCGGATTGGTCGATCCGTTCGCGAGATATGGCAGTTTGGAAGTAAGAAACGCTTGAGAAACTCAAAATTTTCGCAGTTCTGATGCTCGAAACGAATGACTAGAACGGCCTAGGGGAGAAGAACGCATACCGTTGTAATCGGGCGAGTTTCTATTTTCAGATGCAACAGAAATTTGACGGATTGATCAATCCGTTCGCGAGATATGGCAGTTTGGAGATAAGAAACGCTTTAGAAACTCAAAGTTTTCGCAGTTCTGATTCTCGAAACGAATAACTAGAACGGCCTAGGGGAAAACTACACCCACCGTTGTAATCGAGCGAGTTTCTACTTTCAGATGCAACAGAAATTTTGCTGATTGATCAATCCGTTCGCGAGATATGGCAGTTTGGAGATAAGAAACGCTTGAGAAACTCAAAATTTTCGCAGTTCTGATGCTCGAAACGAATAACTAGAACGGCCTAGGGGAAAAGTGCGCATACCCTTGTAATCGGGCGAGTTTCTAATTTCAGATGCAACAGAAATTTTGCGGATTCATCAATCCGTTCGCGAGATATGGCAGTTTGGAGGTAAGAAACGCTTGAGAAACTCAAAATTTTCGCAGTTCTGATGCTCGAAACGAATAACTAGAACGGCCCAGGGGAAAAGTGCGCATACCGTTGTAATCGGGCGAGTTTCTACTTTCAGATGCAACAGAAATTATGCGGATTGGTCAATCCGTTCGCGAGATATGGCAGTTTGGTGGTAAGAAACGCTTGAGGAAATCAAAATTTTCGCAGTTCTGATGCTCGAAACGAATAACTAGAACGTCCTAGGGGAAAACTACACATACCGTTGTAATTGGGCGAGTTTCTAATTTCAGATGCAACAGAAATTTTGCGGATTCATCAATCCGTTCGCGAGATATGGCAGTTTGGAGGTAAGAAACGCTTGAGAAACTCAAAATTTTCGCAGTTCTGATGCTCGAAACGAATAACTAGAACGGCCTAGGGGAAAAGTGCGCATACCGTTGTAATCGGGCGAGTTTCTAC
This sequence comes from Ptiloglossa arizonensis, assembly GCF_051014685.1. Classification (NCBI taxonomy): domain Eukaryota; kingdom Metazoa; phylum Arthropoda; class Insecta; order Hymenoptera; family Colletidae; genus Ptiloglossa; species Ptiloglossa arizonensis. Next base: position 146,333 of record NC_135048.1, read on the forward strand.
TTTCAGATGCAACAGAAATTTTGCGGATTGGTCGATCCGTTCGCGAGATATGGCTGTTTGGAAGTAAGAAACGCTTGAGAAACTCAAAATTTTCGCAGTTCTGATGCTCGAAACGAATGACTAGAACGGCCTAGGGGAGAAGAAAGCACACGGTTGTAATCGGGCGAGTTTCTACTTTCAAATGCAACAGAAATTTTGCGGATTGGTCAATGCGTTCGCGAGATATGGCAGTTTGGAGGTAAGAAACGCTTGAGAAACTCAAAATTTTCGCAGTTCTGATGCTCGAAACGAATAACTAGAACGGCCTAGGGGAAAAGTGCGCATACCGTTGTAATGGGGCGAGTCTCTACTTTCAGATGCAACAGAAATTTTGCGGATTGGTCGATCCATTCGCGAGATATGGCAGTTTGGAAGTAAGAAACGCTTGAGAAACTCAAAATTTTCGCAGTTCTGATGCTCGAAACGAATGTCTAGAACGGCCTAGGGGAGAAGTACGCATACCGTTGTAATCGGGCGAGTTTCTACTTTCAGATGCAACAGAAATTTTGCGGATTGATCAATCCGTTCGCGAGATATGGTAGTTTGGAGATAAGAAACGCTTGAGAAACTCAAAATTTTCGCAGTTCTGATGCTCGAAACGAGTGACTAGAACGGCCTAGGGGAGAGGTACGCATACCGTTGTAATCGGGCGAGTTTCTACTGTTAGATGCAACAGAAATTTTGCGGATTGGTCAATCCGTTCGCGAGATGTGGCAGTTTGGAGGTAAGAAACGCTTGAGAAACTCAAAATTTTCGCAGTTCTGATGCTCGAAACGAATAACTAGAACGGCCTAGGGGAAAAGTGCGCATACTGTTACAATCGGGCGAGTTTTTACTTTCAGAAGCAACAGAAATTTTGCGGATTGGTCAATCCGTTCGCGAGATATGGCAGTTTGGATATAAGAAACGCTTGAGAAACTCAAAATTTTCGCAGTTCTGATGCTCGAAACGAATGACTAGGACGGCCTAGGGGAGAAGTACGCATACCGTTGTAATCGGGCGAGTTTCTGCTTTCAGATGCAACAGAAATTTTGCGGATTGGTCAATCCGTTCGCGAGATATGGCCGTTTGGATGTAACAAACGCTTGAGAAACTCAAAATTTTCGCAGTTCTGATGCTCGAAACGAATAACTGGAACGGCCTAGGGGAAAAGTGCGCATACCGTTGCAATCGGGCGAGTTTCTACTTTCAGATGCAACAGAAATTTTGCGGATTGATCAACCCGTTCGCGAGATATGGCAGGTTGGAGATAAGAAACGCTTTAGAAACTCAAAATTTCCGCAGTTCTGATGCTCGAAACGAATAATTAGAACGGCCCAGGGGAAAAGTGCGCATACCGTTGTAATCGGGCGAGTTTCTACTTTCAAATGCAACAGAAATTTTGCGGATTGGTCGATCCGTTCGCGAGATATGGCAGTTTGGAAGTAAGAAACGCTTGAGGAACTCAAAATTTTCGCAGTTGTGATGCTCGAAACGAATAACTAGAACGTCCTAGGGGAAAACTACACATACCGTTGCAATCGGGCGAGTTTCTACTTTCAGATGCAACAGAAATTTTGCGGATTCATCAATCCGTTCGCGAGATATGGCAGTTTGGAGGTAAGAAACGCTTTAGAAACTCAAAATTTTCGCAGTTCTGATGCTCGAAACGAATAATTAGAACGGCCCAGGGGAAAAGTGCACATACCGTTGTAATCGGGCGTGTTTCTACTTTCAAGTGCAACAGAAATTTTGCGGATTGGTCAATCCGTTCGCGAGATATGGCAGTTTGGAAGTAAGAAACGCTTGAGAAACTCAAAATTTTCGCTGTTCTGGTGCTCGAAACGAATGACTAGAACGGCCTAGGGGAGAAGAACGCATACGGTTGTAATCGGGCGAGTTTCTACTTTCAGATGCAACAATAATTTTGCGGATTGATCAATCCGTTCGCGAGATATGGTAGTTTGGAGATAAGAAACGCTTGAGAAACTCAAAATTTTCGCAGTTCTGATGCTCGAAACGAGTGACTAGAACGGCCTAGGGGAGAGGTACGCATACCGTTGTAATCGGGCGAGTTTCTACTGTTAGATGCAACAGAAATTTTGCGGATTGGTCAATCCGTTCGCGAGATGTGGCAGTTTGGAGGTAAGAAACGCTTGAGAAACTCAAAATTTTCGCAGTTCTGATGCTCGAAACGAATAACTAGAACGGCCTAGGGGAAAAGTGCGCATACTGTTACAATCGGGCGAGTTTTTACTTTCGGAAGCAACAGAAATTTTGCGGATTGGTCAATCCGTTCGCGAGATATGGCAGTTTGGATATAAGAAACGCTTGAGAAACTCAAAATTTTCGCAGTTCTGATGCTCGAAACGAATAACTGGAACGGCCTAGGGGAAAAGTGCGCATACCGTTGTAATCGGGCGAGTTTCTACTTTCAGATGCAACAGAAATTTTGCGGATTGATCAACCCGTTCGCGAGATATGGCAGTTTGGAGATAAGAAACGCTTTAGAAACTCAAAATTTCCGCAGTTCTGATGCTCGAAACGAATAATTAGAACGGCCCAGGGGAAAAGTGCGCATACCGTCGTAATCGGGCGAGTTTCTACTTTCAAATGCAACAGAAATTTTGCGGATTGGTCGATCCGTTCGCGAGATATGGCAGTTTGGAAGTAAGAAACGCTTGAGAAACTCAAAATTTTCGCAGTTCTGCTGCTCGAAACGAATGACTAGAACGGCCTAGGGGAGAAGAACGCATACGGTTGTAATCGGGCGAGTTTCTACTTTCAGATGCAACAATAATTTTGCGGATTGATCAACCCGTTCGCGAGATATGGCAGTTCGGAGATAAGAAACGCTTGAGAAACTCAAAATTTTCGCAGTTCTGATGCTCGAAACGAATGACTAGAACGGCCTAGGGGAGAAGTACGCATACCGTTGTAATCCAGCGAGTTTCTACTTTCAGATGCAACAGAAATTTGGCGGATTGATCAATCCGTTCGCGAGATATGGCAGTTTGGAGATAAGAAACGCTTTAGAAAATCAAAATTTTCGCAGTTCTGATGCTCGAAACGAATAACTAGAACGGCCCAGGGGAAAAGTGCGCATACCGTTGTAATCGGGCGAGTTTCTACTTTCAGATGCAACAGAAATTATGCGGATTGGTCAATCCGTTCGCGAGATATGGCAGTTTGGTGGTAAGAAACGCTTGAGGAAATCAAAATTTTCGCAGTTCTGATGCTCGAAACGAATAACTAGAACGTCCTAGGGGAAAACTACACATACCGTTGTAATCGGGCGAGTTTCTAATTTCAGATGCAACAGAAATTTTGCGGATTCATCAATCCGTTCGCGAGATATGGCAGTTTGGAGGTAAGAAACGCTTGAGAAACTCAAAATTTTCGCAGTTCTGATGCTCGAAACGTATAACTAGAACGGCCTAGGGGAAAAGTGCGCATACCGTTGTAATCGGGCGAGTTTCTAATTTCAGATGCAACAGAAATTTTGCGGATTCATCAATCCGTTCGCGAGATATGGCAGTTTGGAGGTAAGAAACGCTTTAGAAACTCAAAATTTTCGCAGTTCTGATGCTCGAAACGAATAATTAGAACGGCCCAGGGGAAAAGTGCGCATACCGTTGTAATCTGGCGAGTTTCTACTTTCAAATGCAACAGAAATTTTGCGGATTGGTCGATCCGTTCGCGAGATATGGCAGTTTGGAAGTAAGAAACGCTTGAGAAACTCAAAATTTTCGCAGTTCTGATGCTCGAAACGAATGACTAGAACGGCCTAGGGGAGAAGAACGCATACCGTTGTAATCGGGCGAGTTTCTATTTTCAGATGCAACAGAAATTTGACGGATTGATCAATCTGTTCGCGAGATATGGCAGTTTGGAGATAAGAAACGCTTTAGAAAATCAAAATTTTCGCAGTTCTGATGCTCGAAACGAATAACTAGAACGGCCCAGGGGAAAAGTGCGCATACCGTTGTAATCGGGCGAGTTTCTACTTTCAGATGCAACAGAAATTATGCGGATTGGTCAATCCGTTCGCGAGATATGGCAGTTTGGTGGTAAGAAACGCTTGAGGAAATAAAAATTTTCGCAGTTCTGATGCTCGAAACGAATAACTAGAACGGCCCAGGGGAAAAGTGCGCATACCGTTGTAATCGGGCGAGTTTCTACTTTCAGATGCAACAGAAATTTTGCGGATTGATCAATCCGTTCGCGAGATATGGTAGTTTGGAGATAAGAAACGCTTGAGAAACTCAAAATTTTCGCAGTTCTGATGCTCGAAACGAGTGACTAGAACGGCCTAGGGGAGAGGTACGCATACCGTTGTAATCGGGCGAGTTTCTACTGTTAGATGCAACAGAAATTTTGCGGATTGGTCAATCCGTTCGCGAGATGTGGCAGTTTGGAGGTAAGAAACGCTTGAGAAACTCAAAATTTTCGCAGTTCTGATGCTCGAAACGAATAACTAGAACGGCCTAGGGGAAAAGTGCGCATACTGTTAGAATCGGGCGAGTTTTTACTTTCAGAAGCAACAGAAATTTTGCGGATTGGTCAATCCGTTCGCGAGATATGGCAGTTTGGAGGTAAGAAACGCTTGAGAAACTCAAAATTTTCGCAGTTCTGATGCTCGAAACGAATAACTAGAACGGCGTAGGGGAAAAGTGCGCATACCGTTGTAATGGGGCGAGTCTCTACTTTCAGATGCAACAGAAATTTTGCGGATTGGTCGATCCATTCGCGAGATATGGCAGTTTGGAAGTAAGAAACGCTTGAGAAACTCAAAATTTTCGCAGTTCTGATGCTCGAAACGAATGTCTAGAACGGCCTAGGGGAGAAGTACGCATACCGTTGTAATCGGGCGAGTTTCTACTTTCAGATGCAACAGAAATTTTGCGGATTGATCAATCCGTTCGCGAGATATGGTAGTTTGGAGATAAGAAACGCTTGAGAAACTCAAAATTTTCGCAGTTCTGATGCTCGAAACGAGTGACTAGAACGGCCTAGGGGAGAGGTACGCACACCGTTGTAATCGGGCGAGTTTCTACTGTTAGATGCAACAGAAATTTTGCGGATTGGTCAATCCGTTCGCGAGATGTGGCAGTTTGGAGGTAAGAAACGCTTGAGAAACTCAAAATTTTCGCAGTTCTGATGCTCGAAACGAATAACTAGAACGGCCTAGGGGAAAAGTGCGCATACTGTTACAATCGGGCGAGTTTTTACTTTCAGAAGCAACAGAAATTTTGCGGATTGGTCAATCCGTTCGCGAGATATGGCAGTTTGGATATAAGAAACGCTTGAGAAACTCAAAATTTTCGCAGTTCTGATGCTCGAAACGAATGACTAGGACGGCCTAGGGGAGAAGTACGCATACCGTTGTAATCGGGCGAGTTTCTGCTTTCAGATGCAACAGAAATTTTGCGGATTGGTCAATCCGTTCGCGAGATATGGCCGTTTGGATGTAACAAACGCTTGAGAAACTCAAAATTTTCGCAGTTCTGATGCTCGAAACGAATAACTGGAACGGCCTAGGGGAAAAGTGCGCATACCGTTGTAATCGGGCGAGTTTCTACTTTCAGATGCAACAGAAATTTTGCGGATTGATCAACCCGTTCGCGAGATATGGCAGGTTGGAGATAAGAAACGCTTTAGAAACTCAAAATTTCCGCAGTTCTGATGCTCGAAACGAATAATTAGAACGGCCCAGGGGAAAAGTGCGCATACCGTTGTAATCGGGCGAGTTTCTACTTTCAAATGCAACAGAAATTTTGCGGATTGGTCGATCCGTTCGCGAGATATGGCAGTTTGGAAGTAAGAAACGCTTGAGGAACTCAAAATTTTCGCAGTTGTGATGCTCGAAACGAATAACTAGAACGTCCTAGGGGAAAACTACACATACCGTTGTAATCGGGCGAGTTTCTACTTTCAGATGCAACAGAAATTTTGCGGATTCATCAATCCGTTCGCGAGATATGGCAGTTTGGAGGTAAGAAACGCTTTAGAAACTCAAAATTTTCGCAGTTCTGATGCTCGAAACGAATAATTAGAACGGCCCAGGGGAAAAGTGCGCATACCGTTGTAATCGGGCGAGTTTCTACTTTCAAATGCAACAGAAATTTTGCGGATTGGTCGATCCGTTCGCGAGATATGGCAGTTTGGAAGTAAGAAACGCTTGAGGAACTCAAAATTTTCGCAGTTGTGATGCTCGAAACGAATAACTAGAACGTCCTAGGGGAAAACTACACATACCGTTGTAATCGGGCGAGTTTCTACTTTCAGATGCAACAGAAATTTTGCGGATTCATCAATCCGTTCGCGAGATATGGCAGTTTGGAGGTAAGAAACGCTTTAGAAACTCAAAATTTTCGCAGTTCTGATGCTCGAAACGAATAATTAGAACGGCCCAGGGGAAAAGTGCGCATACCGTTGTAATCGGGCGTGTTTCTACTTTCAAGTGCAACAGAAATTTTGCGGATTGGTCGATCCGTTCGCGAGATATGGCAGTTTGGAAGTAAGAAACGCTTGAGAAACTCAAAATTTTCGCAGTTCTGATGCTCGAAACGAATGACTAGAACGGCCTAGGGGAGAAGAACGCATACGGTTGTAATCGGGCGAGTTTCTACTTTCAGATGCAACAATAATTTTGCGGATTGATCAATCCGTTCGCGAGATATGGCAGTTCGGAGATAAGAAACGCTTGAGAAACTCAACATTTTCGCAGTTCTGATGCTCGAAACGAATGACTAGAACGGCCTAGGGCAGAAGTACGCATACCGTTGTAATCGGGCGAGTTTCTATTTTCAGATGCAACAGAAATTTGGCGGATTGATCAATCCGTTCGCGAGATATGGCAGTTTGGAGATAAGAAACGCTTTAGAAAATCAAAATTTTCGCAGTTCTGATGCTCGAAACGAATAACTAGAACGGCCCAGGGGAAAAGTGCGCATACCGTTGTAATCGGGCGAGTTTCTACTTTCAGATGCAACAGAAATTATGCGGATTGGTCAATCCGTTCGCGAGATATGGCAGTTTGGTGGTAAGAAACGCTTGAGGAAATCAAAATTTTCGCAGTTCTGATGCTCGAAACGAATAACTAGAACGTGCTAGGGGAAAACTACACATACCGTTGTAATCGGGCGAGTTTCTAATTTCAGATGCAACAGAAATTTTGCGGATTCATCAATCCGTTCGCGAGATATGGCAGTTTGGAGGTAAGAAACGCTTGAGAAACTCAAAATTTTCGCAGTTCTGATGCTCAAAACGAATAACTAGAACGGCCTAGGGGAAAAGTGCGCATACCGTTGTAATCGGGCGAGTTTCTACTTTCAAATGCAACAGAAATTTTGCGGATTGGTCGATCCGTTCGCGAGATATGGCAGTTTGGAAGTAAGAAACGCTTGAGAAACTCAAAATTTTCGCAGTTCTGATGCTCGAAACGAATGACTAGAACGGCCTAGGGGAGAAGAACGCATACGGTTGTAATCGGGCGAGTTTCTACTTTCAGATGCAACAGAAATTATGCGGATTGGTCAATCCGTTCGCGAGATATGGCAGTTTGGTGGTAAGAAACGCTTGAGGAACTCAAAATTTTCGCAGTTGTGATGCTCGAAACGAATAACTAGAACGTCCTAGGGGAAAACTACACATACCGTTGTAATCGGGCGAGTTTCTACTTTCAGATGCAACAGAAATTTTGCGGATTCATCAATCCGTTCGCGAGATATGGCAGTTTGGAGGTAAGAAACGCTTTAGAAACTCAAAATTTTCGCAGTTCTGATGCTCGAAACGAATAATTAGAACGGCCCAGGGGAAAAGTGCGCATACCGTTGTAATCGGGCGTGTTTCTACTTTCAAGTGCAACAGAAATTTTGCGGATTGGTCGATCCGTTCGCGAGATATGGCAGTTTGGAAGTAAGAAACGCTTGAGAAACTCAAAATTTTCGCAGTTCTGATGCTCGAAACGAATGACTAGAACGGCCTAGGGGAGAAGAACGCATACGGTTGTAATCGGGCGAGTTTCTACTTTCAGATGCAACAATAATTTTGCGGATTGATCAATCCGTTCGCGAGATATGGCAGTTCGGAGATAAGAAACGCTTGAGAAACTCAAAATTTTCGCAGTTCTGATGCTCGAAACGAATGACTAGAACGGCCTAGGGCAGAAGTACGCATACCGTTGTAATCGGGCGAGTTTCTATTTTCAGATGCAACAGAAATTTGGCGGATTGATCAATCCGTTCGCGAGATATGGCAGTATGGAGATAAGAAACGCTTTAGAAAATCAAAATTTTCGCAGTTCTGATGCTCGAAACGAATAACTAGAACGGCCCAGGGGAAAAGTGCGCATACCGTTGTAATCGGGCGAGTTTCTACTTTCAGATGCAACAGAAATTATGCGGATTGGTCAATCCGTTCGCGAGATATGGCAGTTTGGTGGTAAGAAACGCTTGAGGAAATCAAAATTTTCGCAGTTCTGATGCTCGAAACGAATAACTAGAACGTGCTAGGGGAAAACTACACATACCGTTGTAATCGGGCGAGTTTCTAATTTCAGATGCAACAGAAATTTTGCGGATTCATCAATCCGTTCGCGAGATATGGCAGTTTGGAGGTAAGAAACGCTTGAGAAACTCAAAATTTTCGCAGTTCTGATGCTCGAAACGAATAACTAGAACGGCCTAGGGGAAAAGTGCGCATACCGTTGTAATCGGGCGAGTTTCTAATTTCAGATGCAACAGAAATTTTGCGGATTCATCAATCCGTTCGCGAGATATGGCAGTTTGGAGGTAAGAAACGCTTTAGAAACTCAAAATTTTCGCAGTTCTGATGCTCGAAACGAATAATTAGAACGGCCCAGGGGAAAAGTGCGCATACCGTTGTAATCGGGCGAGTTTCTACTTTCAAATGCAACAGAAATTTTGCGGATTGGTCGATCCGTTCGCGAGATATGGCAGTTTGGAAGTAAGAAACGCTTGAGAAACTCAAAATTTTCGCAGTTCTGATGCTCGAAACGAATGACTAGAACGGCCTAGGGGAGAAGAACGCATACGGTTGTAATCGGGCGAGTTTCTACTTTCAGATGCAACAGAAATTTTGCGGATTGGTCGATCCGTTCGCGAGATATGGCAGTTTGGAAGTAAGAAACGCTTGAGAAACTCAAAATTTTCGCAGTTCTGATGCTCGAAACGAATGACTAGAACGGCCTAGGGGAGAAGTACGCATACCGTTGTAATCGGGCGAGTTTCTACTTTCAAATGCAACAGAAATTTTGCGGATTGGTCAATCCGTTCGCGAGATATGGCAGTTTGGAGGTAAGAAACGCTTGAGAAACTCAAAATTTTCGCAGTTCTGATGCTCGAAACGAATAACTAGAACGGCCTAGGGGAAAAGTGCGCATACCGTTGTAATCGGGCGAGTTTCTACTTACAGATGCAACAGAAATTTTGCGGATCGGTCAATCCGTTCGCGAGATATGGCAGTTTGGATGTAAGAAACGCTTGAGAAACTCAAAGTTTTCGCAGTTCTGATGCTCGAAACGAATGACTAGAACGGCCTAGGGGAGAAGTACGCATACCGTTGTAATCGGGCGAGTTTCTACTTTCAAATGCAACAGAAATTTTGCGGATTGGTCAATCCGTTCGCGAGATATGGCAGTTTGGAGGTAAGAAACGCTTGAGAAACTCAAAGTTTTCGCAGTTCTGATGCTCGAAACGAATAACTAGAACGGCCTAGGGGAAGAGTACGCATACCGTTGTAATCGGGCGAGTTTCTACTTTCAGATGCAACAGAAGTTTTGCGGATCGGTCAATCCGTTCGCGAGATATGGCAGTTTGGATGTAAGAAACGCTTGAGAAACTCAAAATTTTCGCAGTTCTGATGCTCGAAACGAATAACTGGAACGGCCTAGGGGAAAACTACACATACCGCTGTAATCGGGCGAGTCTCTACTTTCAGATGCAACAGAAATTTTTCGAATTGGTCAATCCGTTCGCGAGATATGGCAGTTTGGAGGTAAGAAACGCTTGAGAAACTCAAAATTTTCCCAGTTCTGATGCTCGAAACGAATGACTAGAACGGCCTAGGGGAGAAGAACGCATACCGTTGTAATCGGGCGAGTTTCTACTTTCAGATGCAACAGAAATTTTGCGGATTGGTCAATCCGTTCGCGAGATATGGCAGTTTGGAGATAAGAAACGCTTGAGAAACTCAAAATTTTCGCATTTCTGATGCTCGAAACGAATGACTAGGTCGGCCTAGGGGAGAAGTACGCATACCGTTGTAATCGGGCGAGTTTCTACTTTCAGATGCAACAGAAATTTTGCGGATTGGTCAATCCGTTCGCGAGATATGGCCGTTTGGATGTAAGAAACGCTTTAGAAACTCAAAATTTTCGCAGTTCTGATGCTCGAAACGAATAACTAGAACGGCCCAGGGGAAAAGTGCGCATACCGTTGTAATCGGGCGAGTTTCTACTTTCAAATGCAACAGAAATTTTGCGGATTCGTCAATGCGTTCGCGAGATATGGCAGTATGGAGGTAAGAAACGCTTGAGAAACTCAAAATTTTCGCAGTTCTGATGCTCGAAACGAATAACTAGAACGGCCTAGGGGAAAAGTACGCATACCGTTGTAATCGGGCGAGTTTCTACTTTCAGATGCAACAGAAATTTTGCGGATTGGTCAATCCGTTCGCAAGATATGGCAGTTTGGATGTAAGAAACGCTTGAGAAACTCAAAGTTTTCGCAGTTCTGATTCTCGAAACGAATAACTAGAACGGCCTAGGGGAAAACTACACGCACCGTTGTAATCGGGCGAGTTTCTACTTTCAGATGCAACAGAAATTTTGCGGATTGGTCAATCCGTTCGCAAGATATGGCAGTTTGGATGTAAGAAACGCTTGAGAAACTCAAAGTTTTCGCAGTTCTGATTCTCGAAACGAATAACTAGAACGGCCTAGGGGAAAACTACACGCACCGTTGTAATCGGGCGAGTTTCTACTTTCAGATGGAACAGAAATTTTGCGGATTGATCAATCCGTTCGCGAGATATGGCAGTTTGGAGATAAGAAACGCTTGAGGAACTCAAAATTTTCGCAGTTCCGATGCTCGAAACGAGTAACTAGAACGGCCTAGGGGAAAAGTACGCATACCGTTGTAATCGGTCGAGTTTCTACTTTCAGATGCAACAGAAATTTTGCGGATTGATCAACCTGTTCGCGAGATATGGCAGTTTGGAGATAAGAAACGCTTTAGAAACTCAAAATTTTCGCAGTTCTGGTGCTCGAAACGAATAATTAGAACGGCCCAGGGGAAAAGTGCGCATACCGTTGTAATCGGGCGAGTTTCTACTTTCAGATGCAACAGAAATTTTGCGGATTGATCAACCCGTTCGCGAGATATGGCAGTTTGGAGATAAGAAACGCTTTAGAAACTCAAAATTTCCGCAGTTCTGATGCTCGAAACGAATAATTAGAACGGCCCAGGGGAAAAGTGCGCATACCGTCGTAATCGGGCGAGTTTCTACTTTCAAATGCAACAGAAATTTTGCGGATTGGTCAATCCGTTCGCGAGATATGGCAGTTCGGAGATAAGAAACGCTTGAGAAACTCAACATTTTCGCAGTTCTGATGCTCGAAACGAATGACTAGAACGGCCTAGGGCAGAAGTACGCATACCGTTGTAATCGGGCGAGTTTCTATTTTCAGATGCAACAGAAATTTGGCGGATTGATCAATCCGTTCGCGAGATATGGCAGTTTGGAGATAAGAAACGCTTTAGAAAATCAAAATTTTCGCAGTTCTGATGCTCGAAACGAATAACTAGAACGGCCCAGGGGAAAAGTGCGCATACCGTTGTAATCGGGCGAGTTTCTACTTTCAGATGCAACAGAAATTTTGCGGATTGATCAATCCGTTCGCGAGATATGGTAGTTTGGAGATAAGAAACGCTTGAGAAACTCAAAATTTTCGCAGTTCTGATGCTCGAAACGAGTGACTAGAACGGCCTAGGGGAGAGGTACGCATACCGTTGTAATCGGGCGAGTTTCTACTGTTAGATGCAACAGAAATTTTGCGGATTGGTCAATCCGTTCGCGAGATGTGGCAGTTTGGAGGTAAGAAACGCTTGAGAAACTCAAAATTTTCGCAGTTCTGATGCTCGAAACGAATAACTAGAACGGCCTAGGGGAAAAGTGCGCATACTGTTACAATCGGGCGAGTTTTTACTTTCGGAAGCAACAGAAATTTTGCGGATTGGTCAATCCGTTCGCGAGATATGGCAGTTTGGATATAAGAAACGCTTGAGAAACTCAAAATTTTCGCAGTTCTGATGCTCGAAACGAATAACTGGAACGGCCTAGGGGAAAAGTGCGCATACCGTTGTAATCGGGCGAGTTTCTACTTTCAGATGCAACAGAAATTTTGCGGATTGATCAACCCGTTCGCGAGATATGGCAGTTTGGAGATAAGAAACGCTTTAGAAACTCAAAATTTCCGCAGTTCTGATGCTCGAAACGAATAATTAGAACGGCCCAGGGGAAAAGTGCGCATACCGTCGTAATCGGGCGAGTTTCTACTTTCAAATGCAACAGAAATTTTGCGGATTGGTCGATCCGTTCGCGAGATATGGCAGTTTGGAAGTAAGAAACGCTTGAGAAACTCAAAATTTTCGCAGTTCTGCTGCTCGAAACGAATGACTAGAACGGCCTAGGGGAGAAGAACGCATACGGTTGTAATCGGGCGAGTTTCTACTTTCAGATGCAACAATAATTTTGCGGATTGATCAACCCGTTCGCGAGATATGGCAGTTCGGAGATAAGAAACGCTTGAGAAACTCAAAATTTTCGCAGTTCTGATGCTCGAAACGAATGACTAGAACGGCCTAGGGGAGAAGTACGCATACCGTTGTAATCGAGCGAGTTTCTACTTTCAGATGCAACAGAAATTTGGCGGATTGATCAATCCGTTCGCGAGATATGGCAGTTTGGAGATAAGAAACGCTTTAGAAAATCAAAATTTTCGCAGTTCTGATGCTCGAAACGAATAACTAGAACGGCCCAGGGGAAAAGTGCGCATACCGTTGTAATCGGGCGAGTTTCTACTTTCAGATGCAACAGAAATTATGCGGATTGGTCAATCCGTTCGCGAGATATGGCAGTTTGGTGGTAAGAAACGCTTGAGGAAATCAAAATTTTCGCAGTTCTGATGCTCGAAACGAATAACTAGAACGTCCTAGGGGAAAACTACACATACCGTTGTAATCGGGCGAGTTTCTAATTTCAGATGCAACAGAAATTTTGCGGATTCATTAATCCGTTCGCGAGATATGGCAGTTTGGAGGTAAGAAACGCTTGAGAAACTCAAAATTTTCGCAGTTCTGATGCTCGAAACGAATAACTAGAACGGCCTAGGGGAAAAGTGCGCATACCGTTGTAATCGGGCGAGTTTCTAATTTCAGATGCAACAGAAATTTTGCGGATTCATCAATCCGTTCGCGAGATATGGCAGTTTGGAGGTAAGAAACGCTTTAGAAACTCAAAATTTTCGCAGTTCTGATGCTCGAAACGAATAATTAGAACGGCCCAGGGGAAAAGTGCGCATACCGTTGTAATCTGGCGAGTTTCTACTTTCAAATGCAACAGAAATTTTGCGGATTGGTCGATCCGTTCGCGAGATATGGCAGTTTGGAAGTAAGAAACGCTTGAGAAACTCAAAATTTTCGCAGTTCTGATGCTCGAAACGAATGACTAGAACGGCCTAGGGGAGAAGAACGCATACCGTTGTAATCGGGCGAGTTTCTATTTTCAGATGCAACAGAAATTTGACGGATTGATCAATCCGTTCGCGAGATATGGCAGTTTGGAGATAAGAAACGCTTTAGAAAATCAAAATTTTCGCAGTTCTGATGCTCGAAACGAATAACTAGAACGGCCCAGGGGAAAAGTGCGCATACCGTTGTAATCGGGCGAGTTTCTACTTTCAGATGCAACAGAAATTATGCGGATTGGTCAATCCGTTCGCGAGATATGGCAGTTTGGTGGTAAGAAACGCTTGAGGAAATAAAAATTTTCGCAGTTCTGATGCTCGAAACGAATAACTAGAACGGCCCAGGGGAAAAGTGCGCATACCGTTGTAATCGGGCGAGTTTCTACTTTCAGATGCAACAGAAATTTTGCGGATTGATCAATCCGTTCGCGAGATATGGTAGTTTGGAGATAAGAAACGCTTGAGAAACTCAAAATTTTCGCAGTTCTGATGCTCGAAACGAGTGACTAGAACGGCCTAGGGGAGAGGTACGCATACCGTTGTAATCGGGCGAGTTTCTACTGTTAGATGCAACAGAAATTTTGCGGATTGGTCAATCCGTTCGCGAGATGTGGCAGTTTGGAGGTAAGAAACGCTTGAGAAACTCAAAATTTTCGCAGTTCTGATGCTCGAAACGAATAACTAGAACGGCCTAGGGGAAAAGTGCGCATACTGTTACAATCGGGCGAGTTTTTACTTTCAGAAGCAACAGAAATTTTGCGGATTGGTCAATCCGTTCGCGAGATATGGCAGTTTGGAGGTAAGAAACGCTTGAGAAACTCAAAATTTTCGCAGTTCTGATGCTCGAAACGAATAACTAGAACGGCGTAGGGGAAAAGTGCGCATACCGTTGTAATGGGGCGAGTCTCTACTTTCAGATGCAACAGAAATTTTGCGGATTGGTCGATCCATTCGCGAGATATGGCAGTTTGGAAGTAAGAAACGCTTGAGAAACTCAAAATTTTCGCAGTTCTGATGCTCGAAACGAATGTCTAGAACGGCCTAGGGGAGAAGTACGCACACCGTTGTAATCGGGCGAGTTTCTACTGTTAGATGCAACAGAAATTTTGCGGATTGGTCAATCCGTTCGCGAGATGTGGCAGTTTGGAGGTAAGAAACGCTTGAGAAACTCAAAATTTTCGCAGTTCTGATGCTCGAAACGAATAACTAGAACGGCCTAGGGGAAAAGTGCGCATACTGTTACAATCGGGCGAGTTTTTACTTTCAGAAGCAACAGAAATTTTGCGGATTGGTCAATCCGTTCGCGAGATATGGCAGTTTGGATATAAGAAACGCTTGAGAAACTCAAAATTTTCGCAGTTCTGATGCTCGAAACGAATGACTAGGACGGCCTAGGGGAGAAGTACGCATACCGTTGTAATCGGGCGAGTTTCTGCTTTCAGATGCAACAGAAATTTTGCGGATTGGTCAATCCGTTCGCGAGATATGGCCGTTTGGATGTAACAAACGCTTGAGAAACTCAAAATTTTCGCAGTTCTGATGCTCGAAACGAATAACTGGAACGGCCTAGGGGAAAAGTGCGCATACCGTTGTAATCGGGCGAGTTTCTACTTTCAGATGCAACAGAAATTTTGCGGATTGATCAACCCGTTCGCGAGATATGGCAGGTTGGAGATAAGAAACGCTTTAGAAACTCAAAATTTCCGCAGTTCTGATGCTCGAAACGAATAATTAGAACGGCCCAGGGGAAAAGTGCGCATACCGTTGTAATCGGGCGAGTTTCTACTTTCAAATGCAACAGAAATTTTGCGGATTGGTCGATCCGTTCGCGAGATATGGCAGTTTGGAAGTAAGAAACGCTTGAGGAACTCAAAATTTTCGCAGTTGTGATGCTCGAAACGAATAACTAGAACGTCCTAGGGGAAAACTACACATACCGTTGTAATCGGGCGAGTTTCTACTTTCAGATGCAACAGAAATTTTGCGGATTCATCAATCCGTTCGCGAGATATGGCAGTTTGGAGGTAAGAAACGCTTTAGAAACTCAAAATTTTCGCAGTTCTGATGCTCGAAACGAATAATTAGAACGGCCCAGGGGAAAAGTGCGCATACCGTTGTAATCGGGCGAGTTTCTACTTTCAAATGCAACAGAAATTTTGCGGATTGGTCGATCCGTTCGCGAGATATGGCAGTTTGGAAGTAAGAAACGCTTGAGGAACTCAAAATTTTCGCAGTTGTGATGCTCGAAACGAATAACTAGAACGTCCTAGGGGAAAACTACACATACCGTTGTAATCGGGCGAGTTTCTACTTTCAGATGCAACAGAAATTTTGCGGATTCATCAATCCGTTCGCGAGATATGGCAGTTTGGAGGTAAGAAACGCTTTAGAAACTCAAAATTTTCGCAGTTCTGATGCTCGAAACGAATAATTAGAACGGCCCAGGGGAAAAGTGCGCATACGGTTGTAATCGGGCGTGTTTCTACTTTCAAGTGCAACAGAAATTTTGCGGATTGGTCGATCCGTTCGCGAGATATGGCAGTTTGGAAGTAAGAAACGCTTGAGAAACTCAAAATTTTCGCAGTTCTGATGCTCGAAACGAATGACTAGAACGGCCTAGGGGAGAAGTTCGCATACCGTTGTAATCGGGCGAGTTTCTATTTTCAGATGCAACAGAAATTTGGCGGATTGATCAATCCGTTCGCGAGATATGGCAGTTTGGAGATAAGAAACGCTTTAGAAAATCAAAATTTTCGCAGTTCTGATGCTCGAAACGAATAACTAGAACGGCCCAGGGGAAAAGTGCGCATACCGTTGTAATCGGGCGAGTTTCTACTTTCAGATGCAACAGAAATTATGCGGATTGGTCAATCCGTTCGCGAGATATGGCAGTTTGGTGGTAAGAAACGCTTGAGGAAATCAAAATTTTCGCAGTTCTGATGCTCGAAACGAATAACTAGAACGTGCTAGGGGAAAACTACACATACCGTTGTAATCGGGCGAGTTTCTAATTTCAGATGCAACAGAAATTTTGCGGATTCATCAATCCGTTCGCGAGATATGGCAGTTTGGAGGTAAGAAACGCTTGAGAAACTCAAAATTTTCGCAGTTCTGATGCTCAAAACGAATAACTAGAACGGCCTAGGGGAAAAGTGCGCATACCGTTGTAATCGGGCGAGTTTCTACTTTCAAATGCAACAGAAATTTTGCGGATTGGTCGATCCGTTCGCGAGATATGGCAGTTTGGAAGTAAGAAACGCTTGAGAAACTCAAAATTTTCGCAGTTCTGATGCTCGAAACGAATGACTAGAACGGCCTAGGGGAGAAGAACGCATACGGTTGTAATCGGGCGAGTTTCTACTTTCAGATGCAACAGAAATTATGCGGATTGGTCAATCCGTTCGCGAGATATGGCAGTTTGGTGGTAAGAAACGCTTGAGGAACTCAAAATTTTCGCAGTTGTGATGCTCGAAACGAATAACTAGAACGTCCTAGGGGAAAACTACACATACCGTTGTAATCGGGCGAGCTTCTACTTTCAGATGCAACAGAAATTTTGCGGATTCATCAATCCGTTCGCGAGATATGGCAGTTTGGAGGTAAGAAACGCTTTAGAAACTCAAAATTTTCGCAGTTCTGATGCTCGAAACGAATAATTAGAACGGCCCAGGGGAAAAGTGCGCATACCGTTGTAATCGGGCGTGTTTCTACTTTCAAGTGCAACAGAAATTTTGCGGATTGGTCGATCCGTTCGCGAGATATGGCAGTTTGGAAGTAAGAAACGCTTGAGAAACTCAAAATTTTCGCAGTTCTGATGCTCGAAACGAATGACTAGAACGGCCTAGGGGAGAAGAACGCATACGGTTGTAATCGGGCGAGTTTCTACTTTCAGATGCAACAATAATTTTGCGGATTGATCAATCCGTTCGCGAGATATGGCAGTTCGGAGATAAGAAACGCTTGAGAAACTCAAAATTTTCGCAGTTCTGATGCTCGAAACGAATGACTAGAACGGCCTAGGGCAGAAGTACGCATACCGTTGTAATCGGGCGAGTTTCTATTTTCAGATGCAACAGAAATTTGGCGGATTGATCAATCCGTTCGCGAGATATGGCAGTATGGAGATAAGAAACGCTTTAGAAAATCAAAATTTTCGCAGTTCTGATGCTCGAAACGAATAACTAGAACGGCCCAGGGGAAAAGTGCGCATACCGTTGTAATCGGGCGAGTTTCTACTTTCAGATGCAACAGAAATTATGCGGATTGGTCAATCCGTTCGCGAGATATGGCAGTTTGGTGGTAAGAAACGCTTGAGGAAATCAAAATTTTCGCAGTTCTGATGCTCGAAACGAATAACTAGAACGTGCTAGGGGAAAACTACACATACCGTTGTAATCGGGCGAGTTTCTAATTTCAGATGCAACAGAAATTTTGCGGATTCATCAATCCGTTCGCGAGATATGGCAGTTTGGAGGTAAGAAACGCTTGAGAAACTCAAAATTTTCGCAGTTCTGATGCTCGAAACGAATAACTAGAACGGCCTAGGGGAAAAGTGCGCATACCGTTGTAATCGGGCGAGTTTCTAATTTCAGATGCAACAGAAATTTTGCGGATTCATCAATCCGTTCGCGAGATATGGCAGTTTGGAGGTAAGAAACGCTTTAGAAACTCAAAATTTTCGCAGTTCTGATGCTCGAAACGAATAATTAGAACGGCCCAGGGGAAAAGTGCGCATACCGTTGTAATCGGGCGAGTTTCTACTTTCAAATGCAACAGAAATTTTGCGGATTGGTCGATCCGTTCGCGAGATATGGCAGTTTGGAAGTAAGAAACGCTTGAGAAACTCAAAATTTTCGCAGTTCTGATGCTCGAAACGAATGACTAGAACGGCCTAGGGGAGAAGAACGCATACGGTTGTAATCGGGCGAGTTTCTACTTTCAGATGCAACAGAAATTTTGCGGATTGGTCGATCCGTTCGCGAGATATGGCAGTTTGGAAGTAAGAAACGCTTGAGAAACTCAAAATTTTCGCAGTTCTGATGCTCGAAACGAATGACTAGAACGGCCTAGGGGAGAAGTACGCATACCGTTGTAATCGGGCGAGTTTCTACTTTCAAATGCAACAGAAATTTTGCGGATTGGTCAATCCGTTCGCGAGATATGGCAGTTTGGAGGTAAGAAACGCTTGAGAAACTCAAAATTTTCGCAGTTCTGATGCTCGAAACGAATAACTAGAACGGCCTAGGGGAAAAGTGCGCATACCGTTGTAATCGGGCGAGTTTCTACTTACAGATGCAACAGAAATTTTGCGGATCGGTCAATCCGTTCGCGAGATATGGCAGTTTGGATGTAAGAAACGCTTGAGAAACTCAAAGTTTTCGCAGTTCTGATGCTCGAAACGAATGACTAGAACGGCCTAGGGGAGAAGTACGCATACCGTTGTAATCGGGCGAGTTTCTACTTTCAAATGCAACAGAAATTTTGCGGATTGGTCAATCCGTTCGCGAGATATGGCAGTTTGGAGGTAAGAAACGCTTGAGAAACTCAAAGTTTTCGCAGTTCTGATGCTCGAAACGAATAACTAGAACGGCCTAGGGGAAGAGTACGCATACCGTTGTAATCGGGCGAGTTTCTACTTTCAGATGCAACAGAAGTTTTGCGGATCGGTCAATCCGTTCGCGAGATATGGCAGTTTGGATGTAAGAAACGCTTGAGAAACTCAAAATTTTCGCAGTTCTGATGCTCGAAACGAATAACTGGAACGGCCTAGGGGAAAACTACACATACCGCTGTAATCGGGCGAGTCTCTACTTTCAGATGCAACAGAAATTTTTCGAATTGGTCAATCCGTTCGCGAGATATGGCAGTTTGGAGGTAAGAAACGCTTGAGAAACTCAAAATTTTCCCAGTTCTGATGCTCGAAACGAATGACTAGAACGGCCTAGGGGAGAAGAACGCATACCGTTGTAATCGGGCGAGTTTCTACTTTCAGATGCAACAGAAATTTTGCGGATTGGTCAATCCGTTCGCGAGATATGGCAGTTTGGAGATAAGAAACGCTTGAGAAACTCAAAATTTTCGCATTTCTGATGCTCGAAACGAATGACTAGGTCGGCCTAGGGGAGAAGTACGCATACCGTTGTAATCGGGCGAGTTTCTACTTTCAGATGCAACAGAAATTTTGCGGATTGGTCAATCCGTTCGCGAGATATGGCCGTTTGGATGTAAGAAACGCTTTAGAAACTCAAAATTTTCGCAGTTCTGATGCTCGAAACGAATAACTAGAACGGCCCAGGGGAAAAGTGCGCATACCGTTGTAATCGGGCGAGTTTCTACTTTCAAATGCAACAGAAATTTTGCGGATTCGTCAATGCGTTCGCGAGATATGGCAGTATGGAGGTAAGAAACGCTTGAGAAACTCAAAATTTTCGCAGTTCTGATGCTCGAAACGAATAACTAGAACGGCCTAGGGGAAAAGTACGCATACCGTTGTAATCGGGCGAGTTTCTACTTTCAGATGCAACAGAAATTTTGCGGATTGGTCAATCCGTTCGCAAGATATGGCAGTTTGGATGTAAGAAACGCTTGAGAAACTCAAAGTTTTCGCAGTTCTGATTCTCGAAACGAATAACTAGAACGGCCTAGGGGAAAACTACACGCACCGTTGTAATCGGGCGAGTTTCTACTTTCAGATGCAACAGAAATTTTGCGGATTGGTCAATCCGTTCGCAAGATATGGCAGTTTGGATGTAAGAAACGCTTGAGAAACTCAAAGTTTTCGCAGTTCTGATTCTCGAAACGAATAACTAGAACGGCCTAGGGGAAAACTACACGCACCGTTGTAATCGGGCGAGTTTCTACTTTCAGATGGAACAGAAATTTTGCGGATTGATCAATCCGTTCGCGAGATATGGCAGTTTGGAGATAAGAAACGCTTGAGGAACTCAAAATTTTCGCAGTTCCGATGCTCGAAACGAGTAACTAGAACGGCCTAGGGGAAAAGTACGCATACCGTTGTAATCGGTCGAGTTTCTACTTTCAGATGCAACAGAAATTTTGCGGATTGATCAACCTGTTCGCGAGATATGGCAGTTTGGAGATAAGAAACGCTTTAGAAACTCAAAATTTTCGCAGTTCTGGTGCTCGAAACGAATAATTAGAACGGCCCAGGGGAAAAGTGCGCATACCGTTGTAATCGGGCGAGTTTCTACTTTCAAATGCAACAGAAATTTTGCGGATTGGTCGATCCGTTCGCGAGATATGGCAGTTTGGATGTAAGAAACGCTTGAGAAACTCAAAGTTTTCGCAGTTCTGATTCTCGAAACGAATAACTAGAACGGCCTAGGGGAAAACTACACGCACCGTTGTAATCGGGCGAGTTTCTACTTTCAGATGGAACAGAAATTTTGCGGATTGATCAATCCGTTCGCGAGTTATGGCAGTTTGGAGATAAGAAACGCTTGAGGAACTCAAAATTTTCGCAGTTCCGATGCTCGAAACGAGTAACTAGAACGGCCTAGGGGAAAAGTACGCATACCGTTGTAATCGGTCGAGTTTCTACTTTCAGATGCAACAGAAATTTTGCGGATTGATCAACCTGTTCGCGAGATATGGCAGTTTGGAGATAAGAAACGCTTTAGAAACTCAAAATTTTCGCAGTTCTGGTGCTCGAAACGAATAATTAGAACGGCCCAGGGGAAAAGTGCGTATACCATTGTAATCGGGCGAGTTTCTACTTTCAAATGCAACAGAAATTTTGCGGATTGGTCGATCCGTTCGCGAGATATGGCAGTTTGGAAGTAAGAAACGCTTGAGAAACTCAAAATTTTCGCAGTTCTGATGCTCGAAACGAGTGACTAGAACGGCCTAGGGGAGAGGTACGCATACCGTTGTAATCGGGCGAGTTTCTACTGTTAGATGCAACAGAAATTTTGCGGATTGGTCAATCCGTTCGCGAGATGTGGCAGTTTGGAGGTAAGAAACGCTTGAGAAACTCAAAATTTTCGCAGTTCTGATGCTCGAAACGAATAACTGGAACGGCCTAGGGGAAAAGTGCGCATACCGTTGTAATCGGGCGAGTTTCTACTTTCAAATGCAGCAGAAATTTTGCGGATTGGTCGATCCGTTCGCGAGATATGGCAGTTTGGAAGTAAGAAACGCTTGAGAAACTCAAAATTTTCGCAGTTCTGATGCTCGAAACGAATGACTAGAACGGCCTAGGGGAGAAGTACGCATACCGTTGTAATCGAGCGAGTTTCTACTTTCAGATGCAACAGAAATTTGGCGGATTGATCAATCCGTTCGCGAGATATGGCAGTTTGGAGATAAGAAACGCTTTAGAAAATCAAAATTTTCGCAGTTCTGATGCTCGAAACGAATAACTAGAACGGCCCAGGGGAAAAGTGCGCATACCGTTGTAATCGGGCGAGTTTCTACTTTCAGATGCAACAGAAATTATGCGGATTGGTCAATCCGTTCGCGAGATATGGCAGTTTGGTGGTAAGAAACGCTTGAGGAAATCAAAATTTTCGCAGTTCTGATGCTCGAAACGAATAACTAGAACGTCCTAGGGGAAAACTACACATACCGTTGTAATCGGGCGAGTTTCTAATTTCAGATGCAACAGAAATTTTGCGGATTCATCAATCCGTTCGCGAGATATGGCAGTTTGGAGGTAAGAAACGCTTGAGAAACTCAAAATTTTCGCAGTTCTGATGCTCGAAACGAATAACTAGAACGGCCTAGGGGAAAAGTGCGCATACCGTTGTAATCGGGCGAGTTTCTAATTTCAGATGCAACAGAAATTTTGCGGATTCATCAATCCGTTCGCGAGATATGGCAGTTTGGAGGTAAGAAACGCTTTAGAAACTCAAAATTTTCGCAGTTCTGATGCTCGAAACGAATAATTAGAACGGCCCAGGGGAAAAGTGCGCATACCGTTGTAATCTGGCGAGTTTCTACTTTCAAATGCAACAGAAATTTTGCGGATTGGTCGATCCGTTCGCGAGATATGGCAGTTTGGAAGTAAGAAACGCTTGAGAAACTCAAAATTTTCGCAGTTCTGATGCTCGAAACGAATGACTAGAACGGCCTAGGGGAGAAGAACGCATACCGTTGTAATCGGGCGAGTTTCTATTTTCAGATGCAACAGAAATTTGACGGATTGATCAATCCGTTCGCGAGATATGGCAGTTTGGAGATAAGAAACGCTTTAGAAAATCAAAATTTTCGCAGTTCTGATGCTCGAAACGAATAACTAGAACGGCCCAGGGGAAAAGTGCGCATACCGTTGTAATCGGGCGAGTTTCTACTTTCAGATGCAACAGAAATTATGCGGATTGGTCAATCCGTTCGCGAGATATGGCAGTTTGGTGGTAAGAAACGCTTGAGGAAATAAAAATTTTCGCAGTTCTGATGCTCGAAACGAATAACTAGAACGGCCCAGGGGAAAAGTGCGCATACCGTTGTAATCGGGCGAGTTTCTACTTTCAGATGCAACAGAAATTTTGCGGATTGATCAATCCGTTCGCGAGATATGGTAGTTTGGAGATAAGAAACGCTTGAGAAACTCAAAATTTTCGCAGTTCTGATGCTCGAAACGAGTGACTAGAACGGCCTAGGGGAGAGGTACGCATACCGTTGTAATCGGGCGAGTTTCTACTGTTAGATGCAACAGAAATTTTGCGGATTGGTCAATCCGTTCGCGAGATGTGGCAGTTTGGAGGTAAGAAACGCTTGAGAAACTCAAAATTTTCGCAGTTCTGATGCTCGAAACGAATAACTAGAACGGCCTAGGGGAAAAGTGCGCATACTGTTACAATCGGGCGAGTTTTTACTTTCAGAAGCAACAGAAATTTTGCGGATTGGTCAATCCGTTCGCGAGATATGGCAGTTTGGAGGTAAGAAACGCTTGAGAAACTCAAAATTTTCGCAGTTCTGATGCTCGAAACGAATAACTAGAACGGCGTAGGGGAAAAGTGCGCATACCGTTGTAATGGGGCGAGTCTCTACTTTCAGATGCAACAGAAATTTTGCGGATTGGTCGATCCATTCGCGAGATATGGCAGTTTGGAAGTAAGAAACGCTTGAGAAACTCAAAATTTTCGCAGTTCTGATGCTCGAAACGAATGTCTAGAACGGCCTAGGGGAGAAGTACGCACACCGTTGTAATCGGGCGAGTTTCTACTGTTAGATGCAACAGAAATTTTGCGGATTGGTCAATCCGTTCGCGAGATGTGGCAGTTTGGAGGTAAGAAACGCTTGAGAAACTCAAAATTTTCGCAGTTCTGATGCTCGAAACGAATAACTAGAACGGCCTAGGGGAAAAGTGCGCATACTGTTACAATCGGGCGAGTTTTTACTTTCAGAAGCAACAGAAATTTTGCGGATTGGTCAATCCGTTCGCGAGATATGGCAGTTTGGATATAAGAAACGCTTGAGAAACTCAAAATTTTCGCAGTTCTGATGCTCGAAACGAATGACCAGGACGGCCTAGGGGAGAAGTACGCATACCGTTGTAATCGGGCGAGTTTCTGCTTTCAGATGCAACAGAAATTTTGCGGATTGGTCAATCCGTTCGCGAGATATGGCCGTTTGGATGTAACAAACGCTTGAGAAACTCAAAATTTTCGCAGTTCTGATGCTCGAAACGAATAACTGGAACGGCCTAGGGGAAAAGTGCGCATACCGTTGTAATCGGGCGAGTTTCTACTTTCAGATGCAACAGAAATTTTGCGGATTGATCAACCCGTTCGCGAGATATGGCAGGTTGGAGATAAGAAACGCTTTAGAAACTCAAAATTTCCGCAGTTCTGATGCTCGAAACGAATAATTAGAACGGCCCAGGGGAAAAGTGCGCATACCGTTGTAATCGGGCGAGTTTCTACTTTCAAATGCAACAGAAATTTTGCGGATTGGTCGATCCGTTCGCGAGATATGGCAGTTTGGAAGTAAGAAACGCTTGAGGAACTCAAAATTTTCGCAGTTGTGATGCTCGAAACGAATAACTAGAACGTCCTAGGGGAAAACTACACATACCGTTGTAATCGGGCGAGTTTCTACTTTCAGATGCAACAGAAATTTTGCGGATTCATCAATCCGTTCGCGAGATATGGCAGTTTGGAGGTAAGAAACGCTTTAGAAACTCAAAATTTTCGCAGTTCTGATGCTCGAAACGAATAATTAGAACGGCCCAGGGGAAAAGTGCGCATACCGTTGTAATCGGGCGAGTTTCTACTTTCAAATGCAACAGAAATTTTGCGGATTGGTCGATCCGTTCGCGAGATATGGCAGTTTGGAAGTAAGAAACGCTTGAGGAACTCAAAATTTTCGCAGTTGTGATGCTCGAAACGAATAACTAGAACGTCCTAGGGGAAAACTACACATACCGTTGTAATCGGGCGAGTTTCTACTTTCAGATGCAACAGAAATTTTGCGGATTCATCAATCCGTTCGCGAGATATGGCAGTTTGGAGGTAAGAAACGCTTTAGAAACTCAAAATTTTCGCAGTTCTGATGCTCGAAACGAATAATTAGAACGGCCCAGGGGAAAAGTGCGCATACGGTTGTAATCGGGCGTGTTTCTACTTTCAAGTGCAACAGAAATTTTGCGGATTGGTCGATCCGTTCGCGAGATATGGCAGTTTGGAAGTAAGAAACGCTTGAGAAACTCAAAATTTTCGCAGTTCTGATGCTCGAAACGAATGACTAGAACGGCCTAGGGGAGAAGTTCGCATACCGTTGTAATCGGGCGAGTTTCTATTTTCAGATGCAACAGAAATTTGGCGGATTGATCAATCCGTTCGCGAGATATGGCAGTTTGGAGATAAGAAACGCTTTAGAAAATCAAAATTTTCGCAGTTCTGATGCTCGAAACGAATAACTAGAACGGCCCAGGGGAAAAGTGCGCATACCGTTGTAATCGGGCGAGTTTCTACTTTCAGATGCAACAGAAATTATGCGGATTGGTCAATCCGTTCGCGAGATATGGCAGTTTGGTGGTAAGAAACGCTTGAGGAAATCAAAATTTTCGCAGTTCTGATGCTCGAAACGAATAACTAGAACGTGCTAGGGGAAAACTACACATACCGTTGTAATCGGGCGAGTTTCTAATTTCAGATGCAACAGAAATTTTGCGGATTCATCAATCCGTTCGCGAGATATGGCAGTTTGGAGGTAAGAAACGCTTGAGAAACTCAAAATTTTCGCAGTTCTGATGCTCAAAACGAATAACTAGAACGGCCTAGGGGAAAAGTGCGCATACCGTTGTAATCGGGCGAGTTTCTACTTTCAAATGCAACAGAAATTTTGCGGATTGGTCGATCCGTTCGCGAGATATGGCAGTTTGGAAGTAAGAAACGCTTGAGAAACTCAAAATTTTCGCAGTTCTGATGCTCGAAACGAATGACTAGAACGGCCTAGGGGAGAAGAACGCATACGGTTGTAATCGGGCGAGTTTCTACTTTCAGATGCAACAGAAATTATGCGGATTGGTCAATCCGTTCGCGAGATATGGCAGTTTGGTGGTAAGAAACGCTTGAGGAACTCAAAATTTTCGCAGTTGTGATGCTCGAAACGAATAACTAGAACGTCCTAGGGGAAAACTACACATACCGTTGTAATCGGGCGAGTTTCTACTTTCAGATGCAACAGAAATTTTGCGGATTCATCAATCCGTTCGCGAGATATGGCAGTTTGGAGGTAAGAAACGCTTTAGAAACTCAAAATTTTCGCAGTTCTGATGCTCGAAACGAATAATTAGAACGGCCCAGGGGAAAAGTGCGCATACCGTTGTAATCGGGCGTGTTTCTACTTTCAAGTGCAACAGAAATTTTGCGGATTGGTCGATCCGTTCGCGAGATATGGCAGTTTGGAAGTAAGAAACGCTTGAGAAACTCAAAATTTTCGCAGTTCTGATGCTCGAAACGAATGACTAGAACGGCCTAGGGGAGAAGAACGCATACGGTTGTAATCGGGCGAGTTTCTACTTTCAGATGCAACAATAATTTTGCGGATTGATCAATCCGTTCGCGAGATATGGCAGTTCGGAGATAAGAAACGCTTGAGAAACTCAAAATTTTCGCAGTTCTGATGCTCGAAACGAATGACTAGAACGGCCTAGGGCAGAAGTACGCATACCGTTGTAATCGGGCGAGTTTCTATTTTCAGATGCAATAGAAATTTGGCGGATTGATCAATCCGTTCGCGAGATATGGCAGTATGGAGATAAGAAACGCTTTAGAAAATCAAAATTTTCGCAGTTCTGATGCTCGAAACGAATAACTAGAACGGCCCAGGGGAAAAGTGCGCATACCGTTGTAATCGGGCGAGTTTCTACTTTCAGATGCAACAGAAATTATGCGGATTGGTCAATCCGTTCGCGAGATATGGCAGTTTGGTGGTAAGAAACGCTTGAGGAAATCAAAATTTTCGCAGTTCTGATGCTCGAAACGAATAACTAGAACGTGCTAGGGGAAAACTACACATACCGTTGTAATCGGGCGAGTTTCTAATTTCAGATGCAACAGAAATTTTGCGGATTCATCAATCCGTTCGCGAGATATGGCAGTTTGGAGGTAAGAAACGCTTGAGAAACTCAAAATTTTCGCAGTTCTGATGCTCGAAACGAATAACTAGAACGGCCTAGGGGAAAAGTGCGCATACCGTTGTAATCGGGCGAGTTTCTAATTTCAGATGCAACAGAAATTTTGCGGATTCATCAATCCGTTCGCGAGATATGGCAGTTTGGAGGTAAGAAACGCTTTAGAAACTCAAAATTTTCGCAGTTCTGATGCTCGAAACGAATAATTAGAACGGCCCAGGGGAAAAGTGCGCATACCGTTGTAATCGGGCGAGTTTCTACTTTCAAATGCAACAGAAATTTTGCGGATTGGTCGATCCGTTCGCGAGATATGGCAGTTTGGAAGTAAGAAACGCTTGAGAAACTCAAAATTTTCGCAGTTCTGATGCTCGAAACGAATGACTAGAACGGCCTAGGGGAGAAGAACGCATACGGTTGTAATCGGGCGAGTTTCTACTTTCAGATGCAACAGAAATTTTGCGGATTGGTCGATCCGTTCGCGAGATATGGCAGTTTGGAAGTAAGAAACGCTTGAGAAACTCAAAATTTTCGCAGTTCTGATGCTCGAAACGAATGACTAGAACGGCCTAGGGGAGAAGTACGCATACCGTTGTAATCGGGCGAGTTTCTACTTTCAAATGCAACAGAAATTTTGCGGATTGGTCAATCCGTTCGCGAGATATGGCAGTTTGGAGGTAAGAAACGCTTGAGAAACTCAAAATTTTCGCAGTTCTGATGCTCGAAACGAATAACTAGAACGGCCTAGGGGAAAAGTGCGCATACCGTTGTAATCGGGCGAGTTTCTACTTACAGATGCAACAGAAATTTTGCGGATCGGTCAATCCGTTCGCGAGATATGGCAGTTTGGATGTAAGAAACGCTTGAGAAACTCAAAGTTTTCGCAGTTCTGATGCTCGAAACGAATGACTAGAACGGCCTAGGGGAGAAGTACGCATACCGTTGTAATCGGGCGAGTTTCTACTTTCAAATGCAACAGAAATTTTGCGGATTGGTCAATCCGTTCGCGAGATATGGCAGTTTGGAGGTAAGAAACGCTTGAGAAACTCAAAGTTTTCGCAGTTCTGATGCTCGAAACGAATAACTAGAACGGCCTAGGGGAAGAGTACGCATACCGTTGTAATCGGGCGAGTTTCTACTTTCAGATGCAACAGAAGTTTTGCGGATCGGTCAATCCGTTCGCGAGATATGGCAGTTTGGATGTAAGAAACGCTTGAGAAACTCAAAATTTTCGCAGTTCTGATGCTCGAAACGAATAACTGGAACGGCCTAGGGGAAAACTACACATACCGCTGTAATCGGGCGAGTCTCTACTTTCAGATGCAACAGAAATTTTTCGAATTGGTCAATCCGTTCGCGAGATATGGCAGTTTGGAGGTAAGAAACGCTTGAGAAACTCAAAATTTTCCCAGTTCTGATGCTCGAAACGAATGACTAGAACGGCCTAGGGGAGAAGAACGCATACCGTTGTAATCGGGCGAGTTTCTACTTTCAGATGCAACAGAAATTTTGCGGATTGGTCAATCCGTTCGCGAGATATGGCAGTTTGGAGATAAGAAACGCTTGAGAAACTCAAAATTTTCGCATTTCTGATGCTCGAAACGAATGACTAGGTCGGCCTAGGGGAGAAGTACGCATACCGTTGTAATCGGGCGAGTTTCTACTTTCAGATGCAACAGAAATTTTGCGGATTGGTCAATCCGTTCGCGAGATATGGCCGTTTGGATGTAAGAAACGCTTTAGAAACTCAAAATTTTCGCAGTTCTGATGCTCGAAACGAATAACTAGAACGGCCCAGGGGAAAAGTGCGCATACCGTTGTAATCGGGCGAGTTTCTACTTTCAAATGCAACAGAAATTTTGCGGATTCGTCAATGCGTTCGCGAGATATGGCAGTATGGAGGTAAGAAACGCTTGAGAAACTCAAAATTTTCGCAGTTCTGATGCTCGAAACGAATAACTAGAACGGCCTAGGGGAAAAGTACGCATACCGTTGTAATCGGGCGAGTTTCTACTTTCAGATGCAACAGAAATTTTGCGGATTGGTCAATCCGTTCGCAAGATATGGCAGTTTGGATGTAAGAAACGCTTGAGAAACTCAAAGTTTTCGCAGTTCTGATTCTCGAAACGAATAACTAGAACGGCCTAGGGGAAAACTACACGCACCGTTGTAATCGGGCGAGTTTCTACTTTCAGATGCAACAGAAATTTTGCGGATTGGTCAATCCGTTCGCAAGATATGGCAGTTTGGATGTAAGAAACGCTTGAGAAACTCAAAGTTTTCGCAGTTCTGATTCTCGAAACGAATAACTAGAACGGCCTAGGGGAAAACTACACGCACCGTTGTAATCGGGCGAGTTTCTACTTTCAGATGGAACAGAAATTTTGCGGATTGATCAATCCGTTCGCGAGATATGGCAGTTTGGAGATAAGAAACGCTTGAGGAACTCAAAATTTTCGCAGTTCCGATGCTCGAAACGAGTAACTAGAACGGCCTAGGGGAAAAGTACGCATACCGTTGTAATCGGTCGAGTTTCTACTTTCAGATGCAACAGAAATTTTGCGGATTGATCAACCTGTTCGCGAGATATGGCAGTTTGGAGATAAGAAACGCTTTAGAAACTCAAAATTTTCGCAGTTCTGGTGCTCGAAACGAATAATTAGAACGGCCCAGGGGAAAAGTGCGCATACCGTTGTAATCGGGCGAGTTTCTACTTTCAAATGCAACAGAAATTTTGCGGATTGGTCGATCCGTTCGCGAGATATGGCAGTTTGGATGTAAGAAACGCTTGAGAAACTCAAAGTTTTCGCAGTTCTGATTCTCGAAACGAATAACTAGAACGGCCTAGGGGAAAACTACACGCACCGTTGTAATCGGGCGAGTTTCTACTTTCAGATGGAACAGAAATTTTGCGGATTGATCAATCCGTTCGCGAGTTATGGCAGTTTGGAGATAAGAAACGCTTGAGGAACTCAAAATTTTCGCAGTTCCGATGCTCGAAACGAGTAACTAGAACGGCCTAGGGGAAAAGTACGCATACCGTTGTAATCGGTCGAGTTTCTACTTTCAGATGCAACAGAAATTTTGCGGATTGATCAACCTGTTCGCGAGATATGGCAGTTTGGAGATAAGAAACGCTTTAGAAACTCAAAATTTTCGCAGTTCTGGTGCTCGAAACGAATAATTAGAACGGCCCAGGGGAAAAGTGCGTATACCATTGTAATCGGGCGAGTTTCTACTTTCAAATGCAACAGAAATTTTGCGGATTGGTCGATCCGTTCGCGAGATATGGCAGTTTGGAAGTAAGAAACGCTTGAGAAACTCAAAATTTTCGCAGTTCTGATGCTCGAAACGAGTGACTAGAACGGCCTAGGGGAGAGGTACGCATACCGTTGTAATCGGGCGAGTTTCTACTGTTAGATGCAACAGAAATTTTGCGGATTGGTCAATCCGTTCGCGAGATGTGGCAGTTTGGAGGTAAGAAACGCTTGAGAAACTCAAAATTTTCGCAGTTCTGATGCTCGAAACGAATAACTAGAACGGCCTAGGGGAGAAGAACGCATACGGTTGTAATCGGGCGAGTTTCTACTTTCAGATGCAACAGAAATTTTGCGGATTGGTCAATCCGTTCGCGAGATATGGCAGTTTGGATATAAGAAACGCTTGAGAAACTCAAAATTTTCGCAGTTCTGATGCTCGAAACGAATGACTAGGACGGCCTAGGGGAGAAGTACGCATACCGTTGTAATCGGGCGAGTTTCTGCTTTCAGATGCAACAGAAATTTTGCGGATTGGTCAATCCGTTCGCGAGATATGGCCGTTTGGATGTAACAAACGCTTGAGAAACTCAAAATTTTCGCAGTTCTGATGCTCGAAACGAATAACTGGAACGGCCTAGGGGAAAAGTGCGCATACCGTTGTAATCGGGCGAGTTTCTACTTTCAAATGCAGCAGAAATTTTGCGGATTGGTCGATCCGTTCGCGAGATATGGCAGTTTGGAAGTAAGAAACGCTTGAGAAACTCAAAATTTTCGCAGTTCTGATGCTCGAAACGAATGACTAGAAAGGCCTAGGGGAGAAGAACGCATACGGTTGTAATCGGGCGAGTTTCTACTTTCAGATGCAACAATAATTTTGCGGATTGATCAATCCGTTCGCGAGATATGGCAGTTCGGAGATAAGAAACGCTTGAGAAACTCAAAATTTTCGCAGTTCTGATGCTCGAAACGAATGACTAGAACGGCCTAGGGGAGAAGTACGCATACCGTTGTAATCGGGCGAGTTTCTACTTTCAAATGCAACAGAAATTTTGCGGATTGGTCAATCCGTTCGCGAGATATGGCAGTTTGGAGGTAAGAAACGCTTGAGAAACTCAAAATTTTCGCAGTTCTGATGCTCGAAACGAATAACTAGAACGGCCTAGGGGAAAAGTGCGCATACCGTTGTAATCGGGCGAGTTTCTACTTACAGATGCAACAGAAATTTTGCGGATCGGTCAATCCGTTCGCGAGATATTGCAGTTTGGATGTAAGAAACGCTTGAGAAACTCAAAGTTTTCGCAGTTCTGATGCTCGAAACGAATAACTAGAACGGCCTAGGGGAAGAGTACGCATACCGTTGTAATCGGGCGAGTTTCTACTTTCAGATGCAACAGAAATTATGCGGATTGGTCAATCCGTTCGCGAGATATGGCAGTTTGGTGGTAAGAAACGCTTGAGGAACTCAAAATTTTCGCAGTTCTGATGCTCGAAACGAATAACTATAACGTCCTAGGGGAAAACTACACATACCGTTGTAATCGGGCGAGTTTCTACTCTCAGATGCAACAGAAATTTTGCGGATTCATCAATCCGTTCGCGAGATATGGCAGTTTGGAGGTAAGAAACGCTTTA
Source organism: Ptiloglossa arizonensis (assembly GCF_051014685.1). Lineage (NCBI taxonomy): Eukaryota > Metazoa > Arthropoda > Insecta > Hymenoptera > Colletidae > Ptiloglossa > Ptiloglossa arizonensis. The sequence continues at coordinate 178,611 of NC_135048.1, forward strand.
GAAACTCAAAATTTTCGCTGTTCCGATGCTCGAAACGAATAACTAGAACGGCCTAGGGGAAGAGTACGCATACCGTTGTAATCGGGCGAGTTTCTACTTTCAGATGCAACAGAAGTTTTGCGGATCGGTCAATCCGTTCGCGAGATATGGCAGTTTGGATGTAAGAAACGCTTGAGAAACTCAAAATTTTCGCAGTTCTGATGCTCGAAACGAATAACTGGAACGGCCTAGGGGAAAACTACACATACCGCTGTAATCGGGCGAGTCTCTACTTTCAGATGCAACAGAAATTTTTCGAATTGGTCAATCCGTTCGCGAGATATGGCAGTTTGGAGGTAAGAAACGCTTGAGAAACTCAAAATTTTCCCAGTTCTGATGCTCGAAACGAATGACTAGAACGGCCTAGGGGAGAAGAACGCATACCGTTGTAATCGGGCGAGTTTCTACTTTCAGATGCAACAGAAATTTTGCGGATTGGTCAATCCGTTCGCGAGATATGGCAGTTTGGAGATAAGAAACGCTTGAGAAACTCAAAATTTTCGCATTTCTGATGCTCGAAACGAATGACTAGGTCGGCCTAGGGGAGAAGTACGCATACCGTTGTAATCGGGCGAGTTTCTACTTTCAGATGCAACAGAAATTTTGCGGATTGGTCAATCCGTTCGCGAGATATGGCCGTTTGGATGTAAGAAACGCTTTAGAAACTCAAAATTTTCGCAGTTCTGATGCTCGAAACGAATAACTAGAACGGCCCAGGGGAAAAGTGCGCATACCGTTGTAATCGGGCGAGTTTCTACTTTCAAATGCAACAGAAATTTTGCGGATTCGTCAATGCGTTCGCGAGATATGGCAGTATGGAGGTAAGAAACGCTTGAGAAACTCAAAATTTTCGCAGTTCTGATGCTCGAAACGAATAACTAGAACGGCCTAGGGGAAAAGTACGCATACCGTTGTAATCGGGCGAGTTTCTACTTTCAGATGCAACAGAAATTTTGCGGATTGGTCAATCCGTTCGCAAGATATGGCAGTTTGGATGTAAGAAACGCTTGAGAAACTCAAAGTTTTCGCAGTTCTGATGCTCGAAACGAATAACTAGAACGGCCTAGGGGAAGAGTACGCATACCGTTGTAATCGGGCGAGTTTCTACTTTCAGATGCAACAGAAGTTTTGCGGATCGGTCAATCCGTTCGCGAGATATGGCAGTTTGGATGTAAGAAACGCTTGAGAAACTCAAAATTTTCGCAGTTCTGATGCTCGAAACGAATAACTGGAACGGCCTAGGGGAAAACTACACATACGGCTGTAATCGGGCGAGTCTCTACTTTCAGATGCAACAGAAATTTTTCGAATTGGTCAATCCGTTCGCGACATATGGCAGTTTGGAGGTAAGAAACGCTTGAGAAACTCAAAATTTTCCCAGTTCTGATGCTCGAAACGAATGACTAGAACGGCCTAGGGGAGAAGAACGCATACCGTTGTAATCGGGCGAGTTTCTACTTTTAGATGCAACAGAAATTTTGCGGATTGGTCAATCCGTTCGCGAGATATGGCAGTTTGGAGATAAGAAACGCTTGAGAAACTCAAAATTTTCGCATTTCTGATGCTCGAAACGAATGACTAGGTCGGCCTAGGGGAGAAGTACGCATACCGTTGTAATCGGGCGAGTTTCTACTTTCAGATGCAACAGAAATTTTGCGGATTGGTCAATCCGTTCGCGAGATATGGCCGTTTGGATGTAAGAAACGCTTTAGAAACTCAAAATTTTCGCAGTTCTGATGCTCGAAACGAATAACTAGAACGGCCCAGGGGAAAAGTGCGCATACCGTTGTAATCGGGCGAGTTTCTACTTTCAAATGCAACAGAAATTTTGCGGATTCGTCAATGCGTTCGCGAGATATGGCAGTATGGAGGTAAGAAACGCTTGAGAAACTCAAAATTTTCGCAGTTCTGATGCTCGAAACGAATAACTAGAACGGCCTAGGGGAAAAGTACGCATACCGTTGTAATCGGGCGAGTTTCTACTTTCAGATGCAACAGAAATTTTGCGGATTGGTCAATCCGTTCGCAAGATATGGCAGTTTGGATGTAAGAAACGCTTGAGAAACTCAAAGTTTTCGCAGTTCTGATTCTCGAAACGAATAACTAGAACGGCCTAGGGGAAAACTACACGCACCGTTGTAATCGGGCGAGTTTCTACTTTCAGATGCAACAGAAATTTTGCGGATTGATCAATCCGTTCGCGAGATATGGCAGTTTGGAGATAAGAAACGCTTGAGAAACTCAAAATTTTCGCAGTTCCGATGCTCGAAACGAGTAACTAGAACGGCCTAGGGGAAAAGTACGCATACCGTTGTAATCGGGCGAGTTTCTACTTTCAGATGCAACAGAAATTTTGCGGATTGGTCAATCCGTTCGCAAGATATGGCAGTTTGGAGGTAAGAAACGCTTGAGAAACTCAAAATTTTCGCAGTTCTGATGCTCGAAACGAATAACTAGAACGGCCTAGGGGAAAAGTACGCATACCGTTGTAATCGGGCGAGTTTCTACTTTCAGATGCAACAGAAATTTTGCGGATTGGTCAATCCGTTCGCAAGATATGGCAGTTTGGATGTAAGAAACGCTTGAGAAACTCAAAGTTTTCGCAGTTCTGATTCTCGAAACGAATAACTAGAACGGCCTAGGGGAAAACTACACGCACCGTTGTAATCGGGCGAGTTTCTACTTTCAGATGGAACAGAAATTTTGCGGATTGATCAATCCGTTCGCGAGATATGGCAGTTTGGAGATAAGAAACGCTTGAGGAACTCAAAATTTTCGCAGTTCCGATGCTCGAAACGAGTAACTAGAACGGCCTAGGGGAAAAGTACGCATACCGTTGTAATCGGTCGAGTTTCTACTTTCAGATGCAACAGAAATTTTGCGGATTGATCAACCTGTTCGCGAGATATGGCAGTTTGGAGATAAGAAACGCTTTAGAAACTCAAAATTTTCGCAGTTCTGATGCTCGAAACGAATAACTAGAACGGCCTAGGGGAAAAGTACGCATACCGTTGTAATCGGGCGAGTTTCTACTTTCAGATGCAACAGAAATTTTGCGGATTGGTCAATCCGTTCGCAAGATATGGCAGTTTGGATGTAAGAAACGCTTGAGAAACTCAAAGTTTTCGCAGTTCTGATTCTCGAAACGAATAACTAGAACGGCCTAGGGGAAAACTACACGCACCGTTGTAATCGGGCGAGTTTCTACTTTCAGATGCAACAGAAATTTTGCGGATTGATCAATCCGTTCGCGAGATATGGCAGTTTGGAGATAAGAAACGCTTGAGAAACTCAAAATTTTCGCAGTTCCGATGCTCGAAACGAGTAACTAGAACGGCCTAGGGGAAAAGTACGCATACCGTTGTAATCGGGCGAGTTTCTACTTTCAGATGCAACAGAAATTTTGCGGATTGGTCAATCCGTTCGCAAGATATGGCAGTTTGGAGGTAAGAAACGCTTGAGAAACTCAAAATTTTCGCAGTTCTGATGCTCGAAACGAATAACTAGAACGGCCTAGGGGAAAAGTACGCATACCGTTGTAATCGGGCGAGTTTCTACTTTCAGATGCAACAGAAATTTTGCGGATTGGTCAATCCGTTCGCAAGATATGGCAGTTTGGATGTAAGAAACGCTTGAGAAACTCAAAGTTTTCGCAGTTCTGATTCTCGAAACGAATAACTAGAACGGCCTAGGGGAAAACTACACGCACCGTTGTAATCGGGCGAGTTTCTACTTTCAGATGGAACAGAAATTTTGCGGATTGATCAATCCGTTCGCGAGATATGGCAGTTTGGAGATAAGAAACGCTTGAGGAACTCAAAATTTTCGCAGTTCCGATGCTCGAAACGAGTAACTAGAACGGCCTAGGGGAAAAGTACGCATACCGTTGTAATCGGTCGAGTTTCTACTTTCAGATGCAACAGAAATTTTGCGGATTGATCAACCTGTTCGCGAGATATGGCAGTTTGGAGATAAGAAACGCTTTAGAAACTCAAAATTTTCGCAGTTCTGGTGCTCGAAACGAATAATTAGAACGGCCCAGGGGAAAAGTGCGCATACCGTTGTAATCGGGCGAGTTTCTACTTTCAAATGCAACAGAAATTTTGCGGATTGGTCGATCCGTTCGCGAGATATGGCAGTTTGGATGTAAGAAACGCTTGAGAAACTCAAAGTTTTCGCAGTTCTGATTCTCGAAACGAATAACTAGAACGGCCTAGGGGAAAACTACACGCACCGTTGTAATCGGGCGAGTTTCTACTTTCAGATGGAACAGAAATTTTGCGGATTGATCAATCCGTTCGCGAGTTATGGCAGTTTGGAGATAAGAAACGCTTGAGGAACTCAAAATTTTCGCAGTTCCGATGCTCGAAACGAGTAACTAGAACGGCCTAGGGGAAAAGTACGCATACCGTTGTAATCGGTCGAGTTTCTACTTTCAGATGCAACAGAAATTTTGCGGATTGATCAACCTGTTCGCGAGATATGGCAGTTTGGAGATAAGAAACGCTTTAGAAACTCAAAATTTTCGCAGTTCTGGTGCTCGAAACGAATAATTAGAACGGCCCAGGGGAAAAGTGCGTATACCATTGTAATCGGGCGAGTTTCTACTTTCAAATGCAACAGAAATTTTGCGGATTGGTCGATCCGTTCGCGAGATATGGCAGTTTGGAAGTAAGAAACGCTTGAGAAACTCAAAATTTTCGCAGTTCTGAAGCTCGAAACGAGTGACTAGAACGGCCTAGGGGAGAGGTACGCATACCGTTGTAATCGGGCGAGTTTCTACTGTTAGATGCAACAGAAATTTTGCGGATTGGTCAATCCGTTCGCGAGATGTGGCAGTTTGGAGGTAAGAAACGCTTGAGAAACTCAAAATTTCCGCAGTTCTGATGCTCGAAACGAATAACTAGAACGGCCTAGGGGAGAAGAACGCATACGGTTGTAATCGGGCGAGTTTCTACTTTCAGATGCAACAGAAATTTTGCGGATTGGTCAATCCGTTCGCGAGATATGGCAGTTTGGATATAAGAAACGCTTGAGAAACTCAAAATTTTCGCAGTTCTGATGCTCGAAACGAATGACTAGGACGGCCTAGGGGAGAAGTACGCATACCGTTGTAATCGGGCGAGTTTCTGCTTTCAGATGCAACAGAAATTTTGCGGATTGGTCAATCCGTTCGCGAGATATGGCCGTTTGGATGTAACAAACGCTTGAGAAACTCAAAATTTTCGCAGTTCTGATGCTCGAAACGAATAACTGGAACGGCCTAGGGGAAAAGTGCGCATACCGTTGTAATCGGGCGAGTTTCTACTTTCAAATGCAGCAGAAATTTTGCGGATTGGTCGATCCGTTCGCGAGATATGGCAGTTTGGAAGTAAGAAACGCTTGAGAAACTCAAAATTTTCGCAGTTCTGATGCTCGAAACGAATGACTAGAAAGGCCTAGGGGAGAAGAACGCATACGGTTGTAATCGGGCGAGCTTCTACTTTCAGATGCAACAATAATTTTGCGGATTGATCAATCCGTTCGCGAGATATGGCAGTTCGGAGATAAGAAACGCTTGAGAAACTCAAAATTTTCGCAGTTCTGATGCTCGAAACGAATGACTAGAACGGCCTAGGGGAGAAGTACGCATACCGTTGTAATCGGGCGAGTTTCTACTTTCAAATGCAACAGAAATTTTGCGGATTGGTCAATCCGTTCGCGAGATATGGCAGTTTGGAGGTAAGAAACGCTTGAGAAACTCAAAATTTTCGCAGTTCTGATGCTCGAAACGAATAACTAGAACGGCCTAGGGGAAAAGTGCGCATACCGTTGTAATCGGGCGAGTTTCTACTTACAGATGCAACAGAAATTTTGCGGATCGGTCAATCCGTTCGCGAGATATGGCAGTTTGGATGTAAGAAACGCTTGAGAAACTCAAAGTTTTCGCAGTTCTGATGCTCGAAACGAATAACTAGAACGGCCTAGGGGAAGAGTACGCATACCGTTGTAATCGGGCGAGTTTCTACTTTCAGATGCAACAGAAATTATGCGGATTGGTCAATCCGTTCGCGAGATATGGCAGTTTGGTGGTAAGAAACGCTTGAGGAACTCAAAATTTTCGCAGTTCTGATGCTCGAAACGAATAACTAGAACGTCCTAGGGGAAAACTACACATACCGTTGTAATCGGGCGAGTTTCTACTCTCAGATGCAACAGAAATTTTGCGGATTCATCAATCCGTTCGCGAGATATGGCAGTTTGGAGGTAAGAAACGCTTTAGAAACTCAAAATTTTCGCTGTTCCGATGCTCGAAACGAATAACTAGAACGGCCTAGGGGAAGAGTACGCATACCGTTGTAATCGGGCGAGTTTCTACTTTCAGATGCAACAGAAGTTTTGCGGATCGGTCAATCCGTTCGCGAGATATGGCAGTTTGGATGTAAGAAACGCTTGAGAAACTCAAAATTTTCGCAGTTCTGATGCTCGAAACGAATAACTGGAACGGCCTAGGGGAAAACTACACATACCGCTGTAATCGGGCGAGTCTCTACTTTCAGATGCAACAGAAATTTTTCGAATTGGTCAATCCGTTCGCGAGATATGGCAGTTTGGAGGTAAGAAACGCTTGAGAAACTCAAAATTTTCCCAGTTCTGATGCTCGAAACGAATGACTAGAACGGCCTAGGGGAGAAGAACGCATACCGTTGTAATCGGGCGAGTTTCTACTTTCAGATGCAACAGAAATTTTGCGGATTGGTCAATCCGTTCGCGAGATATGGCAGTTTGGAGATAAGAAACGCTTGAGAAACTCAAAATTTTCGCATTTCTGATGCTCGAAACGAATGACTAGGTCGGCCTAGGGGAGAAGTACGCATACCGTTGTAATCGGGCGAGTTTCTACTTTCAGATGCAACAGAAATTTTGCGGATTGGTCAATCCGTTCGCGAGATATGGCCGTTTGGATGTAAGAAACGCTTTAGAAACTCAAAATTTTCGCAGTTCTGATGCTCGAAACGAATAACTAGAACGGCCCAGGAGAAAAGTGCGCATACCGTTGTAATCGGGCGAGTTTCTACTTTCAAATGCAACAGAAATTTTGCGGATTCGTCAATGCGTTCGCGAGATATGGCAGTATGGAGGTAAGAAACGCTTGAGAAACTCAAAATTTTCGCAGTTCTGATGCTCGAAACGAATAACTAGAACGGCCTAGGGGAAAAGTACGCATACCGTTGTAATCGGGCGAGTTTCTACTTTCAGATGCAACAGAAATTTTGCGGATTGGTCAATCCGTTCGCAAGATATGGCAGTTTGGATGTAAGAAACGCTTGAGAAACTCAAAGTTTTCGCAGTTCTGATTCTCGAAACGAATAACTAGAACGGCCTAGGGGAAAACTACACGCACCGTTGTAATCGGGCGAGTTTCTACTTTCAGATGCAACAGAAATTTTGCGGATTGATCAATCCGTTCGCGAGATATGGCAGTTTGGAGATAAGAAACGCTTGAGAAACTCAAAATTTTCGCAGTTCCGATGCTCGAAACGAGTAACTAGAACGGCCTAGGGGAAAAGTACGCATACCGTTGTAATCGGGCGAGTTTCTACTTTCAGATGCAACAGAAATTTTGCGGATTGGTCAATCCGTTCGCAAGATATGGCAGTTTGGATGTAAGAAACGCTTGAGAAACTCAAAGTTTTCGCAGTTCTGATTCTCGAAACGAATAACTAGAACGGCCTAGGGGAAAACTACACGCACCGTTGTAATCGGGCGAGTTTCTACTTTCAGATGGAACAGAAATTTTGCGGATTGATCAATCCGTTCGCGAGATATGGCAGTTTGGAGATAAGAAACGCTTGAGGAACTCAAAATTTTCGCAGTTCCGATGCTCGAAACGAGTAACTAGAACGGCCTAGGGGAAAAGTACGCATACCGTTGTAATCGGTCGAGTTTCTACTTTCAGATGCAACAGAAATTTTGCGGATTGATCAACCTGTTCGCGAGATATGGCAGTTTGGAGATAAGAAACGCTTTAGAAACTCAAAATTTTCGCAGTTCTGGTGCTCGAAACGAATAATTAGAACGGCCCAGGGGAAAAGTGCGCATACCATTGTAATCGGGCGAGTTTCTACTTTCAAATGCAACAGAAATTTTGCGGATTGGTCGATCCGTTCGCGAGATATGGCAGTTTGGAAGTAAGAAACGCTTGAGAAACTCAAAATTTTCGCAGTTCTGATGCTCGAAACGAATGACTAGAACGGCCTAGGGGAGAAGAAAGCACACGGTTGTAATCGGGCGAGTTTCTACTTTCAAATGCAACAGAAATTTTGCGGATTGGTCAATGCGTTCGCGAGATATGGCAGTTTGGAGGTAAGAAACGCTTGAGAAACTCAAAATTTTCGCAGTTCTGATGCTCGAAACGAATAACTAGGACGGCCTAGGGGAAAAGTGCGCATACCGTTGTAATCGGGCGAGTCTCTACTTTCAGATGCAACAGAAATTTTGCGGATTGGTCGATCCATTCGCGAGATATGGCAGTTTGGAAGTAAGAAACGCTTGAGAAACTCAAAATTTTCGCAGTTCTGATGCTCGAAACGAGTGACTAGAACGGCCTAGGGGAGAGGTACGCATACCGTTGTAATCGGGCGAGTTTCTACTGTTAGATGCAACAGAAATTTTGCGGATTGGTCAATCCGTTCGCGAGATGTGGCAGTTTGGAGGTAAGAAACGCTTGAGAAACTCAAAATTTTCGCAGTTCTGATGCTCGAAACGAATAACTAGAACGGCCTAGGGGAAAAGTGCGCATACTGTTACAATCGGGCGAGTTTTTACTTTCAGAAGCAACAGAAATTTTGCGGATTGGTCAATCCGTTCGCGAGATATGGCAGTTTGGATATAAGAAACGCTTGAGAAACTCAAAATTTTCGCAGTTCTGATGCTCGAAACGAATGACTAGGACGGCCTAGGGGAGAAGTACGCATACCGTTGTAATCGGGCGAGTTTCTGCTTTCAGATGCAACAGAAATTTTGCGGATTGGTCAATCCGTTCGCGAGATATGGCCGTTTGGATGTAACAAACGCTTGAGAAACTCAAAATTTTCGCAGTTCTGATGCTCGAAACGAATAACTGGAACGGCCCAGGGGAAAAGTGCGCATACCGTTGTAATCGGGCGAGTTTCTACTTTCAAATGCAACAGAAATTTTGCGGATTGGTCGATCCGTTCGCGAGATATGGCAGTTTGGAAGTAAGAAACGCTTGAGAAACTCAAAATTTTCGCAGTTCTGATGCTCGAAACGAATGACCAGAAAGGCCTAGGGGAGAAGAACGCATACGGTTGTAATCGGGCGAGTTTCTACTTTCAGATGCAACAATAATTTTGCGGATTGATCAATCCGTTCGCGAGATATGGCAGTTCGGAGATAAGAAACGCTTGAGAAACTCAAAATTTTCGCAGTTCTGATGCTCGAAACGAATGACTAGAACGGCCTAGGGGAGAAGAACGCATACGGTTGTAATCGGGCGAGTTTCTACTTTCAGATGCAACAATAATTTTGCGGATTGATCAATCCGTTCGCGAGATATGGCAGTTCGGAGATAAGAAACGCTTGAGAAACTCAAAATTTTCGCAGTTCTGATGCTCGAAACGAATGACTAGAACGGCCTAGGGGAGAAGTGCGCATACCGTTGTAATCGGGCGAGTTTCTACTTTCAGATGCAACAGAAATTATGCGGATTGGTCAATCCGTTCGCGAGATATGGCAGTTTGGTGGTAAGAAACGCTTGAGGAAATCAAAATTTTCGCAGTTCTGATGCTCGAAACGAATAACTAGAACGTCCTAGGGGAAAACTACACATACCGTTGTAATCGGGCGAGTTTCTAATTTCAGATGCAACAGAAATTTTGCGGATTCATCAATCCGTTCGCGAGATATGGCAGTTTGGAGGTAAGAAACGCTTGAGAAACTCAAAATTTTCGCAGTTCTGATGCTCGAAACGAATAACTAGAACGGCCTAGGGGAAATGTGCGCATACCGTTGTACTCGGGCGAGTTTCTAATTTCAGATGCAACAGAAATTTTGCGGATTCATCAATCCGTTCGCGAGATATGGCAGTTTGGAGGTAAGAAACGCTTTAGAAACTCAAAATTTTCGCAGTTCTGATGCTCGAAACGAATAATTAGAACGGCCCAGGGGAAAAGTGCGCATACCGTTGTAATCGGGCGAGTTTCTACTTTCAAATGCAACAGAAATTTTGCGGATTGGTCGATCCGTTCGCGAGATATGGCAGTTTGGAAGTAAGAAACGCTTGAGAAACTCAAAATTTTCGCAGTTCTGATGCTCGAAACGAATGACTAGAACGGCCTAGGGGCGAAGAACGCATACGGTTGTAATCGGGCGAGTTTCTACTTTCAGATGCAACAATAATTTTGCGGATTGATCAATCCGTTCGCGAGATATGGCAGTTCGGAGATAAGAAACGCTTGAGAAACTCAAAATTTTCGCAGTTCTGATGCTCGAAACGAATGACTAGAACGGCCTAGGGGAGAAGTGCGCATACCGTTGTAATCGGGCGAGTTTCTACTTTCAGATGCAACAGAAATTATGCGGATTGGTCAATCCGTTCGCGAGATATGGCAGTTTGGTGGTAAGAAACGCTTGAGGAAATCAAAATTTTCGCAGTTCTGATGCTCGAAACGAATAACTAGAACGTCCTAGGGGAAAACTACACATACCGTTGTAATCGGGCGAGTTTCTAATTTCAGATGCAACAGAAATCTTGCGGATTCATCAATCCGTTCGCGAGATATGGCAGTTTGGAGGTAAGAAACGCTTGAGAAACTCAAAATTTTCGCAGTTCTGATGCTCGAAACGAATAACTAGAACGGCCTAGGGGAAAAGTGCGCATACCGTTGTAATCGGGCGAGTTTCTAATTTCAGATGCAACAGAAATTTTGCGGATTCATCAATCCGTTCGCGAGATATGGCAGTTTGGAGGTAAGAAACGCTTTAGAAACTCAAAATTTTCGCAGTTCCGATGCTCGAAACGAGTAACTAGAACGGCCTAGGGGAAAAGTACGCATACCGTTGTAATCGGTCGAGTTTCTACTTTCAGATGCAACAGAAATTTTGCGGATTGGTCAATCCGTTCGCAAGATATGGCAGTTTGGAGGTAAGAAACGCTTGAGAAACTCAAAATTTTCGCAGTTCTGATGCTCGAAACGAATAACTAGAACGGCCTAGGGGAAAAGTACGCATACCGTTGTAATCGGGCGAGTTTCTACTTTCAGATGCAACAGAAATTTTGCGGATTGGTCAATCCGTTCGCAAGATATGGCAGTTTGGATGTAAGAAACGCTTGAGAAACTCAAAGTTTTCGCAGTTCTGATTCTCGAAACGAATAACTAGAACGGCCTAGGGGAAAACTACACGCACCGTTGTAATCGGGCGAGTTTCTACTTTCAGATGGAACAGAAATTTTGCGGATTGATCAATCCGTTCGCGAGATATGGCAGTTTGGAGATAAGAAACGCTTGAGGAACTCAAAATTTTCGCAGTTCCGATGCTCGAAACGAGTAACTAGAACGGCCTAGGGGAAAAGTACGCATACCGTTGTAATCGGTCGAGTTTCTACTTTCAGATGCAACAGAAATTTTGCGGATTGATCAACCTGTTCGCGAGATATGGCAGTTCGGAGATAAGAAACGCTTTAGAAACTCAAAATTTTCGCAGTTCTGATGCTCGAAACGAATGACTAGAACGGCCTAGGGGAGAAGTGCGCATACCGTTGTAATCGGGCGAGTTTCTACTTTCAGATGCAACAGAAATTATGCGGATTGGTCAATCCGTTCGCGAGATATGGCAGTTTGGTGGTAAGAAACGCTTGAGGAAATCAAAATTTACGCAGTTCTGATGCTCGAAACGAATAACTAGAACGTCCTAGGGGAAAACTACACATACCGTTGTAATCGGGCGAGTTTCTACTTTTAGATGCAACAGAAATTATGCGGATTGGTCAATCCGTTCGCGAGATATGGCAGTTTGGAAGTAAGAAACGCTTGAGGAACTCAAAATTTTCGCAGTTCTGATGCTCGAAACGAATGACTAGAACGGCCTAGGGGAGAAGTACGCATACCGTTGTAATCGGGCGAGTTTCTACTTTCAGATGAAACAGAAATTTTGCGGATTGATCAATCCGTTCGCGAGATATGGTAGTTTGGAGATAAGAAACGCTTGAGAAACTCAAAATTTTCGCAGTTCTGATGCTCGAAACGAGTGACTAGAACGGTCTAGGGGAAAAGTGCGCATACCGTTGTAATCGGGCGAGTTTCTACTTTCAGATGCAACAGAAATTATGCGGATTGGTCAATCCGTTCGCGAGATATGTCAGTTTGGAGGTAAGAAACGCTTGAGGAACTCAAAATTTTCGCAGTTCTGATGCTCGCAACGAATAACTAGAACGGCCCAGGGGAACAGTGCGCATACCGTTGTAATCGGGCGAATTTCTACTTTCAAATGCAACAGAAATTTTGCGGATTGGTCAATCCGTTCGCGAGATATGGCAGTTTGGATGTAACAAACGCTTGAGAAACTCAAAATTTTCGCAGTTCTGATGCTCGAAAGGAATAACTGGAACGGCCTAGGGGAAAACAACACATACCGTTGTAATCGGGCGAGTCTCTACTGTCAGATGCAACAGAAATTTTACGGATTGGTCAATCCGTTCGCGAGATGTTGCAGTTTGGAGGTAAGAAACGCTTGAGAAACTCAAAATTTTCGCAGTTCTGATGCTCGAAACGAATGACTAGAACGGCCTAGGGGAGAAGTACGCATACCGTTGTAATCGGGCGAGTTTCTACTTTCAGATGCAACAGAAATTTTGCGGGTTGATCAATCCGTTCGCGAGATATGGCAGTTTGGAGGTAAGAAACGCTTGAGAAACTCAAAATTTTCGCAGTTCTGATGCTCGAAACGAGTGACTAGAACGGCCTAGGGGAGAGGTACGCATACCGTTGTAATCGGGCGAGTTTCTACTTTCAAATGCAACAGAAATTTTGCGGATTGGTCAATCCGTTCGCGAGATATGGCAGTTTGGAGGTAAGAAACGCTTGAGAAACTCAAAGTTTTCGCAGTTCTGATGCTCGAAACGAATAACTAGAACGGCCTAGGGGAAGAGTACGCATACCGTTGTAATCGGGCGAGTCTCTACTTTCAGATGCAACAGAAATTTTGCGGATTGGTCAATCCGTTCGCGAGATATGGCATTTTGGAGATAAGAAACGCTTTAGAAAATCAAAATTTTCGCAGTTCTGATGCTCGAAACGAATAACTAGAACGGCCCAGGGGAAAAGTGCGCATACCGTTGTAATCGGGCGAGTCTCTACTTTCAGATGCAACAGAAATTTTGCGGATTGGTCGATCCGTTCGCGAGATATGGCAGTTTGGAAGTAAGAAACGCTTGAGAAACTCAAAATTTTCGCAGTTCTGATGCTCGAAACGAATGACTAGAACGGCCTAGGGGAGAAGCACGCATACCGTTGTAATCGGGCGAGTTTCTACTTTCAAATGCAACAGAAATTTTGCGGATTGGTCAATCCGTTCGCGAGATATGGCAGTTTGGATGTAAGAAACGCTTGAGAAACTCAAAATTTTCGCAGTTCTGATGCTCCAAACGAATAACTAGAACGGCCTAGGGGAAAAGTGCGCATACCGTTGTAATCGGGCGAGTTTCTACTTTCAGATGCAACAGAAATTTTGCGGATCGGTCAATCCGTTCGCGAGATATGGCAGTTTGGATGTAAGAAACGCTTGAGAAACTCAAAGTTTTCGCAGTTCTGATGCTCGAAACGAATAACTAGAACGGCCTAGGGGAAGAGTATGCATACCGTTGTAATCGGGCGAGTTTCTACTTTCAGATGCAACAGAAATTTTGCGGATTGGTAAATCCGTTCGCGAGATATGGCAGTTTGGAGGTAAGAAACGCTCGAGGAACTCAAAATTTTCGCAGTTCTGATGCTCGAAACGAATGACTAGAACGGCCTAGGGGAGAAGAACGCATACGGTTGTAATCGGGCGAGTTTCTACTTTCAGATGCAACAATAATTTTGCGGATTGATCAATCCGTTCGCGAGATATGGCAGTTCGGAGATAAGAAACGCTTGAGAAACTCAAAATTTTCGCAGTTCTGATGCTCGAAACGAATAACTAGAACGGCCCAGGGGAAAAGTGCGCATACCGTTGTAATCGGGCGAGTTTCTACTTTCAGATGCAACAGAAATTATGCGGATTGGTCAATCCGTTCGCGAGATATGGCAGTTTGGAGGTAAGAAACGCTTGAAGAACTCAAAATTTTCGCAGTTCTGATGCTCGAAACGAATAACTAGAACGGCCTAGGGGAAAACTACACATACCGTTGTAATCGGGCGAGTTTCTACTTTCAGATGCAACAGAAATTTTGCGGATTGATCAATCCGTTCGCGAGATATGGCAGTTTGGAGGTAAGAAACGCTTGAGAAACTCAAAATTTTCGCAGATCTGATGCTCGAAACGAATAACTAGAACGGCCTAGGGGAAAAGTGCGCATACTGTTGTAATCGGGCGAGTTTCTAGTTTCAGATGCAACAGAAATTTTGCGAATTAATCAATCCGTTCGCGAGATATGTCAGTTTGGAGGTAAGAAACGCTTGAGGAACTCAAAATTTTCGCAGTTCTGATGCTCGAAACGAATAACTAGAACGTCCTAGGGGAAAACTACACATACCGTTGTAATCGGGCGAGTTTCTAATTTCAGATGCAACAGAAATCTTGCGGATTGATCAATCCGTTCGCGAGATATGGCAGTTTGGAGGTAAGAAACGCTTGAGAAACTCAAAATTTTCGCAGTTCTGATGCTCGAAACGAATAACTGGAACGGCCTAGGGGAAAACAACACATACCGTTGTAATCGGGCGAGTCTCTACTGTCAGATGCAACAGAAATTTTACGGATTGGTCAATCCGTTCGCGAGATGTTGCAGTTTGGAGGTAAGAAACGCTTGAGAAACTCAAAATTTTCGCAGTTCTGATGCTCGAAACGAATAACTAGAACGGCCTAGGGGAAAAGTGCGCATACCGTTGTAATCGGGCGAGTTTCTAATTTCAGATGCAACAGAAATTTTGCGGATTCATCAATCCGTTCGCGAGATATGGCAGTTTGGAGGTAAGAAACGCTTTAGAAACTCAAAATTTTCGCAGTTCTGATGCTCGAAACGAATAATTAGAACGGCCCAGGGGAAAAGTGCGCATACCGTTGTAATCGGGCGAGTTTCTACTTTCAAATGCAACAGAAATTTTGCGGATTGGTCGATCCGTTCGCGAGATATGGCAGTTTGGAAGTAAGAAACGCTTGAGAAACTCAAAATTTTCGCAGTTCTGATGCTCGAAACGAATGACTAGAACGGCCTAGGGGAGAAGAACGCATACGGTTGTAATCGGGCGAGTTTCTACTTTCAGATGCAACAATAATTTTGCGGATTGATCAATCCGTTCGCGAGATATGGCAGTTCGGAGATAAGAAACGCTTGAGGAACTCAAAATTTTCACAGTTCTGATGCTCGAAACGAATAACTAGAACGTCCTAGGGGAAAACTACAGATACCGTTGTAATCGGGCGAGTTTCTACTTTCAGATGCAACAGAAATTTTGCGGATTGATCAATCCGTTCGCGAGATATGGCAGTTTGGAGGTAAGAAACGCTTGAGAAACTCAAAATTTTCGCAGTTCTGATGCTCGAAACGAATAACTAGAACGGCCTAGGGGAAAAGTGCGCATACTGTTATAATCGGGCGAGTTTTTACTTTCAGATGCAACAGAAATTTTGAAGATTGGTCAATCCGTTCGCGAGATATGGCAGTTTGGATATAAGAAACGCTTGAGAAACTCAAAATATTCGCAGTTCTGATGCTCGAAACGAATGACTAGGACGGCCTAGGGGAGAAGTACGCATACCGTTGTAATCGGGCGAGTTTCTACTTTCAGATGCAACAGAAATTTTGCGGATTGTTCAATCCGTTCGCGAGATATGGCCGTTTGGATGTAAGAAACGCTTTAGAAACTCAAAATTTTCGCAGTTCTGATGCTCGAAACGAATAACTAGAACGGCCCAGGGGAAAAGTGCGCATACCGTTGTAATCGGGCGAGTTTCTACTTTCAAATGCAACAGAAATTTTGCGGATTGGTCAATGCGTTCGCGAGATATGGCAGTTTGGAGGTAAGAAACGCTTGAGAAACTCAAAATTTTCGCAGTTCTGATGCTCGAAACGAATGTCTAGAACGGCCTAGGGGAGAAGTACGCATACCGTTGTAATTGGGCGAGTTTCTACTTTCAGATGCAACAGAAATTTTGCTGATTGATCAATCCGTTCGCGAGATATGGTAGTTTGGAGATAAGAAACGCTTGAGAAACTCAAAATTTTCGCAGTTCTGATGCTCGAAACGAGTGACTAGAACGGCCTAGGGGAGAGGTACGCATACCGTTGTAATCGGGCGATTTTCTACTTTCAAATGCAACAGAAATTTTGCGGATTGGTCAATCCGTTCGCGAGATATGGCAGTTTGGAGGTAAGAAACGCTTGAGAAACTCAAAATTTTCGCAGTTCTGATGCTCGAAACGAATAATTAGAACGGCCCAGGGGAAAAGTGCGCAAACCGTTGTAATCGGGCGAGTTTCTACTTTCAAATGCAACAGAAATTTTGCGGATTGGTCGATCCGTTCGCGAGATATGGCAGTTTGGAAGTAAGAAACGCTTGAGAAACTCAAAATTTTCGCAGTTCTGATGCTCGAAACGAATGACTAGAACGGCCTAGGGGAGAAGAACGCATACGGTTGTAATCGGGCGAGTTTCTACTTTCAGATGCAACAATAATTTTGCGGATTGATCAATCCGTTCGCGAGATATGGCAGTTCGGAGATAAGAAACGCTTGAGAAACTCAAAATTTTCGCAGTTCTGATGCTCGAAACGAATGACTAGAACGGCCTAGGGGAGAAGTACGCATACCGTTGTAATCGGGCGAGTTTCTACTTTCAGATGCAACAGAAATTTGGCGGATTGATCAATCCGTTCGCGAGATATGGCAGTTTGGAGATAAGAAACGCGTTAGAAAATCAAAATTTTCGCAGTTCTGATGCTCGAAACGAATAACTAGAACGGCCCAGGGGAAAAGTGCGCATACCGTTGTAATCGGGCGAGTTTCTACTTTTAGATGCAACAGAAATTATGCGGATTGGTCAATCCGTTCGCGAGATATGGCAGTTTGGAAGTAAGAAACGCTTGAGGAACTCAAAATTTTCGCAGTTCTGATGCTCGAAACGAATGACTAGAACGGCCTAGGGGAGAAGTACGCATACCGTTGTAATCGGGCGAGTTTCTACTTTCAGATGAAACAGAAATTTTGCGGATTGATCAATCCGTTCGCGAGATATGGTAGTTTGGAGATAAGAAACGCTTGAGAAACTCAAAATTTTCGCAGTTCTGATGCTCGAAACGAGTGACTAGAACGGTCTAGGGGAAAAGTGCGCATACCGTTGTAATCGGGCGAGTTTCTACTTTCAGATGCAACAGAAATTATGCGGATTGGTCAATCCGTTCGCGAGATATGTCAGTTTGGAGGTAAGAAACGCTTGAGGAACTCAAAATTTTCGCAGTTCTGATGCTCGCAACGAATAACTAGAACGGCCCAGGGGAACAGTGCGCATACCGTTGTAATCGGGCGAATTTCTACTTTCAAATGCAACAGAAATTTTGCGGATTGGTCAATCCGTTCGCGAGATATGGCAGTTTGGATGTAACAAACGCTTGAGAAACTCAAAATTTTCGCAGTTCTGATGCTCGAAACGAATAACTGGAACGGCCTAGGGGAAAACAACACATACCGTTGTAATCGGGCGAGTCTCTACTGTCAGATGCAACAGAAATTTTACGGATTGGTCAATCCGTTCGCGAGATGTTGCAGTTTGGAGGTAAGAAACGCTTGAGAAACTCAAAATTTTCGCAGTTCTGATGCTCGAAACGAATGACTAGAACGGCCTAGGGGAGAAGTACGCATACCGTTGTAATCGGGCGAGTTTCTACTTTCAGATGCAACAGAAATTTTGCGGGTTGATCAATCCGTTCGCGAGATATGGCAGTTTGGAGGTAAGAAACGCTTGAGAAACTCAAAATTTTCGCAGTTCTGATGCTCGAAACGAGTGACTAGAACGGCCTAGGGGAAGAGTACGCATACCGTTGTAATCGGGCGAGTCTCTACTTTCAGATGCAACAGAAATTTTGCGGATTGGTCAATCCGTTCGCGAGATATGGCATTTTGGAGATAAGAAACGCTTTAGAAAATCAAAATTTTCGCAGTTCTGATGCTCGAAACGAATAACTAGAACGGCCCAGGGGAAAAGTGCGCATACCGTTGTAATCGGGCGAGTCTCTACTTTCAGATGCAACAGAAATTTTGCGGATTGGTCGATCCGTTCGCGAGATATGGCAGTTTGGAAGTAAGAAACGCTTGAGAAACTCAAAATTTTCGCAGTTCTGATGCTCGAAACGAATGACTAGAACGGCCTAGGGGAGAAGCACGCATACCGTTGTAATCGGGCGAGTTTCTACTTTCAAATGCAACAGAAATTTTGCGGATTGGTCAATCCGTTCGCGAGATATGGCAGTTTGGATGTAAGAAACGCTTGAGAAACTCAAAATTTTCGCAGTTCTGATGCTCCAAACGAATAACTAGAACGGCCTAGGGGAAAAGTGCGCATACCGTTGTAATCGGGCGAGTTTCTACTTTCAGATGCAACAGAAATTTTGCGGATCGGTCAATCCGTTCGCGAGATATGGCAGTTTGGATGTAAGAAACGCTTGAGAAACTCAAAGTTTTCGCAGTTCTGATGCTCGAAACGAATAACTAGAACGGCCTAGGGGAAGAGTACGCATACCGTTGTAATCGGGCGAGTTTCTACTTTCAGATGCAACAGAAATTTTGCGGATTCATCAATCCGTTCGCGAGATATGGCAGTTTGGATATAAGAAACGCTTTAGAAACTCAAAATTTTCGCAGTTCTGATGCTCGAAACGAATAACTAGAACGGCCCAGGGGAACAGTGCGCATACCGTTGTAATCGGGCGAATTTCTACTTTCAAATGCAACAGAAATTTTGCGGATTGGTCAATCCGTTCGCGAGATATGGCAGTTTGGATGTAACAAACGCTTGAGAAACTCAAAATTTTCGCAGTTCTGATGCTCGAAACGAATAACTGGAACGGCCTAGGGGAAAACAACACATACCGTTGTAATCGGGCGAGTCTCTACTGTCAGATGCAACAGAAATTTTGCGGATTGGTCAATCTGTTCGCGAGATGTGGCAGTTTGGAGGTAAGAAACGCTTGAGAAACTCAAAATTTTCGCAGTTCTGATGCTCGAAACGAATGACTAGAACGGCCTAGGGGAGAAGTACGCATACCGTTGTAATCGGGCGAGTTTCTACTTTCAGATGCAACAGAAATTTTGCGGGTTGATCAATCCGTTCGCGAGATATGGTAGTTTGGAGATAAGAAACGCTTGAGAAACTCAAAATTTTCGCAGTTCTGATGCTCGAAACGAGTGACTAGAACGGCCTAGGGGAGAGGTACGCATACCGTTGTAATCGGGCGAGTTTCTACTTTCAAATGCAACAGAAATTTTGCGGATTGGTCAATCCGTTCGCGAGATATGGCAGTTTGGAGGTAAGAAACGCTTGAGAAACTCAAAATTTTCGCAGTTCTGATGCTCGAAACGAATAACGAGAACGGCCTAGGGGAAAAGTGCGCATACCGTTGTATTCGGGCGAGTTTCTACTTTCAGATGCAACAGAAGTTTTGCGGATCGGTTAATCCTTTCGCGAGATATGGCAGTTTGGATGTAAGAAACGCCTGAGAAACTCAAAATTTTCGTAGTTCTGATGCTCGAAACGAATAACTGGAACGGCCTAGGGGAAAACTACACATACCGCTGTAATCGGGCGAGTCTCTACTTTCAGATGCAACAGAAATTTTGCGGATTGGTCAATCCGTTCGCGAGATATGGCATTTTGGAGATAAGAAACGCTTTAGAAAATCAAAATTTTCGCAGTTCTGATGCTCGAAACGAATAACTAGGACGGCCCAGGGGAAAAGTGGGCATACCGTTGTAATCGGGCGAGTCTCTACTTTCAGATGCAACAGAAATTTTGCGGATTGGTCGATCCGTTCGCGAGATATGGCAGTTTGGAAGTAAGAAACGCTTGAGAAACTCAAAATTTTCGCAGTTCTGATGCTCGAAACGAATGACTAGAACGGCCTAGGGGAGAAGTACGCATACCGTTGTAATCGGGCGAGTTTCTACTTTCAAATGCAACAGAAATTTTGCGGATTGGTCGATCCGTTCGCGAGATATGGCAGTTTGGAAGTAAGAAACGCTTGAGAAACTCAAAATTTTCGCAGTTCTGATGCTCGAAACGAATGACTAGAACGGCCTAGGGGAGAAGTACGCATACCGTTGTAATCGGGCGAGTTTCTACTTTCAGATGCAACAGAAATTTTGCGGATTCATCAATCCGTTCGCGAGATATGGCAGTTTGGATATAAGAAACGCTATAGAAACTCAAAATTTTCGCAGTTCTGATGCTCGAAACGAATAACTAGAACGGCCCAGGGGAACAGTGCGCATACCGTTGTAATCGGGCGAATTTCTACTTTCAAATGCAACAGAAATTTTGCGGATTGGTCAATCCGTTCGCGAGATATGGCAGTTTGGATGTAACAAACGCTTGAGAAACTCAAAATTTTCGCAGTTCTGATGCTCGAAACGAATAACTGGAACGGCCTAGGGGAAAACAACACGCACCGTTGTAATCGGGCGAGTTTCTACTTTCAGACGGAACAGAAATTTTGCGGATTGATCAATCCGTTCGCGAGATATGGCAGTTTGGAGATAAGAAACGCTTGAGGAACTCAAAATTTTCGCAGTTCCGATGCTCGAAACGAGTAACTAGAACGGCCTAGGGGAAAAGTACGCATACCGTTGTAATCGGTCGAGTTTCTACTTTCAGATGCAACAGAAATTTTGCGGATTGATCAACCTGTTCGCGAGATATGGCAGTTTGGAGATAAGAAACGCTTTAGAAACTCAAAATTTTCGCAGTTCTGGTGCTCGAAACGAATAATTAGAACGGCCTAGGGGAGAAGAACGCATACCGTTGTAATCGGGCGAGTTTCTACTTTCAGATGCAACAGAAATTTTGCGGATTGGTCAATCCGTTCGCGAGATATGGCAGTTTGGAGATAAGAAACGCTTGAGAAACTCAAAATTTTCGCATTTCTGATGCTCGAAACGAATGACTAGGTCGGCCTAGGGGAGAAGTACGCATACCGTTGTAATCGGGCGAGTTTCTACTTTCAGATGCAACAGAAATTTTGCGGATTGGTCAATCCGTTCGCGAGATATGGCCGTTTGGATGTAAGAAACGCTTTAGAAACTCAAAATTTTCGCAGTTCTGATGCTCGAAACGAATAACTAGAACGGCCCAGGGGAAAAGTGCGCATACCGTTGTAATCGGGCGAGTTTCTACTTTCAAATGCAACAGAAATTTTGCGGATTCGTCAATGCGTTCGCGAGATATGGCAGTATGGAGGTAAGAAACGCTTGAGAAACTCAAAATTTTCGCAGTTCTGATGCTCGAAACGAATAACTAGAACGGCCTAGGGGAAAAGTACGCATACCGTTGTAATCGGGCGAGTTTCTACTTTCAGATGCAACAGAAATTTTGCGGATTGGTCAATCCGTTCGCAAGATATGGCAGTTTGGATGTAAGAAACGCTTGAGAAACTCAAAGTTTTCGCAGTTCTGATTCTCGAAACGAATAACTAGAACGGCCTAGGGGAAAACTACACGCACCGTTGTAATCGGGCGAGTTTCTACTTTCAGATGCAACAGAAATTTTGCGGATTGGTCAATCCGTTCGCAAGATATGGCAGTTTGGATGTAAGAAACGCTTGAGAAACTCAAAGTTTTCGCAGTTCTGATTCTCGAAACGAATAACTAGAACGGCCTAGGGGAAAACTACACGCACCGTTGTAATCGGGCGAGTTTCTACTTTCAGATGGAACAGAAATTTTGCGGATTGATCAATCCGTTCGCGAGATATGGCAGTTTGGAGATAAGAAACGCTTGAGGAACTCAAAATTTTCGCAGTTCCGATGCTCGAAACGAGTAACTAGAACGGCCTAGGGGAAAAGTACGCATACCGTTGTAATCGGTCGAGTTTCTACTTTCAGATGCAACAGAAATTTTGCGGATTGATCAACCTGTTCGCGAGATATGGCAGTTTGGAGATAAGAAACGCTTTAGAAACTCAAAATTTTCGCAGTTCTGGTGCTCGAAACGAATAATTAGAACGGCCTAGGGGAGAAGAACGCATACCGTTGTAATCGGGCGAGTTTCTACTTTCAGATGCAACAGAAATTTTGCGGATTGGTCAATCCGTTCGCGAGATATGGCAGTTTGGAGATAAGAAACGCTTGAGAAACTCAAAATTTTCGCATTTCTGATGCTCGAAACGAATGACTAGGTCGGCCTAGGGGAGAAGTACGCATACCGTTGTAATCGGGCGAGTTTCTACTTTCAGATGCAACAGAAATTTTGCGGATTGGTCAATCCGTTCGCGAGATATGGCCGTTTGGATGTAAGAAACGCTTTAGAAACTCAAAATTTTCGCAGTTCTGATGCTCGAAACGAATAACTAGAACGGCCCAGGGGAAAAGTGCGCATACCGTTGTAATCGGGCGAGTTTCTACTTTCAAATGCAACAGAAATTTTGCGGATTCGTCAATGCGTTCGCGAGATATGGCAGTATGGAGGTAAGAAACGCTTGAGAAACTCAAAATTTTCGCAGTTCTGATGCTCGAAACGAATAACTAGAACGGCCTAGGGGAAAAGTACGCATACCGTTGTAATCGGGCGAGTTTCTACTTTCAGATGCAACAGAAATTTTGCGGATTGGTCAATCCGTTCGCAAGATATGGCAGTTTGGATGTAAGAAACGCTTGAGAAACTCAAAGTTTTCGCAGTTCTGATTCTCGAAACGAATAACTAGAACGGCCTAGGGGAAAACTACACGCACCGTTGTAATCGGGCGAGTTTCTACTTTCAGATGCAACAGAAATTTTGCGGATTGGTCAATCCGTTCGCAAGATATGGCAGTTTGGATGTAAGAAACGCTTGAGAAACTCAAAGTTTTCGCAGTTCTGATTCTCGAAACGAATAACTAGAACGGCCTAGGGGAAAACTACACGCACCGTTGTAATCGGGCGAGTTTCTACTTTCAGATGGAACAGAAATTTTGCGGATTGATCAATCCGTTCGCGAGATATGGCAGTTTGGAGATAAGAAACGCTTGAGGAACTCAAAATTTTCGCAGTTCCGATGCTCGAAACGAGTAACTAGAACGGCCTAGGGGAAAAGTACGCATACCGTTGTAATCGGTCGAGTTTCTACTTTCAGATGCAACAGAAATTTTGCGGATTGATCAACCTGTTCGCGAGATATGGCAGTTTGGAGATAAGAAACGCTTTAGAAACTCAAAATTTTCGCAGTTCTGGTGCTCGAAACGAATAATTAGAACGGCCCAGGGGAAAAGTGCGCATACCGTTGTAATCGGGCGAGTTTCTACTTTCAAATGCAACAGAAATTTTGCGGATTGGTCGATCCGTTCGCGAGATATGGCAGTTTGGATGTAAGAAACGCTTGAGAAACTCAAAGTTTTCGCAGTTCTGATTCTCGAAACGAATAACTAGAACGGCCTAGGGGAAAACTACACGCACCGTTGTAATCGGGCGAGTTTCTACTTTCAGATGGAACAGAAATTTTGCGGATTGATCAATCCGTTCGCGAGTTATGGCAGTTTGGAGATAAGAAACGCTTGAGGAACTCAAAATTTTCGCAGTTCCGATGCTCGAAACGAGTAACTAGAACGGCCTAGGGGAAAAGTACGCATACCGTTGTAATCGGTCGAGTTTCTACTTTCAGATGCAACAGAAATTTTGCGGATTGATCAACCTGTTCGCGAGATATGGCAGTTTGGAGATAAGAAACGCTTTAGAAACTCAAAATTTTCGCAGTTCTGGTGCTCGAAACGAATAATTAGAACGGCCCAGGGGAAAAGTGCGTATACCATTGTAATCGGGCGAGTTTCTACTTTCAAATGCAACAGAAATTTTGCGGATTGGTCGATCCGTTCGCGAGATATGGCAGTTTGGAAGTAAGAAACGCTTGAGAAACTCAAAATTTTCGCAGTTCTGATGCTCGAAACGAGTGACTAGAACGGCCTAGGGGAGAGGTACGCATACCGTTGTAATCGGGCGAGTTTCTACTGTTAGATGCAACAGAAATTTTGCGGATTGGTCAATCCGTTCGCGAGATGTGGCAGTTTGGAGGTAAGAAACGCTTGAGAAACTCAAAATTTTCGCAGTTCTGATGCTCGAAACGAATAACTAGAACGGCCTAGGGGAGAAGAACGCATACGGTTGTAATCGGGCGAGTTTCTACTTTCAGATGCAACAGAAATTTTGCGGATTGGTCAATCCGTTCGCGAGATATGGCAGTTTGGATATAAGAAACGCTTGAGAAACTCAAAATTTTCGCAGTTCTGATGCTCGAAACGAATGACTAGGACGGCCTAGGGGAGAAGTACGCATACCGTTGTAATCGGGCGAGTTTCTGCTTTCAGATGCAACAGAAATTTTGCGGATTGGTCAATCCGTTCGCGAGATATGGCCGTTTGGATGTAACAAACGCTTGAGAAACTCAAAATTTTCGCAGTTCTGATGCTCGAAACGAATAACTGGAACGGCCTAGGGGAAAAGTGCGCATACCGTTGTAATCGGGCGAGTTTCTACTTTCAAATGCAACAGAAATTTTGCGGATTGGTCGATCCGTTCGCGAGATATGGCAGTTTGGAAGTAAGAAACGCTTGAGAAACTCAAAATTTTCGCAGTTCTGATGCTCGAAACGAATGACTAGAAAGGCCTAGGGGAGAAGAACGCATACGGTTGTAATCGGGCGAGTTTCTACTTTCAGATGCAACAATAATTTTGCGGATTGATCAATCCGTTCGCGAGATATGGCAGTTCGGAGATAAGAAACGCTTGAGAAACTCAAAATTTTCGCAGTTCTGATGCTCGAAACGAATGACTAGAACGGCCTAGGGGAGAAGTACGCATACCGTTGTAATCGGGCGAGTTTCTACTTTCAAATGCAACAGAAATTTTGCGGATTGGTCAATCCGTTCGCGAGATATGGCAGTTTGGAGGTAAGAAACGCTTGAGAAACTCAAAATTTTCGCAGTTCTGATGCTCGAAACGAATAACTAGAACGGCCTAGGGGAAAAGTGCGCATACCGTTGTAATCGGGCGAGTTTCTACTTACAGATGCAACAGAAATTTTGCGGATCGGTCAATCCGTTCGCGAGATATGGCAGTTTGGATGTAAGAAACGCTTGAGAAACTCAAAGTTTTCGCAGTTCTGATGCTCGAAACGAATAACTAGAACGGCCTAGGGGAAGAGTACGCATACCGTTGTAATCGGGCGAGTTTCTACTTTCAGATGCAACAGAAATTATGCGGATTGGTCAATCCGTTCGCGAGATATGGCAGTTTGGTGGTAAGAAACGCTTGAGGAACTCAAAATTTTCGCAGTTCTGATGCTCGAAACGAATAACTAGAACGTCCTAGGGGAAAACTACACATACCGTTGTAATCGGGCGAGTTTCTACTCTCAGATGCAACAGAAATTTTGCGGATTCATCAATCCGTTCGCGAGATATGGCAGTTTGGAGGTAAGAAACGCTTTAGAAACTCAAAATTTTCGCTGTTCCGATGCTCGAAACGAATAACTAGAACGGCCTAGGGGAAGAGTACGCATACCGTTGTAATCGGGCGAGTTTCTACTTTCAGATGCAACAGAAGTTTTGCGGATCGGTCAATCCGTTCGCGAGATATGGCAGTTTGGATGTAAGAAACGCTTGAGAAACTCAAAATTTTCGCAGTTCTGATGCTCGAAACGAATAACTGGAACGGCCTAGGGGAAAACTACACATACCGCTGTAATCGGGCGAGTCTCTACTTTCAGATGCAACAGAAATTTTTCGAATTGGTCAATCCGTTCGCGAGATATGGCAGTTTGGAGGTAAGAAACGCTTGAGAAACTCAAAATTTTCCCAGTTCTGATGCTCGAAACGAATGACTAGAACGGCCTAGGGGAGAAGAACGCATACCGTTGTAATCGGGCGAGTTTCTACTTTCAGATGCAACAGAAATTTTGCGGATTGGTCAATCCGTTCGCGAGATATGGCAGTTTGGAGATAAGAAACGCTTGAGAAACTCAAAATTTTCGCATTTCTGATGCTCGAAACGAATGACTAGGTCGGCCTAGGGGAGAAGTACGCATACCGTTGTAATCGGGCGAGTTTCTACTTTCAGATGCAACAGAAATTTTGCGGATTGGTCAATCCGTTCGCGAGATATGGCCGTTTGGATGTAAGAAACGCTTTAGAAACTCAAAATTTTCGCAGTTCTGATGCTCGAAACGAATAACTAGAACGGCCCAGGGGAAAAGTGCGCATACCGTTGTAATCGGGCGAGTTTCTACTTTCAAATGCAACAGAAATTTTGCGGATTCGTCAATGCGTTCGCGAGATATGGCAGTATGGAGGTAAGAAACGCTTGAGAAACTCAAAATTTTCGCAGTTCTGATGCTCGAAACGAATAACTAGAACGGCCTAGGGGAAAAGTACGCATACCGTTGTAATCGGGCGAGTTTCTACTTTCAGATGCAACAGAAATTTTGCGGATTGGTCAATCCGTTCGCAAGATATGGCAGTTTGGATGTAAGAAACGCTTGAGAAACTCAAAGTTTTCGCAGTTCTGATGCTCGAAACGAATAACTAGAACGGCCTAGGGGAAGAGTACGCATACCGTTGTAATCGGGCGAGTTTCTACTTTCAGATGCAACAGAAGTTTTGCGGATCGGTCAATCCGTTCGCGAGATATGGCAGTTTGGATGTAAGAAACGCTTGAGAAACTCAAAATTTTCGCAGTTCTGATGCTCGAAACGAATAACTGGAACGGCCTAGGGGAAAACTACACATACCGCTGTAATCGGGCGAGTCTCTACTTTCAGATGCAACAGAAATTTTTCGAATTGGTCAATCCGTTCGCGAGATATGGCAGTTTGGAGGTAAGAAACGCTTGAGAAACTCAAAATTTTCCCAGTTCTGATGCTCGAAACGAATGACTAGAACGGCCTAGGGGAGAAGAACGCATACCGTTGTAATCGGGCGAGTTTCTACTTTCAGATGCAACAGAAATTTTGCGGATTGGTCAATCCGTTCGCGAGATATGGCAGTTTGGAGATAAGAAACGCTTGAGAAACTCAAAATTTTCGCATTTCTGATGCTCGAAACGAATGACTAGGTCGGCCTAGGGGAGAAGTACGCATACCGTTGTAATCGGGCGAGTTTCTACTTTCAGATGCAACAGAAATTTTGCGGATTGGTCAATCCGTTCGCGAGATATGGCCGTTTGGATGTAAGAAACGCTTTAGAAACTCAAAATTTTCGCAGTTCTGATGCTCGAAACGAATAACTAGAACGGCCCAGGGGAAAAGTGCGCATACCGTTGTAATCGGGCGAGTTTCTACTTTCAAATGCAACAGAAATTTTGCGGATTCGTCAATGCGTTCGCGAGATATGGCAGTATGGAGGTAAGAAACGCTTGAGAAACTCAAAATTTTCGCAGTTCTGATGCTCGAAACGAATAACTAGAACGGCCTAGGGGAAAAGTACGCATACCGTTGTAATCGGGCGAGTTTCTACTTTCAGATGCAACAGAAATTTTGCGGATTGGTCAATCCGTTCGCAAGATATGGCAGTTTGGATGTAAGAAACGCTTGAGAAACTCAAAGTTTTCGCAGTTCTGATTCTCGAAACGAATAACTAGAACGGCCTAGGGGAAAACTACACGCACCGTTGTAATCGGGCGAGTTTCTACTTTCAGATGCAACAGAAATTTTGCGGATTGATCAATCCGTTCGCGAGATATGGCAGTTTGGAGATAAGAAACGCTTGAGAAACTCAAAATTTTCGCAGTTCCGATGCTCGAAACGAGTAACTAGAACGGCCTAGGGGAAAAGTACGCATACCGTTGTAATCGGGCGAGTTTCTACTTTCAGATGCAACAGAAATTTTGCGGATTGGTCAATCCGTTCGCGAGATATGGCCGTTTGGATGTAAGAAACGCTTTAGAAACTCAAAATTTTCGCAGTTCTGATGCTCGAAACGAATAACTAGAACGGCCCAGGGGAAAAGTGCGCATACCGTTGTAATCGGGCGAGTTTCTACTTTCAAATGCAACAGAAATTTTGCGGATTCGTCAATGCGTTCGCGAGATATGGCAGTATGGAGGTAAGAAACGCTTGAGAAACTCAAAATTTTCGCAGTTCTGATGCTCGAAACGAATAACTAGAACGGCCTAGGGGAAAAGTACGCATACCGTTGTAATCGGGCGAGTTTCTACTTTCAGATGCAACAGAAATTTTGCGGATTGGTCAATCCGTTCGCAAGATATGGCAGTTTGGATGTAAGAAACGCTTGAGAAACTCAAAGTTTTCGCAGTTCTGATGCTCGAAACGAATAACTAGAACGGCCTAGGGGAAGAGTACGCATACCGTTGTAATCGGGCGAGTTTCTACTTTCAGATGCAACAGAAGTTTTGCGGATCGGTCAATCCGTTCGCGAGATATGGCAGTTTGGATGTAAGAAACGCTTGAGAAACTCAAAATTTTCGCAGTTCTGATGCTCGAAACGAATAACTGGAACGGCCTAGGGGAAAACTACACATACCGCTGTAATCGGGCGAGTCTCTACTTTCAGATGCAACAGAAATTTTTCGAATTGGTCAATCCGTTCGCGAGATATGGCAGTTTGGAGGTAAGAAACGCTTGAGAAACTCAAAATTTTCCCAGTTCTGATGCTCGAAACGAATGACTAGGTCGGCCTAGGGGAGAAGTACGCACACCGTTGTAATCGGGCGAGTTTCTACTTTCAGATGCAACAGAAATTTTGCGGATTGGTCAATCCGTTCGCGAGATATGGCCGTTTGGATGTAAGAAACGCTTTAGAAACTCAAAATTTTCGCAGTTCTGATGCTCGAAACGAATAACTAGAACGGCCCAGGGGAAAAGTGCGCATACCGTTGTAATCGGGCGAGTTTCTACTTTCAAATGCAACAGAAATTTTGCGGATTCGTCAATGCGTTCGCGAGATATGGCAGTATGGAGGTAAGAAACGCTTGAGAAACTCAAAATTTTCGCAGTTCTGATGCTCGAAACGAATAACTAGAACGGCCTAGGGGAAAAGTACGCATACCGTTGTAATCGGGCGAGTTTCTACTTTCAGATGCAACAGAAATTTTGCGGATTGGTCAATCCGTTCGCAAGATATGGCAGTTTGGATGTAAGAAACGCTTGAGAAACTCAAAGTTTTCGCAGTTCTGATTCTCGAAACGAATAACTAGAACGGCCTAGGGGAAAACTACACGCACCGTTGTAATCGGGCGAGTTTCTACTTTCAGATGCAACAGAAATTTTGCGGATTGATCAATCCGTTCGCGAGATATGGCAGTTTGGAGATAAGAAACGCTTGAGAAACTCAAAATTTTCGCAGTTCCGATGCTCGAAACGAGTAACTAGAACGGCCTAGGGGAAAAGTACGCATACCGTTGTAATCGGGCGAGTTTCTACTTTCAGATGCAACAGAAATTTTGCGGATTGGTCAATCCGTTCGCAAGATATGGCAGTTTGGAGGTAAGAAACGCTTGAGAAACTCAAAATTTTCGCAGTTCTGATGCTCGAAACGAATAACTAGAACGGCCTAGGGGAAAAGTACGCATACCGTTGTATTCGGGCGAGTTTCTACTTTCAGATGCAACAGAAATTTTGCGGATTGGTCAATCCGTTCGCAAGATATGGCAGTTTGGATGTAAGAAACGCTTGAGAAACTCAAAGTTTTCGCAGTTCTGATTCTCGAAACGAATAACTAGAACGGCCTAGGGGAAAACTACACGCACCGTTGTAATCGGGCGAGTTTCTACTTTCAGATGGAACAGAAATTTTGCGGATTGATCAATCCGTTCGCGAGATATGGCAGTTTGGAGATAAGAAACGCTTGAGGAACTCAAAATTTTCGCAGTTCCGATGCTCGAAACGAGTAACTAGAACGGCCTAGGGGAAAAGTACGCATACCGTTGTAATCGGTCGAGTTTCTACTTTCAGATGCAACAGAAATTTTGCGGATTGATCAACCTGTTCGCGAGATATGGCAGTTTGGAGATAAGAAACGCTTTAGAAACTCAAAATTTTCGCAGTTCTGGTGCTGGAAACGAATAATTAGAACGGCCCAGGGGAAAAGTGCGCATACCGTTGTAATCGGGCGAGTTTCTACTTTCAAATGCAACAGAAATTTTGCGGATTGGTCGATCCGTTCGCGAGATATGGCAGTTTGGATGTAAGAAACGCTTGAGAAACTCAAAGTTTTCGCAGTTCTGATTCTCGAAACGAATAACTAGAACGGCCTAGGGGAAAACTACACGCACCGTTGTAATCGGGCGAGTTTCTACTTTCAGATGGAACAGAAATTTTGCGGATTGATCAATCCGTTCGCGAGTTATGGCAGTTTGGAGATAAGAAACGCTTGAGGAACTCAAAATTTTCGCAGTTCCGATGCTCGAAACGAGTAACTAGAACGGCCTAGGGGAAAAGTACGCATACCGTTGTAATCGGTCGAGTTTCTACTTTCAGATGCAACAGAAATTTTGCGGATTGATCAACCTGTTCGCGAGATATGGCAGTTTGGATATAAGAAACGCTTTAGAAACTCAAAATTTTCGCAGTTCTGGTGCTCGAAACGAATAATTAGAACGGCCCAGGGGAAAAGTGCGTATACCATTGTAATCGGGCGAGTTTCTACTTTCAAATGCAACAGAAATTTTGCGGATTGGTCGATCCGTTCGCGAGATATGGCAGTTTGGAAGTAAGAAACGCTTGAGAAACTCAAAATTTTCGCAGTTCTGATGCTCGAAACGAGTGACTAGAACGGCCTAGGGGAGAGGTACGCATACCGTTGTAATCGGGCGAGTTTCTACTGTTAGATGCAACAGAAATTTTGCGGATTGGTCAATCCGTTCGCGAGATGTGGCAGTTTGGAGGTAAGAAACGCTTGAGAAACTCAAAATTTTCGCAGTTCTGATGCTCGAAACGAATAACTAGAACGGCCTAGGGGAGAAGAACGCATACGGTTGTAATCGGGCGAGTTTCTACTTTCAGATGCAACAGAAATTTTGCGGATTGGTCAATCCGTTCGCGAGATATGGCAGTTTGGATATAAGAAACGCTTGAGAAACTCAAAATTTTCGCAGTTCTGATGCTCGAAACGAATGACTAGGACGGCCTAGGGGAGAAGTACGCATACCGTTGTAATCGGGCGAGTTTCTGCTTTCAGATGCAACAGAAATTTTGCGGATTGGTCAATCCGTTCGCGAGATATGGCCGTTTGGATGTAACAAACGCTTGAGAAACTCAAAATTTTCGCAGTTCTGATGCTCGAAACGAATAACTGGAACGGCCTAGGGGAAAAGTGCGCATACCGTTGTAATCGGGCGAGTTTCTACTTTCAAATGCAGCAGAAATTTTGCGGATTGGTCGATCCGTTCGCGAGATATGGCAGTTTGGAAGTAAGAAACGCTTGAGAAACTCAAAATTTTCGCAGTTCTGATGCTCGAAACGAATAACTGGAACGGCCTAGTGGAAAAGTGCGCATACCGTTGTAATCGGGCGAGTTTCTACTTACAGATGCAACAGAAATTTTGCGGATCGGTCAATCCGTTCGCGAGATATGGCAGTTTGGATGTAAGAAACGCTTGAGAAACTCAAAGTTTTCGCAGTTCTGATGCTCGAAACGAATAACTAGAACGGCCTAGGGGAAGAGTACGCATACCGTTGTAATCGGGCGAGTTTCTACTTTCAGATGCAACAGAAATTATGCGGATTGGTCAATCCGTTCGCGAGATATGGCAGTTTGGTGGTAAGAAACGCTTGAGGAACTCAAAATTTTCGCAGTTCTGATGCTCGAAACGAATAACTAGAACGTCCTAGGGGAAAACTACACATACCGTTGTAATCGGGCGAGTTTCTACTCTCAGATGCAACAGAAATTTTGCGGATTCATCAATCCGTTCGCGAGATATGGCAGTTTGGAGGTAAGAAACGCTTTAGAAACTCAAAATTTTCGCTGTTCCGATGCTCGAAACGAATAACTAGAACGGCCTAGGGGAAGAGTACGCATACCGTTGTAATCGGGCGAGTTTCTACTTTCAGATGCAACAGAAGTTTTGCGGATCGGTCAATCCGTTCGCGAGATATGGCAGTTTGGATGTAAGAAACGCTTGAGAAACTCAAAATTTTCGCAGTTCTGATGCTCGAAACGAATAACTGGAACGGCCTAGGGGAAAACTACACATACCGCTGTAATCGGGCGAGTCTCTACTTTCAGATGCAACAGAAATTTTTCGAATTGGTCAATCCGTTCGCGAGATATGGCAGTTTGGAGGTAAGAAACGCTTGAGAAACTCAAAATTTTCCCAGTTCTGATGCTCGAAACGAATGACTAGAACGGCCTAGGGGAGAAGAACGCATACCGTTGTAATCGGGCGAGTTTCTACTTTCAGATGCAACAGAAATTTTGCGGATTGGTCAATCCGTTCGCGAGATATGGCAGTTTGGAGATAAGAAACGCTTGAGAAACTCAAAATTTTCGCATTTCTGATGCTCGAAACGAATGACTAGGTCGGCCTAGGGGAGAAGTACGCATACCGTTGTAATCGGGCGAGTTTCTACTTTCAGATGCAACAGAAATTTTGCGGATTGGTCAATCCGTTCGCGAGATATGGCCGTTTGGATGTAAGAAACGCTTTAGAAACTCAAAATTTTCGCAGTTCTGATGCTCGAAACGAATAACTAGAACGGCCCAGGAGAAAAGTGCGCATACCGTTGTAATCGGGCGAGTTTCTACTTTCAAATGCAACAGAAATTTTGCGGATTCGTCAATGCGTTCGCGAGATATGGCAGTATGGAGGTAAGAAACGCTTGAGAAACTCAAAATTTTCGCAGTTCTGATGCTCGAAACGAATAACTAGAACGGCCTAGGGGAAAAGTACGCATACCGTTGTAATCGGGCGAGTTTCTACTTTCAGATGCAACAGAAATTTTGCGGATTGGTCAATCCGTTCGCAAGATATGGCAGTTTGGATGTAAGAAACGCTTGAGAAACTCAAAGTTTTCGCAGTTCTGATTCTCGAAACGAATAACTAGAACGGCCTAGGGGAAAACTACACGCACCGTTGTAATCGGGCGAGTTTCTACTTTCAGATGGAACAGAAATTTTGCGGATTGATCAATCCGTTCGCGAGATATGGCAGTTTGGAGATAAGAAACGCTTGAGGAACTCAAAATTTTCGCAGTTCCGATGCTCGAAACGAGTAACTAGAACGGCCTAGGGGAAAAGTACGCATACCGTTGTAATCGGTCGAGTTTCTACTTTCAGATGCAACAGAAATTTTGCGGATTGATCAACCTGTTCGCGAGATATGGCAGTTTGGAGATAAGAAACGCTTTAGAAACTCAAAATTTTCGCAGTTCTGGTGCTCGAAACGAATAATTAGAACGGCCCAGGGGAAAAGTGCGCATACCATTGTAATCGGGCGAGTTTCTACTTTCAAATGCAACAGAAATTTTGCGGATTGGTCGATCCGTTCGCGAGATATGGCAGTTTGGAAGTAAGAAACGCTTGAGAAACTCAAAATTTTCGCAGTTCTGATGCTCGAAACGAATGACTAGAACGGCCTAGGGGAGAAGAAAGCACACGGTTGTAATCGGGCGAGTTTCTACTTTCAAATGCAACAGAAATTTTGCGGATTGGTCAATGCGTTCGCGAGATATGGCAGTTTGGAGGTAAGAAACGCTTGAGAAACTCAAAATTTTCGCAGTTCTGATGCTCGAAACGAATAACTAGGACGGCCTAGGGGAAAAGTGCGCATACCGTTGTAATCGGGCGAGTCTCTACTTTCAGATGCAACAGAAATTTTGCGGATTGGTCGATCCATTCGCGAGATATGGCAGTTTGGAAGTAAGAAACGCTTGAGAAACTCAAAATTTTCGCAGTTCTGATGCTCGAAACGAGTGACTAGAACGGCCTAGGGGAGAGGTACGCATACCGTTGTAATCGGGCGAGTTTCTACTGTTAGATGCAACAGAAATTTTGCGGATTGGTCAATCCGTTCGCGAGATGTGGCAGTTTGGAGGTAAGAAACGCTTGAGAAACTCAAAATTTTCGCAGTTCTGATGCTCGAAACGAATAACTAGAACGGCCTAGGGGAAAAGTGCGCATACTGTTACAATCGGGCGAGTTTTTACTTTCAGAAGCAACAGAAATTTTGCGGATTGGTCAATCCGTTCGCGAGATATGGCAGTTTGGATATAAGAAACGCTTGAGAAACTCAAAATTTTCGCAGTTCTGATGCTCGAAACGAATGACTAGGACGGCCTAGGGGAGAAGTACGCATACCGTTGTAATCGGGCGAGTTTCTGCTTTCAGATGCAACAGAAATTTTGCGGATTGGTCAATCCGTTCGCGAGATATGGCCGTTTGGATGTAACAAACGCTTGAGAAACTCAAAATTTTCGCAGTTCTGATGCTCGAAACGAATAACTGGAACGGCCTAGGGGAAAAGTGCGCATACCGTTGTAATCGGGCGAGTTTCTACTTTCAAATGCAACAGAAATTTTGCGGATTGGTCGATCCGTTCGCGAGATATGGCAGTTTGGAAGTAAGAAACGCTTGAGAAACTCAAAATTTTCGCAGTTCTGATGCTCGAAACGAATGACTAGAAAGGCCTAGGGGAGAAGAACGCATACGGTTGTAATCGGGCGAGTTTCTACTTTCAGATGCAACAATAATTTTGCGGATTGATCAATCCGTTCGCGAGATATGGCAGTTCGGAGATAAGAAACGCTTGAGAAACTCAAAATTTTCGCAGTTCTGATGCTCGAAACGAATGACTAGAACGGCCTAGGGGAGAAGAACGCATACGGTTGTAATCGGGCGAGTTTCTACTTTCAGATGCAACAATAATTTTGCGGATTGATCAATCCGTTCGCGAGATATGGCAGTTCGGAGATAAGAAACGCTTGAGAAACTCAAAATTTTCGCAGTTCTGATGCTCGAAACGAATGACTAGAACGGCCTAGGGGAGAAGTGCGCATACCGTTGTAATCGGGCGAGTTTCTACTTTCAGATGCAACAGAAATTATGCCGATTGGTCAATCCGTTCGCGAGATATGGCAGTTTGGTGGTAAGAAACGCTTGAGGAAATCAAAATTTTCGCAGTTCTGATGCTCGAAACGAATAACTAGAACGTCCTAGGGGAAAACTACACATACCGTTGTAATCGGGCGAGTTTCTAATTTCAGATGCAACAGAAATTTTGCGGATTCATCAATCCGTTCGCGAGATATGGCAGTTTGGAGGTAAGAAACGCTTGAGAAACTCAAAATTTTCGCAGTTCTGATGCTCGAAACGAATAACTAGAACGGCCTAGGGGAAATGTGCGCATACCGTTGTAATCGGGCGAGTTTCTAATTTCAGATGCAACAGAAATTTTGCGGATTCATCAATCCGTTCGCGAGATATGGCAGTTTGGAGGTAAGAAACGCTTTAGAAACTCAAAATTTTCGCAGTTCTGATGCTCGAAACGAATAATTAGAACGGCCCAGGGGAAAAGTGCGCATACCGTTGTAATCGGGCGAGTTTCTACTTTCAAATGCAACAGAAATTTTGCGGATTGGTCGATCCGTTCGCGAGATATGGCAGTTTGGAAGTAAGAAACGCTTGAGAAACTCAAAATTTTCGCAGTTCTGATGCTCGAAACGAATGACTAGAACGGCCTAGGGGCGAAGAACGCATACGGTTGTAATCGGGCGAGTTTCTACTTTCAGATGCAACAATAATTTTGCGGATTGATCAATCCGTTCGCGAGATATGGCAGTTCGGAGATAAGAAACGCTTGAGAAACTCAAAATTTTCGCAGTTCTGATGCTCGAAACGAATGACTAGAACGGCCTAGGGGAGAAGTGCGCATACCGTTGTAATCGGGCGAGTTTCTACTTTCAGATGCAACAGAAATTATGCGGATTGGTCAATCCGTTCGCGAGATATGGCAGTTTGGTGGTAAGAAACGCTTGAGGAAATCAAAATTTTCGCAGTTCTGATGCTCGAAACGAATAACTAGAACGTCCTAGGGGAAAACTACACATACCGTTGTAATCGGGCGAGTTTCTAATTTCAGATGCAACAGAAATCTTGCGGATTCATCAATCCGTTCGCGAGATATGGCAGTTTGGAGGTAAGAAACGCTTGAGAAACTCAAAATTTTCGCAGTTCTGATGCTCGAAACGAATAACTAGAACGGCCTAGGGGAAAAGTGCGCATACCGTTGTAATCGGGCGAGTTTCTACTTTCAGATGCAACAGAAATTTTGCGGATTGATCAATCCGTTCGCGAGATATGGCAGTTTGGAGGTAAGAAACGCTTGAGAAACTCAAAATTTTCGCAGTTCTGATGCTCGAAACGAATAACTAGAACGGCCTAGGGGAAAAGTGCGCATACTGTTATAATCGGGCGAGTTTTTACTTTCAGATGCAACAGAAATTTTGCGGATTGATCAATCCGTTCGCGAGATATGGCAGTTTGGAGGTAAGAAACGCTTGAGAAACTCAAAATTTTCGCAGTTCTGATGCTCGAAACGAATAACTAGAACGGCCTAGGGGAAAAGTGCGCATACTGTTATAATCGGGCGAGTTTTTACTTTCAGATGCAACAGAAATTTTGAAGATTGGTCAATCCGTTCGCGAGATATGGCAGTTTGGATATAAGAAACGCTTGAGAAACTCAAAATATTCGCAGTTCTGATGCTCGAAACGAATGACTAGGACGGCCTAGGGGAGAAGTACGCATACCGTTGTAATCGGGCGAGTTTCTACTTTCAGATGCAACAGAAATTTTGCGGATTGTTCAATCCGTTCGCGAGATATGGCCGTTTGGATGTAAGAAACGCTTTAGAAACTCAAAATTTTCGCAGTTCTGATGCTCGAAACGAATAACTAGAACGGCCCAGGGGAAAAGTGCGCAAACCGTTGTAATCGGGCGAGTTTCTACTTTCAAATGCAACAGAAATTTTGCGGATTGGTCAATGCGTTCGCGAGATATGGCAGTTTGGAGGTAAGAAACGCTTGAGAAACTCAAAATTTTCGCAGTTCTGATGCTCGAAACGAATGTCTAGAACGGCCTAGGGGAGAAGTACGCATACCGTTGTAATTGGGCGAGTTTCTACTTTCAGATGCAACAGAAATTTTGCTGATTGATCAATCCGTTCGCGAGATATGGTAGTTTGGAGATAAGAAACGCTTGAGAAACTCAAAATTTTCGCAGTTCTGATGCTCGAAACGAGTGACTAGAACGGCCTAGGGGAGAGGTACGCATACCGTTGTAATCGGGCGATTTTCTACTTTCAAATGCAACAGAAATTTTGCGGATTGGTCAATCCGTTCGCGAGATATGGCAGTTTGGAGGTAAGAAACGCTTGAGAAACTCAAAATTTTCGCAGTTCTGATGCTCGAAACGAATAATTAGAACGGCCCAGGGGAAAAGTGCGCAAACCGTTGTAATCGGGCGAGTTTCTACTTTCAAATGCAACAGAAATTTTGCGGATTGGTCGATCCGTTCGCGAGATATGGCAGTTTGGAAGTAAGAAACGCTTGAGAAACTCAAAATTTTCGCAGTTCTGATGCTCGAAACGAATGACTAGAACGGCCTAGGGGAGAAGAACGCATACGGTTGTAATCGGGCGAGTTTCTACTTTCAGATGCAACAATAATTTTGCGGATTGATCAATCCGTTCGCGAGATATGGCAGTTCGGAGATAAGAAACGCTTGAGAAACTCAAAATTTTCGCAGTTCTGATGCTCGAAACGAATGACTAGAACGGCCTAGGGGAGAAGTACGCATACCGTTGTAATCGGGCGAGTTTCTACTTTCAGATGCAACAGAAATTTGGCGGATTGATCAATCCGTTCGCGAGATATGGCAGTTTGGAGATAAGAAACGCGTTAGAAAATCAAAATTTTCGCAGTTCTGATGCTCGAAACGAATAACTAGAACGGCCCAGGGGAAAAGTGCGCATACCGTTGTAATCGGGCGAGTTTCTACTTTTAGATGCAACAGAAATTATGCGGATTGGTCAATCCGTTCGCGAGATATGGCAGTTTGGAAGTAAGAAACGCTTGAGGAACTCAAAATTTTCGCAGTTCTGATGCTCGAAACGAATGACTAGAACGGCCTAGGGGAGAAGTACGCATACCGTTGTAATCGGGCGAGTTTCTACTTTCAGATGAAACAGAAATTTTGCGGATTGATCAATCCGTTCGCGAGATATGGTAGTTTGGAGATAAGAAACGCTTGAGAAACTCAAAATTTTCGCAGTTCTGATGCTCGAAACGAATAATTAGAACGGCCCAGGGGAAAAGTGCGCATACCGTTGTAATCGGGCGAGTTTCTACTTTTAGATGCAACAGAAATTATGCGGATTAGTCAATCCGTTCGCGAGATATGGCAGTTTGGAAGTAAGAAACGCTTGAGGAACTCAAAATTTTCGCAGTTCTGATGCTCGAAACGAATGACTAGAACGGCCTAGGGGAGAAGAACGCATACGGTTGTAATCGGGCGAGTTTCTACTTTCAGATGCAACAATAATTTTGCGGATTGATCAATCCGTTCGCGAGATATGGCAGTTCGGAGATAAGAAACGCTTGAGAAACTCAAAGTTTTCGCAGTTCTGATGCTCGAAACGAATAACTAGAACGGCCTAGGGGAAGAGTACGCATACCGTTGTAATCGGGCGAGTTTCTACTTTCAGATGCAACAGAAATTTTGCGGATTGGTAAATCCGTTCGCGAGATATGGCAGTTTGGAGGTAAGAAACGCTTGAGGAACTCAAAATTTTCGCAGTTCTGATGCTCGAAACGAATGACTAGAACGGCCTAGGGGAGAAGAACGCATACGGTTGTAATCGGGCGAGTTTCTACTTTCAGATGCAACAATAATTTTGCGGATTGATCAATCCGTTCGCGAGATATGGCAGTTCGGAGATAAGAAACGCTTGAGAAACTCAAAATTTTCGCAGTTCTGATGCTCGAAACGAATAACTAGAACGGCCCAGGGGAAAAGTGCGCATACCGTT
Organism: Ptiloglossa arizonensis; assembly: GCF_051014685.1. Classification (NCBI taxonomy): domain Eukaryota; kingdom Metazoa; phylum Arthropoda; class Insecta; order Hymenoptera; family Colletidae; genus Ptiloglossa; species Ptiloglossa arizonensis. Next base: position 218,063 of record NC_135048.1, read on the forward strand.
GTAATCGGGCGAGTTTCTACTTTCAGATGCAACAGAAATTATGCGGATTGGTCAATCAGTTCGCGAGATATGGCAGTTTGGAGGTAAGAAACGCTTGAAGAACTCAAAATTTTCGCAGTTCTGATGCTCGAAACGAATAACTAGAACGGCCTAGGGGAAAACTACACATACCGTTGTAATCGGGCGAGTTTCTACTTTCAGATGCAACAGAAATTTTGCGGATTGATCAATCCGTTCGCGAGATATGGCAGTTTGGAGGTAAGAAACGCTTGAGAAACTCAAAATTTTCGCAGATCTGATGCTCGAAACGAATAACTAGAACGGCCTAGGGGAAAAGTGCGCATACTGTTGTAATCGGGCGAGTTTCTAGTTTCAGATGCAACAGAAATTTTGCGAATTAATCAATCCGTTCGCGAGATATGTCAGTTTGGAGGTAAGAAACGCTTGAGGAACTCAAAATTTTCGCAGTTCTGATGCTCGAAACGAATAACTAGAACGTCCTAGGGGAAAACTACACATACCGTTGTAATCGGGCGAGTTTCTAATTTCAGATGCAACAGAAATCTTGCGGATTGATCAATCCGTTCGCGAGATATGGCAGTTTGGAGGTAAGAAACGCTTGAGAAACTCAAAATTTTCGCAGTTCAGATGCTCGAAACGAATAACTGGAACGGCCTAGGGGAAAACAACACATACCGTTGTAATCGGGCGAGTCTCTACTGTCAGATGCAACAGAAATTTTACGGATTGGTCAATCCGTTCGCGAGATGTTGCAGTTTGGAGGTAAGAAACGCTTGAGAAACTCAAAATTTTCGCAGTTCTGATGCTCGAAACGAATAACTAGAACGGCCTAGGGGAAAAGTGCGCATACCGTTGTAATCGGGCGAGTTTCTAATTTCAGATGCAACAGAAATTTTGCGGATTCATCAATCCGTTCGCGAGATATGGCAGTTTGGAGGTAAGAAACGCTTTAGAAACTCAAAATTTTCGCAGTTCTGATGCTCGAAACGAATAATTAGAACGACCCAGGGGAAAAGTGCGCATACCGTTGTAATCGGGCGAGTTTCTACTTTCAGATGCAACAGAAATTTTGCGGATTGTTCAATCCGTTCGCGAGATATGGCCGTTTGGATGTAAGAAACGCTTTAGAAACTCAAAATTTTCGCAGTTCTGATGCTCGAAACGAATAACTAGAACGGCCCAGGGGAAAAGTGCGCATACCGTTGTAATCGGGCGAGTTTCTACTTTCAAATGCAACAGAAATTTTGCGGATTGGTCAATGCGTTCGCGAGATATGGCAGTTTGGAGGTAAGAAACGCTTGAGAAACTCAAAATTTTCGCAGTTCTGATGCTCGAAACGAATGTCTAGAACGGCCTAGGGGAGAAGTACGCATACCGTTGTAATTGGGCGAGTTTCTACTTTCAGATGCAACAGAAATTTTGCTGATTGATCAATCCGTTCGCGAGATATGGTAGTTTGGAGATAAGAAACGCTTGAGAAACTCAAAATTTTCGCAGTTCTGATGCTCGAAACGAGTGACTAGAACGGCCTAGGGGAGAGGTACGCATACCGTTGTAATCGGGCGATTTTCTACTTTCAAATGCAACAGAAATTTTGCGGATTGGTCAATCCGTTCGCGAGATATGGCAGTTTGGAGGTAAGAAACGCTTGAGAAACTCAAAATTTTCGCAGTTCTGATGCTCGAAACGAATAATTAGAACGGCCCAGGGGAAAAGTGCGCAAACCGTTGTAATCGGGCGAGTTTCTACTTTCAAATGCAACAGAAATTTTGCGGATTGGTCGATCCGTTCGCGAGATATGGCAGTTTGGAAGTAAGAAACGCTTGAGAAACTCAAAATTTTCGCAGTTCTGATGCTCGAAACGAATGACTAGAACGGCCTAGGGGAGAAGAACGCATACGGTTGTAATCGGGCGAGTTTCTACTTTCAGATGCAACAATAATTTTGCGGATTGATCAATCCGTTCGCGAGATATGGCAGTTCGGAGATAAGAAACGCTTGAGAAACTCAAAATTTTCGCAGTTCTGATGCTCGAAACGAATGACTAGAACGGCCTAGGGGAGAAGTACGCATACCGTTGTAATCGGGCGAGTTTCTACTTTCAGATGCAACAGAAATTTGGCGGATTGATCAATCCGTTCGCGAGATATGGCAGTTTGGAGATAAGAAACGCGTTAGAAAATCAAAATTTTCGCAGTTCTGATGCTCGAAACGTATAACTAGAACGGCCCAGGGGAAAAGTGCGCATACCGTTGTAATCGGGCGAGTTTCTACTTTTAGATGCAACAGAAATTATGCGGATTGGTCAATCCGTTCGCGAGATATGGCAGTTTGGAAGTAAGAAACGCTTGAGGAACTCAAAATTTTCGCAGTTCTGATGCTCGAAACGAATGACTAGAACGGCCTAGGGGAGAAGTACGCATACCGTTGTAATCGGGCGAGTTTCTACTTTCAGATGAAACAGAAATTTTGCGGATTGATCAATCCGTTCGCGAGATATGGTAGTTTGGAGATAAGAAACGCTTGAGAAACTCAAAATTTTCGCAGTTCTGATGCTCGAAACGAGTGACTAGAACGGTCTAGGGGAAAAGTGCGCATACCGTTGTAATCGGGCGAGTTTCTACTTTCAGATGCAACAGAAATTATGCGGATTGGTCAATCCGTTCGCGAGATATGTCAGTTTGGAGGTAAGAAACGCTTGAGGAACTCAAAATTTTCGCAGTTCTGATGCTCGCAACGAATAACTAGAACGGCCCAGGGGAACAGTGCGCATACCGTTGTAATCGGGCGAATTTCTACTTTCAAATGCAACAGAAATTTTGCGGATTGGTCAATCCGTTCGCGAGATATGGCAGTTTGGATGTAACAAACGCTTGAGAAACTCAAAATTTTCGCAGTTCTGATGCTCGAAACGAATAACTGGAACGGCCTAGGGGAAAACAACACATACCGTTGTAATCGGGCGAGTCTCTACTGTCAGATGCAACAGAAATTTTACGGATTGGTCAATCCGTTCGCGAGATGTTGCAGTTTGGAGGTAAGAAACGCTTGAGAAACTCAAAATTTTCGCAGTTCTGATGCTCGAAACGAATGACTAGAACGGCCTAGGGGAGAAGTACGCATACCGTTGTAATCGGGCGAGTTTCTACTTTCAGATGCAACAGAAATTTTGCGGGTTGATCAATCCGTTCGCGAGATATGGCAGTTTGGAGGTAAGAAACGCTTGAGAAACTCAAAATTTTCGCAGTTCTGATGCTCGAAACGAGTGACTAGAACGGCCTAGGGGAGAGGTACGCATACCGTTGTAATCGGGCGAGTTTCTACTTTCAAATGCAACAGAAATTTTGCGGATTGGTCAATCCGTTCGCGAGATATGGCAGTTTGGAGGTAAGAAACGCTTGAGAAACTCAAAGTTTTCGCAGTTCTGATGCTCGAAACGAATAACTAGAACGGCCTAGGGGAAGAGTACGCATACCGTTGTAATCGGGCGAGTCTCTACTTTCAGATGCAACAGAAATTTTGCGGATTGGTCAATCCGTTCGCGAGATATGGCATTTTGGAGATAAGAAACGCTTTAGAAAATCAAAATTTTCGCAGTTCTGATGCTCGACACGAATAACTAGAACGGCCCAGGGGAAAAGTGCGCATACCGTTGTAATCGGGCGAGTCTCTACTTTCAGATGCAACAGAAATTTTGCGGATTGGTCGATCCGTTCGCGAGATATGGCAGTTTGGAAGTAAGAAACGCTTGAGAAACTCAAAATTTTCGCAGTTCTGATGCTCGAAACGAATGACTAGAACGGCCTAGGGGAGAAGCACGCATACCGTTGTAATCGGGCGAGTTTCTACTTTCAAATGCAACAGAAATTTTGCGGATTGGTCAATCCGTTCGCGAGATATGGCAGTTTGGATGTAAGAAACGCTTGAGAAACTCAAAATTTTCGCAGTTCTGATGCTCCAAACGAATAACTAGAACGGCCTAGGGGAAAAGTGCGCATACCGTTGTAATCGGGCGAGTTTCTACTTTCAGATGCAACAGAAATTTTGCGGATCGGTCAATCCGTTCGCGAGATATGGCAGTTTGGATGTAAGAAACGCTTGAGAAACTCAAAATTTTCGCAGTTCTGATGCTCGAAACGAATGACTAGAACGGCCTAGGGGAGAAGAACGCATACGGTTGTAATCGGGCGAGTTTCTACTTTCAGATGCAACAATAATTTTGCGGATTGATCAATCCGTTCGCGAGATATGTCAGTTTGGAGGTAAGAAACGCTTGAGAAACTCAAAATTTTCGCAGATCTGATGCTCGAAACGAATAACTAGAACGGCCTAGGGGAAAAGTGCGCATACTGTTGTAATCGGGCGAGTTTCTAGTTTCAGATGCAACAGAAATTTTGCGAATTCATCAATCCGTTCGCGAGATATGTCAGTTTGGAGGTAAGAAACGCTTGAGGAACTCAAAATTTTCGCAGTTCTGATGCTCGAAACGAATAACTAGAACGTCCTAGGGGAAAACTACACATACCGTTGTAATCGGGCGAGTTTCTACTTTCAGATGCAACAGAAATTTTGCGGATTCATCAATCCGTTCGCGAGATATGGCAGTTTGGATATGAGAAACGCTTTAGAAACTCAAAATTTTCGCAGTTCTGATGCTCGAAACGAATAACTAGAACGGCCCAGGGGAACAGTGCGCATACCGTTGTAATCGGGCGAATTTCTACTTTCAAATGCAACAGAAATTTTGCGGATTGGTCAATCCGTTCGCGAGATATGGCAGTTTGGATGTAACAAACGCTTGAGAAACTCAAAATTTTCGCAGTTCTGATGCTCGAAACGAATAACTGGAACGGCCTAGGGGAAAACAACACATCCCGTTGTAATCGGGCGAGTCTCTACTGTCAGATGCAACAGAAATTTTGCGGATTGGTCAATCTGTTCGCGAGATGTGGCAGTTTGGAGGTAAGAAACGCTTGAGAAACTCAAAATTTTCGCAGTTCTGATGCTCGAAACGAATGACTAGAACGGCCTAGGGGAGAAGTACGCATACCGTTGTAATCGGGCGAGTTTCTACTTTCAGATGCAACAGAAATTTTGCGGGTTGATCAATCCGTTCGCGAGATATGGTAGTTTGGAGATAAGAAACGCTTGAGAAACTCAAAATTTTCGCAGTTCTGATGCTCGAAACGAGTGACTAGAACGGCCTAGGGGAGAGGTACGCATACCGTTGTAATCGGGCGAGTTTCTACTTTCAAATGCAACAGAAATTTTGCGGATTGGTCAATCCGTTCGCGAGATATGGCAGTTTGGAGGTAAGAAACGCTTGAGAAACTCAAAATTTTCGCAGTTCTGATGCTCGAAACGAATAACGAGAACGGCCTAGGGGAAAAGTGCGCATACCGTTGTATTCGGGCGAGTTTCTACTTTCAGATGCAACAGAAGTTTTGCGGATCGGTTAATCCTTTCGCGAGATATGGCAGTTTGGATGTAAGAAACGCCTGAGAAACTCAAAATTTTCGTAGTTCTGATGCTCGAAACGAATAACTGGAACGGCCTAGGGGAAAACTACACATACCGCTGTAATCGGGCGAGTCTCTACTTTCAGATGCAACAGAAATTTTGCGGATTGGTCAATCCGTTCGCGAGATATGGCATTTTGGAGATAAGAAACGCTTTAGAAAATCAAAATTTTCGCAGTTCTGATGCTCGAAACGAATAACTAGGACGGCCCAGGGGAAAAGTGGGCATACCGTTGTAATCGGGCGAGTCTCTACTTTCAGATGCAACAGAAATTTTGCGGATTGGTCGATCCGTTCGCGAGATATGGCAGTTTGGAAGTAAGAAACGCTTGAGAAACTCAAAATTTTCGCAGTTCTGATGCTCGAAACGAATGACTAGAACGGCCTAGGGGAGAAGTACGCATACCGTTGTAATCGGGCGAGTTTCTACTTTCAGATGCAACAGAAATTTTGCGGATTCATCAATCCGTTCGCGAGATATGGCAGTTTGGATATAAGAAACGCTATAGAAACTCAAAATTTTCGCAGTTCTGATGCTCGAAACGAATAACTAGAACGGCCCAGGGGAACAGTGCGCATACCGTTGTAATCGGGCGAATTTCTACTTTCAAATGCAACAGAAATTTTGCGGATTGGTCAATCCGTTCGCGAGATATGGCAGTTTGGATGTAACAAACGCTTGAGAAACTCAAAATTTTCGCAGTTCTGATGCTCGAAACGAATAACTGGAACGGCCTAGGGGAATACAACACATACCGTTGTAATCGGGCGAGTCTCTACTGTCAGATGCAACAGAAATTTTGCGGATTGGTCAATCTGTTCGCGAGATGTGGCAGTTTGGAGGTAAGAAACGCTTGAGAAACTCAAAATTTTCGCAGTTCTGATGCTCGAAACGAATGACTAGAACGGCCTAGGGGAGAAGTACGCATACCGTTGTAATCGGGCGAGTTTCTACTTTCAGATGCAACAGAAATTTTGCGGGTTGATCAATCCGTTCGCGAGATATGGTAGTTTGGAGATAAGAAACGCTTGAGAAACTCAAAATTTTCGCAGTTCTGATGCTCGAAACGAGTGACTAGAACGGCCTAGGGGAGAGGTACGCATACCGTTGTAATCGGGCGAGTTTCTACTTTCAAATGCAACAGAAATTTTGCGGATTGGTCAATCCGTTCGCGAGATATGGCAGTTTGGAGGTAAGAAACGCTTGAGAAACTCAAAATTTTCGCAGTTCTGATGCTCGAAACGAATAACGAGAACGGCCTAGGGGAAAAGTGCGCATACCGTTGTATTCGGGCGAGTTTCTACTTTCAGATGCAACAGAAGTTTTGCGGATCGGTTAATCCGTTCGCGAGATATGGCAGTTTGGATGTAAGAAACGCCTGAGAAACTCAAAATTTTCGTAGTTCTGATGCTCGAAACGAATAACTGGAACGGCCTAGGGGAAAACAACACATACCGTTGTAATCGGGGAGTCTCTACTCTCAGATGCAACAGAAATTTTGCGGATTGGTCAATCTGTTCGCGAGATGTGGCAGTTTGGAGGTAAGAAACGCTTGAGAAACTCAAAATTTTCGCAGTTCTGATGCTCAAAACGAATGACTAGAACGGCCTAGGGGAGAAGTACGCATACCGTTGTAATCGGGCGAGTTTCTACTTTCAGATGCAACAGAAATTTTGCGGGTTGATCAATCCGTTCGCGAGATATGGTAGTTTGGAGATAAGAAACGCTTGAGAAACTCAAAATTTTCGCAGTTCTGATGCTCGAAACGAGTGACTAGAACGGCCTAGGGGAAAACTACACATACCGTTGTAATCGGGCGAGTTTCTACTTTCAGATACAACAGAAATTTTGCGGATTGGTCAATCCGTTTGCGAGATGTGGCAGTTTGGAGGTAAGAAACGCTTGAGAAACTCAAAATTTTCGCAGTTCTGATGCTCGAAACGAATAACTAGAATGGCCTAGTGGAAAAGTACCCATACCGATGTAATCGGGCGAGTTTCTACTTTCAGATGCAACAGAAATTTTGCGGATTGGTCGATCCGTTCGCGAGATATGGCAGTTTGAAAGTAAGAAACGCTTGAGAAACTCAAAATTTTCGCAGTTCTGATGCTCGAAACGAATAACTAGAAAGGCCTAGGGGAAAAGTACGCATACCGGTGTAATCGGGCGAGTTTCTACTTTCAGATGCAACAGAAATTTTGCGGATTGGTCGATCCGTTCGCGAGATATGGCAGTTTGGAAGTAAGAAACGCTTGAGAAACTCAAAATTTTCGCAGTTCTGATGCTCGAAACGAATAACTAGAACGGCCTAGGGGAAAAGTGCGCATACAGTTGTAATCGGGCGAGTTTCTACTTTCAGATGCAACAGAAATTTTGCGGATTGATCAATCCGTTCGCGAGATATGGCCGTTTGGATGTAAGAAACGCTTTAGAAACTCCAAATTTTCGCAGTTCTGATGCTCGAAACGAATAACTAGAACGGCCCAGGGGAAAAGTGCGCATACCGTTGTAATCGGGCGAGTTTCTACTTTCAAATGCAACAGAAATTTTGCGGATTGGTCAATGCGTTCGCGAGATATGGCAGTTTGGAGGTAAGAAACGCTTGAGAAACTCAAAATTTTCGCAGTTCTGATGCTCGAAACGAATAACTAGAACGGCCTTGGGGAAAAGTACGCATACCGTTGTAATCGGGCGAGATTCTACTATCAGATGCAACAGAAATTTTGCGGATTGGTCAATCCGTTCGCAAGATATGGCAGTTTGGATGTAAGAAACGCTTGAGAAACACAAAGTTTTCGCAGTTCTGATTCTCGAAACGAATAACTAGAACGGCCTAGGGGAAAACTACACCCACCGTTGTAATCGGGCAAGTTTCTACTTTCAGATGCAACAGAAATTTTGCGGATTGATCAATCCGTTCGCGAGATATGGCAGTTTGGAGATAAGAAACGCTTGAGAAACTCAAAATTTTCGCAGTTCTGATGCTGGAAACGAGTAACTAGAACGGCCTAGGGGAAAAGTACGCATACCGTTGTAATCGGGCGAGTTTCTACTTTCAGATGCAACAGAAATTTTGCGGATCGGTCAATCCGTTCGCGAGATATGGCAGTTTGGATGTAAGAAACGCTTGAGAAACTCAAAATTTTCGCAGTTCTGATGCTCGAAACGAATGACTAGAACGGCCCAGTGGAACAGTGCGCATACCGTTGTAATCGGGCGAGTTTCTACTCTCAAATGCAACAGAAATTTTGCGGATTGGTCAATCCGTTCGCGAGATATGGCAGTTTGGAGGTAACAAACGCTTGAGAAACTCAAAATTTTCGCAGTTCTGATGCTCGAAACGAATAACTGGAACGGCCTAGGGGAAAACAACACATACCGTTGTAATCGGGCGAGTCTCTACTTTCAGATGCAACAGAAATTTTGCGGATTGGTCAATCCGTTCGCGAGATGTGGCAGTTTGGAGGTAAGAAACGCTTGAGAAACTCAAAATTTTCGCAGTTCTGATGCTCGAAACGAATAACTAGAACGGCCTAGGGGAAAAGTGCGCATACTGTTGTAATCGGGCGAGTTTCTAGTTTCAGATGCAACAGAAATTTTACGGATTGGCCAATCCGTTCGCGAGATATGGCAGTTTGGAGATAAGAAACGCTTGAGAAACTCAAAATTTTCGCAGTTCTGATGCTCGAAACGAATGACCAGGACGGCCTAGGGGAGAAGTACGCATACCGTTGTAATCGCGCGAGTTTCTACTTTCAGATGCAACAGAAATTTTGCGGATTGGTCAATCCGTTCGCGAGATATGGCCGTTTGGATGTAAGAAACGCTTTAGAAACTCAAAATATTCGCTGTTCTGATGCTCGAAACGAATAACTAGAACGGCCCAGGGGAAAAGTGCGCATACCGTTGTAATCGGGCGAGTTTCTACTTTCAAATGCAACAGAAACTTTGCTGATTGGTCAATGCGTTCGCGAGATATGGCAGTTTGGAGGTAAGAAACGCTTGAGAAACTCAAAATTTTCGTAATTCTGATGCTCGACACGAATAAATAGAACGGCCTAGGGGAAAACTACACATACCGTTGTAATCGGGCGAGTTTCTACTTTCAGATACAACAGAAATTTTGCGGATTGGTCAATCCGTTTGCGAGATGTGGCAGTTTGGAGGTAAGAAACGCTTGAGAAACTCAAAATTTTCGCAGTTCTGATGCTCGAAACGAATAACTAGAATGGCCTAGGGGAAAAGTACCCATACCGATGTAATCGGGCGAGTTTCTACTTTCAGATGCAACAGAAATTTTGCGGATTGGTCGATCCGTTCGCGAGATATGGCAGTTTGAAAGTAAGAAACGCTTGAGAAACTCAAAATTTTCGCAGTTCTGATGCTCGAAACGAATAACTAGAAAGGCCTAGGGGAAAAGTACGCATATCGGTGTAATCGGGCGAGTTTCTACTTTCAGATGCAACAGAAATTTTGCGGATTGGTCGATCCGTTCGCGAGATATGGCAGTTTGGAAGTAAGAAACGCTTGAGAAACTCAAAATTTTCGCAGTTCTGATGCTCGAAACGAATAACTAGAACGGCCCAGGGGAAAAGTGCGCATACCGTTGTAATCGGGCGAGTTTCTACTTTCAAATGCAACAGAAATTTTGCGGATTGGTCAATGCGTTCGCGAGATATGGCAGTTTGGAGGTAAGAAACGCTTGAGAAACTCAAAATTTTCGCAGTTCTGATGCTCGAAACGAATAACTAGAACGGCCTTGGGGAAAAGTACGCATACCGTTGTAATCGGGCGAGATTCTACTATCAGATGCAACAGAAATTTTGCGGATTGGTCAATCCGTTCGCAAGATATGGCAGTTTGGATGTAAGAAACGCTTGAGAAACTCAAAATTTTCGCAGTTCTGATGCTCGAAACGAATGACTAGGACGGCCTAGGGGAGAAGTACGCATACCGTTGTAATCGCGCGAGTTTCTACTTTCAGATGCAACAGAAATTTTGCGGATTGGTCAATCCGTTCGCGAGATATGGCCGTTTGGATGTAAGAAACGCTTTAGAAACTCAAAATATTCGCTGTTCTGATGCTCGAAACGAATAACTAGAACGGCCCAGGGGAAAAGTGCGCATACCGTTGTAATCGGGCGAGTTTCTACTTTCAAATGCAACAGAAACTTTGCTGATTGGTCAATGCGTTCGCGAGATATGGCAGTTTGGAGGTAAGAAACGCTTGAGAAACTCAAAATTTTCGTAATTCTGATGCTCGACACGAATAAATAGAACGGCCTAGGGGAAAACTACACATACCGTTGTAATCGGGCGAGTTTCTACTTTCAGATACAACAGAAATTTTGCGGATTGGTCAATCCGTTTGCGAGATGTGGCAGTTTGGAGGTAAGAAACGCTTGAGAAACTCAAAATTTTCGCAGTTCTGATGCTCGAAACGAATAACTAGAATGGCCTAGGGGAAAAGTACCCATACCGATGTAATCGGGCGAGTTTCTACTTTCAGATGCAACAGAAATTTTGCGGATTGGTCGATCCGTTCGCGAGATATGGCAGTTTGAAAGTAAGAAACGCTTGAGAAACTCAAAATTTTCGCAGTTCTGATGCTCGAAACGAATAACTAGAAAGGCCTAGGGGAAAAGTACGCATACCGGTGTAATCGGGCGAGTTTCTACTTTCAGATGCAACAGAAATTTTGCGGATTGGTCGATCCGTTCGCGAGATATGGCAGTTTGGAAGTAAGAAACGCTTGAGAAACTCAAAATTTTCGCAGTTCTGATGCTCGAAACGAATAACTAGAACGGCCCAGGGGAAAAGTGCGCATACCGTTGTAATCGGGCGAGTTTCTACTTTCAAATGCAACAGAAATTTTGCGGATTGGTCAATGCGTTCGCGAGATATGGCAGTTTGGAGGTAAGAAACGCTTGAGAAACTCAAAATTTTCGCAGTTCTGATGCTCGAAACGAATAACTAGAACGGCCTTGGGGAAAAGTACGCCTACCGTTGTAATTGGGCGAGATTCTACTATCAGATGCAACAGAAATTTTGCGGATTGGTCAATCCGTTCGCAAGATATGGCAGTTTGGATGTAAGAAACGCTTGAGAAACACAAAGTTTTCGCAGTTCTGATTCTCGAAACGAATAACTAGAACGGCCTAGGGGAAAACTACACCCACCGTTGTAATCGGGCAAGTTTCTACTTTCAGATGCAACAGAAATTTTGCGGATTGATCAATCCGTTCGCGAGATATGGCAGTTTGGAGATAAGAAACGCTTGAGAAACTCAAAATTTTCGCAGTTCTGATGCTGGAAACGAGTAACTAGAACGGCCTAGGGGAAAAGTACGCATACCGTTGTAATCGGGCGAGTTTCTACTTTCAGATGCAACAGAAATTTTGCGGATCGGTCAATCCGTTCGCGAGATATGGCAGTTTGGATGTAAGAAACGCTTGAGAAACTCAAAATTTTCGCAGTTCTGATGCTCGAAACGAATGACTAGAACGGCCTAGGGGAGAAGAACGCTTACCGTTGTAATCGGGCGAGTTTCTACTTTCAGATGCAACAAAAATTTTGCGGATTGGTCAATCCGTTCGCGAGATATGGCAGTTTGGATGTAAGAAACGCTTTAGAAACTCAAAATTTTCGCAGTTCTGATGCTCGGAACGAATAACAAGAACGGCCCAGGGGAACAGTGCGCATACCGTTGTAATCGGGCGAGTTTCTACTTTCAAATGCAACAGAAATTTTGCGGATTGGTCAATCCGTTCGCGAGATATGGCTGTTTGGAGGTAACAAACGCTTGAGAAACTCAAAATTTTCGCAGTTCTGATGCTCGAAACGAATAAATAGAACGGCCTAGGGGAAAACTACACATACCGTTGTAATCGGGCGAGTTTCTACTTTCAGATACAACAGAAATTTTGCGGATTGGTCAATCCGTTTGCGAGATGTGGCAGTTTGGAGGTAAGAAACGCTTGAGAAACTCAAAATTTTCGCAGTTCTGATGCTCGAAACGAATAACTAGAATGGCCTAGGGGAAAAGTACCCATACCGATGTAATCGGGCGAGTTTCTACTTTCAGATGCAACAGAAATTTTGCGGATTGGTCGATCCGTTCGCGAGATATGGCAGTTTGAAAGTAAGAAACGCTTGAGAAACTCAAAATTTTCGCAGTTCTGATGCTCGAAACGAATAACTAGAAAGGCCTAGGGGAAAAGTACGCATACCGATGTAACCGGGCGAGTTTCTACTTTCAGATGCAACAGACATTTTGCGGATTGGTCGATCCGTTCGCGAGATATGGCAGTTTGGAAGTAAGAAACGCTTGAGAAACTCAAAATTTTCGCAGTTCTGATGCTCGAAACGAATGACTAGAACGGCCTAGGGGAGAAGAACGCATACCGTTGTAATCGGGCGAGTTTCTACTTTCAGATGCAACAGTAATTTTGCGGATTGATCAATCCGTTCGCGAGATATGGCACTTTGGAGATAAGAAACGCTTGAGAAACTTAAAATTTTCGCAGTTCTGATGCTCGAAACGAATGACTAGAACGGCCTAGGGGAGAAGTACGCATACCGTTGTAATCGGGCGAGTTTCTACTTTCAGATGCAACAGAAATTTGGCGGATTGATCAATCCGTTCGCGAGATATGGCCGTTTGGAGCTGACGAACGCTTGAGAAACTCAAAATTTTCGCAGTTCTGATGCTCGAAACGAATAACTGGAACGGCCTAGGGGAAAAGTACGCATACCGTTGTAATCGGGCGAGTCTCTACTTTCAGATGCAACAGAAATTTTGGGGATTGGTCAATCCGTTCGCGAGATGTGGCAGTTTGGAGGTAAGAAACGCTTGAGAAACTCAAAATTTTCGCAGTTCTGATGCTCGAAACGAATAACTAGAACGGCCTAGGGGAAAAGTACGCATACCGATGTAATCGGGCGAGATTCTACTTTCAGGTGCAACAGAAATTTTGCGGATTGGTCGATCCGTTCGCGAGATATGGCAGTTTGGAAGTAAGAAACGCTTGAGAAACTCAAAATTTTCGCAGTTCTGATGCTCGAAACGAATGACTAGAACGGCCTAGGGGAGAAGTACGCATACCGTTGTACTCGGGCGAGTTTCTACTTTCAGATGCAACAGAAATTTTGCGGATTGATCAATCCGCTCGCGAGATATGGCAGTTTGGAGATAAGAAACGCTTGAGAAACTCAAAATTTTCGGAGTTCTGATGCTCGAAACGAGTGACTAGAACGGCCTAAGGGAGAAGTACGCCTACCGTTGTAATCGGGCGAGTTTCTACTTTCAAATGCAACAGAAATTTTGCGGATTGGTCAATCCGTTCGCGAGATATGGCAGTTTGGAGGTAAGAAACGCTTGAGAAACTCAGAATTTTCGTAGTTCTGATGCTCGAAACGAATAACTAGAACGGCCTAAGGGAGAAGTACGCCTACCGTTGTAATCGGGCGAGTTTCTACTTTCAAATGCAACAGAAATTTTGCGGATTGGTCAATCCGTTCGCGAGATATGGCAGTTTGGAGGTAAGAAACGCTTGAGAAACTCAGAATTTTCGCAGTTCTGATGCTCGAAACGAATGACTAGAACGGCCTAGGGGAGAAGTACGCATACCGTTGTACTCGGGCGAGTTTCTACTTTCAGATGCAACAGAAATTTTGCGGATTGATCAATCCGCTCGCGAGATATGGCAGTTTGGAGATAAGAAACGCTTGAGAAACTCAAAATTTTCGGAGTTCTGATGCTCGAAACGAGTGACTAGAACGGCCTAAGGAAGAAGTACGCCTACCGTTGTAATCGGGCGAGTTTCTACTTTCAAATGCAACAGAAATTTTGCGGATTGGTCAATCCGTTCGCGAGATATGGCAGTTTGGAGGTAAGAAACGCTTGAGAAACTCAGAATTTTCGTAGTTCTGATGCTCGAAACGAATAACTAGAACGGCCTAAGGGAGAAGTACGCCTACCGTTGTAATCGGGCGAGTTTCTACTTTCAAATGCAACAGAAATTTTGCGGATTGGTCAATCCGTTCGCGAGATATGGCAGTTTGGAGGTAAGAAACGCTTGAGAAACTCAGAATTTTCGCAGTTCTGATGCTCGAAACGAATAACTAGAACGGCATAGGGGAAAAGTGCGCATACCGTTGTAATCGGGCGAGTTTCTACTTTCAGATACAACAGAAATTTTGCGGATTGGTCAATCCGTTTGCGAGATGTGGCAGTTTGGAGGTAAGAAACGCTTGAGAAACTCAAAATTTTCGCAGTTCTGATGCTCGAAACGAATAACTAGAATGGCCTAGGGGAAAAGTACCCATACCGATGTAATCGGGCGAATTTCTACTTTCAGATGCAACAGAAATTTTGCGGATTGGTCGATCCGTTCGCGAGATATGGCAGTTTGAAAGTAAGAAACGCTTGAGAAACTCAAAATTTTCGCAGTTCTGATGCTCGAAACGAATAACTAGAAAGGCCTAGGGGAAAAGTACGCATACCGATGTAACCGGGCGAGTTTCTACTTTCAGATGCAACAGACATTTTGCGGATTGGTCGATCCGTTCGCGAGATATGGCAGTTTGGAAGTAAGAAACGCTTGAGAAACTCAAAATTTTCGCAGTTCTGATGCTCGAAACGAATGACTAGAACGGCCTAGGGGAGAAGAACGCATACCGTTGTAATCGGGCGAGTTTCTACTTTCAGATGCAACAGTAATTTTGCGGATTGATCAATCCGTTCGCGAGATATGGCACTTTGGAGATAAGAAACGCTTGAGAAACTTAAAATTTTCGCAGTTCTGATGCTCGAAACGAATGACTAGAACGGCCTAGGGGAGAAGTACGCATACCGTTGTAATCGGGCGAGTTTCTACTTTCAGATGCAACAGAAATTTGGCGGATTGATCAATCCGTTCGCGAGATATGGCCGTTTGGAGCTGACGAACGCTTGAGAAACTCAAAATTTTCGCAGTTCTGATGCTCGAAACGAATAACTGGAACGGCCTAGGGGAAAAGTACGCATACCGTTGTAATCGGGCGAGTCTCTACTTTCAGATGCAACAGAAATTTTGGGGATTGGTCAATCCGTTCGCGAGATGTGGCAGTTTGGAGGTAAGAAACGCTTGAGAAACTCAAAATTTTCGCAGTTCTGATGCTCGAAACGAATAACTAGAACGGCCTAGGGGAAAAGTACGCATACCGATGTAATCGGGCGAGATTCTACTTTCAGGTGCAACAGAAATTTTGCGGATTGGTCGATCCGTTCGCGAGATATGGCAGTTTGGAAGTAAGAAACGCTTGAGAAACTCAAAATTTTCGCAGTTCTGATGCTCGAAACGAATGACTAGAACGGCCTAGGGGAGAAGTACGCATACCGTTGTACTCGGGCGAGTTTCTACTTTCAGATGCAACAGAAATTTTGCGGATTGATCAATCCGCTCGCGAGATATGGCAGTTTGGAGATAAGAAACGCTTGAGAAACTCAAAATTTTCGGAGTTCTGATGCTCGAAACGAGTGACTAGAACGGCCTAAGGGAGAAGTACGCCTACCGTTGTAATCGGGCGAGTTTCTACTTTCAAATGCAACAGAAATTTTGCGGATTGGTCAATCCGTTCGCGAGATATGGCAGTTTGAAAGTAAGAAACGCTTGAGAAACTCAAAATTTTCGCAGTTCTGATGCTCGAAACGAATAACTAGAAAGGCCTAGGGGAAAAGTACGCATACCGATGTAACCGGGCGAGTTTCTACTTTCAGATGCAACAGACATTTTGCGGATTGGTCGATCCGTTCGCGAGATATGGCAGTTTGGAAGTAAGAAACGCTTGAGAAACTCAAAATTTTCGCAGTTCTGATGCTCGAAACGAATGACTAGAACGGCCTAGGGGAGAAGAACGCATACCGTTGTAATCGGGCGAGTTTCTACTTTCAGATGCAACAGTAATTTTGCGGATTGATCAATCCGTTCGCGAGATATGGCACTTTGGAGATAAGAAACGCTTGAGAAACTTAAAATTTTCGCAGTTCTGATGCTCGAAACGAATGACTAGAACGGCCTAGGGGAGAAGTACGCATACCGTTGTAATCGGGCGAGTTTCTACTTTCAGATGCAACAGAAGTTTGGCGGATTGATCAATCCGTTCGCGAGATATGGCCGTTTGGAGCTGACGAACGCTTGAGAAACTCAAAATTTTCGCAGTTCTGATGCTCGAAACGAATAACTGGAACGGCCTAGGGGAAAAGTACGCATACCGTTGTAATCGGGCGAGTCTCTACTTTCAGATGCAACAGAAATTTTGGGGATTGGTCAATCCGTTCGCGAGATGTGGCAGTTTGGAGGTAAGAAACGCTTGAGAAACTCAAAATTTTCGCAGTTCTGATGCTCGAAACGAATAACTAGAACGGCCTAGGGGAAAAGTACGCATACCGATGTAATCGGGCGAGATTCTACTTTCAGGTGCAACAGAAATTTTGCGGATTGGTCGATCCGTTCGCGAGATATGGCAGTTTGGAAGTAAGAAACGCTTGAGAAACTCAAAATTTTCGCAGTTCTGATGCTCGAAACGAATGACTAGAACGGCCTAGGGGAGAAGTACGCATACCGTTGTACTCGGGCGAGTTTCTACTTTCAGATGCAACAGAAATTTTGCGGATTGATCAATCCGCTCGCGAGATATGGCAGTTTGGAGATAAGAAACGCTTGAGAAACTCAAAATTTTCGGAGTTCTGATGCTCGAAACGAGTGACTAGAACGGCCTAAGGGAGAAGTACGCCTACCGTTGTAATCGGGCGAGTTTCTACTTTCAAATGCAACAGAAATTTTGCGGATTGGTCAATCCGTTCGCGAGATATGGCAGTTTGGAGGTAAGAAACGCTTGAGAAACTCAGAATTTTCGTAGTTCTGATGCTCGAAACGAATAACTAGAACGGCCTAAGGGAGAAGTACGCCTACCGTTGTAATCGGGCGAGTTTCTACTTTCAAATGCAACAGAAATTTTGCGGATTGGTCAATCCGTTCGCGAGATATGGCAGTTTGGAGGTAAGAAACGCTTGAGAAACTCAGAATTTTCGCAGTTCTGATGCTCGAAACGAATGACTAGAACGGCCTAGGGGAGAAGTACGCATACCGTTGTACTCGGGCGAGTTTCTACTTTCAGATGCAACAGAAATTTTGCGGATTGATCAATCCGCTCGCGAGATATGGCAGTTTGGAGATAAGAAACGCTTGAGAAACTCAAAATTTTCGGAGTTCTGATGCTCGAAACGAGTGACTAGAACGGCCTAAGGAAGAAGTACGCCTACCGTTGTAATCGGGCGAGTTTCTACTTTCAAATGCAACAGAAATTTTGCGGATTGGTCAATCCGTTCGCGAGATATGGCAGTTTGGAGGTAAGAAACGCTTGAGAAACTCAGAATTTTCGTAGTTCTGATGCTCGAAACGAATAACTAGAACGGCCTAAGGGAGAAGTACGCCTACCGTTGTAATCGGGCGAGTTTCTACTTTCAAATGCAACAGAAATTTTGCGGATTGGTCAATCCGTTCGCGAGATATGGCAGTTTGGAGGTAAGAAACGCTTGAGAAACTCAGAATTTTCGCAGTTCTGATGCTCGAAACGAATAACTAGAACGGCATAGGGGAAAAGTGCGCATACCGTTGTAATCGGGCGAGTTTCTACTTTCAGATACAACAGAAATTTTGCGGATTGGTCAATCCGTTTGCGAGATGTGGCAGTTTGGAGGTAAGAAACGCTTGAGAAACTCAAAATTTTCGCAGTTCTGATGCTCGAAACGAATAACTAGAATGGCCTAGGGGAAAAGTACCCATACCGATGTAATCGGGCGAATTTCTACTTTCAGATGCAACAGAAATTTTGCGGATTGGTCGATCCGTTCGCGAGATATGGCAGTTTGAAAGTAAGAAACGCTTGAGAAACTCAAAATTTTCGCAGTTCTGATGCTCGAAACGAATAACTAGAAAGGCCTAGGGGAAAAGTACGCATACCGATGTAACCGGGCGAGTTTCTACTTTCAGATGCAACAGACATTTTGCGGATTGGTCGATCCGTTCGCGAGATATGGCAGTTTGGAAGTAAGAAACGCTTGAGAAACTCAAAATTTTCGCAGTTCTGATGCTCGAAACGAATGACTAGAACGGCCTAGGGGAGAAGAACGCATACCGTTGTAATCGGGCGAGTTTCTACTTTCAGATGCAACAGTAATTTTGCGGATTGATCAATCCGTTCGCGAGATATGGCACTTTGGAGATAAGAAACGCTTGAGAAACTTAAAATTTTCGCAGTTCTGATGCTCGAAACGAATGACTAGAACGGCCTAGGGGAGAAGTACGCATACCGTTGTAATCGGGCGAGTTTCTACTTTCAGATGCAACAGAAATTTGGCGGATTGATCAATCCGTTCGCGAGATATGGCCGTTTGGAGCTGACGAACGCTTGAGAAACTCAAAATTTTCGCAGTTCTGATGCTCGAAACGAATAACTGGAACGGCCTAGGGGAAAAGTACGCATACCGTTGTAATCGGGCGAGTCTCTACTTTCAGATGCAACAGAAATTTTGGGGATTGGTCAATCCGTTCGCGAGATGTGGCAGTTTGGAGGTAAGAAACGCTTGAGAAACTCAAAATTTTCGCAGTTCTGATGCTCGAAACGAATAACTAGAACGGCCTAGGGGAAAAGTACGCATACCGATGTAATCGGGCGAGATTCTACTTTCAGGTGCAACAGAAATTTTGCGGATTGGTCGATCCGTTCGCGAGATATGGCAGTTTGGAAGTAAGAAACGCTTGAGAAACTCAAAATTTTCGCAGTTCTGATGCTCGAAACGAATGACTAGAACGGCCTAGGGGAGAAGTACGCATACCGTTGTACTCGGGCGAGTTTCTACTTTCAGATGCAACAGAAATTTTGCGGATTGATCAATCCGCTCGCGAGATATGGCAGTTTGGAGATAAGAAACGCTTGAGAAACTCAAAATTTTCGGAGTTCTGATGCTCGAAACGAGTGACTAGAACGGCCTAAGGGAGAAGTACGCCTACCGTTGTAATCGGGCGAGTTTCTACTTTCAAATGCAACAGAAATTTTGCGGATTGGTCAATCCGTTCGCGAGATATGGCAGTTTGGAGGTAAGAAACGCTTGAGAAACTCAGAATTTTCGTAGTTCTGATGCTCGAAACGAATAACTAGAACGGCCTAAGGGAGAAGTACGCCTACCGTTGTAATCGGGCGAGTTTCTACTTTCAAATGCAACAGAAATTTTGCGGATTGGTCAATCCGTTCGCGAGATATGGCAGTTTGGAGGTAAGAAACGCTTGAGAAACTCAGAATTTTCGCAGTTCTGATGCTCGAAACGAATAACTAGAACGGCATAGGGGAAAAGTGCGCATACCGTTGTAATCGGGCGAGTTTCTACTTTCAGATGCAACAGAAATTTTGCGGATTGATCAATCCGCTCGCGAGATATGGCAGTTTGGAGATAAGAAACGCTTGAGAAACTCAAAATTTTCGCAGTTCTGATGCTCGAAACGAGTGACTAGAACGGCCTAAGGGAGAAGTAAGCCTACCGTTGTAATCGGGCGAGTTTCTACTGTCAAATGCAACAGAAATTTTGCGGATTGTTCAATCCGTTCGCGAGATATGGCAGTTTGGAGGTAAGAAACGCTTGAGAAACTCAGAATTTTCGCAGTTCTGATGCTCGAAACGAATAACTAGAACGGCCCAGGGGAAAACAACACATACCGTTGTAATCGGGCGAGTCTCTACTTTCAGATGCAACAGAAATTTTGCGGATTGGTCAATCCGTTCGCGAGATGTGGCAGTTTGGAGGTAAGAAACGCTTGAGAAACTCAAAATTTTGTCAGTTCTGATGCTCGAAACGAATGACGAGAACGGCCTAGGGGAGAAGTACGCATACCGTTGTAATCGGGCGAGTTTCTACTCTCAGATGCAACAGAAATTTTGCGGATTGATCAATCCGTTCGCGAGATATGGCAGTTTGGAGATAAGAAACGCTTGAGAAACTCAAAATTTTCGCAGTTCTGATGCTCGAAACGAGTGACTAGAACGGCCTAGGGGAGAAGTACGCATACCGTTGTAATCGGGCGAGTTTCTACTTTCAAATGCAACAGAAATTTTGCGGATTGGTCAATCCGTTCGCGAGATATGGCAGTTTGGAAGTAAGAAACGCTTGAGAAACTCCAAATTTTCGCAGTTCTGATGCTCGAAACGAATAGCAAGAACGACCTAGGGGAAAACTACACCTGCCGTTGTAATCGGGCGAGTTTCTACTTTCAGATGCAACAGGAATTTTGCGGATTGGTCAATCCGTTCGCGAGATATGGCAGTTTGGAGGTAAGAAACGCTTGAGAAACTCAAAATTTTCGCAGTTCTGATGCTCGAAACGAATGACTAGAACGGCCTAGGGGAGAAGAACGCATACCGTTGTAATCGGGCGAGTTTCTACTTTCAGATGCAACAGAAATTTTGCGGATTGGTCAATCCGTTCGCGAGATATGGCAGTTTGGAAGTAAGAAACGCTTGAGAAACTCAAAATTTTCGCAGTTCTGATGCTCGAAACGAATAACAAGAACGACCTAGGGGAAAACTACACCTACCGTTGTAATCGGGCGAGTTTCTACTTTCAGATGCAACAGAAATTTTGCGGATTGGTCGATCCGTTCGCGAGATATGGCAGTTTGGAAGTAAGAAACGCTTGAGAAACTCAAAATTTTCGCAGTTCTGATGCTCGAAACGAATAACTAGAACGGCCTAGGGGAAAAGTACGCATACCGATGTAATCGGGCGAGATTCTACTTTCAGGTGCAACAGAAATTTTGCGGATTGGTCGATCCGTTCGCGAGATATGGCAGTTTGAAAGTAAGAAACGCTTGAGAAACTCAAAATTTTCGCAGTTCTGATGCTCGAAACGAATAACTAGAAAGGCCTAGGGGAAAAGTACGCATACCGATGTAACCGGGCGAGTTTCTACTTTCAGATGCAACAGACATTTTGCGGATTGGTCGATCCGTTCGCGAGATATGGCAGTTTGGAAGTAAGAAACGCTTGAGAAACTCAAAATTTTCGCAGTTCTGATGCTCGAAACGAATGACTAGAACGGCCTAGGGGAGAAGAACGCATACCGTTGTAATCGGGCGAGTTTCTACTTTCAGATGCAACAGTAATTTTGCGGATTGATCAATCCGTTCGCGAGATATGGCACTTTGGAGATAAGAAACGCTTGAGAAACTTAAAATTTTCGCAGTTCTGATGCTCGAAACGAATGACTAGAACGGCCTAGGGGAGAAGTACGCATACCGTTGTAATCGGGCGAGTTTCTACTTTCAGATGCAACAGAAATTTGGCGGATTGATCAATCCGTTCGCGAGATATGGCAGTTTGGACATAAGAAACGCTTTAGAAACTCAAAATTTTCGCAGTTCTGATGCTCGAAACGAATAACTAGAACGGCCCAGGGGAACAGTGCGCATACCGTTGTAATCGGGCGAGTTTCTACTTTCAAATGCAACAGAAATTTTGCGGATTGGTCAATCCGTTCCCGAGATATGGCCGTTTGGAGCTAACGAACGCTTGAGAAACTCAAAATTTTCGCAGTTCTGATGCTCGAAACGAATAACTGGAACGGCCTAGGGGAGAACACCACATACCGTTGTAATCGGGCGAGTCTCTACTTTCAGATGCAACAGAAATTTTGGGGATTGGTCAATCCGTTCGCGAGATGTGGCAGTTTGGAGGTAAGAAACGCTTGAGAAACTCAAAATTTTCGCAGTTCTGATGCTCGAAACGAATAACTAGAACGGCCTAGGGGAAAAGTACGCATACCGATGTAATCGGGCGAGATTCTACTTTCAGGTGCAACAGAAATTTTGCGGATTGGTCGATCCGTTCGCGAGATATGGCAGTTTGGAAGTAAGAAACGCTTGAGAAACTCAAAATTTTCGCAGTTCTGATGCTCGAAACGAATGACTAGAACGGCCTAGGGGAGAAGTACGCATACCGTTGTATTCGGGCGAGTTTCTACTTTCAGATGCAACAGAAATTTTGCGGATTGATCAATCCGCTCGCGAGATATGGCAGTTTGGAGATAAGAAACGCTTGAGAAACTCAAAATTTTCGGAGTTCTGATGCTCGGAACGAGTGACTAGAACGGCCTAAGGGAGAAGTACGCATACCGTTGTAATCGGGCGAGTTTCTACTCTCAGATGCAACAGAAATTTTGCGGATTGGTCAATCCGTTCGCGAGATATGGCAGTTTGGAAGTAAGAAACGCTTGAGAAACTCCAAATTTTCGCAGTTCTGATGCTCGAAACGAATAGCAAGAACGACCTAGGGGAAAACTACACCTGCCGTTGTAATCGGGCGAGTTTCTACTTTCAGATGCAACAGGAATTTTGCGGATTGGTCAATCCGTTCGCGAGATATGGCAGTTTGGAGGTAAGAAACGCTTGAGAAACTCAAAATTTTCGCAGTTCTGATGCTCGAAACGAATGACTAGAACGGCCTAGGGGAGAAGAACGCATACCGTTGTAATCGGGCGAGTTTCTACTTTCAGATGCAACAGAAATTTTGCGGATTGGTCAATCCGTTCGCGAGATATGGCAGTTTGGAAGTAAGAAACGCTTGAGAAACTCAAAATTTTCGCAGTTCTGATGCTCGAAACGAATAACAAGAACGACCTAGGGGAAAACTACACCTACCGTTGTAATCGGGCGAGTTTCTACTTTCAGATGCAACAGAAATTTTGCGGATTGGTCGATCCGTTCGCGAGATATGGCAGTTTGGAAGTAAGAAACGCTTGAGAAACTCAAAATTTTCGCAGTTCTGATGCTCGAAACGAATAACTAGAACGGCCTAGGGGAAAAGTACGCATACCGATGTAATCGGGCGAGATTCTACTTTCAGGTGCAACAGAAATTTTGCGGATTGGTCGATCCGTTCGCGAGATATGGCAGTTTGAAAGTAAGAAACGCTTGAGAAACTCAAAATTTTCGCAGTTCTGATGCTCGAAACGAATAACTAGAAAGGCCTAGGGGAAAAGTACGCATACCGATGTAACCGGGCGAGTTTCTACTTTCAGATGCAAAAGACATTTTGCGGATTGGTCGATCCGTTCGCGAGATATGGCAGTTTGGAAGTAAGAAACGCTTGAGAAACTCAAAATTTTCGCAGTTCTGATGCTCGAAACGAATGACTAGAACGGCCTAGGGGAGAAGAACGCATACCGTTGTAATCGGGCGAGTTTCTACTTTCAGATGCAACAGTAATTTTGCGGATTGATCAATCCGTTCGCGAGATATGGCACTTTGGAGATAAGAAACGCTTGAGAAACTTAAAATTTTCGCAGTTCTGATGCTCGAAACGAATGACTAGAACGGCCTAGGGGAGAAGTACGCATACCGTTGTAATCGGGCGAGTTTCTACTTTCAGATGCAACAGAAATTTGGCGGATTGATCAATCCGTTCGCGAGATATGGCAGTTTGGACATAAGAAACGCTTTAGAAACTCAAAATTTTCGCAGTTCTGATGCTCGAAACGAATAACTAGAACGGCCCAGGGGAACAGTGCGCATACCGTTGTAATCGGGCGAGTTTCTACTTTCAAATGCAACAGAAATTTTGCGGATTGGTCAATCCGTTCCCGAGATATGGCCGTTTGGAGCTAACGAACGCTTGAGAAACTCAAAATTTTCGCAGTTCTGATGCTCGAAACGAATAACTGGAACGGCCTAGGGGAGAACACCACATACCGTTGTAATCGGGCGAGTCTCTACTTTCAGATGCAACAGAAATTTTGGGGATTGGTCAATCCGTTCGCGAGATGTGGCAGTTTGGAGGTAAGAAACGCTTGAGAAACTCAAAATTTTCGCAGTTCTGATGCTCGAAACGAATAACTAGAACGGCCTAGGGGAAAAGTACGCATACCGATGTAATCGGGCGAGATTCTACTTTCAGGTGCAACAGAAATTTTGCGGATTGGTCGATCCGTTCGCGAGATATGGCAGTTTGGAAGTAAGAAACGCTTGAGAAACTCAAAATTTTCGCAGTTCTGATGCTCGAAACGAATGACTAGAACGGCCTAGGGGAGAAGTACGCATACCGTTGTACTCGGGCGAGTTTCTACTTTCAGATGCAACAGAAATTTTGCGGATTGATCAATCCGCTCGCGAGATATGGCAGTTTGGAGATAAGAAACGCTTGAGAAACTCAAAATTTTCGGAGTTCTGATGCTCGAAACGAGTGACTAGAACGGCCTAAGGGAGAAGTACGCCTACCGTTGTAATCGGGCGAGTTTCTACTTTCAAATGCAACAGAAATTTTGCGGATTGGTCAATCCGTTCGCGAGATATGGCAGTTTGGAGGTAAGAAACGCTTGAGAAACTCAGAATTTTCGTAGTTCTGATGCTCGAAACGAATAACTAGAACGGCCTAAGGGAGAAGTACGCCTACCGTTGTAATCGGGCGAGTTTCTACTTTCAAATGCAACAGAAATTTTGCGGATTGGTCAATCCGTTCGCGAGATATGGCAGTTTGGAGGTAAGAAACGCTTGAGAAACTCAGAATTTTCGCAGTTCTGATGCTCGAAACGAATAACTAGAACGGCATAGGGGAAAAGTGCGCATACCGTTGTAATCGGGCGAGTTTCTACTTTCAGATGCAACAGAAATTTTGCGGATTGATCAATCCGCTCGCGAGATATGGCAGTTTGGAGATAAGAAACGCTTGAGAAACTCAAAATTTTCGCAGTTCTGATGCTCGAAACGAGTGACTAGAACGGCCTAAGGGAGAAGTAAGCCTACCGTTGTAATCGGGCGAGTTTCTACTGTCAAATGCAACAGAAATTTTGCGGATTGTTCAATCCGTTCGCGAGATATGGCAGTTTGGAGGTAAGAAACGCTTGAGAAACTCAGAATTTTCGCAGTTCTGATGCTCGAAACGAATAACTAGAACGGCCCAGGGGAAAACAACACATACCGTTGTAATCGGGCGAGTCTCTACTTTCAGATGCAACAGAAATTTTGCGGATTGGTCAATCCGTTCGCGAGATGTGGCAGTTTGGAGGTAAGAAACGCTTGAGAAACTCAAAATTTTGTCAGTTCTGATGCTCGAAACGAATGACGAGAACGGCCTAGGGGAGAAGTACGCATACCGTTGTAATCGGGCGAGTTTCTACTCTCAGATGCAACAGAAATTTTGCGGATTGATCAATCCGTTCGCGAGATATGGCAGTTTGGAGATAAGAAACGCTTGAGAAACTCAAAATTTTCGCAGTTCTGATGCTCGAAACGAGTGACTAGAACGGCCTAGGGGAGAAGTACGCATACCGTTGTAATCGGGCGAGTTTCTACTTTCAAATGCAACAGAAATTTTGCGGATTGGTCAATCCGTTCGCGAGATATGGCAGTTTGGAAGTAAGAAACGCTTGAGAAACTCCAAATTTTCGCAGTTCTGATGCTCGAAACGAATAGCAAGAACGACCTAGGGGAAAACTACACCTGCCGTTGTAATCGGGCGAGTTTCTACTTTCAGATGCAACAGGAATTTTGCGGATTGGTCAATCCGTTCGCGAGATATGGCAGTTTGGAGGTAAGAAACGCTTGAGAAACTCAAAATTTTCGCAGTTCTGATGCTCGAAACGAATGACTAGAACGGCCTAGGGGAGAAGAACGCATACCGTTGTAATCGGGCGAGTTTCTACTTTCAGATGCAACAGAAATTTTGCGGATTGGTCAATCCGTTCGCGAGATATGGCAGTTTGGAAGTAAGAAACGCTTGAGAAACTCAAAATTTTCGCAGTTCTGATGCTCGAAACGAATAACAAGAACGACCTAGGGGAAAACTACACCTACCGTTGTAATCGGGCGAGTTTCTACTTTCAGATGCAACAGAAATTTTGCGGATTGGTCGATCCGTTCGCGAGATATGGCAGTTTGGAAGTAAGAAACGCTTGAGAAACTCAAAATTTTCGCAGTTCTGATGCTCGAAACGAATAACTAGAAAGGCCTAGGGGAAAAGTACCCATACCGATGTAATCGGGCGAGTTTCTACTTTCAGATGCAACAGAAATTTTGCGGATTGGTCGAACCGTTCGGGAGATATGGCAGTTTGGAAGTAAGAAACGCTTGAGAAACTCAAAATTTTCGCAGTTCTGATGCTCGAAACGAATAACTAGAACGGCCTAGGGGAAAAGTGCGCATACTGTTGTAATCGGGCGAGTTTCTACTTTCAAATGCAACAGAAATTTGGCGGATTGGTCAATCCGTTCGCGAGATATGGCAGTTTGGAGGTAACAAACGCTTGAGAAACTCAAAATTTTCGCAGTTCTGATGCTCGAAACGAATAACTGGAACGGCCTAGGGGAAAACAACACATACCGTTGTAATCGGGCGAGTCTCTACTTTCAAATGCAACAGAAATTTTGCGGATTGTTCAATCCGTTCGCGAGATGTGGCAGTTTGGAGGTAAGAAACGCTTGAGAAACTCAAAATTTTCGCAGTTCTGATGCTCGACACGAATAACTAGAACGGCCTAGGGGAAAACAACACATACCGTTGTAATCGGGCGAGTCTCTACTTTCAGATGCAACAGAAATTTTTCGGATTGGTCGATCCGTTCGCGAGATATGGCAGTTTGGAACTGAGAAACGCTTCAGAAACTCAAAATTTTGTCAGCTCTGATGCTCGAAACGAATGACTAGAACGGCCTAGGGGAAAAGTGCGCATACTGTTGTAATCGGGCGAGCTTCTAGTTTCAGATGCAACAGAAATTTTGCGGATTGATCAATCCGTTCGCGAGATATGGCAGTTTGGAGATAAGAAACGCTTGAGAAACTCAAAATTTTCGCAGTTCTCATGCTCGAAACGAATGACTAGGACAGCCTAGGGGAGAAGTACGCATACCGTTGTAATCGCGCGAGTTTCTACGTTCAGATGCGATAGAAATTTTGCGGATTGGTCAATCCGTTCGCGAGATATGGCCGTTTGGATGTAAGAAACGCTTTAGAAACTCAAAATATTCGCTGTTCTGATGCTCGAAACGAATAACTAGAACGGCCCAGGGGAAAAGTGCGCATACCGTTGTAATCGGGCGAGTTTCTACTTTCAAATGCAACAGAAATTTTGCGGATTGGTCAATGCGTTCGCGAGATATGGCAGTTTAGAGGTAAGAAACGCTTGAGAAACTCAAAATTTTCGTAATTCTGATGCTCGACACGAATAACTAGAACGGCCTAGGGGAAAAGTACCCATACCGATGTAATCGGGCGAGTTTCTACTTTCAGATGCAACAGAAATTTTGCGGATTGGTCGATCCGTTCGCGAGATATGGCAGTTTGGAAGTAAGAAACGCTTGAGAAACTCAAAATTTTCGCAGTTCTGATGCTCGAAACGAAAGACTAGAACGGCCTAGGGGAGAAGAACGCATACCGTTGTAATCGGGCGAGTTTCTACTTTCAGATGCAACAGTAATATTGCGGATTGATCAATCCGTTCGCGAGATATGGCAGTTTGGAGATAAGAAACGCTTGAGAAACTCAAAATTTTCGCAGTTCTGATGCTCGAAACGAATAACTGGAACGGCCTAGGGGAAAACTACACATACCGTTGTAATCGGGCGAGTTTCTACTTTCAGAAGCAACAGAAATTATGCGGATTGATCAATCCGTTCGCGAGATATGGAAATTTGGAGGTAAGAAACGCTTGAGGAACTCAAAATTTTCGCAGTTCTGATGCTCGAAACGAATGACTAGAATGGCCTAGGGGAGAAGTACGCATACCGTTGTAATCGGGCGAGTTTCTACTTTCAGATGCAACAGTAATTTTGCGAATTGATCAATCCGTTCGCGAGATATGGCAGTTTGGAAGTAAGAAACGCTTGAGAAACTCAAAATTTTCGCAGTTCTGATGCTCGAAACGAAAGACTAGAACGGCCTAGGGGAGAAGAACGCATACCGTTGTAATCGGGCGAGTTTCTACTTTCAGATGCAACAGTAATTTTGCGGATTGATCAATCCGTTCGCGAGATATGGCAGTTTGGAGATAAGAAACGCTTGAGAAACTCAAAATTTTCGCAGTTCTGATGCTCGAAACGAATAACTAGAACGGCCTAGGGGAAAAGTACCCATACCGATGTAATCGGGCGAGTTTCTACTTTCAAATGCAACAGAAATTTGGCGGATTGGTCAATCCGTTCGCGAGATATGGCAGTTTGGAGGTAACAAACGCTTGAGAAACTCAAAATTTTCGCAGTTCTGATGCTCGAAACGAATAACTGGAACGGCCTAGGGGAAAACAACACATACCGTTGTAATCGGGCGAGTCTCTACTTTCAAATGCAACAGAAATTTTGCGGATTGTTCAATCCGTTCGCGAGATGTGGCAGTTTGGAGGTAAGAAACGCTTGAGAAACTCAAAATTTTCGCAGTTCTGATGCTCGACACGAATAACTAGAACCGCCTAGGGGAAAACAACACATACCGTTGTAATCGGGCGAGTCTCTACTTTCAGATGCAACAGAAATTTTTCGGATTGGTCGATCCGTTCGCGAGATATGGCAGTTTGGAACTGAGAAACGCTTCAGAAACTCAAAATTTTGTCAGCTCTGATGCTCGAAACGAATGACTAGAACGGCCTAGGGGAAAAGTGCGCATACTGTTGTAATCGGGCGAGCTTCTAGTTTCAGATGCAACAGAAATTTTGCGGATTGATCAATCCGTTCGCGAGATATGGCAGTTTGGAGATAAGAAACGCTTGAGAAACTCAAAATTTTCGCAGTTCTCATGCTCGAAACGAATGACTAGGACAGCCTAGGGGAGAAGTACGCATACCGTTGTAATCGCGCGAGTTTCTACGTTCAGATGCAATAGAAATTTTGCGGATTGGTCAATCCGTTCGCGAGATATGGCCGTTTGGATGTAAGAAACGCTTTAGAAACTCAAAATATTCGCTGTTCTGATGCTCGAAACGAATAACTAGAACGGCCCAGGGGAAAAGTGCGCATACCGTTGTAATCGGGCGAGTTTCTACTTTCAAATGCAACAGAAATTTTGCGGATTGGTCAATGCTTTCGCGAGATATGGCAGTTTAGAGGTAAGAAACGCTTGAGAAACTCAAAATTTTCGTAATTCTGATGCTCGACACGAATAACTAGAACGGCCTAGGGGAAAAGTACCCATACCGATGTAATCGGGCGAGTTTCTACTTTCAGATGCAACAGAAATTTTGCGGATTGGTCGATCCGTTCGCGAGATATGGCAGTTTGGAAGTAAGAAACGCTTGAGAAACTCAAAATTTTCGCAGTTCTGATGCTCGAAACGAAAGACTAGAACGGCCTAGGGGAGAAGAACGCATACCGTTGTAATCGGGCGAGTTTCTACTTTCAGATGCAACAGTAATTTTGCGGATTGATCAATCCGTTCGCGAGATATGGCAGTTTGGAGATAAGAAACGCTTGAGAAACTCAAAATTTTCGCAGTTCTGATGCTCGAAACGAATAACTGGAACGGCCTAGGGGAAAACTACACATACCGTTGTAATCGGGCGAGTTTCTACTTTCAGAAGCAACAGAAATTATGCGGATTGATCAATCCGTTCGCGAGATATGGAAGTTTGGAGGTAAGAAACGCTTGAGGAACTCAAAATTTTCGCAGTTCTGATGCTCGAAACGAATGACTAGAATGGCCTAGGGGAGAAGTACGCATACCGTTGTAATCGGGCGAGTTTCTACTTTCAGATGCAACAGTAATTTTGCGGATTGATCAATCCGTTCGCGAGATATGGCAGTTTGGAAGTAAGAAACGCTTGAGAAACTCAAAATTTTCGCAGTTCTGATGCTCGAAACGAAAGACTAGAACGGCCTAGGGGAGAAGAACGCATACCGTTGTAATCGGGCGAGTTTCTACTTTCAGATGCAACAGTAATTTTGCGGATTGATCAATCCGTTCGCGAGATATGGCAGTTTGGAGATAAGAAACGCTTGAGAAACTCAAAATTTTCGCAGTTCTGATGCTCGAAACGAATAACTGGAACGGCCTAGGGGAAAACTACACATACCGTTGTAATCGGGCGAGTTTCTACTTTCAGAAGCAACAGAAATTATGCGGATTGATCAATCCGTTCGCGAGATATGGAAGTTTGGAGGTAAGAAACGCTTGAGGAACTCAAAATTTTCGCAGTTCTGATGCTCGAAACGAATGACTAGAATGGCCTAGGGGAGAAGTACGCATACCGTTGTAATCGGGCGAGTTTCTACTTTCAGATGCAACAGAAATTTGGCGGATTGATCAATCCGTTCGCTAGATATGGCAGTTTGGAGATAAGAAACGCTTTAGAAACTCAAAATTTTCGCAGTTCTGATGCCCGAAACGAATAACTAGAACGGCCCAGGGGAAAAGTGCGCATACCGTTGTAATCGGGCGAGTTTCTACTTTCAGATGCAACAGAAATTATGCGGATTGATCAATCCGTTCGCGAGATATGGCAGTTTGGAGGTAAGAAACGCTCTAGAAACTCAAAATTTTCGCAGTTCTGATGCTCGAAACGAATAACTAGAACGGCCCAGGGGAACAGTGCGCATACCGTTGTAATCGGGCGAGTTTCTACTTTCAGATGCAATAGAAATTTTGCGGATTGGTCAATCCGTTCGCGAGATGTGGCAGTTTGGAGGTAACAAACGCTTGAGAAACTCAAAATTTTCGCAGTTCTGATGCTCGAAACGAATAACTAGAACGGCCTAGGGGAAAAGTACGCATACCGGTTAATCGGGCGAGTTTCTACTTTCAGATGCAACAGAAATTTTGCGGATTGGTCGATCCGTTCGCGAGATATGGCAGTTTGGAAGTCAGAAACGCTTGAGAAACTCAAAATTTTCGCAGTTCTGATGCTCGAAACGAATGACTAGGACAGCCTAGGGGAGAAGTACGCATACGGTTGTAATCGCGCGAGTTTCTACTTTCAGATGCAATAGAAATTTTGCGGATTGGTCAATCCGTTCGCGAGATATGGCAGTTTGGAGGTAAGAAACGCTTGAGGAACTCAAAATTTTCGCAGTTCTGATGCTCGAAACGAATAACTAGAACGGCCTAGGGGAAAACTACACATACCGTTGTAATCGGGCGAGTTTCTACTTTCAGATGCAACAGAAATTTTGCGGATTCATCAATCCGTTCGCGAGATATGGCAGTTTGGAGGTAAGAAACGCTTGAGAAACTCAAAATTTTCGCAGTTCTGATGCTCGAAACGAATAACTAGAACGGCCTAGGGGAAAAGTGCGCATACTATTGTAATCGGGCGAGTTTCTAGTTTCAGATGCAACAGAAATTTTGCGGATTGATCAATCCGTTCGCGACATATGGCAGTTTGGAGATAAGAAACGCTTGAGAAACTCAAAATTTGCGCAGTTCTGATGCTCGAAACGAATAACTAGAACGGCTTAGGGGAAAAGTGCGCATACTGTTGTAATCGGGCGAGTTTCTAGTTTCAGATGCAACAGAAATTTTGCGGATTGATCAATCCGTTCGCGAGATATGGCAGTTTGGAGATAAGAAACGCTTGAGAAACTCAAAATTTTCGCAGTTCTGATGCTCGAAACGAATAACTGGAACGGCCTAGGGGAAAACTACACATACCGTTGTAATCGGGCGAGTTTCTACTTTCAGAAGCAACAGAAATTATGCGGATTGATCAATCCGTTCGCGAGATATGGAAGTTTGGAGGTAAGAAACGCTTGAGGAACTCAAAATTTTCGCAGTTCTGATGCTCGAAACGAATGACTAGAATGGCCTAGGGGAGAAGTACGCATACCGTTGTAATCGGGCGAGTTTCTACTTTCAGATGCAACAGATATTTGGCGGATTGATCAATCCGTTCGCTAGATATGGCAGTTTGGAGATAAGAAACGCTTTAGAAACTCAAAATTTTCGCAGTTCTGATGCTCGAAACGAATAACTAGAACGGCCCAGGGGAAATGTGCGCAATACCGTTGTAATCGGGCGAGGTTCTACTTTCAGATGCAACAGAAATTATGCGGATTGATCAATCCGTTCGCGAGATATGGCAGTTTGGAGGTAAGAAACGCTCTAGAAACTCAAAATTTTCGCAGTTCTGATGCTCGAAACGAATAACTAGAACGGCCCAGGGGAACAGTGCGCATACCGTTGTAATCGGGCGAGTTTCTACTTTCAGATGCAATTGAAATTTTGCGGATTGGTCAATCCGTTCGCGAGATGTGGCAGTTTGGAGGTAACAAACGCTTGAGAAACTCAAAATTTTCGCAGTTCTGATGCTCGAAACGAATAACTAGAACGGCCTAGGGGAAAAGTACGCATACCGGTGTAATCGGGCGAGTTTCTACTTTCAGATGCAACAGAAATTTTGCGGATTGGTCGATCCGTTCGCGAGATATGGCAGTTTGGAAGTCAGAAACGCTTGAGAAACTCAAAATTTTCGCAGTTCTGATGCTCGAAACGAATGACTAGGACAGCCTAGGGGAGAAGTACGCATACGGTTGTAATCGCGCGAGTTTCTACTTTCAGATGCAATAGAAATTTTGCGGATTGGTCAATCCGTTCGCGAGATATGGCAGTTTGGAGGTAAGAAACGCTTGAGGAACTCAAAATTTTCGCAGTTCTGATGCTCGAAACGAATAACTAGAACGGCCTAGGGGAAAACTACACATACCGTTGTAATCGGGCGAGTTTCTACTTTCAGATGCAACAGAAATTTTGCGGATTGATCAATCCGTTCGCGAGATATGGCAGTTTGGAGGTAAGAAACGCTTGAGAAACTCAAAATTTTCGCAGTTCTGATGCTCGAAACGAATAACTAGAACGGCCTAGGGGAAAAGTGCGCATACTATTGTAATCGGGCGAGTTTCAAGTTTCAGATGCAACAGAAATTTTGCGGATTGATCAATCCGTTCGCGACATATGGCAGTTTGGAGATAAGAAACGCTTGAGAAACTCAAAATTTGCGCAGTTCTGATGCTCGAAACGAATAACTAGAACGGCTTAGGGGAAAAGTGCGCATACTGTTGTAATCGGGCGAGTTTCTAGTTTCAGATGCAACAGAAATTTTGCGGATTGATCAATCCGTTCGCGAGATATGGCAGTCTGGAGATAAGAAACGCTTGAGAAACTCAAAATTTTCGCAGTTCTGATGCTCGAAACGAATGACTAGGACAGCCTAGGGGAGAAGTACGCACACCGTTGTAATCGCGCGAGTTTCTACGTTCAGATGCAATAGAAATTTTGCGGATTGGTCAATCCGTTCGCGAGATATGGCCGTTTGGATGTAAGAAACGCTTTAGAAACTCAAAATATTCGCTGTTCTGATGCTCGAAACGAATAACTAGAACGGCCCAGGGGAAAAGTGCGCATACCGTTGTAATCGGGCGAGTTTCTACTTTCAAATGCAGCAGAAATTTTGCGGATTGGTCAATGCGTTCGCGAGATATGGCAGTTTAGAGGTAAGAAACGCTTGAGAAACTCAAAATTTTCGTAATTCTGATACTCGACACGAATAACTAGAACGGCCTAGGGGAAAAGTACCCATACCGATGTAATCGGGCGAGTTTCTACTTTCAGATGCAACAGAAATTTTGCGGATTGGTCGATCCGTTCGCGAGATATGGCAGTTTGGAAGTAAGAAACGCTTGAGAAACTCAAAATTTTCGCAGTTCTGATGCTCGAAACGAAAGACTAGAACGGCCTAGGGGAGAAGAACGCATACCGTTGTAATCGGGCGAGTTTCTACTTTCAGATGCAACAGTAATTTTGCGGATTGATCAATCCGTTCGCGAGATATGGCAGTTTGGAGATAAGAAACGCTTGAGAAACTCAAAATTTTCGCAGTTCTGATGCTCGAAACGAATAACTGGAACGGCCTAGGGGAAAACTACACATACCGTTGTAATCGGGCGAGTTTCTACTTTCAGATGCAACAGAAATTTGGCGGATTGATCAATCCGTTCGCTAGATATGGCAGTTTGGAGATAAGAAACGCTTTAGAAACTCAAAATTTTCGCAGTTCTGATGCTCGAAACGAATAACTAGAACGGCCCAGGGGAAAAGTGCGCATACCGTTGTAATCGGGCGAGTTTCTACTTTCAGATGCAACAGAAATTATGCGGATTGATCAATCCGTTCGCGAGATATGGCAGTTTGGAGGTAAGAAACGCTCTAGAAACTCAAAATTTTCGCAGTTCTGATGCTCGAAACGAATAACTAGAACGGCCCAGGGGAACAGTGCGCATACCGTTGTAATCGGGCGAGTTTCTACTTTCAGATGCAATAGAAATTTTGCGGATTGGTCAATCCGTTCGCGAGATGTGGCAGTTTGGAGGTAACAAACGCTTGAGAAACTCAAAATTTTCGCAGTTCTGATGCTCGAAACGAATAACTAGAACGGCCTAGGGGAAAAGTACGCATACCGGTGTAATCGGGCGAGTTTCTACTTTCAGATGCAACAGAAATTTTGCGGATTGGTCGATCCGTTCGCGAGATATGGCAGTTTGGAAGTCAGAAACGCTTGAGAAACTCAAAATTTTCGCAGTTCTGATGCTCGAAACGAATGACTAGGACAGCCTAGGGGAGAAGTACGCATACGGTTGTAATCGCGCGAGTTTCTACTTTCAGATGCAATAGAAATTTTGCGGATTGGTCAATCCGTTCGCGAGATATGGCAGTTTGGAGGTAAGAAACGCTTGAGGAACTCAAAATTTTCGCAGTTCTGATGCTCGAAACGAATAACTAGAACGGCCTAGGGGAAAACTATACATACCGTTGTAATCGGGCGAGTTTCTACTTTCAGATGCAACAGAAATTTTGCGGTTTGATCAATCCGTTCGCGAGATATGGCAGTTTGGAGGTAAGAAACGCTTGAGAAACTCAAAATTTTCGCAGTTCTGATGCTCGAAACGAATAACTAGAACGGCCTAGGGGAAAAGTGCGCATACTGTTGTAATCGGGCGAGTTTCTAGTTTCAGATGCAACAGAAATTTTGCGGATTGATCAATCCGTTCGCGACATATGGCAGTTTGGAGATAAGAAACGCTTGAGAAACTCAAAATTTGCGCAGTTCTGATGCTCGAAACGAATAACTAGAACGGCCTAGGGGAAATGTGAGCATACCGTTGTAATCGGGCGAGATTCTACTTTCAGATGCATCAGAAATTTTGCGGATCGGTCAATCCGTTCGCGAGATATGGCAGTTTGGATGTAAGAAACGCTTGAGAAACTCAAAATTTACGCAGTTCTGAAGCTCGAAACGAATAACTAGAACGGCCTAGGGGAAAACAACACATACCGTTGTAATCGGGCGAGTCTCTACTTTCAGATGCAACAGAAATTTTGCGGATTGGTCAATCCGTTCGCGAGATGTGGCAGTTTGGATGTAAGAAACGCTTGAGAAACTCAAAATTTTGTCAGTTCTGATGCTCGAAACGAATGACTAGAACGGCCTAGGGGAGAAGTACGCATACCGTTGTAATCGGGCGAGTTTCTACTCTCAGATGCAACAGAAATTTTGCGGATTGATCAATCCGTTCGCGAGATATGGCAGTTTGGAGATAAGAAACGCTTGAGAAACTCAAAATTTTGTCAGTTCTGATGCTCGAAACGAGTGACTAGAACGGCCTAGGGGAGAAGTACGCATACCGTTGTAATCGGGCGAGTTTCTACTTTCAAATGCAACAGAAATTTTGCGGATTGGTCAATCCGTTCGCGAGATATGGCAGTTTGGAAGTAAGAAACGCTTGAGAAACTCAAAATTTTCGCAGTTCTGATGCTCGAAACGAAAGACTAGAACGGCCTAGGGGAGAAGAACGCATACCGTTGTAATCGGGCGAGTTTCTACTTTCAGATGCAACAGTAATTTTGCGGATTGATCAATCCGTTCGCGAGATATGGCAGTTTGGAGGTAAGAAACGCTTGAGAAACTCAAAATTTTCGCAGTTCTGATGCTCGAAACGAATAACTAGAACGGCCTAGGGGAAGAGTGCGCATACTGTTGTAATCGGGCGAGTTTCTAGTTTCAGATGCAACAGAAATTTTGCGGATTGATCAATCCGTTCGCGACATATGGCAGTTTGGAGATAAGAAACGCTTGAGAAACTCAAAATTTGCGCAGTTCTGATGCTCGAAACGAATAACTAGAACGGCCTAGGGGAAATGTGAGCATACCGTTGTAATCGGGCGAGATTCTACTTTCAGATGCAACAGAAATTTTGCGGATCGGTCAATCCGTTCGCGAGATATGGCAGTTTGGATGTAAGAAACGCTTGAGAAACTCAAAATTTACGCAGTTCTGAAGCTCGAAACGAATAACTAGAACGGCCTAGGGGAAAACAACACATACCGTTGTAATCGGGCGAGTCTCTACTTTCAGATGCAACAGAAATTTTGCGGATTGGTCAATCCGTTCGCGAGATGTGGCAGTTTGGAGGTAAGAAACGCTTGAGAAACTAAAATTTTGTCAGTTCTGATGCTCGAAACGAATGACTAGAACGGCCTAGGGGAGAAGTACGCATACCGTTGTAATCGGGCGAGTTTCTACTCTCAGATGCAGCAGAAATTTTGCGGATGGATCAATCCGTTCGCGAGATATGGCAGTTTGGAGATAAGAAACGCTTGAGAAACTCAAAATTTTGTCAGTTCTGATGCTCGAAACGAGTGACTAGAACGGCCTAGGGGAGAAGTACGCATACCGTTGTAATCGGGCGAGTTTCTACTTTCAAATGCAACAGAAATTTTGCGGATTGGTCAATCCGTTCGCGAGATATGGCAGTTTGGAAGTAAGAAACGCTTGAGAAACTCAAAATTTTCGCAGTTCTGATGCTCGAAACGAATAACAAGAACGACCTAGGGGAAAACTACACCTACCGTTGTAATCGGGCGAGTTTCTACTTTCAAATGCAACAGAAATTTTGCGGATTGGTCAATCCGTTCGCGAGATATGGCAGTTTGGAGGTAAGAAACGCTTGAGAAACTCAAAATTTTCGCAGTTCTGATGCTCGACACGAATAACTAGAACGGCCTAGGGGAAAACAACACATACCGTTGTAATCGGGCGAGTCTCTACTTTCAGATGCAACAGAAATTTTGCGGATTGGTCAATCCGTTCGCGAGATGTGGCAGTTTGGAGGTAAGAAACGCTTGAGAAACTCAAAATTTTGTCAGTTCTGATGCTCGAAACGAATGACTAGAACGGCCTAGGGGAGAAGTACGCATACCGTTGTAATCGGGCGAGTTTCTACTCTCAGATGCAACAGAAATTTTGCGGATTGATCAATCCGTTCGCGAGATATGGCAGTTTGGAGATAAGAAACGCTTGAGAAACTCAAAATTTTCGCAGTTCTGATGCTCGAAACGAGTGACTAGAACGGCCTAGGGGAGAAGTACGCATACCGTTGTAATCGGGCGAGTTTCTACTTTCAAATGCAGCAGAAATTTTGCGGATTGGTCAATCCGATCGCGAGATATGGCAGTTTGGAAGTAAGAAACGCTTGAGAAACTCAAAATTTTCGCAGTTCTGATGCTCGAAACGAATAACAAGAACGACCTAGGGGAAAACTACACCTACCGTTGCAATCGGGCGAGTTGCTACTTTCAGATGCAACAGAAATTTTGCGGATTGGTCAATCCGTTCGCGAGATATGGCAGTTTGGAGATAAGAAACGCTTGAGAAACTCAAAATTTTCGCAGTTCTGATGCTCGACACGAATAACTAGAACGGCCTAGGGGAAAACAACACATACCGTTGTAATCGGGCGAGTCTCTACTTTCAGATGCAACAGAAATTTTTCGGAATGGTCGATCCGTTCGCGAGATATGGCAGTTTTGAACTAAGAAACGCTTCAGAAACTCAAAATTTTGTCAGTTCTGATGCTCGAAACGAATGACTAGAACGGCCTAGGGGAAAAGTGCGCATACTGTTGTAATCGGGCGAGTTTCTACTTTCAGATGCAACAGTAATTTTGCGGATTGATCAATCCGTTCGCGAGATATGGCAGTTTGGAGATAAGAAACGCTTGAGAAACTCAAAATTTGCGCAGTTCTGATGCTCGAAACGAATAACTAGAACGGCCTAGGGGAAATGTGAGCATACCGTTGTAATCGGGCGAGATTCTGCTTTCAGATGCAACAGAAATTTTGCGGATTGATCAATCCGTTCGCGAGATATGGCAGTTTGGAGATAAGAAACGCTTTAGAAACTCAAAATTTTCGCAGTTCTGAAGCTCGAAACGAATAACTAGAACGGCCCAGGGGAACAGTGCGCATACCGTTGTAATCGGGCGAGTTTCTACTTTCAGATGCAACAGAAATTTTGCGGATTGATCAATCCGTTCGCGAGATATGGCAGTTTGGAGATAAGAAACGCTTGAGAAACTCAAAATTTTCGCAGTTCTGATGCTCGAAACGAATAACTAGAACGGCCTAGGGGAAAACTACACCTACCGTTGTAATCGGGCGAGTTTCTACTTTCAGATGCAACAGAAATTTTGCGGATTGGTCAATCCGTTCGCGAAATATGACAGTTTGGAGGTAAGAAACGTTTGAGAAACTCAAAATTTTCGCAGTTCTGATGCTCGAAACGAATAACTAGAACGGCCGAGGGGAAAAGTGCGCATACTGTTGTAATTGGGCGAGTTTCTACTTTCAGATGCAACAGAAATTTTGCGGATTGGTCGATCCGTTCGCGAGATATGGCAGTTTGGATGTCAGAAACGCTTGAGGAACTCAAAATTTTCGCAGTTCTGATGCTCGAAACGAATGACTAGAACGGCCTAGGGGAGAAGTACGCATACCGTTGTAATCGGGCGAGTTTCTACTTTCAGATGCAACAGAAATTTGGCGGATTGATCAATCCGTTCGCGAGATATGGCAGTTTGGAGTGAAGAAACGCTTTAGAAACTCAAAATTTTCGCAGTTCTGATGCTCGAAACGAATAACTAGAACAGCCCAGGGGAAAAATGCGCATACCGTTGTAATCGGGCGAGTTTCTACTTTCAGATGCAACAGAAATTATGCGGATTGATCAATCCGTTCGCGAGATATGGCAGTTTGGAGGTAAGAAACGCTTGAGGAACTCAAAATTTTCGCAGTTCTGATGCTCGAAACGAATAACTAGAACGGCCCAGGGGAACAGTGCGCATACCGTTGTAATCGGGCGAGTTTCTACTTTCAGATGCAACAGAAATTTGGCGGATTGATCAATCCGTTCGCGAGATATGGCAGTTTGGAGATAAGAAACGCTTTAGAAACTCAAAATTTTCGCAGTTCTGATGCTCGAAACGAATAACTAGAACGGCCCAGGGGAAAAGTGCGCATACCGTTGTAATCGGGCGAGTTTCTACTTTCTGATGCAACAGAAATTTTGCGGATTGATCAATCCGTTCCCGAGATATGGCAGTTTGGAGGTAAGAAACGCTTGAGAAACTCAAAATTTTCGCAGTTCTGATGCTCGAAACGAATAACTAGAACGGCCCAGGGGAACAGTGCGCATACCGTTGTAATCGGGCGAGTTTCTACTTTCAGATGCAACAGAAATTTTGCGGATTGGTCAATCCGTTCGCGAGGTATGGCAGTTTGGAGGTAAGAAACGCTTGAGGAACTCAAAATTTTCGCAGTTCTGATGCTCGAAACGAATAACTAGAACGGCCTAGGGGAAAAGTACGCATACCGGTGTAATCGGGCGAGTTTCTACTTTCAGATGCAACAGAAATTTTGCGGATTGGTCGATCCGTTCGCGAGATATGGCAGTTTGGAGATAAGAAACGCTTGAGAAACTCAAAATTTTCGCAGTTCTGATGCTCGAAACGAATGACTAGGACAGCCTAGGGGAGAAGTACGCATACGGTTGTAATCGCGCGAGTTTCTACTTTCAGATGCAATAGAAATTTTGCGGATTGGTCAATCCGTTCGCGAGATATGGCAGTTTGGAGGTAAGAAAGGCTTGAGGAACTCAAAATTTTCGCAGTTCTGATGCTCGAAACGAATAACTAGAACGGCCTAGGGGAAAAGTGCGCATACTGTTGTAATCGGGCGAGTTTCTAGTTTCAGATGCAACAGAAATTTTGCGGATTGGTCGATCCGTTCGCGACATATGGCAGTTTGGAAGTCAGAAACGCTTGAGAAACTCAAAATTTTCGCAGTTCTGATGCTCGAAACGAATGACTAGAACGGCCTAGGGGAGAAGTACGCATACCGTTGTAATCGGGAGAGTTTCTACTTTCAGATGCAACAGAAATTTTGCGGATTGGTCACTCCGTTCGCGAGATATGGCAGTTTGGATGTAAGAAACGCTTGAGAAACTCAAAATTTTCGCAGTTCTGATGCTCGAAACGACTAACTGGAACGGCCTAGTGGAAAACTACACATACCGCTGTAATCGCGCGAGTTTCTACTTTCAGATGCAATAGAAATTTTGCGGATTGGTCAATCCGTTCGCGAGATATGGCAGTTTGGAGGTAAGAAACGCTTGAGGAACTCAAAATTTTCGCAGTTCTGATGCTCGAAACGAATAACTAGAACGGCCTAGGGGAAAAGTGCGCATACTGTTGTAATCGGGCGAGTTTCTAGTTTCAGATGCAACAGAAATTTTGCGGATTGGTCGATCCGTTCGCGACATATGGCAGTTTGGAAGTCAGAAACGCTTGAGAAACTCAAAATTTTCGCAGTTCTGATGCTCGAAACGAATGACTAGAACGGCCTAGGGGAGAAGTACGCATACCGTTGTAATCGGGAGAGTTTCTACTTTCAGATGCAACAGAAATTTTGCGGATTGGTCACTCCGTTCGCGAGATATGGCAGTTTGGATGTAAGAAACGCTTGAGAAACTCAAAATTTTCGCAGTTCTGATGCTCGAAACGACTAACTGGAACGGCCTAGTGGAAAACTACACATACCGCTGTAATCGGGCGAGTTTCTACTTTCAGATGCAACAGAAATTTTGCGGATTGGTCGATCCGTTCGCGAGATATGGCAGTTTGGAAGTCAGAAACGCTTGAGAAACTCAAAATTTTCGCAGTTCTGATGCTCGAAACGAATGACTAGGACAGCCTAGGGGAGAAGTACGCATACGGTTGTAATCGCGCGAGTTTCTACTTTCAGATGCAATAGAAATTTTGCGGATTGGTCAATCCGTTCGCGAGATATGGCAGTTTGGAGGTAAGAAACGCTTGAGGAACTCAAAATTTTCGCAGTTCTGATGCTCGAAACGAATAACTAGAACGGCCTAGGGGAAAAGTGCGCATACTGTTGTAATCGGGCGAGTTTCTAGTTTCAGATGCAACAGAAATTTTGCGGATTGATCAATCCGTTCGCGACATATGGCAGTTTGGAGATAAGAAACGCTTGAGAAACTCAAAATTTGCGCAGTTCTGATGCTCGAAACGAATAACTAGAACGGCCTAGGGGAAAAGTGCGCATACCGTTGTAATCGGGCGAGATTCTACTTTCAGATGCAACCGACATTTTGCGGATCGATCAATCCGTTCGCGAGATATGGCAGTTTGGATGTAAGAAACGCTTGAGAAACTCAAAATTTTCGCAGTTCTGATGCTCGAAACGAATAACTAGAACGGCCTAGGGGAAAACTACACCTACCGTTGTAATCGGGCGAGTTTCTACTTTCAGATGCAACAGAAATTTTGCGGATTGGTCAATCCGTTCGCGAAATATGACAGTTTGGAGGTAAGAAACGCTTGAGAAACTCAAAATTTTCGCAGTTCTGATGCTCGAAACGAATAACTAGAACGGCCTAGGGGAAAAGTGCGCATACTGTTGTAATCGGGCGAGTTTCTAGTTTCAGATGCAACAGAAATTTTGCGGATTGATCAATCCGTTCGCGAGATGTGGCAGTTTGGAAGTAAGAAACGCTTGAGAAACTCAAAATTTTCGCAGTTCTGATGCTCGAAACAAATAACTAGAACGGCCTAGGGGAAAAGTACGCATACCGGTGTAATCGGGCGAGTTTCTACTTTCAGATGCAACAGAAATTTTGCGGATTGGTCGATCCGTTCGCGAGATATGGCAGTTTGGAAGTCAGAAACGCTTGAGAAACTCAAAATTTTCGCAGTTCTGATGCTCGAAACGAATGACTAGAACGGCCTAGGGGAGAAGTACGCATACCGTTGTAATCGGGAGAGTTTCTACTTTCAGATGCAACAGAAATTTTGCGGATTGATCAATCCGTTCGCGAGACATGGCAGTTTGGAGATAAGAAACGCTTGAGAAACTCAAAATTTTCGCAGTTCTGATGCTCGAAACGAATGACTAGAACGGCCTAGGGGAAAAGTGCGCATACAGTTGTAACCGGGCGAGCCTCTACTTTCAGATGCAACAGAAATTTTGCGGATTGGTCGATCCGTTCGCGAGATATGGCAGTTTGGATGTAAGAAACGCTTGAGAAACTCAAAATTTTCGCAGTTCTGATGCTCGATACGAGTGACTAGAACGGCCTACGGGAGAAGTACGCATACCGTTGTAATCGGGCGAGTTTCTACTTTCAGATGCAACAGAAATTTTGCGGATCGGTCAATCCGTTCGCGAGATATGGCAGTTTGGATGTAAGAAACGCTTGAGAAACTCAAAATTTTCGCAGTTCTGATGCTCGAAACGAATAACTGGAACGGCCTAGTGGAAAACTACACATACCGCTGAAATCGGGCGAGTCTCTACTTTCAGATGCAACAGAAATATTGCGGATTGGTCAATCCGTTCGCGAGATATGGCAGTTTGGAGGTAAGAAACGCTTGAGAAACTCAAAATTTTCGCAGTTCTGATGCTCGAAACGAATGACTAGAACGGCCTAGGGGAGAAGAACGCATACCGTTGTAATCGGGCGAGTTTCTACTTTCAGATGCAACAGAAATTTTGCGGATTAGTCAATCCATTCGCGAGATATGGCAGTTTGGAGGTAAGAAACGCTTGAGAAACTCAAAATTTTCGCCGTTCTGATGCTCGAAACGAATAACTAGAACGGCCTAGGGGAAAAGTACGCATACCGTTGTAATCGCGCGAGTTTCTACTTTCAGATGCAACAGAAATTTTGCGGATTGGTCAATCCGTTCGCGAAATATGACAGTTTGGAGGTAAGAAACGCTTGAGAAACTCAAAATATTCGCAGTTCTGATGCTCGAAACGAATAACTAGAACGGCCTAGGGGAACAGTGCGCATACCGTTGTAATCGGGCGAGTTTCTACTTTCAGATGCAACAGAAATTTTGCGGATTGATCAATCCGTTCGCGAGATATTGCAGTTTGGAGATAAGAAACGCTTGAGAAACTCAAAATTTTCGCAGTTCTGATGCTCGAAACGAATGACTAGAACGTCCTAGGGGAGAAGTACGCATACCGTTGTAATCGGGCGAGTTTCTACTTTCAGATGCAACAGAAATTTTGCGGATTGGTCAATCCGTTCGCGAGATATGGCAGTTTGGAGGTAAGAAACGCTTGAGAAACTCAAAATTTTCGCAGTTCTGATGCTCGTAACGAGTAACTAGAACGGCCTAGGGGAAAAGTACGCATGCCGTTGTAATCGGGCGAGTTTCTACTTTCAGATGCAACAGAAATTTTGCGGATTGTTCAATCCGTTCGCGAGATATGGCAGCTTGGAGGTAAGAAACGCTTGAGAAACTCAAAATTTTCGCAGTTCTGATGCTCGACACGAATAACTAGAACGGCCTAGGGGAGAAGCACGCATACCGTTGTAATCGGGAGAGTTTCTACTTTCAGATGCAACAGAAATTTTGCGGATTGATCAATCCGTTCGCGAGATATGGCA
Organism: Ptiloglossa arizonensis; assembly: GCF_051014685.1. Lineage (NCBI taxonomy): Eukaryota > Metazoa > Arthropoda > Insecta > Hymenoptera > Colletidae > Ptiloglossa > Ptiloglossa arizonensis. The sequence continues at coordinate 262,411 of NC_135048.1, forward strand.
GTTTGGAGATAAGAAACGCTTGAGAAACTCAAAATTTGCGCAGTTCTGATGCTCGAAACGAATGACTAGAACGTCCTAGGGGAGAAGTACGCATACCGTTGTAATCGGGCGAGTTTCTACTTTCAGATGCAACAGAAATTTTGCGGATTGGTCAATCCGTTCGCGAGATATGGCAGTTTGGAGGTAAGAAACGCTTGAGAAACTCAAAATTTTCGCAGTTCTGATGCTCGAAACGAGTAACTAGAACGGCCTAGGGGAAAAGTACGCATGCCGTTGTAATCGGGCGAGTTTCTACTTTCAGATGCAACAGAAATTTTGCGGATTGTTCAATCCGTTCGCGAGATATGGCAGCTTGGAGGTAAGAAACGCTTGAGAAACTCAAAATTTTCGCAGTTCTGATGCTCGACACGAATAACTAGAACGGCCTAGGGGAGAAGCACGCATACCGTTGTAATCGGGAGAGTTTCTACTTTCAGATGCAACAGAAATTTTGCGGATTGATCAATCCGTTCGCGAGATATGGCAGTTTGGAGATAAGAAACGCATGAGAAACTCAAAATTTGCGCAGTTCTGATGCTCGAAACGAATAACTAGAACGGCCTAGGGGAAAAGTGCGCATACCGTTGTGATCGGGCGAGATTCTACTTTCAGATGCAACAGAAATTTTGCGGATCGGTCAATCCGTTCGCGAGATATGGCAGTTTGGATGTAAGAAACGCTTGAGAAACTCAAAATTTTCGCAGTTCTGATGCTCGAAACGAATAACTAGAACGGCCTAGGGGAAAACTACACCTACCGTTGTAATCGGGCGAGTTTCTACTTTCAGATGCAACAGAAATTTTGCGGATTGGTCAATCCGTTCGCGAAATATGACAGTTTGGAGGTAAGAAACGCTTGAGAAACTCAAAATATTCGCAGTTCTGATGCTCGAAACGAATAACTAGAACGGCCTAGGGGAACAGTGCGCATACCGTTGTAATCGGGCGAGTTTCTACTTTCAGATGCAACAGAAATTTTGCGGATTGATCAATCCGTTCGCGAGATATTGCAGTTTGGAGATAAGAAACGCTTGAGAAACTCAAAATTTTCGCAGTTCTGATGCTCGACACGAATAACTAGAACGGCCTAGGGGAGAAGCACGCATACCGTTGTAATCGGGAGAGTTTCTACTTTCAGATGCAACAGAAATTTTGCGGATTGATCAATCCGTTCGCGAGATATGGCAGTTTGGAGATAAGAAACGCTTGAGAAACTCAAAATTTTCGCAGTTCTGATGCTCGAAACGAATGACTAGAACGTCCTAGGGGAGAAGTACGCATACCGTTGTAATCGGGAGAGTTTCTACTTTCAGATGCAACAGAAATTTTGCGGATTGGTCAATCCGTTCGCGAGATATGGCAGTTTGGAGGTAAGAAACGCTTGAGAAACTCAAAATTTTCGCAGTTCTGATGCTCGAAACGAGTAACTAGAACGGCCTAGGGGAAAAGTACGCATACCGTTGTAATCGGGCGAGTTTCTACTTTCAGATGCAACAGAAATTATGCGGATTGGTCAATCCGTTCGCGAGATATGGCAGTTTGGAGGTAAGAAACGCTTGAGAAACTCAAAATTTTCGCAGTTCTGATGCTCGTCACGAATAACTAGAACGGCCCAGGGGAAAAGTGCCCATACCGTTGTAATCGGGCGAGTTTCTACTTTCAGATGCAACAGAAATTTTGCGGATTGATCAATCCGTTCGCGAGATATGGCAGTTTGGATATAAGAAACGCTTGAGAAACTCAAAATTTTCGCAGTTCTGATGCTCGAAACGAGTAACTAGAACGGCCTAGGGGAAAAGTACGCATACCGTTGTAATCGGGCGAGTTTCTACTTTCAGATGCAACAGAAATTTTGCGGATTAGTCAATCCATTCGCGAGATATGGCAGTTTGGAGGTAAGAAACTCTTGAGAAACTCAAAAATTTCGCCGTTCTGATGCTCGAAACGAATAACTAGAACGGCCTAGGGGAAAAGTACGCATACCGTTGTAATCGGGCGAGTTTCTACTTTCAGATGCAACAGAAATTTTGAAACGCTTGAGAAACTCAAAATTTGCGCAGTTCTGATGCTCGAAACGAATAACTAGAACGGCCTAGGGGAAAAGTGCGCATACCGTTGTAATCGGGCGAGATTCTACTTTCAGATGCAACAGAAATTTTGCGGATCGGTCAATCCGTTCGCGAGATCTGGCAGGTTGGATGTAAGAAACGCTTGAGAAACTCAAAATTTTCGCAGTTCTGATGCTCGAAGCGAATAACTAGAACGGCCTAGGGGAAAACTACACCTACCGTTGTAATCGGGCGAGTTTCTACTTTCAGATGCAACAGAAATTTTGCGGATTGGTCAATCCGTTCGCGAAATATGACAGTTTGGAGGTAAGAAACGCTTGAGAAACTCAAAATTTTCGCAGTTCTGATGCTCGAAACGAATAACTGGAACGGCCTAGTGGAAAACTACACATACCGCAGTAATCGGGCGAGTCTCTACTTTCAGATGCAACAGAAATATTGCGGATTGGTCAATCCGTTCGCGAGATATGGCAGTTTGGAGGTAAGAAACGCTTGAGAAACTCAAAATTTTCGCAGTTCTGATGCTCGAAACGAATGACTAGAACGGCCTAGGGGAAAAGTGCGCATACCGTTGTAACCGGGCGAGCCTCTACTTTCAGATGCAACAGAAATATTGCGGATTGGTCGATCCGTTCGCGAGATATGGCAGTTTGGATGTAAGAAACGCTTGAGAAACTCAAAATTTTCGCAGTTCTGATGCTCGAAACGAGTGACTAGAACGGCCTACGGGAGAAGTACGCATACCGTTGTAATCGGGCGAGTTTCTACTTTCAGATGCAACAGAAATTTTGCGGATCTGTCAATCCGTTCGCGAGATATGGCAGTTTGGATGTAAGAAACGCTTGAGAAACTCAAAATTTTCGCAGTTCTGATGCTCGAAACGAATAACTGGAACGGCCTAGTGGAAAGCTACACATACCGCTGTAATCGGGCGAGTCTCTACTTTCAGATGCAACAGAAATATTGCGGATTGGTCAATCCGTTCGCGAGATATGGCAGTTTGGAGGTAAGAAGCGCTTGAGAAACTCAAAATTTTCGCAGTTCTGATGCTCGAAACGAATGACTAGAACGGCCTAGGGGAAAACTACACCTACCGTTGTAATCGGGCGAGTTTCTACTTTCAGATGCAACAGAAATTTTGCGGATTGGTCAATCCGTTCGCGAAATATGACAGTTTGGAGGTAAGAAACGCTTGAGAAACTCAAAATATTCGCAGTTCTGATGCTCGAAACGAATAACTAGAACGGCCTAGGGGAAAAGTACGCATGCCGTTGTAATCGGGCGAGTTTCTACTTTCAGATGCAACAGAAATTTTGCGGATTGTTCAATCCGTTCGCGAGATATGGCAGCTTGGAGGTAAGAAACGCTTGAGAAACTCAAAATTTTCGCAGTTCTGATGCTCGACACGAATAACTAGAACGGCCTAGGGGAGAAGCACGCATACCGTTGTAATCGGGAGAGTTTCTACTTTCAGATGCAACAGAAATTTTGCGGATTGATCAATCCGTTCGCGAGATATGGCAGTTTGGAGATAAGAAACGCTTGAGAAACTCAAAATTTGCGCAGTTCTGATGCTCGTAACGAATGACTAGAACGTCCTAGGGGAGAAGTACGCATACCGTTGTAATCGGGCGAGTTTCTACTTTCAGATGCAACAGAAATTTTGCGGATTGGTCAATCCGTTCGCGAGATATGGCAGTTTGGAGGTAAGAAACGCTTGAGAAACTCAAAATTTTCGCAGTTCTGATGCTCGAAACGAGTAACTAGAACGGCCTAGGGGAAAAGTACGCATGCCGTTGTAATCGGGCGAGTTTCTACTTTCAGATGCAACAGAAATTTTGCGGATTGTTCAATCCGTTCGCGAGATATGGCAGTTTGGATGTAAGAAACGCTTGAGAAACTCAAAATTTTCGCAGTTCTGATGCTCGAAACGAATAACTAGAACGGCCTAGGGGAAAACTACACCTACCGTTGTAATCGGGCGAGTTTCTACTTTCAGATGCAACAGAAATTTTGCGGATTGTTCAATCCGTTCGCGAGATATGGCAGCTTGGAGGTAAGAAACGCTTGAGAAACTCAAAATTTTCGCAGTTCTGATGCTCGACACGAATAACTAGAACGGCCTAGGGGAGAAGCACGCATACCGTTGTAATCGGGAGAGTTTCTACTTTCAGATGCAACAGAAATTTTGCGGATTGATCAATCCGTTCGCGAGATATGGCAGTTTGGAGATAAGAAACGCATGAGAAACTCAAAATTTGCGCAGTTCTGATGCTCGAAACGAATAACTAGAACGGCCTAGGGGAAAAGTGCGCATACCGTTGTAATCGGGCGAGATTCTACTTTCAGATGCAACAGAAATTTTGCGGATCGGTCAATCCGTTCGCGAGATATGGCAGTTTGGATGTAAGAAACGCTTGAGAAACTCAAAATTTTCGCAGTTCTGATGCTCGAAACGAATAACTAGAACGGCCTAGGGGAAAACTACACCTACCGTTGTAATCGGGCGAGTTTCTACTTTCAGATGCAACAGAAATTTTGCGGATTGGTCAATCCGTTCGCGAAATATGACAGTTTGGAGGTAAGAAACGCTTGAGAAACTCAAAATATTCGCAGTTCTGATGCTCGAAACGAATAACTAGAACGGCCTAGGGGAACAGTGCGCATACCGTTGTAATCGGGCGAGTTTCTACTTTCAGATGCAACAGAAATTTTGCGGATTGATCAATCCGTTCGCGAGATATTGCAGTTTGGAGATAAGAAACGCTTGAGAAACTCAAAATTTTCGCAGTTCTGATGCTCGACACGAATAACTAGAACGGCCTAGGGGAGAAGCACGCATACCGTTGTAATCGGGAGAGTTTCTACTTTCAGATGCAACAGAAATTTTGCGGATTGATCAATCCGTTCGCGAGATATGGCAGTTTGGAGATAAGAAACGCTTGAGAAACTCAAAATTTTCGCAGTTCTGATGCTCGAAACGAATGACTAGAACGTCCTAGGGGAGAAGTACGCATACCGTTGTAATCGGGAGAGTTTCTACTTTCAGATGCAACAGAAATTTTGCGGATTGGTCAATCCGTTCGCGAGATATGGCAGTTTGGAGGTAAGAAACGCTTGAGAAACTCAAAATTTTCGCAGTTCTGATGCTCGAAACGAGTAACTAGAACGGCCTAGGGGAAAAGTACGCATACCGTTGTAATCGGGCGAGTTTCTACTTTCAGATGCAACAGAAATTATGCGGATTGGTCAATCCGTTCGCGAGATATGGCAGTTTGGAGGTAAGAAACGCTTGAGAAACTCAAAATTTTCGCAGTTCTGATGCTCGTCACGAATAACTAGAACGGCCCAGGGGAAAAGTGCCCATACCGTTGTAATCGGGCGAGTTTCTACTTTCAGATGCAACAGAAATTTTGCGGATTGATCAATCCGTTCGCGAGATATGGCAGTTTGGATATAAGAAACGCTTGAGAAACTCAAAATTTTCGCAGTTCTGATGCTCGAAACGAGTAACTAGAACGGCCTAGGGGAAAAGTACGCATACCGTTGTAATCGGGCGAGTTTCTACTTTCAGATGCAACAGAAATTTTGCGGATTAGTCAATCCATTCGCGAGATATGGCAGTTTGGAGGTAAGAAACTCTTGAGAAACTCAAAAATTTCGCCGTTCTGATGCTCGAAACGAATAACTAGAACGGCCTAGGGGAAAAGTACGCATACCGTTGTAATCGGGCGAGTTTCTACTTTCAGATGCAACAGAAATTTTGAAACGCTTGAGAAACTCAAAATTTGCGCAGTTCTGATGCTCGAAACGAATAACTAGAACGGCCTAGGGGAAAAGTGCGCATACCGTTGTAATCGGGCGAGATTCTACTTTCAGATGCAACAGAAATTTTGCGGATCGGTCAATCCGTTCGCGAGATCTGGCAGGTTGGATGTAAGAAACGCTTGAGAAACTCAAAATTTTCGCAGTTCTGATGCTCGAAGCGAATAACTAGAACGGCCTAGGGGAAAACTACACCTACCGTTGTAATCGGGCGAGTTTCTACTTTCAGATGCAACAGAAATTTTGCGGATTGGTCAATCCGTTCGCGAAATATGACAGTTTGGAGGTAAGAAACGCTTGAGAAACTCAAAATTTTCGCAGTTCTGATGCTCGAAACGAATAACTGGAACGGCCTAGTGGAAAACTACACATACCGCAGTAATCGGGCGAGTCTCTACTTTCAGATGCAACAGAAATATTGCGGATTGGTCAATCCGTTCGCGAGATATGGCAGTTTGGAGGTAAGAAACGCTTGAGAAACTCAAAATTTTCGCAGTTCTGATGCTCGAAACGAATGACTAGAACGGCCTAGGGGAAAAGTGCGCATACCGTTGTAACCGGGCGAGCCTCTACTTTCAGATGCAACAGAAATATTGCGGATTGGTCGATCCGTTCGCGAGATATGGCAGTTTGGATGTAAGAAACGCTTGAGAAACTCAAAATTTTCGCAGTTCTGATGCTCGAAACGAGTGACTAGAACGGCCTACGGGAGAAGTACGCATACCGTTGTAATCGGGCGAGTTTCTACTTTCAGATGCAACAGAAATTTTGCGGATCTGTCAATCCGTTCGCGAGATATGGCAGTTTGGATGTAAGAAACGCTTGAGAAACTCAAAATTTTCGCAGTTCTGATGCTCGAAACGAATAACTGGAACGGCCTAGTGGAAAACTACACATACCGCTGTAATCGGGCGAGTCTCTACTTTCAGATGCAACAGAAATATTGCGGATTGGTCAATCCGTTCGCGAGATATGGCAGTTTGGAGGTAAGAAGCGCTTGAGAAACTCAAAATTTTCGCAGTTCTGATGCTCGAAACGAATGACTAGAACGGCCTAGGGGAAAACTACACCTACCGTTGTAATCGGGCGAGTTTCTACTTTCAGATGCAACAGAAATTTTGCGGATTGGTCAATCCGTTCGCGAAATATGACAGTTTGGAGGTAAGAAACGCTTGAGAAACTCAAAATATTCGCAGTTCTGATGCTCGAAACGAATAACTAGAACGGCCTAGGGGAAAAGTACGCATGCCGTTGTAATCGGGCGAGTTTCTACTTTCAGATGCAACAGAAATTTTGCGGATTGTTCAATCCGTTCGCGAGATATGGCAGCTTGGAGGTAAGAAACGCTTGAGAAACTCAAAATTTTCGCAGTTCTGATGCTCGACACGAATAACTAGAACGGCCTAGGGGAGAAGCACGCATACCGTTGTAATCGGGAGAGTTTCTACTTTCAGATGCAACAGAAATTTTGCGGATTGATCAATCCGTTCGCGAGATATGGCAGTTTGGAGATAAGAAACGCTTGAGAAACTCAAAATTTGCGCAGTTCTGATGCTCGGAACGAATGACTAGAACGTCCTAGGGGAGAAGTACGCATACCGTTGTAATCGGGCGAGTTTCTACTTTCAGATGCAACAGAAATTTTGCGGATTGGTCAATCCGTTCGCGAGATATGGCAGTTTGGAGGTAAGAAACGCTTGAGAAACTCAAAATTTTCGCAGTTCTGATGCTCGAAACGAGTAACTAGAACGGCCTAGGGGAAAAGTACGCATGCCGTTGTAATCGGGCGAGTTTCTACTTTCAGATGCAACAGAAATTTTGCGGATTGTTCAATCCGTTCGCGAGATATGGCAGCTTGGAGGTAAGAAACGCTTGAGAAACTCAAAATTTTCGCAGTTCTGATGCTCGACACGAATAACTAGAACGGCCTAGGGGAGAAGCACGCATACCGTTGTAATCGGGAGAGTTTCTACTTTCAGATGCAACAGAAATTTTGCGGATTGATCAATCCGTTCGCGAGATATGGCAGTTTGGAGATAAGAAACGCTTGAGAAACTCAAAATTTGCGCAGTTCTGATGCTCGAAACGAATAACTAGAACGGCCTAGGGGAAAAGTGCGCATACCGTTGTAATCGGGCGAGATTCTACTTTCAGATGCAACAGAAATTTTGCGGATCGGTCAATCCGTTCGCGAGATATGGCAGTTTGGATGTAAGAAACGCTTGAGAAACTCAAAATTTTCGCAGTTCTGATGCTCGAAACGAATAACTAGAACGGCCTAGGGGAAAACTACACCTACCGTTGTAATCGGGCGAGTTTCTACTTTCAGATGCAACAGAAATTTTGCGGATTGGTCAATCCGTTCGCGAAATATGACAGTTTGGAGGTAAGAAACGCTTGAGAAACTCAAAATATTCGCAGTTCTGATGCTCGAAACGAATAACTAGAACGGCCTAGGGGAACAGTGCGCATACCGTTGTAATCGGGCGAGTTTCTACTTTCAGATGCAACAGAAATTTTGCGGATTGATCAATCCGTTCGCGAGATATTGCAGTTTGGAGATAAGAAACGCTTGAGAAACTCAAAATTTTCGCAGTTCTGATGCTCGAAACGAATGACTAGAACGTCCTAGGGGAGAAGTACGCATACCGTTGTAATCGGGCGAGTTTCTACTTTCAGATGCAACAGAAATTTTGCGGATTGGTCAATCCGTTCGCGAGATATGGCAGTTTGGAGGTAAGAAACGCTTGAGAAACTCAAAATTTTCGCAGTTCTGATGCTCGAAACGAGTAACTAGAACGGCCTAGGGGAAAAGTACGCATGCCGTTGTAATCGGGCGAGTTTCTACTTTCAGATGCAACAGAAATTTTGCGGATTGTTCAATCCGTTCGCGAGATATGGCAGCTTGGAGGTAAGAAACGCTTGAGAAACTCAAAATTTTCGCAGTTCTGATGCTCGACACGAATAACTAGAACGGCCTAGGGGAGAAGCACGCATACCGTTGTAATCGGGCGAGTTTCTACTTTCAGATGCAACAGAAATTATGCGGATTGGTCAATCCGTTCGCGAGATATGGCAGTTTGGAGGTAAGAAACGCTTGAGAAACTCAAAATTTTCGCAGTTCTGATGCTCGTCACGAATAACTAGAACGGCCCAGGGGAAAAGTGCCCATACCGTTGTAATCGGGCGAGTTTCTACTTTCAGATGCAACAGAAATTTTGCGGATTGATCAATCCGTTCGCGAGATATGGCAGTTTGGATATAAGAAACGCTTGAGAAACTCAAAATTTTCGCAGTTCTGATGCTCGAAACGAGTAACTAGAACGGCCTAGGGGAAAAGTACGCATACCGTTGTAATCGGGCGAGTTTCTACTTTCAGATGCAACAGAAATTTTGCGGATTAGTCAATCCATTCGCGAGATATGGCAGTTTGGAGGTAAGAAACTCTTGAGAAACTCAAAATTTTCGCCGTTCTGATGCTCGAAACGAATAACTAGAACGGCCTAGGGGAAAAGTACGCATACCGTTGTAATCGGGCGAGTTTCTACTTTCAGATGCAACAGAAATTTTGAAACGCTTGAGAAACTCAAAATTTGCGCAGTTCTGATGCTCGAAACGAATAACTAGAACGGCCTAGGGGAAAAGTGCGCATACCGTTGTAATCGGGCGAGATTCTACTTTCAGATGCAACAGAAATTTTGCGGATAGGTCAATCCGTTCGCGAGATCTGGCAGGTTGGATGTAAGAAACGCTTGAGAAACTCAAAATTTTCGCAGTTCTGATGCTCGAAGCGAATAACTAGAACGGCCTAGGGGAAAACTACACCTACCGTTGTAATCGGGCGAGTTTCTACTTTCAGATGCAACAGAAATTTTGCGGATTGGTCAATCCGTTCGCGAAATATGACAGTTTGGAGGTAAGAAACGCTTGAGAAACTCAAAATTTTCGCAGTTCTGATGCTCGAAACGAATAACTGGAACGGCCTAGTGGAAAACTACACATACCGCAGTAATCGGGCGAGTCTCTACTTTCAGATGCAACAGAAATATTGCGGATTGGTCAATCCGTTCGCGAGATATGGCAGTTTGGAGGTAAGAAACGCTTGAGAAACTCAAAATTTTCGCAGTTCTGATGCTCGAAACGAATGACTAGAACGGCCTAGGGGAAAAGTGCGCATACCGTTGTAACCGGGCGAGCCTCTACTTTCAGATGCAACAGAAATATTGCGGATTGGTCGATCCGTTCGCGAGATATGGCAGTTTGGATGTAAGAAACGCTTGAGAAACTCAAAATTTTCGCAGTTCTGATGCTCGAAACGAGTGACTAGAACGGCCTACGGGAGAAGTACGCATACCGTTGTAATCGGGCGAGTTTCTACTTTCAGATGCAACAGAAATTTTGCGGATCTGTCAATCCGTTCGCGAGATATGGCAGTTTGGATGTAAGAAACGCTTGAGAAACTCAAAATTTTCGCAGTTCTGATGCTCGAAACGAATAACTGGAACGGCCTAGTGGAAAACTACACATACCGCTGTAATCGGGCGAGTCTCTACTTTCAGATGCAACAGAAATATTGCGGATTGGTCAATCCGTTCGCGAGATATGGCAGTTTGGAGGTAAGAAGCGCTTGAGAAACTCAAAATTTTCGCAGTTCTGATGCTCGAAACGAATGACTAGAACGGCCTAGGGGAGATGAACGCATACCGTTGTAATCGGGCGAGTTTCTACTTTCAGATGCAACAGAAATTTTGCGGATCGGTCAATCCGTTCGCGAGATATGGCAGTTTGGATGTAAGAAACGCTTGAGAAACTCAAAATTTTCGCAGTTCTGATGCTCGAAACGAATAACTAGAACGGCCTAGGGGAAAACTACACCTACCGTTGTAATCGTGCGAGTTTCTACTTTCAGATGCAACAGAAATTTTGCGGATTGGTCAATCCGTTCGCGAGATATGGCAGTTTGGATGTAAGAAACGCTTGAGAAACTCAAAATTTTCGCAGTTCTGATGCTCGAAACGAATAACTAGAACGGCCTAGGGGAAAACTACACCTACCGTTGTAATCGTGCGAGTTTCTACTTTCAGATGCAACAGAAATTTTGCGGATTGGTCAATCCGTTCGCGAAATATGACAGTTTGGAGGTAAGAAACGCTTGAGAAACTCAAAATTTTCGCAGTTCTGATGCTCGAAACGAATAAGTAGAACGGCCTAGGGGAAAAGTGCGCATACCGTTGTAACCGGGCGAGCCTCTACTTTCAGATGCAACAGAAATTTTGCGGATTGGGCGATCCGTTCGCGAGATATGGCAGTTTGGATGTCAAAAACGCTTGAGGAAATCAAAATTTTCGCAGTTCTGATGCTCGAAACGAATGACTAGAACGGCCTAGGGGAGAAGTACGCATACCGTTGTAATCGGGCGAGTTTCTACTTTCAGATGCAACAGAAATTTGGCGGATTGATCAATCCGTTCGCGAGATATGGCAGTTTGGAGTGAAGAAACGCTTTAGAAACTCAAAATTTTCGCAGTTCTGATGCTCGAAACGAATAACTAGAACGGCCCAGGGGAACAGTGCGCATACCGTTGTAATCGGGCGAGTTTCTACTTTCAGATGCAACAGAAATTTGGCGGATTGATCAATCCGTTCGCGAGATATGGCAGTTTGGAGATAAGAAACGCTTTAGAAACTCAAAATTTTCGCAGTTCTGATGCTCGAAACGAATAACTAGAACGGCCCAGGGGAAAAGTGCGTATACCGTTGTAATCGGGCGAGTTTCTGCTTTCAGATGCAACAGAAATTATGCGGATTGATCAATCCGTTCGCGAGATATGGCAGTTTGGAGGTAAGAAACGCTTGAGGAACTCAAAATTTTCGCATTTCTGATGCTCGAAACGAATAACTAGAACGGCCTAGGGGAAAACTACACATACCGTTGTAATCGGGCGAGTTTCTACTTTCTGATGCAACAGAAATTTTGCGGATTGATCAATCCGTTCCCGAGATATGGCAGTTTGAAGGTAAGAAACGCTTGAGAAACTCAAAATTTTCGCAGTTCTGATGCTCGAAACGAATAACTAGAACGGCCCAGGGGAACAGTGCGCATACCGTTGTAATCGGGCGAGTTTCTACTTTCAGATGCAACAGAAATTTTGCGGATTGGTCAATCCGTTCGCGAGGTATGGCAGTTTGGAGGTAAGAAACGCTTGAGAAACACAAAATTTTCGCAGTTCTGATGCTCGACACGAATAACAAGAACGGCCTAGGGGAGAAGTACGCATACGGTTGTAATCGCGCGAGTTTCTACTTTCAGATGCAATAGAAATTTTGCGGATTGGTCAATCCGTTCGCGAGATATGGCAGTTTGGAGGTAAGAAACGCTTGAGGAACTCAAAATTTTCGCAGTTCTGATGCTCGAAACGAATAACTAGAACGGCCTAGGGGAAAAGTGCGCGTACCGTTGTAATCGGGCGAGATTCTACTTTCAGATGCAACCGAAATTTTGCGGATCGATCAATCCGTTCGCGAGATATGGCAGTTTGGATGTAAGAAACGCTTGAGAAACTCAAAATTTTCGCAGTTCTGATGCTCGAAACGAATAACTAGAACGGCCTAGGGGAAAACTACACCTACCGTTGTAATCGGGCGAGTTTCTACTTTCAGATGCAACAGATATTTTGCGGATTGGTCAATCCGTTCGCGAAATATGACAGTTTGGAGGTAAGAAACGCTTGAGAAACTCAAAATTTTCGCAGTTCTGATGCTCGAAACGAATAACTAGAACGGCCTAGGGGAAAAGTGCGCATACTGTTGTAATCGGGCGAGTTTCTGGTTTCAGATGCAACAGAAATTTTGCGGATTGATCAATCCGTTCGCGAGATGTGGCAGTTTGGAGGTAAGAAACGCTTGAGAAACTCAAAATTTTCGCAGTTCTGATGCTCGAAACAAATAACTAGAACGGCCTAGGGGAAAAGTACGCATACCGGTGTATTCGGGCGAGTTTCTACTTTCAGATGCAACAGAAATTTTGCGGATTGGTCGATCCGTTCGCGAGATATGGCAGTTTGGAAGTCAGAAACGCTTGAGAAACTCAAAATTTTCGCAGTTCTGATGCTCGAAACGAATGACTAGAACGGCCTAGGGGAGAAGTACGCATACCGTTGTAATCGGGAGAGTTTCTACTTTCAGATGCAACAGAAATTTTGCGGATTGATCAATCCGTTCGCGAGATATGGCAGTTTGGAGATAAGAAACGCTTGAGAAACTCAAAATTTTCGCAGTTCTGATGCTCGAAACGAATGACTAGAACGGCCTAGGGGAAAAGTGCGCATACCGTTGTAACCGGGCGAGCCTCTACTTTCAGATGCAACAGAAATTTTGCGGATTGGTCGATCCGTTCGCGAGATATGGCAGTTTGGATGTAAGAAACGCTTGAGAAACTCAAAATTTTCGCAGTTCTGATGCTCGAAACGAGTGACTAGAACGGCCTACGGGAGAAGTACGCATACCGTTGTAATCGGGCGAGTTTCTACTTTCAGATGCAACAGAAATTTTGCGGATCGGTCAATTCGTTCGCGAGATATGGCAGTTTGGATGTAAGAAACGCTTGAGAAACTCAAAATTTTCGCAGTTCTGATGCTCGAAACGAATAACTGGAACGGCCTAGTGGAAAACTACACATACCGCTGTAATCGGGCGAGTCTCTACTTTCAGATGCAACAGAAATATTGCGGATTGGTCAATCCGTTCGCGAGATATGGCAGTTTGGAGGTAAGAAACGCTTGAGAAACTCAAAATTATCGCAGTTCTGATGCTCGAAACGAATGACTAGAACGGCCTAGGGGAGAAGAACGCATACCGTTGTAATCGGGCGAGTTTCTACTTTCAGATGCAACAGAAATTTTGCGGATTAGTCAATCCATTCGCGAGATATGGCAGTTTTGAGGTAAGAAACGCTTGAGAAACTCAAAATTTTCGCCGTTCTGATGCTCGAAACGAATAACTAGAACGGCCTAGGGGAAAAGTACGCATACCGTTGTAATCGCGCGAGTTTCTACTTTCAGATGCAACAGAAATTTTGCGGATTGGTCAATCCGTTCGCGAGATATGGCAGTTTGGAGGTAAGAAACGCTTGAGAAACTCAAAATTTGCGCAGTTCTGATGCTCGAAACGAATAACTAGAACGGCCTAGGGGAAAAGTGCGCATACCGTTGTAATCGGGCGAGTTTCTACTTTCAGATGCAACAGAAATTTTGCGGATTGGTCAATCCGTTCGCGAAATATGACAGTTTGGAGGTAAGAAACGCTTGAGAAACTCAAAATTTTCGCAGTTCTGATGCTCGAAACGAATAACTAGAACGGCCTAGGGGAACAGTGCGCATACCGTTGTAATCGGGCGAGTTTCTACTTTCAGATGCAACAGAAATTTTGCGGATTGATCAATCCGTTCGCGAGATATGGCAGTTTGGAGATAAGAAACGCTTGAGAAACTCAAAATTTTCGCAGTTCTGATGCTCGAAACGAATAAGTAGAACGGCCTACGGGAGAAGTACGCATACCGTTGTAATCGGGCGAGTTTCTACTTTCAGATGCAACAGAAATATTGCGGATTGGTCAATCCGTTCGCGAGATATGGCAGTTTGGAGGTAAGAAACGCTTGAGAAACTCAAAATTTTCGCAGTTCTGATGCTCGAAACTAATGACTAGAACGACCTAGGGGAGAAGAACGCATACCGTTGTAATCGGGCGAGTTTCTACTTTCAGATGCAACAGAAATTTTGCGGTTTGATCAATCCGTTCGCGAGATATGGCAGTTTGGAGATAAGAAACGCTTGAGAAACTCAAAATTTTCGCAGTTCTGATGCTCGAAACGAGTAACTAGAACGGCCTAGGGGAAAAGTACGCATACCGTTGTAATCGGGCGAGTTTCTACTTTCAGATGCAACAGAAATTTTGCGGATCGGTCAATCCGTTCGCGAGATATGGCAGTTTGGATGTAAGAAACGCTTGAGAAACTCAAAATCTTCGCAGTTCTGATGCTCGAAACGAATAACTGGAACGGCCTAGTGGAAAACTACACATACCGCTGTAATCGGGCGAGTCTCTACTTTGAGATGCAACAGAAATTTTGCGGATTGATCAATCCGTTCGCGAGATATGGCAGTTTGGAGATAAGAAACGCTTGAGAAACTCAAAATTTTCGCAGTTCTGATGCTCGAAACGAGTAACTAGAACGGCCTAGGGGAAAAGTACGCATACCGTTGTAATCGGGCGAGTTTCTACTTTCAGATGCAAAAGAAATTTTGCGGATTAGTCAATCCATTCGCGAGATATGGCAGTTTGGATGTAAGAAACGCTTGAGAAACTCAAAATTTTCGCCGTTCTGATGCTCGAAACGAATAACTAGAACGGCCTAGGGGAACAGTGCGCATACCGTTGTAATCGGGCGAGTTTCTACTTTCAGATGCAACAGAAATTTTGCGGATTGATCAATCCGTTCGCGAGATATGGCAGTTTGGAGGTAAGAAACGCTTGAGAAACTCAAAATTTGCGCAGTTCTGATGCTCGAAACGAATGACTAGAACGACCTAGGGGAGAAGAACGCATACCGTTGTAATCGGGCGAGTTTCTACTTTCAGATGCAACAGAAATTTTGCGGATTGGTCAATCCGTTCGCGAGATATGGCAGTTTGGAGGTAAGAAACGCTTGAGAAACTCAAAATTCGCGCAGTTCTGATGCTGGAAACGAATAACTAGAACGGCCTAGGGGAAAAGTGCGCATACCGTTGTAATCGGGCGAGTTTCTACTTTCAGATGCAACAGAAATTTTGCGGATCGGTCAATCCGTTCGCGAGATATGGCAGTTTGGATGTAAGAAACGCTTGAGAAACTCAAAATTTTCGCAGTTCTGATGCTCGAAACGAATAACTAGAACGGCCTAGGGGAAAACTACACCTACCGTTGTAATCGGGCGAGTTTCTACTTTCAGATGCAACAGAAATTTTGCGGATTGGTCAATCCGTTCGCGAAATATGACAGTTTGGAGGTAAGAAACGCTTGAGAAACTCAAAATTTTCGCAGTTCTGATGCTCGAAACGAATAAGTAGAACGGCCTAGGGGAAAAGTGCGCATACCGTTGTAACCGGGCGAGCCTCTACTTTCAGATGCAACAGAAATTTTGCGGATTGGGCGATCCGTTCGCGAGATATGGCAGTTTGGATGTAAGAAACGCTTGAGAAACTCAAAATTTTCGCAGTTCTGATGCTCGAAACGAATGACTAGAACAGCCTAGGGGAGAAGTACGCATACCGTTGTAATCGGGCGAGTTTCTACTTTCAGATGCAACAGAAATTTTGCGGATCGGTCAATCCGTTCGCGAGATATGGCAGTTTGGATGTAAGAAACGCTTGAGAAACTCAAAATTTTCGCAGTTCTGATGCTCGAAACGAATAACTGGAACGGCCTAGTGGAAAACTACACATACCGCTGTAATCGGGCGAGTCTCTACTTTCAGATGCAACAGAAATATTGCGGATTGGTCAATCCGTTCGCGAGATATGGCAGTTTGGAGGTAAGAAACGCTTGAGAAACTCAAAATTTTCGCAGTTCTGATGCTCGAAACGAATGACTATAACGGCCTAGGGGAGAAGAACACATACCGTTGTAATCGGGCGAGTTTCTACTTTCAGATGCAACAGAAATTTTGCGGATTGGTCAATCCGTTCGCGAGATATGGCAGTTTGGAGGTAAAAAACGCTTGAGGAACTCAAAATTTTCGCAGTTCTGATGCTCGAAACGAATAAGTAGAACGGCCTAGGGGAAAAGTGCGCACACTGTTGTAATCGGGCGAGTTTCTACTTTCAGATGCAACAGAAATTTTGCGGATTGATCAATCCGTTCGCGAGATATGGCAGTTTGGAGATAAGAAACGCTTGAGAAACTCAAAATTTTCGCAGTTCTAATGCTCGAAACGAATGACTTGGACGGCCTAGGGGAGAAGAACGCATACCGTTGTAATCGGGCGAGTTTCTACTTTCAGATGCAACAGAAATTTTGCGGATCGGTCAATCCGTTCGCGAGATATGGCAGTTTGGATGTAAGAAACGCTTGAGAAACTCAAAATCTTCGCAGTTCTGATGCTCGAAACGAATAACTGGAACGGCCTAGTGGAAAACTACACATACCGCTGTAATCGGGCGAGTCTCTACTTTCAGATGCAACAGAAATTTTGCGGATTGATCAATCCGTTCGCGAGATATGGCAGTTTGGAGATAAGAAACGCTTGAGAAACTCAAAATTTTCGCAGTTCTGATGCTCGAAACGAGTAACTAGAACGGCCTAGGGGAAAAGTACGCATACCGTTGTAATCGGGCGAGTTTCTACTTTCAGATGCAAAAGAAATTTTGCGGATTAGTCAATCCATTCGCGAGATATGGCAGTTTGGATGTAAGAAACGCTTGAGAAACTCAAAATTTTCGCCGTTCTGATGCTCGAAACGAATAACTAGAACGGCCTAGGGGAACAGTGCGCATACCGTTGTAATCGGGCGAGTTTCTACTTTCAGATGCAACAGAAATTTTGCGGATTGATCAATCCGTTCGCGAGATATGGCAGTTTGGAGGTAAGAAACGCTTGAGAAACTCAAAATTTGCGCAGTTCTGATGCTCGAAACGAATGACTAGAACGACCTAGGGGAGAAGAACGCATACCGTTGTAATCGGGCGAGTTTCTACTTTCAGATGCAACAGAAATTTTGCGGTTTGATCAATCCGTTCGCGAGATATGGCAGTTTGGAGATAAGAAACGCTTGAGAAACTCAAAATTTTCGCAGTTCTGATGCTCGAAACGAGTAACTAGAACGGCCTAGGGGAAAAGTACGCATACCGTTGTAATCGGGCGAGTTTCTACTTTCAGATGCAACAGAAATTTTGCGGATCGGTCAATCCGTTCGCGAGATATGGCAGTTTGGATGTAAGAAACGCTTGAGAAACTCAAAATCTTCGCAGTTCTGATGCTCGAAACGAATAACTGGAACGGCCTAGTGGAAAACTACACATACCGCTGTAATCGGGCGAGTCTCTACTTTCAGATGCAACAGAAATTTTGCGGATTGATCAATCCGTTCGCGAGATATGGCAGTTTGGAGATAAGAAACGCTTGAGAAACTCAAAATTTTCGCAGTTCTGATGCTCGAAACGAGTAACTAGAACGGCCTAGGGGAAAAGTACGCATACCGTTGTAATCGGGCGAGTTTCTACTTTCAGATGCAACAGAAATTTTGCGGATTAGTCAATCCATTCGCGAGATATGGCAGTTTGGATGTAAGAAACGCTTGAGAAACTCAAAATTTTCGCCGTTCTGATACTCGAAACGAATAACTAGAACGGCCTAGGGGAAAAGTACGCATACCGTTGTAATCGGGCGAGTTTCTACTTTCAGATGCAACAGAAATTTTGCGGATTGGTCAATCCGTTCGCGAGATATGGCAGTTTGGAGGTAAGAAACGCTTGAGAAACTCAAAATTCGCGCAGTTCTGATGCTGGAAACGAATAACTAGAACGGCCTAGGGGAAAAGTGCGCATACCGTTGTAATCGGGCGAGATTCTACTTTCAGATGCAACAGAAATTTTGCGGATCGGTCAATCCGTTCGCGAGATATGGCAGTTTGGATGTAAGAAACGCTTGAGAAACTCAAAATTTTCGCAGTTCTGATGCTCGAAACGAATAACTAGAACGGCCTAGGGGAAAACTACACCTACCGTTGTAATCGGGCGAGTTTCTACTTTCAGATGCAACAGAAATTTTGCGGATTGGTCAATCCGTTCGCGAAATATGACAGTTTGGAGGTAAGAAACGCTTGAGAAACTCAAAATTTTCGCAGTTCTGATGCTCGAAACGAATAAGTAGAACGGCCTAGGGGAAAAGTGCGCATACCGTTGTAACCGGGCGAGCCTCTACTTTCAGATGCAACAGAAATTTTGCGGATTGGGCGATCCGTTCGCGAGATATGGCAGTTTGGATGTAAGAAACGCTTGAGAAACTCAAAATTTTCGCAGTTCTGATGCTCGAAACGAATGACTAGAACAGCCTAGGGGAGAAGTACGCATACCGTTGTAATCGGGCGAGTTTCTACTTTCAGATGCAACAGAAATTTTGCGGATCGGTCAATCCGTTCGCGAGATATGGCAGTTTGGATGTAAGAAACGCTTGAGAAACTCAAAATTTTCGCAGTTCTGATGCTCGAAACGAATAACTGGAACGGCCTAGTGGAAAACTACACATACCGCTGTAATCGGGCGAGTCTCTACTTTCAGATGCAACAGAAATATTGCGGATTGGTCAATCCGTTCGCGAGATATGGCAGTTTGGAGGTAAGAAACGCTTGAGAAACTCAAAATTTTCGCAGTTCTGATGCTCGAAACGAATGACTATAACGGCCTAGGGGAGAAGAACACATACCGTTGTAATCGGGCGAGTTTCTACTTTCAGATGCAACAGAAATTTTGCGGATTGGTCAATCCGTTCGCGAGATATGGCAGTTTGGAGGTAAAAAACGCTTGAGGAACTCAAAATTTTCGCAGTTCTGATGCTCGAAACGAATAAGTAGAACGGCCTAGGGGAAAAGTGCGCACACTGTTGTAATCGGGCGAGTTTCTACTTTCAGATGCAACAGAAATTTTGCGGATTGATCAATCCGTTCGCGAGATATGGCAGTTTGGAGATAAGAAACGCTTGAGAAACTCAAAATTTTCGCAGTTCTGATGCTCGAAACGAATGACTTGGACGGCCTAGGGGAGAAGAACACATACCGTTGTAATCGGGCGAGTTTTTACTTTCAGATGCAACAGAAATTTTGCGGATTGGTCAATCCGTTCGCGAGATATGGCAGTTTGGAGGTAAAAAACGCTTGAGAAACTCAAAATTTTCGCAGTTCTGATGCTCGAAACGAATAAGTAGAACGGCCTAGGGGAAAAGTGCGCACACTGTTGTAATCGGGCGAGTTTCTACTTTCAGATGCAACAGAAATTTTGCGGATTGATCAATCCGTTCGCGAGATATGGCAGTTTGGAGATAAGAAACGCTTGAGAAACTCAAAATTTTCGCAGTTCTGATGCTCGAAACGAATAACTGGAACGGCCTAGTGGAAAACTACACATACCGCTGTAATCGGGCGAGTCTCTACTTTCAGATGCAACAGAAATATTGCGGATTGGTCAATCCGTTCGCGAGATATGGCAGTTTGGAGGTAAGAAACGCTTGAGAAACTCAAAATTTTCGCAGTTCTGATGCTCGAAACGAATGACTAGAACGGCCTAGGGGAGGAGAACGCATACCGTTGTAATCGGGCGAGTTTCTACTTTCAGATGCAACAGAAATTTTGCGGATTGTACAATCCGTTCGCGAGATATGGCAGTTTGGAGATAAGAAACGCTTGAGAAACTCAAAATTTTCGCAGTTCTGATGCTCGAAACGAGTAACTAGAACGGCCTAGGGGAAAAGTACGCATACCGTTGTAATCGGGCGAGTTTCTACTTTCAGATGCAACAGAAATTTTGCGGATTAGTCAATCCATTCGCGAGATATGGCAGTTTGGAGGTAAGAAACGCTTGAGAAACTCAAAATTTTCGCCGTTCTGATGCTCGAAACGAATAACTAGAACGGCCTAGGGGAAAACTACACCTACCGTTGTAATCGGGCGAGTTTCTACTTTCAGATGCAACAGAAATTTTGCGGATTGGTCAATCCGTTCGCGAAATATGACAGTTTGGAGGTAAGAAACGCTTGAGAAACTCAAAATTTTCGCAGTTCTGATGCTCGAAACGAATAAGTAGAACGGCCTAGGGGAAATGTGCGCATACCGTTGTAACGGGGCGAGCCTCTACTTTCAGATGCAACAGAAATTTTGCGGATTGGGCGATCCGTTCGCGAGATATGGCAGTTTGGATGTAAGAAACGCTTGAGAAACTCAAAATTTTCGCAGTTCTGATGCTCGAAACGAATGACTAGAACAGCCTAGGGGAGAAGTACGCATACCGTTGTAATCGGGCGAGTTTCTACTTTCAGATGCAACAGAAATTTTGCGGATTGATCAATCCGTTCGCGAGATATGGTAGTTTGGAGATAAGAAACGCTTGAGAAACTTAAAATTTTCGCAGTTCTGATGCTCGAAACGAGTGACTAGAACGGCCTACGGGAGAAGTACGCATACCGTTGTAATCGGGCGAGTTTCTACTTTCAGATGCAACAGAAATTTTGCGGATCGGTCAATCCGTTCGCGAGATATGGCAGTTTGGATGTAAGAAACGCTTGAGAAACTCAAAATTTTCGCAGTTCTGATGCTCGAAACGAATAACTGGAACGGCTTAGTGGAAAACTACACATACCGCTGTAATCGGGCGAGTCTCTACTTTCAGATGCAACAGAAATATTGCGGATTGGTCAATCCGTTCGCGAGATATGGCAGTTTGGAGGTAAGAAACGCTTGAGAAACTCAAAATTTTCGCAGTTCTGATGCTCGAAACGAGTAACTAGAACGGCCTAGGGGAAAAGTACGCATACCGTTGTAATCGGGCGAGTTTCTACTTTCAGATGCAAGAGAAATTTTGCGGATTGGTCAATCCGTTCGCGAGATATGGCAGTTTGGAGGTAAGAAACGCTTGATAAACTCAAAATTTTCGCAGTTCTGATGCTCGAAGCGAATAACTAGAACGGCCTAGGGGAAAAGTGCGCATACCGTTGTAATCGGGCGAGTTTCTACTCTCAGATGCAAGAGAAATTTTGCGGATTGATCAATCCGTTCGCGAGATATGGCAGTTTGGAGATAAGAAACGCTTGAGAAACTCAAAATTTTCGCAGTTCTGATGCTCGAAACGAGTAACTAGAACGGCCTAGGGGAAAAGTACGCATGCCGTTGTAATCGGGCGAGTTTCTACTTTCAGATGCAACAGAAATTTTGCGGATTAGTCAATCCATTCACGAGATATGGCAGTTTGGAGGTAAGAAACGCTTGAGAAACTCAAAATTTTCGCCGTTCTGATGCTCGAAACGAATAACTAGAACGGCCTAGGGGAAAAGTACGCATACCGTTGTATTCGGGCGAGTTTCTACTTTCAGATGCAACCGAAATTTTGCGGATTGGTCGATCCGTTCGCGAGATATGGAAGTTTGGAGGTAAGAAACGCTTGAGAAACTCAAAATTTGCGCAGTTCTGATGCTCGAAACGAGTAACTAGAGCGGCCTAGGGGAAAAGTACGCATACCGTTGTAATCGGGCGAATTTCTACTTTCAGGTGCAACAGAAATTTTGCGGATTGGTCAATCCGTTCGCGAGATATGGCAGTTTGGAGGTAAGAAACGCTTGAGAAACTCAAAATTTTCGCAGTTTTGATGCTCGAAACGAATAAC
Organism: Ptiloglossa arizonensis; assembly: GCF_051014685.1. NCBI lineage: Eukaryota > Metazoa > Arthropoda > Insecta > Hymenoptera > Colletidae > Ptiloglossa > Ptiloglossa arizonensis. Next base: position 284,742 of record NC_135048.1, read on the forward strand.
TAGAACGGCCTAGGGGAAAAGTACGCATGCCGTTGTAATCGGGCGAGTTTCTACTTTCAGATGCAACAGAAATTTTGCGGATTAGTCAATCCATTCACGAGATATGGCAGTTTGGAGGTAAGAAACGCTTGAGAAACTCAAAATTTTCGCCGTTCTGATGCTCGAAACGAATAACTAGAACGGCCTAGGGGAAAAGTACGCATACCGTTGTATTCGGGCGAGTTTCTACTTTCAGATGCAACCGAAATTTTGCGGATTGGTCGATCCGTTCGCGAGATATGGAAGTTTGGAGGTAAGAAACGCTTGAGAAACTCAAAATTTGCGCAGTTCTGATGCTCGAAACGAGTAACTAGAGCGGCCTAGGGGAAATGTACGCATACCGTTGTAATCGGGCGAATTTCTACTTTCAGGTGCAACAGAAATTTTGCGGATTGGTCAATCCGTTCGCGAGATATGGCAGTTTGGAGGTAAGAAACGCTTGAGGAACTCAAAATTTTCGCAGTTCTGATGCTCGAAACGAATAACTAGAACGGCCTAGGGGGAAAGTACGCATACCGTTGTAATCGGGCGAGTTTCTACTTTCAGATGCAACAGAAATTTTGCGGATTGGTCAATCCGTTCGCGAGATATGGCAGTTTGGAGGTAAGAAACGCTTGAGAAACTCAACATTTTCGCAGTTCTGATGCTCGACACGAATAACTAGAACGGCCTAGGGGAAAAGTGCACATACAGTTGTAATCGGGCGAGTTTCTACTTTCACATGCAACAGAAATTTTGCGGATTGATCAATCCGTTCGCGAGATATGGCAGTCTGGAGATAAGAAACGCTTGAGAAACACAAAATTTTCGCAGTTCTGATGCTCGACACGAATAACAAGAACGGCCTAGGGGAAAAGTGCGCATACCGTTGTAATCGGGCGAGTTTCTACTTTCAGATGCAACAGAAATTTTGCGGATTGATCAATCCGTTCGCGAGATATGGCAGTCTGGAGATAAGCAACGCTTGAGAAACTCAAAATTTTCGCAGTTCTGATGCTCGAAACGAGTAACTAGAGCGGCCTCGGGGAAAAGTACTCATACCGTTGTAATCGGGCGAATTTCTACTTTCAGATGCAACAGAAATTTTGCGGATTGGTCAATCCGTTCGCGAGATATGGCAGTTTGGAGGTAAGAAACGCTTGAGAAACTCAAATTTTTCGCCGTTCTGATGCTCGAAACGAATAACTAGAACGGCCTAGGGGAAAAGTACGCATACCGTTGTAATCGGGCGAGATTCTACTTTCAAATGCAACAGAAACTTTGCGGATTGGTCAATGCGTTTGCGAGATATGGCAGTTTGGAGGTAAGAAACGCTTGAGAAACTCAAAATTTTCGCAGTTCTGATGCTCGAAACGAATAACTAGAACGGCCTAGGGGAAAAGTGCGCATACCGTTGTAATCGGGCGAGTTTCTACTTTCAGATGCAACAGAAATTTTGCGGATTGATCAATCCGTTCGCGAAATATGGCAGTTTGGAGGTAAGAAACGTTTGAGAAACTCTAAATTTTCGCAGTTCTGATGCTCGAAACGAATAACTAGAAAGGCCTAGGGGAAAAGTGCGCATACCGTTGTAATCGGGCGAGTTTCTACTTTCAGATGCAATAGAAATTTTGCGGATTCATCAACCCGTTCGCGAGATATGGCTGTTTGGAGATAAGAAACGCTTTAGAAACTCAAAATTTCCCAGTTCTGATGCTCGAAACGAATGACTAGAACGGCCTAGGGGAGAAGAACGCATACCGTTGTAATCGGGCGAGTTTTTACTTTCAGATGCAACAGAAATGTTGCGGATTGGTAAATCCGTTCGCGAGATATGGCAGTTTGGAGGTAAGAAACGCTTTAGAAACTCAAAATTTTCGCAGTTCTGATGCTCGAAACGAATAAGTAGAACGGCCTAGGGGAAAAGTGCGCATACTGTTGTAATCGGGCGAGTTTCTACTTTCAGATGCAACAGAAATTTTGCGGATTGATCAATCCGTTCGCGAGATATGGAAGTTTGGAGGTAAGAAACGCTTGAGAAACTCAAAATTTGCGCAGTTCTGATGCTCGAAACGAGTAACTAGAGCGGCCTAGGGGAAAAGTACGCATACCGTTGTAATCGGGCGAATTTCTACTTTCAGGTGCAACAGAAATTTTGCGGATTGGTCAATCCGTTCGCGAGATATGGCAGTTTGGAGGTAAGAAACGCTTGAGAAACTCAAAATTTTCGCAGTTCTGATGCTCGAAACGAATAACTAGAACGGCCTAGGGGAAAAGTACGCATGCCGTTGTAATCGGGCGAGTTTCTACTTTCAGATGCAACAGAAATTTTGCGGATTAGTCAATCCATTCACGAGATATGGCAGTTTGGAGGTAAGAAACGCTTGAGAAACTCAAAATTTTCGCCGTTCTGATGCTCGAAACGAATAACTAGAACGGCCTAGGGGAAAAGTACGCATACCGTTGTATTCGGGCGAGTTTCTACTTTCAGATGCAACCGAAATTTTGCGGATTGGTCGATCCGTTCGCGAGATATGGAAGTTTGGAGGTAAGAAACGCTTGAGAAACTCTAAATTTTCGCAGTTCTGATGCTCGAAACGAATAACTAGAACGGCCTAGGGGAAAAGTGCGCATACTGTTGTAATCGGGCGAGTTTCTACTTTCAGATGCAACAGAAATTTTGCGGATTGATCAATCCGTTCGCGAGATATGGCAGTTTGGAGATAAGAAACGCTTGAGAAACTCAAAATTTTCGCAGTTCTGATGCTCGAAATGAATAACTTGGACGGCCTAGGGGAGAAGTACGCATACCGTTGTAATCGGGCGAGTTTCTACTTTCAGATGCAACAGAAATTTTGCGGATTGGTAAATCCGTTCGCGAGATATGGCAGTTTGGAGGTAAGAAACGCTTTAGAAACTCAAAATTTTCGCAGTTCTGATGCTCGAAACGAATAATTAGAACGGCCTAGGGGAAGAGTACGCATACCGTTGTAATCGGGCGAGTTTCTACTTTCAGATGCAACAGAAATTTTGCGGATTGGTAAATCCGTTCGCGAGATATGGCAGTTTGGAGGTATGAAACGCTTGAGGAACTCAAAATTTTCGCAGTTCTGATGCTATAAACGAATAACTGGAACGGCCTAGGGGAAAACTACACATACCGTTGTAATCGGGCGAGTTTCTACTTTCAGATGCAACAGAAATTTTGCGGATTGATCAATCCGTTCGCGAGATATGGCAGTCTGGAGATAAGAAACGCTTGAGAAACTCAAAATTTTCGCAGTTCTGATGCTCGACACGAATAACAAGAACGGCCTAGGGGAAAAGTGCGCATACCGTTGTAATCGGGCGAGTTTCTACTTTCAGATGCAACAGAAATTTTGCGGATTGATCAATCCGTTCGCGAAAATGGCAGTCTGGAGATAAGCAACGCTTGAGAAACTCAAAATTTTCGCAGTTCTGATGCTCGAAACGAGTAACTAGAGCGGCCTCGGGGAAAAGTACTCATACCGTTGTAATCGGGCGAATTTCTACTTTCAGATGCAACAGAAATTTTGCGGATTGGTCAATCCGTTCGCGAGATATGGCAGTTTGGAGGTAAGAAACGCTTGAGAAACTCAAATTTTTCGCCGTTCTGATGCTCGAAACGAATAACTAGAACGGCCTAGGGGAAAAGTACGCATACCGTTGTAATCGGGCGAGATTCTACTTTCAAATGCAACAGAAACTTTGCGGATTGGTCAATGCGTTTGCGAGATATGGCAGTTTGGAGGTAAGAAACGCTTGAGAAACTCAAAATTTTCGCAGTTCTGATGCTCGAAACGAATAACTAGAACGGCCTAGGGGAAAAGTGCGCATACCGTTGTAATCGGGCGAGTTTCTACTTTCAGATGCAACAGAAATTTTGCGGATTGGTCAATCCGTTCGCGAGATATGGCAGTTTGGAGGTAAGAAACGCTTGAGAAACACAAAATTTTCGCAGTTCTGATGCTCGAAATGAATAACTTTGACGGCCTAGAGGAAAACTACACATACCGTTGTAATCGGGCGAGTTTCTACTTTCAGATGCAACAGAAATTTTGCGGATCGGTCAATCGGTTCGCGAGATATGGCAGTTTGGATGTAAGAAACGCTTGAGAAACTCAAAATTTTCGCAGTTCTGATGCTATAAACGAATAACTGGAACGGCCTAGGGGAAAACTACACATACCGTTGTAATCGGGCGAGTTTCTACTTTCAGATGCAACAGAAATTTTGCGGATTGGTCGATCCGTTCGCGAGATATGGCAGTTTGGAAGTAAGAAACGCTTGAGAAACTCAAAATTTTCGCAGTTCTGATGCTCGAAACGAATAACTAGAACGGCCTAGGGGAGAAGTACGCATACCGTTGTAATCGCGCGAGTTTCTACTTTCAGATGCAACAGAAATTTTGCGGATTGGTCAATCCGTTCGCGAGATATGGCAGTTTGGAGGTAAGAAACGCTTTAGAAACTCAAAATTTTCGCAGTTCTGATGCTCGAAACGAATAATTAGAACGGCCTAGGGGAAGAGTACGCATACCGTTGTAATCGGGCGAGTTTCTACTTTCAGATGCAACAGAAATTTTGCGGATTGGTAAATCCGTTCGCGAGATATGGCAGTTTGGAGGTAAGAAACGCTTGAGGAACTCAAAATTTTCGCAGTTCTGATGCTCGAAACGAATAACTAGAACGGCCTAGGGGAAAACTACGCATACCGTTGTAATCGGGCGAGTTTCTACTTTCAGATGCAACAGAAATTTTTCGGATTGATCAATCCGTTCGCGAAATATGGCAGTTTGGAGGTAAGAAACGTTTGAGAAACTCTAAATTTTCGCAGTTCTGATGCTCGAAACGAATAACTAGAAAGGCCTAGGGGAAAAGTGCGCATACCGTTGTAATCGGGCGAGTTTCTACTTTCAGATGCAACAGAAATTTTGCGGATTCATCAACCCGTTCGCGAGATATGGCTGTTTGGAGATAAGAAACGCTTTTGAAACTCAAAATTTCCCAGTTCTGATGCTCGAAACGAATGACTAGAACGGCCTAGGGGAGAAGAACGCATACCGTTGTAATCGGGCGAGTTTTTACTTTCAGATGCAACAGAAATGTTGCGGATTGGTAAATCCGTTCGCGAGATATGGCAGTTTGGAGGTAAGAAACGCTTTAGAAACTCAAAATTTTCGCAGTTCTGATGCTCGAAACGAATAAGTAGAACGGCCTAGGGGAAAAGTGCGCATACTGTTGTAATCGGGCGAGTTTCTACTTTCAGATGCAACAGAAATTTTGCGGATTGATCAATCCGTTCGCGAGATATGGCAGTTTGGAGATAAGAAACGCTTGAGAAACTCAAAATTTTCGCAGTTCTGATGCTCGAAATGAATAACTTGGACGGCCTAGGGGAGAAGTACGCATACCGTTGTAATCGGGCGAGTTTCTACTTTCAGATGCAACAGAAATTTTGCGGATTGGTAAATCCGTTCGCGAGATATGGCAGTTTGGAGGTAAGAAACGCTTTAGAAACTCAAAATTTTCGCAGTTCTGATGCTCGAAACGAATAATTAGAACGGCCTAGGGGAAGAGTACGCATACCGTTGTAATCGGGCGAGTTTCTACTTTCAGATGCAACAGAAATTTTGCGGATTGGTAAATCCGTTCGCGAGATATGGCAGTTTGGAGGTAAGAAACGCTTGAGGAACTCAAAATTTTCGCAGTTCTGATGCTCGAAACGAATAACTAGAACGGCCTAGGGGATAACTACGCATACCGTTGTAATCGGGCGAGTTTCTACTTTCAGATGCAACAGAAATTTTGCGGATTGATCAATCCGTTCGCGAAATATGGCAGTTTGGAGGTAAGAAACGTTTGAGAAACTCTAAATTTTCGCAGTTCTGATGCTCGAAACGAATGACTAGGACGGCCTAGGGGAGAAGTACGCATACCGTTGTAATCGCGCGAGTTTCTACTTTCAGATGCAACAGAAATTTTGCGGATTGGTCAATCCGTTCGCGAGATATGGCCGTTTGGAGATAAGAAACGCTTGAGAAACTCAAAATTTTCGCAGTTCTGATGCTCGAAACGAATGACTAGGACGGCCTAGGGGAGAAGTACGCATACCGTTGTAATCGCGCGAGTTTCTACTTTCAGATGCAACAGAAATTTTGCGGATTGGTCAATCCGTTCGGGAGATATGGCCGTTTGGATGTAAGAAACGCTTTAGGAACTCAAAATATTCGCTGTTCTGATGCTCGAAACGAATAACTAGAACGGCCCAGGGGAAAAGTGCGCATACCGTTGTAATCGGGCGAGTTTCTACTTTCAAATGCAACAGAAATTTTGCGGATTGGTCAATGCGTTCGCGAGATATGGCAGTTTGGAGGTAAGAAACGCTTGAGAAATTCAAAATTTTCGTAATTCTGATGCTCGACACGAATAAATAGAACGGCCTAGGGGAAAACTACACATACCGATGTCATCGGGCGAGTTTCTACTTTCAGATGCAACAGAAATTTTGCGGATTGGTCGATCCGTTCGCGAGATATGGCAGATTGGAGGTAAGAAACGCTTGAGAAACTCAAAATTTTCGCAGTTCTGATGCTCGAAACGAATGACTAGAACGGCCTAGGGGAGAAGAACGCATACCGTTGTAATCGGGCGAGTTTCTACTTTCAGATGCAACAGTAATTTTGCGGATTGATCGATCTGTTCGCGAGATATGGCAGTTTGGAGATAAGAAACGCTTGAGACACTCAAAATTTTCGCAGTTCTGATGCTCGAAACGAATGACTACAACGGCCTAGGGGAGAAGTGCGCATACCATTATAATCGGGCGAGTTTCTACTTTCAGATGCTACAGAAATTTGGCGGATTGATCAATCCGTTCGCGAGATATGGCAGTTTGGAGGTAAGAAACGCTTTAGAAACTCAAAATTTTCGCAGTTCTGATGCTCGAAACGAATAACTAGAACGGCCTAGGGGAAAAGTGCGCATACCGTTGTAATCGGGCGAGTTTCTACTTTCAGATGCAACAGAAATTTGGCGGATTGGTCAATCCGTTCGGGAGATATGGCCGTTTGGATGTAAGAAACGCTTTAGAAACTCAAAATATTCGCTGTTCTGATGCTCGAAACGAATAACTAGAACGGCCCAGGGGAAAAGTGCGCATACCGTTGTAATCGGGCGAGTTTCTACTTTCAAATGCAACAGAAATTTTGCGGATTGGTCAATGCGTTCGCGAGATATGGCAGTTTGGAGGTAAGAAACGCTTGAGAAATTCAAAATTTTCGTAATTCTGATGCTCGACACGAATAAATAGAACGGCCTAGGGGAAAACTACACATACCGATGTAATCGGGCGAGTTTCTACTTTCAGATGCAACAGAAATTTTGCGGATTGGTCGATCCGTTCGCGAGATATGGCAGTTTGGAAGTAAGAAACGCTTGAGAAACTCAAAATTTTCGCAGTTCTGATGCTCGAAACGAATGACTAGAACGGCCTAGGGGAGAAGAACGCATACCGTTGTAATCGGGCGAGTTTCTACTTTCAGATGCAACAGTAATTTTGCGGATTGATCGATCTGTTCGCGAGATATGGCAGTTTGGAGATAAGAAACGCTTGAGACACTCAAAATTTTCGCAGTTCTGATGCTCGAAACGAATGACTACAACGGCCTAGGGGAGAAGTGCGCATACCGTTGTAATCGGGCGAGTTTCTACTTTCAGATGCAACAGAAATTTGGCGAATTGATCAATCCGTTCGCGAGATATGGCAGTTTGGAGGTAAGAAACGCTTTAGAAACTCAAAATTTTCGCAGTTCTGATGCTCGAAACGAATAACTAGAACGGCCTAGGGGAAAAGTGCGCATACCGTTGTAATCGGGCGAGTTTCTACTTTCAGATGCAACAGAAATTTTGCGGATTCATCAACCCGTTCGCGAGATATGGCAGTTTGGAGATAAGAAACGCTTTAGAAACTCAAAATTTCCCAGTTCTGATGCTCGAAACGAATAACTAGAACGGCCCAGGGGAAAAGTGCCCATACCGTTGTAATCGGGCGAGTTTCTACTTTCAAATGCAACAGAAATTTTGCGGATTGGTCAATCCGTTCGCGAGATGTGGCAGTTTGGAGGTAAGAAACGCTTGAGAAACTCAAAATTTTCGCAGTTCTGATGCTCGAAACGAATGACTAGAACGGCCTAGGGGAGAAGAACGCATACCGTTGTAATCGGGCGAGTTTCTACTTTCAGATGCAACAGAAATTTTGCGGATTGGTAAATCCGTTCGCGAGATATGGCAGTTTGGAGGTAAGAAACGCTTTAGAAACTCAAAATTTTCGCAGTTCTGATGCTCGAAACGAATAACTAGAACGGCCTAGGGGAAGAGTACGCATACCGTTGTAATCGGGCGAGTTTCTACTTTCAGATGCAACAGAAATTTTGCGGATTGGTCAATCCGTTCGCTAGATATGGCAGTTTGGAGGTAAAAAACGCTTGAGAAACTCAAAATTTTCGCAGTTCTGATGCTCGAAACGAATAAGTAGAACGGCCTAGGGGAAAAGTGCGCATACTGTTGTAATCGGGCGAGTTTCTACTTTCAGATGCAACAGAAATTTTGCGGATTGATCAATCCGTTCGCGAGATATGGCAGTTTGGAGATAAGAAACGCTTGAGAAACTCAAAATTTTCGCAGTTCTGATGCTCGAAACGAATGACTAGGACGGCCTAGGGGAGAAGTACGCATACCGTTGTAATCGAGCGAGTTTCTACTTTCAGATGCAACAGAAATTTTGCGGATTGGTCAATCCGTTCGCGAGATATGGCCGTTTGGATGTAAGAAACGCTTTAGAAACTCAAAATATTCGCTGTTCTGATGCTCGAAACGAATAACTAGAACGGCCCAGGGGAAAAGTGCGCATACCGTTGTAATCGGGCGAGTTCCTACTTTCAAATGCAACAGAAATTTTGCGGATTGGTCAATGCGTTCGCGAGATATGGCAGTTTGGAGGTAAGATACGCTTGAGAAACTCAAAATTTTCGTAATTCTGATGCTCGACACGAATAAATAGAACGGCCTAGGGGAAAACTACACATACCGATGTAATCGGGCGAGTTTCTACTTTCAGATGCAACAGAAATTTGGCGGATTGATCAATCCGTTCGCGAGATATGGCAGTTTGGAGGTAAGAAACGCTTGAGAAACTCTAAATTTTCGCAGTTCTGATGCTCGAAACGAATAACTAGTACGGCCTAGGGGAAAAGTGCGCATACCGTTGTAATCGGGCGAGTTTCTACTTTCAGATGCAACAGAAATTATGCGGATTGGTCAATCCGTTCGCGAGATATGGCAGTTTGGAGATAAGAAACGCTTGAGAAACTCAAAATGTTCGCAGTTCTGATGCTCGACACGAATAACTAGAACGGCCTAGGGGAAAAGTACGCATACCGTTGTAATCGGGCGAGTTTCCACTTTCAGATGCAACAGAAATTTTGCGGATTAGTCAGTCCATTCGCGAGATATGGCAGTTTGGAGGTAAGAAACGCTTGAGAAACTCAAAATTTTCGCCGTTCTGATGCTCGAAACGAATAACTAGAACGGCCTAGGGGAAAAGTACGCATACCGTTGTAATCGGGCGAGTATCTACTTTCAGATGCAACAGAAATTTTGTGGATTGGTCAATCCGTTCGCGAGATATGGCAGTTTGGAGGTAAGAAACGCTTGAGAAACTCAAAATTTGGCAGTTCTGATGCTCGAAACGAATAACTAGAACGGCCTAGGGGAAAAGTGCGCATACCGTTGTAATCGGGCGAGATTCTACTTTCAGATGCAACAGAAATTTTGCGGATTGGTCAATCCGTTCGCGAAATATGGCAGTTTGGAGGTAAGAAACGCTTGAGAAACTCAAAATTTTCGCAGTTCTGATGCTCGAAACGAATAACTAGAACGGCCTAGGGGAAAAGTGCGCATACCGTTTGAATCGGGCGAGTCTCTACTTTCAGATGCAACAGAAATTTTGCGGATTGGTCGATCCGTTCGCGAGATATGGCAGTTTGGAAGTAAGAAACGCTTGAGAAACTCAAAATTTTCGCAGTTCTGATGCTCGAAACGAATGCCCAGAACAGCCTAGGGGAGAAGTACGCATACCGTTGTAATCGGGCGAGTTTCTACTTTCAGATGCAACAGAAATTTTGCGGATTGATCAATCCGTTCCCGAGATATGGTAGTTTGGAGATAAGAAACGCTTGAGAAACTCAAAATTTTCGCAGTTCTGATGCTCGAAACGAGTGACTAGAACGGCCTACGGGAGAAGTACGCATACAGTTGTAATCGGGCGAGTTTCTACTTTCAAATGCAACAGAAATTTTGCGGATTGGTCACTCCGTTCGCGAGATATGGCAGTTTGGAGGTAAGAAACGCTTGAGAAACTCAAAATTTTCGCAGTTCTGATGCTCGAAACGAATAACTAGAACGGCCTAGGGGAAAACTACACCTACCGTTGTAATCGGGCGAGTTTCTACTTTCAGATGCAACAAAAATTTTGCGGATTGGTCAATCCGTTCGCGAAATATGGCAGTTTGGAGGTAAGAAACGCATGAGAAACTCAAAATTTTCGCAGTTCTGATGCTCGAAACGAATAACTAGAACGGCCTAGGGGAAAACTACACCTACCGTTGTAATCGGGCGAGTTTCTACTTTCAGATGCAACAAAAATTTTGCGGATTGGTAAATCCGTTCGCGAGATATGGCAGTTTGGAGGTAAGAAACGCTTGAGGAACTCAAAATTTTCGCAGTTCTGATGCTCGAAACGTATAACTAGAACGGCCTAGGGGAAAACTACGCATACCGTTGTAATCGGGCGAGTTTCTACTTTCAGATGCAACAGAAATTTTGCGTATTGATCAATCCGTTCGCGAAATATGGCCGTTTGGATGTAAGAAACGCTTTAGAAACTCAAAATATTCGCTGTTCTGATGCTCGAAACGAATAACTAGAACGGCCCAGGGGAAAAGTGCGCATACCGTTGTAATCGGGCGAGTTTCTACTTTCAAATGCAACAGAAATTTTGCGGATTGGTCAATGCGTTCGCGAGATATGGCAGTTTGGAGGTAAGAAACGCTTGAGAAACTCAAAATTTTCGTAATTCTGATGCTCGACACGAATAAATAGAACGGCCTAGGGGAAAACTACACATACCGATGTAATCGGGCGAGTTTCTACTTTCAGATGCAACAGAAATTTTGCGGATTGGTCGATCCGTTCGCGAGATATGGCAGTTTGGAAGTAAGAAACGCTTTAGAAGCTCAAAATTTTCGCAGTTCTGATGCTCGAAACGAATGACTAGAACGGTCTAGGGGAGAAGAACGCATACCGTTGTAATCGGGCGAGTTTCTACTTTCAGATGCAACAGTAATTTTGCGGATTGATCGATCCGTTCGCGAGATATGGCAGTTTGGAGATAAGAAACGCTTGAGACACTCAAAATTTTCGCAGTTGTGATGCTCGAAACGAATAACTAGAACGGCCCAGGGGAAAAGTGCCCATACCGTTGTAATCGGGCGAGTTTCTACTTTCAAATGCAACAGAAATTTTGCGGATTGGTCAATCCGTTCGCGAGATGTGGCAGTTTGGAGGTAAGAAACGCTTGAGAAACTCAAAATTTTCGCAGTTCTGATGCTCGAAACGAATGACTAGAACGGCCTAGGGGAGAAGAACGCATACCGTTGTAATCGGGCGAGTTTCTACTTTCAAATGCAACAGAAATTTTGCGGATTGGTCAATGCGTTCGCGAGATATGGCAGTTTGGAGGTAAGAAACGCTAGAGAAACTCAAAATTATCGTAATTCTGATGCTCGACACGAATAAATAGAACGGCCTAGGGGAAAACTACACATACCGATGTAATCGGGCGAGTTTCTACTTTCAGATGCAACAGAAATTTTGCGGATTGGTCGATCCGTTCGCGAGATATGGCAGTTTGGAAGTAAGAAACGCTTGAGAAACTCAAAATTTTCGCTGTTCTGATGCTCGAAACGAATGACTAGAACGGTCTAGGGGAGAAGAACGCATACCGTTGTAATCGGGCGAGTTTCTACTTTCAGATGCAACAGTAATTTTGCGGATTGATCGATCCGTTCGCGAGATATGGCAGTTTGGAGATAAGAAACGCTTGAGACACTCAAAATTTTCGCAGTTCTGATGCTCGAAACGAATGACTACAACGGCCTAGGGGAGAAGTGCGCATACCGTTGTAATCGCGCGAGTTTCTACTTTCAGATGCAACAGAAATTTGGCGGATTGATCAATCCGTTCGCGAGATATGGCAGTTTGGAGGTAAGAAACGCTTTAGAAACTCAAAATTTTCGCAGTTCTGATGCTCGAAACGAATAACTAGAACGGCCTAGGGGAAAAGTGCGCATACCGTTGTAATCGGGCGAGTTTCTACTTTCAGATGCAACAGAAATTTTGCGGATTCATCAACCCGTTCGCGAGATATGGCAGTTTGGAGATAAGAAACGCTTTAGAAACTCAAAATTTCCCAGTTCTGATGCTCGAAACGAATAACTAGAACGGCCCAGGGGAAAAGTGCCCATACCGTTGTAATCGGGCGAGTTTCTACTTTCAAATGCAACAGAAATTTTGCGGATTGGTCAATCCGTTCGCGAGATGTGGCAGTTTGGAGGTAAGAAACGCTTGAGAAACTCAAAATTTTCGCAGTTCTGATGCTCGAAACGAATGACTAGAACGGCCTAGGGGAGAAGAACGCATACCGTTGTAATCGGGCGAGTTTCTACTTTCAGATGCAACAGAAATTTTGCGGATTGGTAAATCCGTTCGCGAGATATGGCAGTTTGGAGGTAAGAAACGCTTTAGAAACTCAAAATTTTCGCAGTTCTGATGCTCGAAACGAATAACTAGAACGGCCTAGGGGAAGCGTACGCATACCGTTGTAATCGGGCGAGTTTCTACTTTCAGATGCAACAGAAATTTTGCGGATTGGTCAATCCGTTCGCGAGATATGGCAGTTTGGAGGTAAAAAACGCTTGAGAAACTCAAAATTTTCGCAGTTCTGATGCTCGAAACGAATAAGTAGAACGGCCTAGGGGAAAAGTGCGCATACTGTTGTAATCGGGCGAGTTTCTACTTTCAGATGCAACAGAAATTTTGCGGATTGATCAATCCGTTCGCGAGATATGGCAGTTTGGAGATAAGAAACGCTTGAGAAACTCAAAATTTTCGCAGTTCTGATGCTCGAAACGAATGACTAGAACGGCCTAGGGGAGAAGTACGCATACCGTTGTAATCGAGCGAGTTTCTACTTTTAGATGCAACAGAAATTTTGCGGATTGGTCAATCCGTTCGCGAGATATGGCCGTTTGGATGTAAGAAACGCTTTAGAAACTCAAAATATTCGCTGTTCTGATGCTCGAAACGAATAACTAGAACGGCCCAGGGGAAAAGTGCGCATACCGTTGTAATCGGGCGAGTTCCTACTTTCAAATGCAACAGAAATTTTGCGGATTGGTCAATGCGTTCGCGAGATATGGCAGTTTGGAGGTAAGAAACGCTTGAGAAACTCAAAATTTTCGTAATTCTGATGCTCGACACGAATAAATAGAACGGCCTAGGGGAAAACTACACATACCGATGTAATCGGGCGAGTTTCTACTTTCAGATGCAACAGAAATTTTGCGGATTGGTCGATCCGTTCGCGAGATATGGCAGTTTGGAAGTAAGAAACGCTTTAGAAGCTCAAAATTTTCGCAGTTCTGATGCTCGAAACGAATGACTAGAACGGCCTAGGGGAGAAGAACGCATACCGTTGTAATCGGGCGAGTTTCTACTTTCAGATGCAACAGTAATTTTGCGGATTGATCGATCCGTTCGCTAGATATGGCAGTTTGGAGATAAGAAACGCTTGAGACACTCAAAATTTTCGCAGTTCTGATGCTCGAAACGAATGACTACAACGGCCTAGGGGAGAAGTACGCATACCGTTGTAATCGGGCGAGTTTCTGCTTTCAGATGCAACAGAAATTTGGCGGATTGATCAATCCGTTCGCGAGATATGGCAGTTTGGAGGTAAGAAACGCTTGAGAAACTCTAAATTTTCGCAGTTCTGATGCTCGAAACGAATAACTAGAACGGCCTAGGGGAAAAGTGCGCATACCGTTGTAATCGGACGAGTTTCTACTTTCAAATGCAACAGAAATTCTGCGGATTGGTCAATCCGTTCGCGAGATATGGCAGTTTGGAGGCAAGAAACGCTTGAGAAACTCAAAATTTTCGCAGTTCTGATGCTCGAAACGAATAACTAGAACGGCCTAGGGGAGAAGAACGCATACCGTTGTAATCGGGCGAGTTTCTACTTTCAGATGCAACAGAAATTTTGCGGATTGGTAAATCCGTTCGCGAGATATGGCAGTTTGGAGGTAAGAAACGCTTTAGAAACTCAAAATTTTCGCAGTTCTGATGCTCGAAACGAATAACTAGAACGGCCTAGGGGAAGAGTACGCATACCGTTGTAATCGGGCGAGTTTCTACTTTCAGATGCAACAGAAATTTTGCGGATTGGTCAATCCGTTCGCGAGATATGGCAGTTTGGAGGTAAAGAACGCTTGAGAAACTCAAAATTTTCGCAGTTCTGATGCTCGAAACGAATAAGTAGAACGGCCTAGGGGAAAAGTGCGCATACTGTTGTAATCGGGCGAGTTTCTACTTTCAGATGCAACAGAAATTTTGCGGATTGATCAATCCGTTCGCGAGATATGGCAGTTTGGAGATAAGAAACGCTTGAGAAACTCAAAATTTTCGCAGTTCTGATGCTCGAAACGAATGACTAGGACGGCCTAGGGGAGAAGTACGCATACCGTTGTAATCGCGCGAGTTTCTACTTTCAGATGCAACAGAAATTTTGCGGATTGGTCAATCCGTTCGCGAGATATGGCCGTTTGGATGTAAGAAACGCTTTAGAAACTCAAAATATTCGCTGTTCTGATGCTCGAAACGAATAACTATAACGGCCCAGGGGAAAAGTGCGCATACCGTTGTAATCGGGCGAGTTTCTACTTTCAAATGCAACAGAAATTTTGCGGATTGGTCAATGCGTTCGCGAGATATGGCAGTTTGGAGGTAAGAAACGCTTGAGAAGCTCAAAATTTTCGTAATTCTGATGCTCGACACGAATAAATAGAACGGCCTAGGGGAAAACTACATATACCGATGTAATCGGGCGAGTTTCTACTTTCAGATGCAACAGAAATTTTGCGGATTGGTCGATCCGTTCGCGAGATATGGCAGTTTGGAAGTAAGAAACGCTTGAGAAACTCAAAATTTTCGCAGTTCTGATGCTCGAAACGAATAACTAGAACGGCCTAGGGGAGAAGTACGCATACCGTTGTAATCGCGCGAGTTTCTACTTTCAGATGCAACAGAAATTTTGCGGATTGGTCAATCCGTTCGCGAGATATGGCAGTTTGGAGGTAAGAAACGCTTGAGAAACTCAAAATTTTCGCAGTTCTGAGTCTCGACACGAATAACTAGAATGGCCTAGGGGAAAAGTACACATAACGTTCTAATCGGGCGAGTTTCTACTTTCAGATGCAACAGGAATTTTTCGGATTCGTTAATCCGTTCGCGATATATGGCAGTTTGGACGTAAGAAACGCTTGAGAAACTCAAAATTTTCGCAGTTCTGATGCTCGAAACGAGTGACTAGAACGGCCTACGGGAGAAGTACGCATACCGTTGTAATCGGGCGAGTTTCTACTTTCAAATGCAACAGAAATTTTGCGGATTGGTCACTCCGTTCGCGAGATATGGCAGTTTGGAGGTAAGAAACGCTTGAGAAACTCAAAATTTTCGCAGTTCTGATGCTCGAAACGAATAACTAGAACGGCCTAGGGGAAAACTACACCTACCGTTGTAATCGGGCGAGTTTCTACTTTCAAATGCAACAGAAATTTTGCGGATTGGTCAATGCGTTCGCGAGATATGGCAGTTTGGAGGTAAGAAACGCTTGAGAAACTCAAAATTTTCGTAATTCTGATGCTCGACACGAATAAATAGAACGGCCTAGGGGAAAACTACACATACCGATGTAATCGGGCGAGTTTCTACTTTCAGATGCAACAGAAATTTTGCGGATTGGTCGATCCGTTCGCGAGATATGGCAGTTTGGAAGTAAGAAACGCTTGAGAAACTCAAAATTTTCGCTGTTCTGATGCTCGAAACGAATGACTAGAACGGTCTAGGGGAGAAGAACGCATACCGTTGTAATCGGGCGAGTTTCTACTTTCAGATGCAACAGTAATTTTGCGGATTGATCGATCCGTTCGCGAGATATGGCAGTTTGGAGATAAGAAACGCTTGAGACACTCAAAATTTTCGCAGTTCTGATGCTCGAAACGAATGACTACAACGGCCTAGGGGAGAAGTGCGCATACCGTTGTAATCGCGCGAGTTTCTACTTTCAGATGCAACAGAAATTTGGCGGATTGATCAATCCGTTCGCGAGATATGGCAGTTTGGAGGTAAGAAACGCTTTAGAAACTCAAAATTTTCGCAGTTCTGATGCTCGAAACGAATAACTAGAACGGCCTAGGGGAAAAGTGCGCATACCGTTGTAATCGGGCGAGTTTCTACTTTCAGATGCAACAGAAATTTTGCGGATTCATCAACCCGTTCGCGAGATATGGCAGTTTGGAGATAAGAAACGCTTTAGAAACTCAAAATTTCCCAGTTCTGATACTCGAAACGAATAACTAGAACGGCCCAGGGGAAAAGTGCCCATACCGTTGTAATCGGGCGAGTTTCTACTTTCAAATGCAACAGAAATTTTGCGGATTGGTCAATCCGTTCGCGAGATGTGGCAGTTTGGAGGTAAGAAACGCTTGAGAAACTCAAAATTTTCGCAGTTCTGATGCTCGAAACGAATGACTAGAACGGCCTAGGGGAGAAGAACGCATACCGTTGTAATCGGGCGAGTTTCTACTTTCAGATGCAACAGAAATTTTGCGGATTGGTAAATCCGTTCGCGAGATATGGCAGTTTGGAGGTAAGAAACGCTTTAGAAACTCAAAATTTTCGCAGTTCTGATGCTCGAAACGAATAACTAGAACGGCCTAGGGGAAGAGTACGCATACCGTTGTAATCGGGCGAGTTTCTACTTTCAGATGCAACAGAAATTTTGCGGATTGGTCAATCCGTTCGCGAGATATGGCAGTTTGGAGGTAAAAAACGCTTGAGAAACTCAAAATTTTCGCAGTTCTGATGCTCGAAACGAATAAGTAGAACGGCCTAGGGGAAAAGTGCGCATACTGTTGTAATCGGGCGAGTTTCTACTTTCAGATGCAACAGAAATTTTGCGGATTGCTAAATCCGTTCGCGAGATATGGCAGTTTGGAGGTAAGAAACGCTTTAGAAACTCAAAATTTTCGCAGTTCTGATGCTCGAAACGAATAACTAGAACGGCCTAGGGGAAGCGTACGCATACCGTTGTAATCGGGCGAGTTTCTACTTTCAGATGCAACAGAAATTTTGCGGATTGGTCAATCCGTTCGCGAGATATGGCAGTTTGGAGGTAAAAAACGCTTGAGAAACTCAAAATTTTCGCAGTTCTGATGCTCGAAACGAATAAGTAGAACGGCCTAGGGGAAAAGTGCGCATACTGTTGTAATCGGGCGAGTTTCTACTTTCAGATGCAACAGAAATTTTGCGGATTGATCAATCCGTTCGCGAGATATGGCAGTTTGGAGATAAGAAACGCTTGAGAAACTCAAAATTTTCGCAGTTCTGATGCTCGAAACGAATGACTAGGACGGCCTAGGGGAGAAGTACGCATACCGTTGTAATCGAGCGAGTTTCTACTTTTAGATGCAACAGAAATTTTGCGGATTGGTCAATCCGTTCGCGAGATATGGCCGTTTGGATGTAAGAAACGCTTTAGAAACTCAAAATATTCGCTGTTCTGATGCTCGAAACGAATAACTAGAACGGCCCAGGGGAAAAGTGCGCATACCGTTGTAATCGGGCGAGTTCCTACTTTCAAATGCAACAGAAATTTTGCGGATTGGTCAATGCGTTCGCGAGATATGGCAGTTTGGAGGTAAGAAACGCTTGAGAAACTCAAAATTTTCGTAATTCTGATGCTCGACACGAATAAATAGAACGGCCTAGGGGAAAACTACACATACCGATGTAATCGGGCGAGTTTCTACTTTCAGATGCAACAGAAATTTTGCGGATTGGTCGATCCGTTCGCGAGATATGGCAGTTTGGAAGTAAGAAACGCTTTAGAAGCTCAAAATTTTCGCAGTTCTGATGCTCGAAACGAATGACTAGAACGGCCTAGGGGAGAAGAACGCATACCGTTGTAATCGGGCGAGTTTCTACTTTCAGATGCAACAGTAATTTTGCGGATTGATCGATCCGTTCGCTAGATATGGCAGTTTGGAGATAAGAAACGCTTGAGACACTCAAAATTTTCGCAGTTCTGATGCTCGAAACGAATGACTACAACGGCCTAGGGGAGAAGTACGCATACCGTTGTAATCGGGCGAGTTTCTGCTTTCAGATGCAACAGAAATTTGGCGGATTGATCAATCCGTTCGCGAGATATGGCAGTTTGGAGGTAAGAAACGCTTGAGAAACTCTAAATTTTCGCAGTTCTGATGCTCGAAACGAATAACTAGAACGGCCTAGGGGAAAAGTTCGCATACCGTTGTAATCGGGCGAGTTTCTACTTTCAGATGCAACAGAAATTTTGCGGATTCATCAACCCGTTCGCGAGATATGGCAGTTTGGAGATAAGAAACGCTTTAGAAACTCAAAATTTCCCAGTTCTGATGCTCGAAACGAATAACTAGAACGGCCCAGGGGAAAAGTGCGCATACCGTTGTAATCGGACGAGTTTCTACTTTCAAATGCAACAGAAATTCTGCGGATTAGTCAATCCGTTCGCGAGATATGGCAGTTTGGAGGCAAGAAACGCTTGAGAAACTCAAAATTTTCGCAGTTCTGATGCTCGAAACGAATAACTAGAACGGCCTAGGGGAGAAGAACGCATACCGTTGTAATCGGGCGAGTTTCTACTTTCAGATGCAACAGAAATTTTGCGGATTGGTAAATCCGTTCGCGAGATATGGCAGTTTGGAGGTAAGAAACGCTTTAGAAACTCAAAATTTTCGCAGTTCTGATGCTCGAAACGAATAACTAGAACGGCCTAGGGGAAGAGTACGCATACCGTTGTAATCGGGCGAGTTTCTACTTTCAGATGCAACAGAAATTTTGCGGATTGGTCAATCCGTTCGCGAGATATGGCAGTTTGGAGGTAAAGAACGCTTGAGAAACTCAAAATTTTCGCAGTTCTGATGCTCGAAACGAATAAGTAGAACGGCCTAGGGGAAAAGTGCGCATACTGTTGTAATCGGGCGAGTTTCTACTTTCAGATGCAACAGAAATTTTGCGGATTGATCAATCCGTTCGCGAGATATGGCAGTTTGGAGATAAGAAACGCTTGAGAAACTCAAAATTTTCGCAGTTCTGATGCTCGAAACGAATGACTAGGACGGCCTAGGGGAGAAGTACGCATACCGTTGTAATCGCGCGAGTTTCTACTTTCAGATGCAACAGAAATTTTGCGGATTGGTCAATCCGTTCGCGAGATATGGCCGTTTGGATGTAAGAAACGCTTTAGAAACTCAAAATATTCGCTGTTCTGATGCTCGAAACGAATAACTAGAACGGCCTAGGGGAGAAGTACGCATACCGTTGTAATCGCGCGAGTTTCTACTTTCAAATGCAACAGAAATTTTGCGGATTGGTCGATCCGTTCGCGAGATATGGCAGTTTGGAAGTAAGAAACGCTTGAGAAACTCAAAATTTTCGCAGTTCTGATGCTCGAAACGAATAACTAGAACGGCCTAGGGGAGAAGTACGCATACCGTTGTAATCGCGCGAGTTTCTACTTTCAGATGCAACAGAAATTTTGCGGATTGGTCAATCCGTTCGCGAGATATGGCAGTTTGGAGGTAAGAAACGCTTGAGAAACTCAAAATTTTCGCAGTTCTGAGTCTCGACACGAATAACTAGAATGGCCTAGGGGAAAAGTACACATAACGTTCTAATCGGGCGAGTTTCTACTTTCAGATGCAACAGGAATTTTTCGGATTCGTTAATCCGTTCGCGATATATGGCAGTTTGGACGTAAGAAACGCTTGAGAAACTCAAAATTTTCGCAGTTCTGATGCTCGAAACGAGTGACTAGAACGGCCTACGGGAGAAGTACGCATACCGTTGTAATCGGGCGAGTTTCTACTTTCAAATGCAACAGAAATTTTGCGGATTGGTCACTCCGTTCGCGAGATATGGCAGTTTGGAGGTAAGAAACGCTTGAGAAACTCAAAATTTTCGCAGTTCTGATGCTCGAAACGAATAACTAGAACGGCCTAGGGGAAAACTACACCTACCGTTGTAATCGGGCGAGTTTCTACTTTCAGATGCAACAGAAATTTTGCGGATTGGTCAATCCGTTCGCGAAATATGGCAGTTTGGAGGTAAGAAACGCTTGAGAAACTCAAAATTTTCGCAGTTCTGATGCTCGAAACGAATAACTAGAACGGCCTAGGGGAAAAGTGCGCATACCGTTTGAATCGGGCGAGTCTCTACTTTCAGATGCAACAGAAATTTTGCGGATTGGTCAATCCGTTCGCGAGATATGGCAGTTTGGAAGTAAGAAACCCTTGAGAAACTCAAAATTTTCGCAGTTCTGATGCTCGAAACGAATGACTAGAACAGCCTAGGGGAGAAGTACGCATACCGTTGTAATCGGGCGAGTTTCTACTTTCAGATGCAACAGAAATTTTGCGGATTGATCGATCCGTTCCCGAGATATGGTAGTTTGGAGATAAGAATCGCTTGAGAAACTCAAAATTTTCGCAGTTCTGATGCTCGAAACGAGTGACTAGAACGGCCTACGGGAGAAGTACGCAAACCGTTGTAATCGGGCGAGTTTCTACTTTCAAATGCAACAGAAATTTTGCGGATTGGTAAATCCGTTCGCGAGATATGGCAGTTTGGAGGTAAGAAACGCTTTAGAAACTCAAAATTTTCGCAGTTCTGAAGCTCGAAACGAATAACTAGAACGGCCTAGGGGAAGAGTACGCATACCGTTGTAATCGGGCGAGTTTCTACTTTCAGATGCAACAGAAATTTTGCGGATTGGTCAATCCGTTCGCGAGATATGGCAGTTTGGAGGTAAAGAACGCTTGAGAAACTCAAAATTTTCGCAGTTCTGATGCTCGAAACGAATAAGTAGAACGGCCTAGGGGAAAAGTGCGCATACTGTTGTAATCGGGCGAGTTTCTACTTTCAGATGCAACAGAAATTTTGCGGATTGATCAATCCGTTCGCGAGATATGGCAGTTTGGAGATAAGAAACGCTTGAGAAACTCAAAATTTTCGCAGTTCTGATGCTCGAAACGAATGACTAGGACGGCCTAGGGGAGAAGTACGCATATCGTTGTAATCGCGCGAGTTTCTACTTTCAGATGCAACAGAAATTTTGCGGATTGGTCAATCCGTTCGCGAGATATGGCCGTTTGGATGTAAGAAACGCTTTAGAAACTCAAAATATTCGCTGTTCTGATGCTCGAAACGAATAACTAGAACGGCCCAGGGGAAAAGTGCGCATACCGTTGTAATCGGGAGAGTTTCTACTTTCAAATGCAACAGAAATTTTGCGGATTGGTCAATGCGTTCGCGAGATATGGCAGTTTGGAGGTAAGAAACGCTTGAGAAGCTCAAAATTTTCGTAATTCTGATGCTCGACACGAATAAATAGAACGGCCTAGGGGAAAACTACATATACCGATGTAATCGGGCGAGTTTCTACTTTCAGATGCAACAGAAATTTTGCGGATTGGTCGATCCGTTCGCGAGATATGGCAGTTTGGAAGTAAGAAACGCTTGAGAAACTCAAAATTTTCGCAGTTCTGATGCTCGAAACGAATAACTAGAACGGCCTAGGGGAGAAGTACGCATACCGTTGTAATCGCGCGAGTTTCTACTTTCAGATGCAACAGAAATTTTGCGGATTGGTCAATCCGTTCGCGAGATATGGCAGTTTGGAGGTAAGAAACGCTTGAGAAACTCAAAATTTTCGCAGTTCTGAGTCTCGACACGAATAACTAGAATGGCCTAGGGGAAAAGTACACATAACGTTCTAATCGGGCGAGTTTCTACTTTCAGATGCAACAGGAATTTTTCGGATTCGTTAATCCGTTCGCGATATATGGCAGTTTGGACGTAAGAAACGCTTGAGAAACTCAAAATTTTCGCTGTTCTGATGCTCGAAACGAATAACTAGAACGGCCTAGGGGAAAACTACACCTACCGTTGTAATCGGGCGAGTTTCTACTTTCAGATGCAACAGAAATTTTGCGGATTGGTCAATCCGTTCGCGAAATATGGCAGTTTGGAGGTAAGAAACGCTTGAGAAACTCAAAATTTTCGCAGTTCTGATGCTCGAAACGAATAACTAGAACGGCCTAGGGGAAAAGTGCGCATACCGTTTGAATCGGGCGAGTCTCTACTTTCAGATGCAACAGAAATTTTGCGGATTGGTCGATCCGTTCGCGAGATATGGCAGTTTGGAAGTAAGAAACCCTTGAGAAACTCAAAATTTTCGCAGTTCTGATGCTCGAAACGAATGACTAGAACAGCCTAGGGGAGAAGTACGCATACCGTTGTAATCGGGCGAGTTTCTACTTTCAGATGCAACAGAAATTTTGCGGATTGATCGATCCGTTCCCGAGATATGGTAGTTTGGAGATAAGAATCGCTTGAGAAACTCAAAATTTTCGCAGTTCTGATGCTCGAAACGAGTGACTAGAACGGCCTACGGGAGAAGTACGCAAACCGTTGTAATCGGGCGAGTTTCTACTTTCAAATGCAACAGAAATTTTGCGGATTGGTCAATCCGTTCGCGAAATATGGCAGTTTGGAGGTAAGGAACGCTTGAGAAACTCAAAATTTTCGCAGTTCTGATGCTCGAAACGAATAACTAGAACGGCCTAGGGGAAAAGTGCGCATACCGTTTGAATCGGGCGAGTCTCTACTTTCAGATGCAACAGAAATTTTGCGGATTGGTCGATCCGTTCGCGAGATATGGCAGTTTGGAAGTAAGAAACGCTTGAGAAACTCAAAATTTTCGCAGTTCTGATGCTCGAAACGAATGACTAGAACAGCCTAGGGGAGAAGTACGCATACCGTTGTAATCGGGCGAGTTTCTACTTTCAGATGCAACAGAAATTTTGCGGATTGATCGATCCGTTCCCGAGATATGGTAGTTTGGAGATAAGAAACGCTTGAGAAACTCAAAATTTTCGCAGTTCTGATGCTCGAAACGAATAACTAGAAAGGCCTAGGGGAAAAGTGCGCATACCGTTTGAATCGGGCGAGTCTCTACTTTCAGATGCAACAGAAATTTTGCGGATTGGTCGATCCGTTCGCGAGATATGGCAGTTTGGAAGTAAGAAACGCTTGAGAAACTCAAAATTTTCGCAGTTCTGATGCTCGAAACGAATAACTAGAACGGCCCAGGGGAAAAGTGCGCATACCGTTGCAATCGGGCGAGTTTCTACTTTCAGATGCAACAGAAATTTTGCGGATTGATCGATCCGTTCCCGAGATATGGTAGTTTGGAGATAAGAATCGCTTGAGAAACTCAAAATTTTCGCAGTTCTGATGCTCGAAACGAGTGACTAGAACGGCCTACGGGAGAAGTACGCAAACCGTTGTAATCGGGCGAGTTTCTACTTTCAAATGCAACAGAAATTTTGCGGATTGGTCAATCCGTTCGCGAAATATGGCAGTTTGGAGGTAAGGAACGCTTGAGAAACTCAAAATTTTCGCAGTTCTGATGCTCGAAACGAATAACTAGAACGGCCTAGGGGAAAAGTGCGCATACCGTTTGAATCGGGCGAGTCTCTACTTTCAGATGCAACAGAAATTTTGCGGATTGGTCGATCCGTTCGCGAGATATGGCAGTTTGGAAGTAAGAAACGCTTGAGAAACTCAAAATTTTCGCAGTTCTGATGCTCGAAACGAATGACTAGAACAGCCTAGGGGAGAAGTACGCATACCGTTGTAATCGGGCGAGTTTCTACTTTCAGATGCAACAGAAATTTTGCGGATTGATCGATCCGTTCCCGAGAAATGGTAGTTTGGAGATAAGAAACGCTTGAGAAACTCAAAATTTTCGCAGTTCTGATGCTCGAAACGAATAACTAGAAAGGCCTAGGGGAAAAGTGCGCATACCGTTTGAATCGGGCGAGTCTCTACTTTCAGATGCAACAGAAATTTTGCGGATTGGTCGATCCGTTCGCGAGATATGGCAGTTTGGAAGTAAGAAACGCTTGAGAAACTCAAAATTTTCGCAGTTCTGATGCTCGAAACGAATAACTAGAACGGCCCAGGGGAAAAGTGCGCATACCGTTGCAATCGGGCGAGTTTCTACTTTCAGATGCAACAGAAATTTTGCGGATTGGTAAATCCGTTCGCGAGATATGGCAGTTTGGAGGTAAGAAACGCTTTAGAAACTCAAAATTTTCGCAGTTCTGATGCTCGAAACGAATAATTAGAATGGCCTAGGGGAAGAGTACGCATACCGTTGTAATCGGGCGAGTTCCTACTTTCAGATGCAACAGAAATTTTGCGGATTGGTAAATCCGTTCGCGAGATATGGCAGTTTGGAGGTAAGAAACGCTTGAGGAACTCAAAATTTTCGCAGTTCTGATGCTCGAAACGTATAACTAGAACGGCCTAGGGGAAAACTACGCATACCGTTGTAATCGGGCGAGTTTCTATTTTCAGATGCAACAGAAATTTTGCGGATTGATCAATCCGTTCGCGAAATATGGCAGTTTGGATGTAAGAAACGCTTGAGAAACTCTAAATTTTCGCAGTTCTGATGCTCGAAACGAATAAGTAGAACGGCCTAGGGGAAAAGTGCGCATACTGCTGTAATCGGGCGAGTTTCTACTTTCAGATGCAACAGAAATTTTGCGGATTGATCAATCCGTTCGCGAGATATGGCAGTTTGGAGATAAGAAACGCTTGAGAAACTCAAAATTTTCGCAGTTCTGATGCTCGAAACGAATGACTAGGACGGCCTAGGGGAGAAGAACGCATACCGTTGTAATCGGGCGAGTTTCTACTTTCAGATGCAACAGAAATTTTGCGGATTGGTAAATCCGTTCGCGAGATATGGCAGTTTGGAGGTAAGAAACGCTTTAGAAACTCAAAATTTTCGCAGTTCTGATGCTCGAAACGAATAACTAGAACGGCCCAGGGGAAAAGTGCCCATACCGTTGTAATCGGGCGAGTTTCTACTTTCAAATGCAACAGAAATTTTGCGGATTGGTCAATCCGTTCGCGAGATATGGCAGTTTGGAGGTAAGAAACGCTTTAGAAACTCAAAATTTTCGCAGTTCTGA
Organism: Ptiloglossa arizonensis; assembly: GCF_051014685.1. Taxonomy (NCBI): domain Eukaryota; kingdom Metazoa; phylum Arthropoda; class Insecta; order Hymenoptera; family Colletidae; genus Ptiloglossa; species Ptiloglossa arizonensis. Next base: position 310,267 of record NC_135048.1, read on the forward strand.
TGCTCGAAACGAATGACTAGAACGGCCTAGGGGAGAAGAACGCATACCGTTGTAATCGGGCGAGTTTCTACTTTCAGATGCAACAGTAATTTTGCGGATTGATCGATCCGTTCGCGAGATATGGCAGTTTGGAGATAAGAAACGCTTGAGACACTCAAAATTTTCGCAGTTCTGATGCTCGAAACGAATGACTACAACGGCCTAGGTGAGAAGTGCGCATACCGTTGTAATCGGGCGAGTTTCTACTTTCAGATGCAACAGAAATTTGGCGGATTGATCAATCCGTTCGCGAGATATGGCAGTTTGGAGGTAAGAAACGCTTTAGAAACTCAAAATTTTCGCAGTTCTGATGCTCGAAACGAAAAACTAGAACGGCCTAGGGGAAAAGTGCGCATACCGTTGTAATCGGGCGAGTTTCTACTTTCAGATGCGACAGAAATTTTGCGGATTCATCAACCCGTTCGCGAGATATGGCAGTTTGGAGATAAGAAACGCTTTAGAAACTCAAAATTTCCCAGTTCTGATGCTCGAAACGAATAACTAGAACGGCCCAGGGGAAAAGTGCCCATACCGTTGTAATCGGGCGAGTTTCTTCTTTCAAATGCAACAGAAATTTTGCGGATTGGTCAATCCGTTCGCGAGATGTGGCAGTTTGGAGGTAAGAAACGCTTGAGAAACTCAAAATTTTCGCAGTTCTGATGCTCGAAACGAATGACTAGAACGGCCTAGGGGAGAAGAACGCATACCGTTGTAATCGGGCGAGTTTCTACTTTCAGATGCAACAGAAATTTTGCGGATTGGTAAATCCGTTCGCGAGACATGGCAGTTTGGAGGTAAGAAACGCTTTAGAAACTCAAAATTTTCGCAGTTCTGATGCTCGAAACGAATAACTAGAACGGCCTAGGGGAAGAGTACGCAAACCGTTGTAATCGGGCGAGTTTCTACTTTCAGATGCAACAGAAATTTTGCGGATTGGTCAATCCGTTCGCGAGATATGGCAGTTTGGAGGTAAAAAACGCTTGAGAAACTCAAAATTTTCGCAGTTCTGATGCTCGAAACGAATAAGTAGAACGGCCTAGGGGAAAAGTGCGCATACTGTTGTAATCGGGCGAGTTTCTACTTTCAGATGCAACAGAAATTTTGCGGATTGCTAAATCCGTTCGCGAGATATGGCAGTTTGGAGGTAAGAAACGCTTTAGAAACTCAAAATTTCCGCAGTTCTGATGCTCGAAACGAATAACTAGAACGGCCTAGGGGAAGCGTACGCATACCGTTGTAATCGGGCGAGTTTCTACTTTCAGATGCAACAGAAATTTTGCGGATTGGTCAATCCGTTCGCGAGATATGGCAGTTTGGAGGTAAAAAACGCTTGAGAAACTCAAAATTTTCGCAGTTCTGATGCTCGAAACGAATAAGTAGAACGGCTTAGGGGAAAAGTGCGCATACTGTTGTAATCGGGCGAGTTTCTACTTTCAGATGCAACAGAAATTTTGCGGATTGGTCAATGCGTTCGCGAGATATGGCAGTTTGGAGGTAAGAAACGCTTGAGAAACTCAAAATTTTCGTAATTCTGATGCTCGACACGAATAAATAGAACGGCCTAGGGGAAAACTACACATACCGATGTAATCGGGCGAGTTTCTACTTTCAGATGCAACAGAAATTTTGCGGATTGGTCGATCCGTTCGCGAGATATGGCAGTTTGGAAGTAAGAAACGCTTGAGAAGCTCAAAATTTTCGCAGTTCTGATGCTCGAAACGAATGACTAGAACGGCCTAGGGGAGAAGAACGCATACCGTTGTAATCGGGCGAGTTTCTACTTTCAGATGCAACAGTAATTTTGCGGATTGATCGATCCGTTCGCTAGATATGGCAGTTTGGAGATAAGAAACGCTTGAGACACTCAAAATTTTCGCAGTTCTGATGCTCGAAACGAATGACTACAACGGCCTAGGGGAGAAGTACGCATACCGTTGTAATCGGGCGAGTTTCTGCTTTCAGATACAACAGAAATTTGGCGGATTGATCAATCCGTTCGCGAGATATGGCAGTTTGGAGGAAAGAAACGCTTGAGAAACTCTAAATTTTCGCAGTTCTGATGCTCGAAACGAATAACTAGAACGGCCTAGGGGAACAGTTCGCATACCGTTGTAATCGGGCGAGTTTCTACTTTCAGATGCAACAGAAATTTTGCGGATTCATCAACCCGTTCGCGAGATATGGCAGTTTGGAGATAAGAAACGCTTTAGAAACTCAAAATTTCCCAGTTCTGATGCTCGAAACGAATAACTAGAACGGCCCAGGGGAAAAGTGCGCATACCGTTGTAATCGGACGAGTTTCTACTTTCAAATGCAACAGAAATTCTGCGGATTGGTCAATCCGTTCGCGAGATATGGCAGTTTGGAAGTAAGAAACGCTTGAGAAGCTCAAAATTTCCCAGTTCTGATGCTCGAAACGAATAACTAGAACGGCCCAGGGGAAAAGTGCGCATACCGTTGTAATCGGACGAGTTTCTACTTTCAAATGCAACAGAAATTCTGCGGATTGGTCAATCCGTTCGCGAGATATGGCAGTTTGGAAGTAAGAAACGCTTGAGAAGCTCAAAATTTTCGCAGTTCTGATGCTCGAAACGAATGACTAGAACGGCCTAGGGGAGAAGAACGCATACCGTTGTAATCGGGCGAGTTTCTACTTTCAGATGCAACAGTAATTTTGCGGATTGATCGATCCGTTCGCTAGATATGGCAGTTTGGAGATAAGAAACGCTTGAGACACTCAAAATTTTCGCAGTTCTGATGCTCGAAACGAATGACTACAACGGCCTAGGGGAGAAGTACGCATACCGTTGTAATCGGGCGAGTTTCTGCTTTCAGATGCAACAGAAATTTGGCGGATTGATCAATCCGTTCGCGAGATATGGCAGTTTGGAGGTAAGAAACGCTTTAGAAACTCAAAATTTTCGCAGTTCTGATGCTCGAAACGAATAAGTAGAACGGCCTAGGGGAAAAGTGCGCATACTGTTGTAATCGGGCGAGTTTCTACTTTCAGATGCAACAGAAATTTTGCGGATTGGTCGATCCGTTCGCGAGATATGGCAGTTTGGAAGTAAGAAACGCTTGAGAAACTTAAAATTTTCGCAGTTCTGATGCTCGAAACGAATGACTAGAACGGCCTAGGGGAGAAGAACGCATACCGTTGTAATCGGGCGAGTTTCTACTTTCAGATGCAACAGAAATTTTGCGGATTGATCATTCCGTTCGCGAGATATGGCAGTTTGGAGGCAAGAAACGCTTTAGAAACTCAAAATTTTCGCAGTTCTGATGCTCGAAACGAATAACTAGAACGGCCTAGGGGAAGAGTACGCATACCGTTGTAATCGGGCGAGTTTCTACTTTCAGATGCAACAGAAATTTTGCGGATTGGTAAATCCGTTCGCGAGATATGGCAGTTTGGAGGTAAGAAACGCTTTAGAAACTCAAAATTTTCGCAGGTCTGATGCTCGAAACGAATAATTAGAACGGCCTAGGGGAAGAGTACGCATACCGTTGTAATCGGGCGAGTTTCTACTTTCAGATGCAACAGAAATTTTGCGGATTGGTAAATCCGTTCGCGAGATATGGCAGTTTGGAGGTAAAAAACGCTTGAGAAACTCAAAATTTTCGCAGTTCTGATGCTCGAAACGAATAAGTAGAACGGCTTAGGGGAAAAGTGCGCATACTGTTGTAATCGGGCGAGTTTCTACTTTCAGATGCAACAGAAATTTTGCGGATTGGTCAATGCGTTCGCGAGATATGGCAGTTTGGAGGTAAGAAACGCTTGAGAAACTCAAAATTTTCGTAATTCTGATGCTCGACACGAATAAATAGAACGGCCTAGGGGAAAACTACACATACCGATGTAATCGGGCGAGTTTCTACTTTCAGATGCAACAGAAATTTTGCGGATTGGTCGATCCGTTCGCGAGATATGGCAGTTTGGAAGTAAGAAACGCTTGAGAAGCTCAAAATTTTCGCAGTTCTGATGCTCGAAACGAATGACTAGAACGGCCTAGGGGAGAAGAACGCATACCGTTGTAATCGGGCGAGTTTCTACTTTCAGATGCAACAGTAATTTTGCGGATTGATCGATCCGTTCGCTAGATATGGCAGTTTGGAGATAAGAAACGCTTGAGACACTCAAAATTTTCGCAGTTCTGATGCTCGAAACGAATGACTACAACGGCCTAGGGGAGAAGTACGCATACCGTTGTAATCGGGCGAGTTTCTGCTTTCAGATACAACAGAAATTTGGCGGATTGATCAATCCGTTCGCGAGATATGGCAGTTTGGAGGAAAGAAACGCTTGAGAAACTCTAAATTTTCGCAGTTCTGATGCTCGAAACGAATAACTAGAACGGCCTAGGGGAACAGTTCGCATACCGTTGTAATCGGGCGAGTTTCTACTTTCAGATGCAACAGAAATTTTGCGGATTCATCAACCCGTTCGCGAGATATGGCAGTTTGGAGATAAGAAACGCTTTAGAAACTCAAAATTTCCCAGTTCTGATGCTCGAAACGAATAACTAGAACGGCCCAGGGGAAAAGTGCGCATACCGTTGTAATCGGACGAGTTTCTACTTTCAAATGCAACAGAAATTCTGCGGATTGGTCAATCCGTTCGCGAGATATGGCAGTTTGGAAGTAAGAAACGCTTGAGAAGCTCAAAATTTTCGCAGTTCTGATGCTCGAAACGAATGACTAGAACGGCCTAGGGGAGAAGAACGCATACCGTTGTAATCGGGCGAGTTTCTACTTTCAGATGCAACAGTAATTTTGCGGATTGATCGATCCGTTCGCTAGATATGGCAGTTTGGAGATAAGAAACGCTTGAGACACTCAAAATTTTCGCAGTTCTGATGCTCGAAACGAATGACTACAACGGCCTAGGGGAGAAGTACGCATACCGTTGTAATCGGGCGAGTTTCTGCTTTCAGATGCAACAGAAATTTGGCGGATTGATCAATCCGTTCGCGAGATATGGCAGTTTGGAGGTAAGAAACGCTTTAGAAACTCAAAATTTTCGCAGTTCTGATGCTCGAAACGAATAAGTAGAACGGCCTAGGGGAAAAGTGCGCATACTGTTGTAATCGGGCGAGTTTCTACTTTCAGATGCAACAGAAATTTTGCGGATTGGTCGATCCGTTCGCGAGATATGGCAGTTTGGAAGTAAGAAACGCTTGAGAAACTTAAAATTTTCGCAGTTCTGATGCTCGAAACGAATGACTAGAACGGCCTAGGGGAGAAGAACGCATACCGTTGTAATCGGGCGAGTTTCTACTTTCAGATGCAACAGAAATTTTGCGGATTGATCATTCCGTTCGCGAGATATGGCAGTTTGGAGGCAAGAAACGCTTTAGAAACTCAAAATTTTCGCAGTTCTGATGCTCGAAACGAATAACTAGAACGGCCTAGGGGAAGAGTACGCATACCGTTGTAATCGGGCGAGTTTCTACTTTCAGATGCAACAGAAATTTTGCGGATTGGTAAATCCGTTCGCGAGATATGGCAGTTTGGAGGTAAGAAACGCTTTAGAAACTCAAAATTTTCGCAGGTCTGATGCTCGAAACGAATAATTAGAACGGCCTAGGGGAAGAGTACGCATACCGTTGTAATCGGGCGAGTTTCTACTTTCAGATGCAACAGAAATTTTGCGGATTGGTAAATCCGTTCGCGAGATATGGCAGTTTGGAGGTAAGAAACGCTTGAGGAACTCAAAATTTTCGCAGTTCTGATGCTCGAAACGAATAACTAGAACGGCCTAGGGGAAAACTACGCATACCGTTGTAATCGGGCGAGTTTCTACTTTCAGATGCAACAGAAATTTTGCGGATTGATCAATCCGTTCGCGAAATATGGCAGTTTGGAGGTAAGAAACGTTTGAGAAACTCTAAATTTTCGCAGTTCTGATGCTCGAAACGAATAACTAGAACGGCCTAGGGGAAAAGTGCGCATACCGTTGTAATCGGGCGAGTTTCTACTTTCAGATGCAACAGAAATTTTGCGGATTCATCAACCCGTTCGCGAGATATGGCTGTTTGGAGATAAGAAACGCTTTAGAAACTCAAAACTTCCCAGTTCTGATGCTCGAAACGAATGACTAGAACGGCCTAGGGGAGAAGAACGCATACCGTTGTAATCGGGCGAGTTTTTACTTTCAGATGCAACAGAAATGTTGCGGATTGGTAAATCCGTTCGCGAGATATGGCAGTTTGGAGGTAAGAAACGCTTTAGAAACTCAAAATTTTCGCAGTTCTGATGCTCGAAACGAATAAGTAGAACGGCCTAGGGGAAAAGTGCGCATACTGTTGTAATCGGGCGAGTTTCTACTTTCAGATGCAACAGAAATTTTGCGGATTGATCAATCCGTTCGCGAGATATGGCAGTTTGGAAGTAAGAATCGCTTGAGAAACTCAAAATTTTCGCAGTTCTGATGCTCGAAACGAATGACTAGAACGGCCTAGGGGAGAAGAACGCATACCGTTGTAATCGGGCGAGTTTCTACTTTCAGATGCAACAGTAATTTTGCGGATTGATCGATCCGTTCGCGAGATATGGCAGTTTGGAGATAAGAAACGCTTGAGACACTCAAAATTTTCGCAGTTCTGATGCTCGAAACGAATGACTACAACGGCCTAGGGGAGAAGTACGCATACCGTTGTAATCGGGCGAGTTTCTACTTTCAGATGCAACAGAAATTTGGCGGATTGATCGATCCGTTCGCGAGATATGGCAGTTTGGAGATAAGAAACGCTTGAGACACTCAAAATTTTCGCAGTTCTGATGCTCGAAACGAATGACTACAACGGCCTAGGGGAGAAGTACGCATACCGTTGTAATCGGGCGAGTTTCTACTTTCAGATGCAACAGAAATTTTGCTGATTGGTCAATCCGTTCGCGAGATATGGCAGTTTGGAGGTAAAAAACGCTTGAGAAACTCAAAATTTTCGCAGTTCTGATGCTCGAAACGAATAAGTAGAACGGCCTAGGGGAAAAGTGCGCATACTGTTGTAATCGGGCGAGTTTCTACTTTCAGATGCAACAGAAATTTTGCGGATTGATCAATCCGTTCGCGAGATATGGCAGTTTGGAGATAAGAAACGCTTGAGAAACTCAAAATTTTCGCAGTTCTGATGCTCGAAACGAATGACTAGGACGGCCTAGGGGAGAAGTACGCATACCGTTGTAATCGAGCGAGTTTCTACTTTCAGATGCAACAGAAATTTTGCGGATTGGTCAATCCGTTCGCGAGATATGGCCGTTTGGATGTAAGAAACGCTTTAGAAACTCAAAATATTCGCTGTTCTGATGCTCGAAACGAATAACTAGAACGGCCCAGGGGAAAAGTGCGCATACCTTTGTAATCGGGCGAGTTCCTACTTTCAAATGCAACAGAAATTTTGCGGATTGGTCAATGCGTTCGCGAGATATGGCAGTTTGGAGGTAAGAAACGCTTGAGAAACTCAAAATTTTCGTAATTCTGATGCTCGACACGAATAAATAGAACGGCCTAGGGGAAAACTACACATACCGATGTAATCGGGCGAGTTTCTACTTTCAGATGCAACAGAAATTTTGCGGATTGGTCGATCCGTTCGCGAGATATGGCAGTTTGGAAGTAAGAAACGCTTGAGAAACTCAAAATTTTCGCAGTTCTGATGCTCGAAACGAATGACTAGAACGGCCTAGGGGAGAAGAACGCATACCGTTGTAATCGGGCGAGTTTCTACTTTCAGATGCAACAGTAATTTTGCGGATTGATCGATCCGTTCGCTAGATATGGCAGTTTAGAGATAAGAAACGCTTGAGACACTCAAAATTTTCGCAGTTCTGATGCTCGAAACGAATGACTGCAACGGCCTAGGGGAGAAGTACGCATACCGTTGTAATCGGGCGAGTTTCTGCTTTCAGATGCAACAGAAATTTGGCGGATTGATCAATCCGTTCGCGAGATATGGCAGTTTGGAGGTAAGAAACGCTTGAGAAACTCTAAATTTTCGCAGTTCTGATGCTCGAAACGAATAACTAGTACGGCCTAGGGGAAAAGTGCGCATACCGTTGTAATCGGGCGAGTTTCTACTTTCAGATGCAACAGAAATTTTGCGGATTCATCAACCCGTTCGCGAGATATGGCAGTTTGGAGATAAGAAACGCTTTAGAAACTCAAAATTTCCCAGTTCTGATGCTCGAAACGAATAACTAGAACGGCCCAGGGGAAAAGTGCGCATACCGTTGTAATCGGGCGAGTTTCTACTTTCAAATGCAACAGAAATTCTGCGGATTGGTCAATGCGTTCGCGAGATATGGCAGTTTGGAGGTAAGAAACGCTTGAGAAGCTCAAAATTTTCGTAATTCTGATGCTCGACACGAATAAATAGAACGGCCTAGGGGAAAACTACACATACCGATGTAATCGGGCGAGTTTCTACTTTCAGATGCAACAGAAATTTGGCGGATTGATCGATCCGTTCGCGAGATATGGCAGTTTGGAGATAAGAAACGCTTGAGACACTCAAAATTTTCGCAGTTCTGATGCTCGAAACGAATGACTACAACGGCCTAGGGGAGAAGTACGCATACCGTTGTAATCGGGCGAGTTTCTACTTTCAGATGCAACAGAAATTTTGCTGATTGGTCAATCCGTTCGCGAGATATGGCAGTTTGGAGGTAAAAAACGCTTGAGAAACTCAAAATTTTCGCAGTTCTGATGCTCGAAACGAATAAGTAGAACGGCCTAGGGGAAAAGTGCGCATACTGTTGTAATCGGGCGAGTTTCTACTTTCAGATGCAACAGAAATTTTGCGGATTGATCAATCCGTTCGCGAGATATGGCAGTTTGGAGATAAGAAACGCTTGAGAAACTCAAAATTTTCGCAGTTCTGATGCTCGAAACGAATGACTAGGACGGCCTAGGGGAGAAGTACGCATACCGTTGTAATCGAGCGAGTTTCTACTTTCAGATGCAACAGAAATTTTGCGGATTGGTCAATCCGTTCGCGAGATATGGCCGTTTGGATGTAAGAAACGCTTTAGAAACTCAAAATATTCGCTGTTCTGATGCTCGAAACGAATAACTAGAACGGCCCAGGGGAAAAGTGCGCATACCTTTGTAATCGGGCGAGTTCCTACTTTCAAATGCAACAGAAATTTTGCGGATTGGTCAATGCGTTCGCGAGATATGGCAGTTTGGAGGTAAGAAACGCTTGAGAAACTCAAAATTTTCGTAATTCTGATGCTCGACACGAATAAATAGAACGGCCTAGGGGAAAACTACACATACCGATGTAATCGGGCGAGTTTCTACTTTCAGATGCAACAGAAATTTTGCGGATTGGTCGATCCGTTCGCGAGATATGGCAGTTTGGAAGTAAGAAACGCTTGAGAAACTCAAAATTTTCGCAGTTCTGATGCTCGAAACGAATGACTAGAACGGCCTAGGGGAGAAGAACGCATACCGTTGTAATCGGGCGAGTTTCTACTTTCAGATGCAACAGTAATTTGGCGGATTGATCAATCCGTTCGCGAGATATGGCAGTTTGGAGGTAAGAAACGCTTGAGAAACTCTAAATTTTCGCAGTTCTGATGCTCGAAACGAATAACTAGTACGGCCTAGGGGAAAAGTGCGCATACCGTTGTAATCGGGCGAGTTTCTACTTTCAGATGCAACAGAAATTTTGCGGATTCATCAACCCGTTCGCGAGATATGGCAGTTTGGAGATAAGAAACGCTTTAGAAACTCAAAATTTCCCAGTTCTGATGCTCGAAACGAATAACTAGAACGGCCCAGGGGAAAAGTGCGCATACCGTTGTAATCGGGAGAGTTTCTACTTTCAAATGCAACAGAAATTCTGCGGATTGGTCAATGCGTTCGCGAGATATGGCAGTTTGGAGGTAAGAAACGCTTGAGAAGCTCAAAATTTTCGTAATTCTGATGCTCGACACGAATAAATAGAACGGCCTAGGGGAAAACTACACATACCGATGTAATCGGGCGAGTTTCTACTTTCAGATGCAACAGAAATTTTGCGGATTGGTCGATCCGTTCGCGAGATATGGCAGTTTGGAAGTAAGAAACGCTTGAGAAACTCAAAATTTTCGCAGTTCTGATGCTCGAAACGAATGACTAGAACGGCCTAGGGGAGAAGAACGCATACCGTTGTAATCGGGCGAGTTTCTACTTTCAGATGCAACAGTAATTTTGCGGATTGATCGATCCGTTCGCGAGATATGGCAGTTTGGAGGTAAGAAACGCTTGAGGAACTCAAAATTTTCGCAGTTCTGATGCTCGAAACGAATAACTAGAACGGCCTAGGGGAAAACTACACATACCGTTGTAATCGGGCGAGTTTCTACTTTCAGATGCAACAGAAATTATGCGGATTGGTCAATCCGTTCGCGAGATATGGCAGTTTGGAGATAAGAAACGCTTGAGAAACTCAAAATGTTCGCAGTTCTGATGCTCGACACGAATAACTAGAACGGCCCAGGGGAAAAGTACCCACACCGTTGTAATCGGGCGAATTTCTACTTTCAGATGCAACAGAAATTTTGCGGATTGATCAATCCGTCCGCGAGATATGGCCGTGTGGATATAAGAAACGCTTGAGAAACTCAAAATTTTCGCAGTTCTGATGCTCGAAACGAGTAACTAGAACGGCCTAGGGGAAAAGTACGCATACCGTTGTAATAGGGCGAGTTTCTATTTTCAGATGCAACAGAAATTTTGCGGATTAGTCAGTCCATTCGCGAGATATGGCAGTTTGGAGGTAAGAATCGCTTGAGAAACTCAAAATTTTCGCAGTTCTGATGCTCGAAACGAATAAGTAGAACGGCCTAGGGGAAAAGTGCGCATACTGTTGTAATCGGGCGAGTTTCTACTTTCAGATGCAACAGAAATTTTGCGGATTGATCAATCCGTTCGCGAGATATGGCAGTTTGGAGATAAGAAACGCTTGAGAAACTCAAAATTTTCGTAATTCTGATGCTCGACACGAATAAATAGAACGGCCTAGGGGAAAACTACACATACCGTTGTAATCGGGCGAGTTTCTACTTTCAGATGCAACAGAAATTTTGCGGAATGGTCAATCCGTTCGCGAGATATGGCGGTTTGGAGATAAGAAACGCTTGAGAAACTCAAAATTTTCGCAGTTCTGATGCTCGAAACGAATAACTAGAACGGCCTAGGGGAAAAGTACGCATACCGCTGTAATCGGGCGAGTTTCTACTTTCAGATGCAACAGAAATTTTGCGGATTAGTCAGTCCATTCGCGAGATATGGCAGTTTGGAGGTAAGAAACGCTTGAGAAACTCAAAATTTTCGCCGTTCTGATGCTCGAAACGAATAACTAGAACGGCCTAGGGGAAAAGTACGCATACCGTTGTAATCGAGCGAGTTTCTACTTTCAGATGCAACAGAAATTTTGTGGATTGGTCAATCCGTTCGCGAGATATGGCAGTTTGGAGGTAAGAAACGCTTGAGGAACTCAAAATTTGGCAGTTCTGATGCTCGAAACGAATAACTAGAACGGCCTAGGGGAAAAGTGCGCATACCGTTGTAATCGGGCGAGATTCTACTTTCAGATGCAACAGAAATTTTGCGGATTGGTCAATCCGTTCGCGAAATATGGCAGTTTGGAGGTAAGAAACGCTTGAGAAACTCAAAATTTTCGCAGTTCTGATGCTCGAAACGAATGACTAGAACAGCCTAGGGGAGAAGTACGCATACCGTTGTAATCGGGCGAGTTTCTACTTTCAGATGCACAGAAATTTTGCGGATTGATCAATCCGTTCCCGAGATATGGTAGTTTGGAGATAAGAAACGCTTGAGAAACTCAAAATTTTCGCAGTTCTGATGCTCGAAACGAGTGACTAGAACGGCCTACGGGAGAAGTACGCATACCGTTGTAATCGGGCGAGTTTCTACTTTCAAATGCAACAGAAATTTTGCGGATTGGTCACTCCGTTCGCGAGATATGGCAGTTTGGAGGTAAGAAACGCTTGAGAAACTCAAAATTTTCGCAGTTCTGATGCTCGAAACGAATGACTAGAACAGCCTAGGGGAGAAGTACGCATACCGTTGTAATCGGGCGAGTTTCTACTTTCAGATGCAACAGAAATTTTGCGGATTGATCAATCCGTTCCCGAGATATGGTATTTTGGAGATAAGAAACGCTTGAGAAACTCAAAATTTTCGCAGTTCTGATGCTCGAAACGAATAACTAGAACGGCCTAGGGGAAAAGTGCGCATACCGTTGTAATCGGGCGAGTTTCTACTTTCAGATGCAACAGAAATTTTGCGGATTGGTCGATCCGTTCGCGAGATATGGCAGTTTGGAAGTAAGAAACGCTTGAGAAACTCAAAATTTTCGCAGTTCTGATGCTCGAAACGAATGACTAGAACGGCCTAGGGGAGAAGAACGCATACCGTTGTAATCGGGCGAGTTTCTACTTTCAGATGCAACAGTAATTTTGCGGATTGATCGATCCGTTCGCGAGATATGGCAGTTTGGAGATAAGAAACGCTTGAGACACTCAAAATTTTCGCAGTTCTGATGCTCGAAACGAATGACTACAACGGCCTAGGGGAGAAGTACGCATACCGTTGTAATCGGGCGAGTTTCTACTTTCAGATGCAACAGAAATTTGGCGGATTGATAAATCCGTTCGCGAGATATGGCAGTTTGGAGGTAAGAAACGCTTTAGAAACTCAAAATTTTCGCAGTTCCGATGCTCGAAACGAATAACTAGAACGGCCTAGGGGAAGAGTACGCATACCGTTGTAATAGGGCGAGTTTCTATTTTCAGATGCAACAGAAATTTTGCGGATTAGTCAGTCCATTCGCGAGATATGGCAGTTTGGAGGTAAGAATCGCTTGAGAAACTCAAAATTTTCGCAGTTCTGATGCTCGAAACGAATAAGTAGAACGGCCTAGGGGAAAAGTGCGCATACTGTTGTAATCGGGCGAGTTTCTACTTTCAGATGCAACAGAAATTTTGCGGATTGATCAATCCGTTCGCGAGATATGGCAGTTTGGAGATAAGAAACGCTTGAGAAACTCAAAATTTTCGTAATTCTGATGCTCGACACGAATAAATAGAACGGCCTAGGGGAAAACTACACATACCGTTGTAATCGGGCGAGTTTCTACTTTCAGATGCAACAGAAATTTTGCGGAATGGTCAATCCGTTCGCGAGATATGGCGGTTTGGAGATAAGAAACGCTTGAGAAACTCAAAATTTTCGCAGTTCTGATGCTCGAAACGAATAACTAGAACGGCCTAGGGGAAAAGTACGCATACCGCTGTAATCGGGCGAGTTTCTACTTTCAGATGCAACAGAAATTTTGCGGATTAGTCAGTCCATTCGCGAGATATGGCAGTTTGGAGGTAAGAAACGCTTGAGAAACTCAAAATTTTCGCCGTTCTGATGCTCGAAACGAATAACTAGAACGGCCTAGGGGAAAAGTACGCATACCGTTGTAATCGAGCGAGTTTCTACTTTCAGATGCAACAGAAATTTTGTGGATTGGTCAATCCGTTCGCGAGATATGGCAGTTTGGAGGTAAGAAACGCTTGAGGAACTCAAAATTTGGCAGTTCTGATGCTCGAAACGAATAACTAGAACGGCCTAGGGGAAAAGTGCGCATACCGTTGTAATCGGGCGAGATTCTACTTTCAGATGCAACAGAAATTTTGCGGATTGGTCAATCCGTTCGCGAAATATGGCAGTTTGGAGGTAAGAAACGCTTGAGAAACTCAAAATTTTCGCAGTTCTGATGCTCGAAACGAATGACTAGAACAGCCTAGGGGAGAAGTACGCATACCGTTGTAATCGGGCGAGTTTCTACTTTCAGATGCACAGAAATTTTGCGGATTGATCAATCCGTTCCCGAGATATGGTAGTTTGGAGATAAGAAACGCTTGAGAAACTCAAAATTTTCGCAGTTCTGATGCTCGAAACGAGTGACTAGAACGGCCTACGGGAGAAGTACGCATACCGTTGTAATCGGGCGAGTTTCTACTTTCAAATGCAACAGAAATTTTGCGGATTGGTCACTCCGTTCGCGAGATATGGCAGTTTGGAGGTAAGAAACGCTTGAGAAACTCAAAATTTTCGCAGTTCTGATGCTCGAAACGAATGACTAGAACAGCCTAGGGGAGAAGTACGCATACCGTTGTAATCGGGCGAGTTTCTACTTTCAGATGCAACAGAAATTTTGCGGATTGATCAATCCGTTCCCGAGATATGGTATTTTGGAGATAAGAAACGCTTGAGAAACTCAAAATTTTCGCAGTTCTGATGCTCGAAACGAATAACTAGAACGGCCTAGGGGAAAAGTGCGCATACCGTTGTAATCGGGCGAGTTTCTACTTTCAGATGCAACAGAAATTTTGCGGATTGGTCGATCCGTTCGCGAGATATGGCAGTTTGGAAGTAAGAAACGCTTGAGAAACTCAAAATTTTCGCAGTTCTGATGCTCGAAACGAATGACTAGAACGGCCTAGGGGAGAAGAACGCATACCGTTGTAATCGGGCGAGTTTCTACTTTCAGATGCAACAGTAATTTTGCGGATTGATCGATCCGTTCGCGAGATATGGCAGTTTGGAGATAAGAAACGCTTGAGACACTCAAAATTTTCGCAGTTCTGATGCTCGAAACGAATGACTACAACGGCCTAGGGGAGAAGTACGCATACCGTTGTAATCGGGCGAGTTTCTACTTTCAGATGCAACAGAAATTTGGCGGATTGATAAATCCGTTCGCGAGATATGGCAGTTTGGAGGTAAGAAACGCTTTAGAAACTCAAAATTTTCGCAGTTCCGATGCTCGAAACGAATAACTAGAACGGCCTAGGGGAAGAGTACGCACACCGTTGTAATCGGGCGAGTTTCTACTTTCAGATGCAACAGAAATTTTGCGGATTGGTAAATCCGTTCGCGAGATATGGCAGTTTGGATGTAAGAAACGCTTTAGAAACTCAAAATTTTCGTAATTCTGATGCTCGACACGAATAAATAGAACGGCCTAGGGGAAAACTACACATACCGATGTAATCGGGCGAGTTTCTACTTTCAGTTGCAAAAGAAATTTTGCGGATTCATCAACCCGTTCGCGAGATATGGCAGTTTGGAGGTAAAAAACGCTTGAGAAACTCAAAATTTTCGCTGTTCTGATGCTCGAAACGAATAAGTAGAACGGCCTAGGGGAAAAGTGCGCATACTGCTGTAATCGGGCGAGTTTCTACTTTCAGATGCAACAGAAATTATGCGGATTGGTCAATCCGTTCGCGAGATATGGCAGTTTGGAGATAAGAAACGCTTGAGAAACTCAAAATGTTCGCAGTTCTGATGCTCGAAACGAATAAGTAGAACGGCCTAGGGGAAAAGTGCGCATACTGTTGTAATCGGGCGAGTTTCTACTTTCAGATGCAACAGAAATTTTGCGGATTGATCAATCCGTTCGCGAGATATGGCAGTTTGGAGATAAGAAACGCTTGAGAAACTCAAAATTTTCGTAATTCTGATGCTCGACACGAATAAATAGAACGGCCTAGGGGAAAACTACACATACCGTTGTAATCGGGCGAGTTTCTACTTTCAGATGCAACAGAAATTTTGCGGAATGGTCAATCCGTTCGCGAGATATGGCGGTTTGGAGATAAGAAACGCTTGAGAAACTCAAAATTTTCGCAGTTCTGATGCTCGAAACGAATAACTAGAACGGCCTAGGGGAAAAGTACGCATACCGCTGTAATCGGGCGAGTTTCTACTTTCAGATGCAACAGAAATTTTGCGGATTAGTCAGTCCATTCGCGAGATATGGCAGTTTGGAGGTAAGAAACGCTTGAGAAACTCAAAATTTTCGCCGTTCTGATGCTCGAAACGAATAACTAGAACGGCCTAGGGGAAAAGTACGCATACCGTTGTAATCGAGCGAGTTTCTACTTTCAGATGCAACAGAAATTTTGTGGATTGGTCAATCCGTTCGCGAGATATGGCAGTTTGGAGGTAAGAAACGCTTGAGGAACTCAAAATTTGGCAGTTCTGATGCTCGAAACGAATAACTAGAACGGCCTAGGGGAAAAGTGCGCATACCGTTGTAATCGGGCGAGATTCTACTTTCAGATGCAACAGAAATTTTGCGGATTGGTCAATCCGTTCGCGAAATATGGCAGTTTGGAGGTAAGAAACGCTTGAGAAACTCAAAATTTTCGCAGTTCTGATGCTCGAAACGAATGACTAGAACAGCCTAGGGGAGAAGTACGCATACCGTTGTAATCGGGCGAGTTTCTACTTTCAGATGCACAGAAATTTTGCGGATTGATCAATCCGTTCCCGAGATATGGTAGTTTGGAGATAAGAAACGCTTGAGAAACTCAAAATTTTCGCAGTTCTGATGCTCGAAACGAGTGACTACAACGGCCTACGGGAGAAGTACGCATACCGTTGTAATCGGGCGAGTTTCTACTTTCAAATGCAACAGAAATTTTGCGGATTGGTCACTCCGTTCGCGAGATATGGCAGTTTGGAGGTAAGAAACGCTTGAGAAACTCAAAATTTTCGCAGTTCTGATGCTCGAAACGAATGACTAGAACAGCCTAGGGGAGAAGTACGCATACCGTTGTAATCGGGCGAGTTTCTACTTTCAGATGCAACAGAAATTTTGCGGATTGATCAATCCGTTCCCGAGATATGGTATTTTGGAGATAAGAAACGCTTGAGAAACTCAAAATTTTCGCAGTTCTGATGCTCGAAACGAATAACTAGAACGGCCTAGGGGAAAAGTGCGCATACCGTTGTAATCGGGCGAGTTTCTACTTTCAGATGCAACAGAAATTTTGCGGATTGGTCGATCCGTTCGCGAGATATGGCAGTTTGGAAGTAAGAAACGCTTGAGAAACTCAAAATTTTCGCAGTTCTGATGCTCGAAACGAATGACTAGAACGGCCTAGGGGAGAAGAACGCATACCGTTGTAATCGGGCGAGTTTCTACTTTCAGATGCAACAGTAATTTTGCGGATTGATCGATCCGTTCGCGAGATATGGCAGTTTGGAGATAAGAAACGCTTGAGACACTCAAAATTTTCGCAGTTCTGATGCTCGAAACGAATGACTACAACGGCCTAGGGGAGAAGTACGCATACCGTTGTAATCGGGCGAGTTTCTACTTTCAGATGCAACAGAAATTTGGCGGATTGATAAATCCGTTCGCGAGATATGGCAGTTTGGAGGTAAGAAACGCTTTAGAAACTCAAAATTTTCGCAGTTCCGATGCTCGAAACGAATAACTAGAACGGCCTAGGGGAAGAGTACGCACACCGTTGTAATCGGGCGAGTTTCTACTTTCAGATGCAACAGAAATTTTGCGGATTGGTAAATCCGTTCGCGAGATATGGCAGTTTGGATGTAAGAAACGCTTGAGAAACTCAAAATTTTCGCTGTTCTGATGCTCGAAACGAATAAGTAGAACGGCCTAGGGGAAAAGTGCGCATACTGCTGTAATCGGGCGAGTTTCTACTTTCAGATGCAACAGAAATTTTGCGGATTGATCAATCCGTTCGCGAGATATGGCAGTTTGGAGATAAGAAACGCTTGAGAAACTCAAAATTTTCGCAGTTCTGATGCTCGAAACGAATGACTAGGACGGCCTAGGGGAGAAGTACGCATACCGTTGTAATCGCGCGAGTTTCTACTTTCAGATGCAACAGAAATTTTGCGGATTGGTCAATCCGTTCGGGAGATATGGCAGTTTGGAGATAAGAAGCGCTTGAGACACTCAAAATTTTCGCAGTTCTGATGCTCGAAACGAATAAGTAGAACGGCCTAGGGGAAAAGTGCGCATACTGCTGTAATCGGGCGAGTTTCTACTTTCAGATGCAACAGAAATTTTGCGGATTGATCAATCCGTTCGCGAGATATGGCAGTTTGGAGATAAGAAACGCTTGAGAAACTCAAAATTTTCGCAGTTCTGATGCTCGAAACGAATGACTAGAACGGCCTAGGGGAAAAGTGCGCATACCGTTGCAATCGGGCGAGTTTCTACTTTCAGATGCAACAGAAGTTTTGCGGATTCATCAACCCGTTCGCGAGATATGGCAGTTTGGAGGTAAAAAACGCTTGAGAAACTCAAAATATTCGCTGTTCTGATGCTCGAAACGAATAACTAGAACGGCCCAGGGGAAAAGTGCGCATACCGTTGTAATCGGGCGAGTTTCTACTTTCAAATGCAACAGAAATTTTGCGGATTGGTCAATGCGTTCGCGAGATATGGCAGTTTGGAGGTAAGAAACGCTTGAGAAACTCAAAATTTTCGTAATTCTGATGCTCGACACGAATAAATAGAACGGCCTAGGGGAAAACTACACATACCGATGTAATCGGGCGAGTTTCTACTTTCAGATGCAACAGAAATTTTGCGGATTGGTCGATCCGTTCGCGAGATATGGCAGTTTGGAAGTAAGAAACGCTTGAGAAACTCAAAATTTTCGCAGTTCTGATGCTCGAAACGAATGACTAGAACGGCCTAGGGGAGAAGAACGCATACCGTTGTAATCGGGCGAGTTTCTACTTTCAGATGCAACAGTAATTTTGCGGATTGATCGATCCGTTCGCGAGATATGGCAGTTTGGAGATAAGAAACGCTTGAGACACTCAAAATTTTCGCAGTTCTGATGCTCGAAACGAATGACTACAACGGCCTAGGGGAAAAGTGCCAATACCGTTGTAATCGGGCGAGTTTCTACTTTCAAATGCAACAGAAATTTTGCGGATTGGTCAATCCGTTCGCGAGATATGGCAGTTTGGAGATAAGAAACGCTTGAGAAACTCAAAATTTTCGCAGTTCTGATGCTCGAAACGAATAACTAGAACGGCCCAGGGGAAAAGTGCGCATACCGTTGTAATCGGGCGAGTTTCTACTTTCAGATGCAACAGAAATTTTGCGGATTGGTAAATCCGTTCGCGAGATATGGCAGTTTGGAGGTAAGAAACGCTTTAGAAACTCAAAATTTTCGCAGTTCTGATGCACGAAACGAATAACTAGAACGGCCTAGGGGAAGAGTACGCATACCGTTGTAATCGGGCGAGTTTCTACTTTCAGATGCAACAGAAATTTTGCGGATTGGTCAATCCGTTCGCGAGATATGGCAGTTTGGAGGTAAAAAACGCTTGAGAAACTCAAAATTTTCGCAGTTCTGATGCTCGAAACGAATAAGTAGGACGGCCTAGGGGAAAAGTGCGCATACCGTTGTAATCGGGCGAGTTTCTACTTTCAGATGCAACAGAAATTTTGCGGATTGGTCAATCCGTTCGCGTGATATGGCAGTTTGGAGGTAAAAAACGCTTGAGAAACTCAAAATTTTCGCAGTTCTGATGCTCGAAACGAATAAGTAGAACGGCCTAGGGGAAAAGTGCGCATACTGTTGTAATCGGGCGAGTTTCTACTTTCAGATGCAACAGAAATTTTGCGGATTGATCAATCCGTTCGCGAGATATGGCAGTTTGGAGATAAGAAACGCTTGAGAAACTCAAAATTTTCGCAGTTCTGATGCTCGAAACGAATGACTAGGACGGCCTAGGGGAGAAGTACGCATACCGTTGTAATCGAGCGAGTTTCTACTTTCAGATGCAACAGAAATTTTGCGGATTGGTCAATCCGTTCGCGAGATATGGCCGTTTGGATGTAAGAAACGCTTTAGAAACTCAAAATATTCGCTGTTCTGATGCTCGAAACGAATAACTAGAACGGCCCAGGGGAAAAGTGCGCATACCGTTGTAATCGGGCGAGTTCCTACTTTCAAATGCAACAGAAATTTTGCGGATTGGTCAATGCGTTCGCGAGATATGGCAGTTTGGAGGTAAGAAACGCTTGAGAAACTCAAAATTTTCGTAATTCTGATGCTCGACAAGAATAAATAGAACGGCCTAGGGGAAAACTACACATACCGATGTAATCGGGCGAGTTTCTACTTTCAGATGCAACAGAAATTTTGCGGATTGGTCAGTCCGTTCGCGAGATATGGCAGTTTGGAAGTAAGAAACGCTTGAGAAACTCAAAATTTTCGCAGTTCTGATGCTCGAAACGAATGACTAGAACGGCCTAGGGGAGAAGAACGCATACCGTTGTAATCGGGCGAGTTTCTACTTTCAGATGCAACAGAAATTTTGCGGATTGGTCAATCCGTTCGCGAGATATGGCAGTTTGGAGGTAAAAAACGCTTGAGAAACTCAAAATTTTCGCAGTTCTGATGCTCGAAACGAATAACTAGAACGGCCCAGGGGAAAAGTGCGCATACCGTTGTAATCGGGCGAGTTCCTACTTTCAAATGCAACAGAAATTTTGCGGATTGGTCAATGCGTTCGCGAGATATGGCAGTTTGGAGGTAAGAAACGCTTGAGAAACTCAAAATTTTCGTAATTCTGATGCTCGACACGAATAAATAGAACGGCCTAGGGGAAAACTACACATACCGATGTAATCGGGCGAGTTTCTACTTTCAGGTGCAACAGAAATTTTGCGGATTGGTCGATCCGTTCGCGAGGTATGGCAGTTTGGAAGTAAGAAACGCTTGAGAAACTCAAAATTTTCGCAGTTCTGATGCTCGAAACGAATGACTAGAACGGCCGAGGGGAGAAGAACGCAAACCGTTGTAATCGGGCGAGTTTCTACTTTCAGATGCAACAGTAATTTTGCGGATTGATCGATCCGTTCGCTAGATATGGCAGTTTGGAGATAAGAAACGCTTGAGACACTCAAAATTTTCGCAGTTCTGATGCTCGAAACGAATGACTACAACGGCCTAGGGGAGAAGTACGCATACCGTTGTAATCGGGCGAGTTTCTACTTTCAGATGCAACAGAAATTTTGCGGATTGGTAAATCCGTTCGCGAGATATGGCAGTTTGGAGGTAAGAAACGCTTGAGAAACTCAAAATTTTCACAGTTCTGATGCTCGAAACGCTTAACTAGAACGGGCTAGGGGAAAAGTACACATACCGTTGTAATCGGGCGAGTTTCTACTTTCAGAGGCAACAGAAATTTTGCGGATTGGTCAATCCGCTCGCGAGATATGGCAGGTTAGAGGTAAGATACGCTTGAGAAACTCAAAATTTTCGCAGTTCTGATGCTCGAAACGAATAAGTAGAACGGCCTAGGGGAAAAGTCCGCATACCGTTGTAATCGGGCGAGTTTCTACTTTCAGATACAACAGAAATTTTGCGGATTGGTCAATCCGTTCGCGAGATATGGCAGTTTGGAGGTAAGAAACGCTTGAGAAACTCAACATTTTCACAGTTCTGATGCTCGAAACGAATAACTAGAATGGCCTAGGGTAAGAGTACACATACCGTCGTAATAGGTCGAGTTTCTACTTTCAGATGCAACAGAAATTATTCGGATTCGTCAATCCGTTCGCGAGATATGGCAATTTGAATGTAAGAAACGCTTGAGAAACTCAACATTTTCGCAGTTCTGATTCTCGACACGAATAACTAGAATGGCCTAGGGGAATAGCACACATAACGTTGTAACCGGGCGAGTTTCTACTTTCAGATGCAACAGAAATTTTGCGGATTCTTCAATCCGTTCGCGAGATATGGCAGTTTGGAGGGAAGAAACGGTTGAGAAACTCAAAATTTTCGCAGTTCTGATGCTCGAAACGAACAACTAGAATGGCCTAGGATAAGAGTACACATACCGTTGTAATTGGGCGAGTTTCTACTTTCAGATGCAACAGAAATTTTGCGGATTCGTCAATCCGTTGGCGAGATATGGCAGTTTGAATGTAAGAAACGGTTGAGAAATTCAAAATTTTCGCAGTTCTGATGGTCGAAACGAATATCTAGAGTGGTCTAGGGTAAAAGTACACACACCGTTGTAATCGGGCGAGTTTCTACTTTCAGATGCAACAAAAATTTTGCGGATTCTTCAATCCGTTCGCGAGATATGGCAGTTTGGAGGGAAGAAACGCTTGAGAAACTCAAAATTTTCGCAGTCCTGATGCTCTAAACGAATAACTAGAACGGCCTAGAGGAAAAGTACACATATCGTTGTAATCCGGCGAGTTTCTACTTTCACATGCAACAGAAATTTTGCGGATTTGTCAATCCGTTCGCGAGATATGGCAGTTTGAAGGTAAGAAACGCTTGAGAAACTCAAAATTTTCGCAGTTCTGATGCTCGAAACGAATAACTAGAACGGCCTAGAGGAAAAGTACACATACCGTCGTAATCGGTCGAGTTTCTACTTTCAGATGCAACAGAAATTATTCGGATTCGTCAATCCGTTCGCGAGATATGGCAATTTGAATGTAAGAAACGCTTGAGAAACTCAACATTTTCGCAGTTCTGATTCTCGACACGAATAACTAGAATGGCCTAGGGGAATAGCACACATAACGTTGTAACCGGGCGAGTTTCTACTTTAAGATGCAACAGAAATTTTGCGGATTCTTCAATCCGTTCGCGAGATATGGCAGTTTGGAGGGAAGAAACGGTTGAGAAACTCAAAATTTTCGCAGTTCTGATGCTCCAAACGAATAACTAGAATGGCCTAGGATAAGAGTACACATACCGTTGTAATTGGGCGAGTTTCTACTTTCAGATGCAACAGAAATTTTGCGGATTTGTCAATCCGTTGCCGAGATATGGCAGTTTGAATGTAAGAAACGGTTGAGAAACTCAAAATTTTCGCAGTTCTGATGGTCGAAACGAATATCTAGAGTGGTCTAGGGTAAAAGTACACATACCGTTGTAATCGGGCGAGTTTCTACTTTTAGAGGCAACAGAAATTTTGCGGATTGGTCAATCCGTTTGCGAGATATGGCAGTTTGGATGTAAGAAACGCTTGAGAAACTCAAAATTTTCACAGTTCTGATGCTCGAAACGATTAACTAGAACGGGCTAGGGGAAGAGTACACATACCGTTGTAATCGGGCGAGTTTCTACTTTCAGATACAACAGAAATTATTCGGATTCGTCAATCCGTTCGCGAGATATGGCAGTTTGGAAGTAAGAAACGGTTGGAGAAACTCAAAATTTTCGCAGTTCTGATGCTCGAAACGAATAACTAGAATGGCCTAGGGGAAAAGTACACATACCGTTGTAATCGGGCTGGTTTCTACTTTCAGATGCAATAGACATCATTCGGATTCGTCAAAACGTTCGCGAGATATGGCAGTTTGGAGGTAAGAAACGGTTGGAGAAACTCAAAATTTTCGCAGTTCTGATGCTCGAAACGAATAACTAGAATGGCCTAGGGTAAGAGTACACATACCGTTGTAATCGGGCGAGTTTCTTCTTTCAGATGCAACAGAAATTATTCGGATTCGTCAATCCGTCCGCGAGATATGGCAGTTTGGAGGTAAGAAACGGTTGGAGAAACTCAAGATTTTCGCGGTTCTGATGCTCGAAACGAATAACTAGAACGGCCTAGGGGAAAAGTACACATACCGTTGTAATCTGGCGAGTTTCTACTTTCAGAGGCAACAGAAATTTTGCGGATTGGTCAATCCGTTCGCGAGATATGGCAGTTTGAAGGTAAGAAACGCTTGAGAAACAAAAAATTTTCACAGTTCTGATGCACGAAACGAATAACTAGAATGGCCTAGGGGAAAAATACACATACCGTTGTAATCGGGCGGGATTCTACTTTCAGATGCAACAAAAATTTTGCGGATTGGTCAATCCGTTCGCGAGATATGGCAGTTTGGATGTAAGAAACGCTTGAGAAACTCAAAATTTTCACAGTTCTGATGCTCGAAACGAATAAGTAGAATGGGCTAGGAGAAAAGTACACATACCGTTGTAAACGGGCGAGCTTCTACCTTCAGATGCAAGAGAAATTTTGCGGATTCGTCAATCCGTTCGCGAGATATGGCAGTTTGAAGGTAAGAAACGCTTGAGAAACTAAAAATTTTCGCAGTTCTGATGCTCGAAACGAATAACTAGAGTGGCCTAGGGGAAAAGTACAGACACCGTTGTAATCGGGCGAGTTTCTACTTTCAGATGCAACAGAAATTTTGCGGATTGGTCAATCCGTTCGCTAGATATGGCAGTTTGGATGTAAGAAACGCTTGAGAAACTCAACATTTTCAAAGTTCTGATGCTCGAAACGAATAACTAGAATGGCCTAGGGTAAGAGTACACATACCGTCGTAATCGGTCGAGTTTCTACTTTCAGATGCAACAGAAATTATTCGGATTCGTCAATCCGTTCGCGAGATATGGCAATTTGAATGTAAGAAACGCTTGAGAAACACAACATTTTCGCAGTTCTGATTCTCGACACGAATAACTAGAATGGCCTAGGGGAATAGCACACATAACGTTGTAACCGCGCGAGTTTCTACTTTCAGATGCAACAGAAATTTTGCGGATTCTTCAATCCGTTCGCGAGATATGGCAGTTTGAAGGTAGGATGCGCTTGAGAAACACAAAATTTTCGCAGTTCTGATGCTCGAAACGAATAACTAGAATGGACTAGGGTAAGAGTACACATACCGTTGTAATCGGGCGAGTTTCTACTTTCAGATGCAACAGAAATTTTGCGGATTGGTCAATCCGTTCGCGAGATATGGCAGTTTGGAAGTAAGAAACGGTTGGAGAAACTCAAAATTTTCGCAGTTCTGAGTCTCGACACGAATAACTAGAATGGCCTAGGGGAAAAGTACACATAACGTTGTAATCGGGCGAGTTTCTACTTTCAGATGCAACAGAAATTTTTCGGATTCGTCAATCCGTGCGCGAGATATGGCAGTTTGGAGGTAAAAAACGGTTGAGAAACTCAGTATTTTCGCAGTTCTGAGTCTCGACACGAATAACTAGAATGGCCTAGGGGAAAAGTACACATACCGTTGTAATCGGGCGAGTTTCCACTTTCAGAGGCAACAGAAATTTTGCGGATTGGTCAATCCGTTCGCGAGATATGGCAGTTTGGAGGTAAGAAACGCTGGAGAAACTCAAAATTTTCACAGTTCTGATGCTCGAAACGAATAACTAGAATGGCCTAGGATATGGGTACACATTCCGTTGTAATCGAGCGAGATTATACTTTCAGATGCAACAGAAATTACTCGGATTCGTCAATCCGTTCGCGAGATATGGCAGTTTGGAGGTAAGAAACCGTTGGAGAAACTCAAAATTTTCGCAGTTCTGCTGCTCGAAACGAATAACTAGAATGGACTAGGGTAAGAGTACACATACCGTTGTAATCGGGCGAGTTTCTGCTTTCAGATGCAACAGAAATTTTGCGGATTGGTCAATCCGTTCGCGAGATATGGCAGTTTGGAAGTAAGAAACGGTTGGAGAAACTCAAAATTTCCGCACTTCTGATGCTCGAAACGAATAACTAGAATGGCCTAGGGGAAAAGTACACATACCGTTGTAATCGGACTAGTTTCTACTTTCAGATGCAACAGAAATTTTGCGGATTGGTCAATCCGTTCGCGAGATATGGCAGCTTGGAGGTAAGAAACGCTTGAGAAACTCAAAATTTTCGCAGTTCTGATGCTCGAAACGAATAACTAGATTGGCCCAGGGGAAAAGTACAGACACCGTTGTAATTGGGCGAGTTTCTATTTTCAGATGCAACAGAAATTTTGCGGATTGGTCAATCCGTTCGCGAGATATGGCAGTTTGGAGGTAAGAAACGCTTGAGAAACTCAACATTTTCACAGTTCTGATGCTCGAAACGAATAACTAGAATGGCCTAGGGTAAGAGTACACATACCGTCGTAATCGGTCGAGTTTCTACTTTCAGATGCAACAGAAATTATTCGGATTCGTCAATCCGTTCGCGAGATATGGCAATTTGAATGTAAGAAACGCTTGAGAAACTCAACATTTTCGCAGTTCTGATTCTCGACACGAATAACTAGAATGGCCTAGGGGAATAGCGCACATAACGTTGTAACCGGGCGAGTTTCTACTTTCAGATGCAAAAGAAATTTTGCGGATTCGTCAATCCGTTGGCGAGATATGGCAGTTTGAATGTAAGAAACGGTTGAGAAACTCAAAATTTTCGCAGTTCTGATGGTCGAAACGAATATCTAGAGTGGTCTAGGGTAAAAGTACACATACCGTTGTAATCGGGCGAGTTTCTACTTTCAGATGCAACGAAAATTTTGCGGATTCTTCAATCCGTTCGCGAGATATGGCAGTTTGGAGGGAAGAAACGCTTGAGAAACTCAAAATTTTCGCAGTTCTGATGCTCTAAACGAATAACTAGAACGGCCTAGAGGAAAAGTACACATATCGTTGTAATACGGCGAGTTTCTACTTTCAGAGGCAACAGAAATTTTGCGGATTGGTCAATCCGTTCGCGAGATATGGCAGTTTGAAGGTAAGAAACGCTTGAGAAACTCAAAATTTTCGCAGTTCTGATGCTCGAAACGAATAACTAGAACGGCCTAGGGGAAAAGTACACATACCGTTGTAATCGGGCTAGTTTCTACATTCAGATGCAAAAGAAATTATTCGGATTCGTCAATCCGTTCGCGAGGTGTGGCAGTTTGGAGGTGAGAGACGGTTGGAGAAACTCAAAATTTTCGCAGTTCTGATGCTCGAAACGAATAACTAGAATGGCCTAGGGGAAGAGTACACATACCGTTGTAATCGGGCGAGTTTCTACTTTCAGAGGCAACAGAAATTTTGCGGATTGGTCAATCCGTTCGCGAGATATGGCAGTTTGGAGGTAAGAAACGCAGGAGAAACTCAAAATTTTCGCAGTTCTGATGCTCGAAACGAATAACTAGATTGGCCCAGGGGAAAAGTACAGACACCGTTGTAATTGGGCGAGTTTCTATTTTCAGATGCAACAGAAATTTTGCGGATTGGTCAATCCGTTCGCGAGATATGGCAGTTTGGAGGTAAGAAACGCTTGAGAAACTCAACATTTTCACAGTTCTGATGCTCGAAACGAATAACTAGAATGGCCTAGGGTAAGAGTACACATTCCGTTGTAATCGAGCGAGATTATACTTTCAGATGCAACAGAAATTACTCAGATTCGTCAATCCGTTCGTGAGATATGGCAGTTTGGAGGTAAGAAACCGTTGGAGAAACTCAAAATTTTCGCACTTCTGATGCTCGAAACGAATAGCTAGAATGGCCTAGGGGAAAAGTACACATACCGTTGTAATCGGGCTAGTTTCTACTTTCAGATGCAACAGAAATTTTGCGGATTGGTCAATCCGTTCGCGAGATATGGCAGCTTGGAGGCAAGAAACGCTTGAGAAACTCAAAATTTTCGCAGTTCTGATGCTCGAAACGAATAAGTAGAATGGCCTAGGGGAAAAGTACACATACCGTTGTAAACGGGCGAGCTTCTACTTTCAGATGCAAGAGAAATTTTGCGGATTCATCAATCCGTTCGCGAGATATGGCAGTTTGAAGGTAAGAAACGCTTGAGAAACTAAAAATTTTCGCAGTTCTGATGCTCGAAACGAATAACTAGAATGGCCTAGGGTAAGAGTACACATACCGTCGTAATCGGTCGAGTTTCTACTTTCAGATGCAACAGAAATTATTCGGATTCGTCAATCCGTTCGCGAGATATGGCAATTTGAATGTAAGAAACGCTTGAGAAACTCAACATTTTCGCAGTTCTGATTCTCGACACGAATAACTAGAACGGCCTGGGGGAAAAGTACACATACCGTTGTAATCGGGCGAGTTTCCACTTTCAGATACAACAGAAATTTTTCGGATTCGTCAATCCGTCCGCGAGATATGGCAGTTTGGAGGTAAAAAACGGTTGGAGAAACTCAAAATTTTCGCAGTTCTGATGCTCGAAACGAATAACTAGAATGGCCTAGGGGAAGAGTACACATACCGTTGTAATCGGGCGAGTTTCTACTTTCAGAGGCAACAGAAATTTTGCGGATTGGTCAATCCGTTCGCGAGATATGGCAGTTTGAAGGTAAGAAACGCTTGAGAATCTTAAAATTTTCGCAATTCTGATGCTCGAAACGAATAACTAGAACGGCCTGGGGGAAAAGTACACATACCGTTGTAATCGGGCGAGTTTCCACTTTCAGATACAACAGAAATTTTTCGGATTCGTCAATCCGTCCGCGAGATATGGCAGTTTGGAGGTAAAAAACGGTTGAGAGACTCAACATTTTCGCAGTTCTGATGCTCGAAACGAATAACTAGAACGGCCCAGGGGAAAAGTACACATAACGTTGTAATCGGGCGAGTTTCTACTTTCAGATGCAACACAAATTTTGCGATTTGGTCAATCCGTTCGCGAGATATGGCAGTTTGGAGGTAAAAAACGGGTGAGAGACTCAGTATTTTCGCAGTTCTGAGTCTCGACACGAATAACTGGAATGGCCTAGGGGAAAAGTACACATAACGTTGTAATCGGGCGAGTTTCTACTTTCAGATGCAACACAAATTTTGCGATTTGGTCAATCCGTTCGCGAGATATGGCAGTTTGGAGGTAAAAAACGGGTGAGAGACTCAGTATTTTCGCAGTTCTGAGTCTCGACACGAATAACTGGAATGGCCTAGGGGAAAAGTACACATACCGTTGTAATCGGGCGAGTTTCCACTTTCAGATACAACAGAAATTTTTCGGATTCGTCAATCCGTCCGCGAGATATGGCAGTTTGGAGGTAAAAAACGGTTGAGAAACTCAGTATTTTCGCAGTTCTGAGTCTCGACACGAATAACTAGAATGGCCTAGGGGAAAAGTACACATAACGTTGTAATCGGGCGAGTTTCTACTTTCAGATGCAACACAAATTTTGCGATTTGGTCAATCCGTTCGCGAGATATGGCAGTTTGGAGGTAAAAAACGGGTGAGAGACTCAGTATTTTCGCAGTTCTGAGTCTCGACACGAATAACTGGAATGGCCTAGGGGAAAAGTACACATAACGTTGTAATCGGGCGAGTTTCTACTTTCAGATGCAACACAAATTTTGCGGTTTGGTCAATCCGTTCGCGAGATATGGCAGTTTGGAGGTAAGAAACGGTTGGAGAAACTCAAAATTGTCGCAGTTCTGATGCTCGAAACGAATAACTAGAATGGACTAGGGTAAGAGTACACATACCGTTGTAATCGGGCGAGTTTCTACTTTCAGGTGCAGCAGAAATTTTGCGGATTGGTCAATCCGTTCGCGAGATATGGCAGTTTGAAGGTAAGAAACGCTTGAGAAACTCAAAATTTTCGCAGTTCTGATGCTCGAAACGAATAACTAGAACGGCCTAGGGGAAAAGTACACATACCGTTGTAATCGGGCGATTTTCTACTTTCAGAGGCAACAGAAATTTTGCGGATTGGTCAATTCGTTCGCGAGATATGGCAGTTTGGAGGTAAGAAACGCTGGAGAAACTCAAAATTTTCACAGTTCTGATGCTCGAAACGCTTAACTAGAACGGGCTAGGGGAAAAGTACACATACCGTTGTAATCGGGCGAGTTTCTACTTTCAGATGCAACAGAAATTTTGCGGATTGGTCAATCCGTTCGCGAGATATGGCAGTTTGAATGTAAGAAACGGTTGAGAGACTCAAAATTTTCGCAGTTCTGATGCTCGAAACGAATAACTAGAATGGCCTAGGATAAGGGTACACATTCCGTTGTAATCGAGCGAGATTATACTTTCAGATGCAACAGAAATTACTCGGATTTGTCAATCCGTTCGCGAGATATGGCAGTTTGGAGGTAAGAAACCGTTGGAGAATCTCAAAATTTTCGCAGTTCTGATGCTCGAAACGAATAACTAGAATGGACTAGGGTAAGAGTACCCATACCGTTGTAATCGGGCGAGATTCTACTTTCAGATGCAACAGAAATTGTGCGGATTGGTCAATCCGTTCGCGAGATATGGCAGTTTGGAAGTAAGAAACGGTTGGGGAAACTCAAAATTTTCGCACTTCTGATGCTCGAAACGAATAACTAGAATGGCCTAGGGGAAAAGTACACATACCGTTGTAATCGGGCTAGTTTCTACTTTCAGATGCAACAGAAATTATACGGATTCGTCAATCCGTTCGCGAGATATGGCAGTTTCGAGGGAAGAAACGCTTGAGAAACTCAAAATTTTCGCAGTTCTGATGCTCGAAACGAATAACTAGAACGGCCTAGGGGTAAAGTACACATACCGTTGTAATCGGGCGATATTCTACTTTCAGAGGCAACAGAAATTTTGCGGATTGGTCAATTCGTTCGCGAGATATGGCAGTTTGGAGGTAAGAAACGCTGGAGAAACTCAAAATTTTCACAGTTCTGATGCTCGAAACGCTTAACTAGAACGGGCTGGGGGAAAAGTACACATACCGTTGTAATCGGGCGAGTTTCTACTTTCAGATGCAACAGAAATTTTGCGGATTGGTCAATCCGTTCGCGAGATATGGCAGTTTGAATGTAAGAAACGGTTGAGAGACTCAAAATTTTCGCAGTTCTGATGCTCGAAACGAATAACTAGAATGGCCTAGGATAAGGGTACACATTCCGTTGTAATCGAGCGAGATTATACTTTCAGATGCAACAGAAATTACTCGGATTTGTCAATCCGTTCGCGAGATATGGCAGTTTGGAGGTAAGAAACCGTTGGAGAATCTCAAAATTTTCGCAGTTCTGATGCTCGAAACGAATAACTAGAATGGACTAGGGTAAGAGTACCCATACCGTTGTAATCGGGCGAGTTTCTACTTTCAGATGCAACAGAAATTGTGCGGATTGGTCAATCCGTTCGCGAGATATGGCAGTTTGGAAGTAAGAAACGGTTGGGGAAACTCAAAATTTTCGCACTTCTGATGCTCGAAACGAATAACTAGAATGGCCTAGGGGAAAAGTACACATACCGTTGTAATCGGGCTAGTTTCTACTTTCAGATGCAACAGAAATTATACGGATTCGTCAATCCGTTCGCGAGATATGGCAGTTTGGAGGTAAGAAACGGTTGGAGAAACTCAAAATTTTCGCGGTTCTGATGCTCGAAACGAATAACTAGGACGGCCTAGGGGAAAAGAACACAAACCGTTGTAATCGGGCGAGTTTCTACTTTCAGAGGCAACAGAAATTTTGCGGATTGGTCAATCCGTTCGCGAGATATGGCAGTTTGAAGGTAAGAAACGCTTGAGAATCTTAAAATTTTCGCAGTTCTGATGCTCGAAAAGAATAACTAGAATGGCCTAGGATAAGGGTACACATACCGTTGTAATCGGGCTAGTTTCTACTTTCAGATGCAATAGAAATTATTCGGATTCGTCAATCCGTTCGCGAGGTATGGCAGTTTGGAAGTGAGAAACGGTTGGAGAAACTCAAAATTTTCGCAGTTCTGATGCTCCAAACGAATAACTAGAATGGCCTAGGGGAAAAGTACACATACCGTTGTAATCGGGCGAGTTTCCACTTTCAGATACAACAGAAATTTTTCGGATTCGTCAATCCGTCCGCGAGATATAGCAGTTTGGAGGTAAAAAACGGTTGAGAAACTCAGTATTTTCGCAGTTCTGAGTCTCGACACGAATAACTAGAATGGCCTAGGGGAAAAGTACACATAACGTTGTAATCGGGCGAGTTTCTACTTTCAGATGCAACACAAATTTTGCGATTTGGTCAATCCGTTCGCGAGATATGGCAGTTTGGAGGTAAAAAACGGGTGAGAAACTCAGTATTTTCGCAGTTCTGAGTCTCGACACGAATAACTGGAATGGCCTAGGGGAAAAGTACACATAACGTTGTAATCGGGCGAGTTTCTACTTTCAGATGCAACACAAATTTTGCGGTTTGGTCAATCCGTTCGCGAGATATGGCAGTTTGGAGGTAAGAAACGGTTGGAGAAACTCAAAATTGTCGCAGTTCTGATGCTCGAAACGAATAACTAGAATGGACTAGGGTAAGAGTACACATACCGTTGTAATCGGGCGAGTTTCTACTTTCAGGTGCAGCAGAAATTTTGCGGATTGGTCAATCCGTTCGCGAGATATGGCAGTTTGAAGGTAAGAAACGCTTGAGAAACTCAAAATTTTCGCAGTTCTGATGCTCGAAACGAATAACTAGAACGGCCTAGGGGAAAAGTACACATACCGTTGTAATCGGGCGATTTTCTACTTTCAGAGGCAACAGAAATTTTGCGGATTGGTCAATTCGTTCGCGAGATATGGCAGTTTGGAGGTAAGAAACGCTGCAGAAACTCAAAATTTTCACAGTTCTGATGCTCGAAACGCTTAACTAGAACGGGCTAGGGGAAAAGTACACATACCGTTGTAATCGGGCGAGTTTCTACTTTCAGATGCAACAGAAATTTTGCGGATTGGTCAATCCGTTCGCGAGATATGGCAGTTTAAATGTAAGAAACGGTTGAGAGACTCAAAATTTTCGCAGTTCTGATGCTCGAAACGAATAACTAGAATGGCCTAGGATAAGGGTACACATTCCGTTGTAATCGAGCGAGATTATACTTTCAGATGCAACAGAAATTACTCGGATTTGTCAATCCGTTCGCGAGATATGGCAGTTTGGAGGTAAGAAACCGTTGGAGAATCTCAAAATTTTCGCAGTTCTGATGCTCGAAACGAATAACTAGAATGGACTAGGGTAAGAGTACACATACCGTTGTAATCGGGCGAGTTTCTACTTTCAGATGCAACAGAAATTGTGCGGATTGGTCAATCCGTTCGCGAGATATGGCAGTTTGGAAGTAAGAAACGGTTGGGGAAACTCAAAATTTTCGCACTTCTGATGCTCGAAACGAATAACTAGAATGGCCTAGGGGAAAAGTACACATACCGTTGTAATCGGGCTAGTTTCTACTTTCAGATGCAATAGAAATTATTCGGATTCGTCAATCCGTTCGCGAGATATGGCAGTTTGGAAGTAAGAAACGGTTGGGGAAACTCAAAATTTTCGCACTTCTGATGTTCGAAACGAATAACTAGAATGGCCTAGGGGAAAAGTACACATACCGTTGTAATCGGGCTAGTTTCTACTTTCAGATGCAATAGAAATTATTCGGATTCGTCAATCCGTCCGCGAGATATGGCAGTTTGGAGGTAAAAAACGGTTGAGAAACTCAACATTTTCGCAGTTCTGAGTCTCGACACGAATAAGTAGAATGGCGTAGGGTAAGAGTACACATAACGTTGTAATCCGGCGAGTTTCTACTTTCACATGCAACAGAAATTTTGCGGATTGGTCAATCCGTTCGCGAGATATGTCAGTTTGGATGTAAGAAACGCTTGAGAAACTCAAAATTTTCACAGTTCTGATGCTCGAAACGATTAACTAGAACGGGCTAGGGGAAGAGTACACATACCGTTGTAATCG
Source organism: Ptiloglossa arizonensis (assembly GCF_051014685.1). Lineage (NCBI taxonomy): Eukaryota > Metazoa > Arthropoda > Insecta > Hymenoptera > Colletidae > Ptiloglossa > Ptiloglossa arizonensis. The sequence continues at coordinate 343,582 of NC_135048.1, forward strand.
GGAGAGTTTCTACTTTCAGATGCAACAGAAATTATTCGGATTCGTCAATCCGTTCGCGAGATATGGCAGTTTGGAAGTAAGAAACGGTTGGAGAAACTCAAAATTTTCGCAGTTCTGATGCTCGAAACGAATAACTAGAATGGCCTAGGATAAGAGTACACATACCGTTGTAATCGAGCGAGATTATACTTTCAGATGCAACAGAAATTATTCGGATTCGTCAATCCGTTCGCGAGATATGGCAGTTTGGATGTAAGAAACGCTTGAGAAACTCAAAATTTTCACAGTTCTGATGCTCGAAACAATTAACTAGAACGGGCTAGGGGAAGAGTACACATACCGTTGTAATCGGGAGAGTTTCTACTTTCAGATGCAACAGAAATTATTCGGATTCGTCAATCCGTTCGCGAGATATGGCAGTTTGGAAGTAAGAAACGGTTGGAGAAACTCAAAATTTTCGCAGTTCTGATGCTCGAAACGAATAACTAGAATGGCCTAGGATAAGAGTACACATACCGTTGTAATCGAGCGAGATTATACTTTCAGATGCAACAGAAATTATTCGGATTCGTCAATCCGTTCGCGAGATATGGCAGTTTGGATGTAAGAAACGGTTGGAGAAACTCAAAATTTTCGCGGTTCTGATGCTCGAAACGAATAACTAGAATGGCCTAGGGGAAAAGTACACATACCGTTGTAATCGGGCTAGTTTCTACTTTCAGATGCAATAGAAATTATTCGGATTCGTCAATCCGTTCGCGAGATATGGCAGTTTGGAAGTAAGAAACGGTTGGGGAAACTCAAAATTTTCGCAATTCTGATGCTCGAAACGAATAACTAGAATGGCCTAGGGGAAAAGTACACATACCGTTGTAATCGGGCTAGTTTCTACTTTCAGATGCAATAGAAATTATTCGGATTCGTCAATCCGTCCGCGAGATATGGCAGTTTGGAGGTAAAAAAGGTTGAGAAACTCAACATTTTCGCAGTTCTGAGTCTCGACACGAATAAGTAGAATGGCGTAGGGTAAGAGTACACATATCGTTGTAATCCGGCGAGTTTCTACTTTCACATGCAACAGAAATTTTGCGGATTGGTCAATCCGTTCGCGAGATATGGCAGTTTGAAAGTAAGAAACGCTTGAGAAACTCAAAATTTTCGCAGTTCTGATGCTCGAAACGAATAACTAGAACGGCCTAGAGGAAAAGTACACATACCGTTGTAATCGGGCGAGTTTCCACTTTTAGAGGCAACAGAAATTTTGCGGATTGGTCAATCCGTTCGCGAGATATGTCAGTTTGGATGTAAGAAACGCTTGAGAAACTCAAAATTTTCACAGTTCTGATGCTCGAAACGATTAACTAGAACGGGCTAAGGGAAGAGTACACATACCGTTGTAATCGGGCGAGTTTCTACTCTCAGATGCAACAGAAATTATTCGGATTCGTCAATCCGTTCGCGAGATATGGCAGTTTGGAAGTAAGAAACGGTTGGAGAAACTCAAAATTTTCGCAGTTCTGATGCTCGAAACGAATAACTAGAATGGCCTAGGATAAGAGTACACATACCGTTGTAATCGAGCGAGATTATACTTTCAGATGCAACAGAAATTATTCGGATTCGTCAATCCGTTCGCGAGATATGGCAGTTTGGATGTAAGAAACGGTTGGAGAAACTCAAAATTTTCGCGGTTCTGATGCTCGAAACGAATAACTAGTATGGGCTAGGGTAAGAGTACACATACCGTTGTAATCGGGCGAGTTTCTACTTTCAGATGCAACAGAAATTATTCGGATTCGTCAATCCGTTCGCGAGATATGGCAATTTGAATGTAAGAAACGCTTGAGAAACTCAATATTTTCGCAGTTCTGATTCTCGACACGAATAACTAGAATGGCCTAGGGGAAAAGTACACATACTGTTGTAATCGGGCGAGTTTCTACTTTCAGATGCAACAGAAATTTTGCGGATTCTCCAATCAGTTCGCGAGATATGGCAGTTTGGATGGAAGAAACGGTTGAGAAACTCAAAATTTTCGCAGTTCTGATGCTCGAAACGAATAACTAGAATTACCTAGGATAAGAGTACACATACCGTTGTAATCGAGCGAGATTATAATTTCAGATGCAACAGAAATTATTCGGATTCGTCAATCCGTTCGCGAGATATGGCAGATTGGAGGTAAGAAATGGTTGGAGAAACTCAAAATTTTCGCAGTTCTGATGCTCGAAACGAATAACTAGAATGGCCTAGGGTAGGAGTACACATACCGTTGTAATCGGGCTAGTTTCTTCTTTCAGATGCAACAGAAATTATTCGGATTCGTCAATCCGTTCGCGAGATATGGCAGTTTGGAGGTAAGAAACGGTTGGAGAAACTCAAAATTTTCGCAGTTCTGATGCTCGAAACGAATAACTAGGACGGCCTAGGGGAAAAGAACACAAACCGTTGTAATCGGGCGTGTTTCTACTTTCAAAGGCAACAGAAATTTTGCGGATTGGTCAATCCGTTCGCGAGATATGGCAGTTTGAAGGTAAGGAACGCTTGAGAAACAAAAAATTTTCGCAGTTCTGATGCTCGAAACGAATAACTAGAATGGCCTAGGGTAAGAGTACACATACCGTTGTAACCGGGCGAGTTTCTACTTTCAGATGCAACAGAAATTATTCGGATTCGTCAATCCGTTCGCGAGATATGGCAATTTGAATGTAAGAAACGCTTGAGAAACTCAGTATTTTCGCAGTTCTGATTCTCGACACGAATAACTAGAATGGCCTAGGGGAATAGCACACATAACGTTGTAATCGGGCGAATTTCTACTTTCAGATGCAACAGAAATTTTGCGGATTCTTCAATCCGTTCGCGAGGTATGGCAGTTTGGAGGGAAGAAACGGTTGAGAAATTCAAAATTTTCGCAGTTCTGATGCTCGAAACGAATAACTAGAATGGCCTAGGGTAAGAGTACACATACCGTTGTAATCGGGCGAGGTTCTTCTTTCAGATGCAACAGAAATTATACGGATTCGTCAATCCGTTCGCGAGATATGGCAGTTTGGAGGTAAGAAACGGTTGGAGAAACTCAAAATTTTCGCGGTTCTGATGCTCGAAACGAATAACTAGGACGGCCTAGGGGAAAAGAACACAAACCGTTGTAATCGGGCGAGTTTCTACTTTCAAAGGCAATAGAAATTTTGCGGATTGGTCAATCCGTTCGCGAGATATGGCAGTTTGAAGGTAAGGAACGCTTGAGAAACAAAAAATTTTCGCAGTTCTGATGCTCGAAACGAATAACTAGAATGGCCTAGGGTAAGAGTACACATACCGTTGTAACCGGGCGAGTTTCTACTTTCAGATGCAACAGAAATTATTCGGATTCGTCAATCCGTTCGCGAGATATGGCAATTTGAATGTAAGAAACGCTTGAGAAACTCAGTATTTTCGCAGTTCTGATTCTCGACACGAATAACTAGAATGGCCTAGGGGAATAGCACACATAACGTTGTAATCGGGCGAATTTCTACTTTCAGATGCAACAGAAATTTTGCGGATTCTTCAATCCGTTCGCGAGGTATGGCAGTTTGGAGGGAAGAAACGGTTGAGAAATTCAAAATTTTCGCAGTTCTGATGCTCGAAACGAATAACTAGAAGGGCCTAGGGTAAGAGTACACATACCGTTGTAATCGGGCGAGGTTCTTCTTTCAGATGCAACAGAAATTATACGGATTCGTCAATCCGTTCGCGAGATATGGCAGTTTGGAGGTAAGAAACGGTTGGAGAAACTCAAAATTTTCGCGGTTCTGATGCTCGAAACGAATAACTAGAATGGCCTAGGGGAAAAGTACACATACCGTTGTAAACGGGCGAGTTTCTACTTTCAGATGCAAGAGAAATTTTGCGGATTCGTCAATCCGTTCGCGATATATGGCAGTTTGAAGGTAAGAAACGCTTGAGAAACTAAAAATTTTCGCAGTTCTGATGCTCGAAACGAATAACTAGATTGGCCTAGGGGAAAAGTACACATACCGTTGTAATCGGGCGAGTTTCTACTTTCAGATGCAACAGAAATTTTGCGGATTTGTCAATCCGTTCGCGAGATCTGGCAGTTTGGAGGTAAGAAACGCTTGAGAAACTCAACATTTTCACAGTTCTGATGCCAGAAACGAATAACTAGAATGGCCTAGGGTAAGAGTACACATACCGTTGTAATCGGGCGAGGTTCTTCTTTCAGATGCAACAGAAATTATACGGATTCGTCAATCCGTTCGCGAGATATGGCAGTTTGGAGGTAAGAAACGGTTGGAGAAACTCAAAATTTTCGCGGTTCTGATGCTCGAAACGAATAACTAGAATGGACTAGGGTAAGAGTACACATACCGTTGTAATCGGGCGAGTTTCTACTTTCAGGTGCAGCAGAAATTTTGCGGATTGGTCAATCCGTTCGCGAGATATGGCAGTTTGAAGGTAAGAAACGCTTGAGAAACTCAAAATTTTCGCAGTTCTGATGCTCGAAACGAATAACTAGAACGGCCTAGGGGAAAAGTACACATACCGTTGTAATCGGGCGATTTTCTACTTTCAGAGGCAACAGAAATTTTGCGGATTGGTCAATTCGTTCGCGAGATATGGCAGTTTGGAGGTAAGAAACGCTGGAGAAACTCAAAATTTTCACAGTTCTGATGCTCGAAACGCTTAACTAGAACGGGCTAGTGGAAAAGTACACATACCGTTGTAATCGGGCGAGTTTCTACTTTCAGATGCAACAGAAATTTTGCGGATTGGTCAATCCGTTCGCGAGATATGGCAGTTTGAATGTAAGAAACGGTTGAGAGACTCAAAATTTTCGCAGTTCTGATGCTCGAAACGAATAACTAGAATGGCCTAGGATAAGGGTACACATTCCGTTGTAATCGAGCGAGATTATACTTTCAGATGCAACAGAAATTACTCGGATTTGTCAATCCGTTCGCGAGATATGGCAGTTTGGAGGTAAGAAACCGTTGGAGAATCTCAAAATTTTCGCAGTTCTGATGCTCGAAACGAATAACTAGAATGGACTAGGGTAAGAGTACACATACCGTTGTAATCGGGCGAGTTTCTACTTTCAGATGCAACAGAAATTGTGCGGATTGGTCAATCCGTTCGCGAGATATGGCAGTTTGGAAGTAAGAAACGGTTGGGGAAACTCAAAATTTTCGCACTTCTGATGCTCGAAACGAATAACTAGAATGGCCTAGGGGAAAAGTACACATACCGTTGTAATCGGGCTAGTTTCTACTTTCAGATGCAATAGAAATTATTCGGATTCGTCAATCCGTTCGCGAGATATGGCAGTTTGGAAGTAAGAAACGGTTGGGGAAACTCAAAATTTTCGCACTTCTGATGCTCGAAACGAATAACTAGAATGGCCTAGGGGAAAAGTACACATACCGTTGTAATCGGGCTAGTTTCTACTTTCAGATGCAATAGAAATTATTCGGATTCGTCAATCCGTCCGCGAGATATGGCAGTTTGGAGGTAAAAAACGGTTGAGAAACTCAACATTTTCGCAGTTCTGAGTCTCGACACGAATAAGTAGAATGGCGTAGGGTAAGAGTACACATAACGTTGTAATCCGGCGAGTTTCTACTTTCACATGCAACAGAAATTTTGCGGATTGGTCAATCCGTTCGCGAGATATGGCAGTTTGAAAGTAAGAAACGCTTGAGAAACTCAAAGTTTTCGCAGTTCTGATGCTCGAAACGAATAACTAGAAGGGCCTAGAGGAAAAGTACACATACCGTTGTAATCGGGCGAGTTTCCACATTTAGAGGCAACAGAAATTTTGCGGATTGGTCAATCCGTTCGCGAGATATGTCAGTTTGGATGTAAGAAACGCTTGAGAAACTCAAAATTTTCACAGTTCTGATGCTCGAAACGATTAACTAGAACGGGCTAGGGGAAGAGTACACATACCGTTGTAATCGGGCGAGTTTCTACTTTCAGATGCAACAGAAATTATTCGGATTCGTCAATCCGTTCGCGAGATATGGCAGTTTGGATGTAAGAAACGGTTGGAGAAACTCAAAATTTTCGCGGTTCTGATGCTCGAAACGAATAACTAGTATGGGCTAGGGTAAGAGTACACATACCGTTGTAATCGGGCGAGTTTCTACTTTCAGATGCAACAGAAATTATTCGGATTCGTCAATCCGTTCGCGAGATATGGCAATTTGAATGTAAGAAACGCTTGAGAAACTCAATATTTTCGCAGTTCTGATTCTCGACACGAATAACTAGAATGGCCTAGGGGAAAAGTACACATACCGTTGTAATCGGGCGAGTTTCTACTTTCAGATGCAACAGAAATTATTCGGATTCGTCAATCCGTTCGCGAGATATGGCAATTTGAATGTAAGAAACGCTTGAGAAACTCAATATTTTCGCAGTTCTGATTCTCGACACGAATAACTAGAATGGCCTAGGGGAAATGTACACATACCGTTGTAATCGGGCGAGTTTCTACTTTCAGATGCAACAGAAATTTTGCGGATTCTCCAATCCGTTCGCGAGATATGGCAGTTTGGATGGAAGAAACGGTTGAGAAACTCAAAATTTTCGCAGTTCTGATGCTCGAAACGAATAACTAGAATGGCCTAGGATAAGAGTACACATACCGTTGTAATCGAGCGAGATTATACTTTCAGATGCAACAGAAATTATTCGGATTCGTCAATCCGTTCGCGAGATATGGCAGATTGGAGGTAAGAAATGGTTGGAGAAACTCAAAATTTTCGCAGTTCTGATGCTCGAAACGAATAACTAGAATGGCCTAGGGTAGGAGTACACATACCGTTGTAATCGGGCTAGTTTCTTCTTTCAGATGCAACAGAAATTATTCGGATTCGTCAATCCGTTCGCGAGATATGGCAGTTTGGAGGTAAGAAACGGTTGGAGAAACTCAAAATTTTCGCAGTTCTGATGCTCGAAACGAATAACTAGGACGGCCTAGGGGAAAAGAACACAAACCGTTGTAATCGGGCGAGTTTCTACTTTCAAAGGCAACAGAAATTTTGCGGATTGGTCAATCCGTTCGCGAGATATGGCAGTTTGAAGGTAAGGAACGCTTGAGAAACAAAAAATTTTCGCAGTTCTGATGCTCGAAACGAATAACTAGAATGGCCTAGGGTAAGAGTACACATACCGTTGTAACCGGGCGAGTTTCTACTTTCAGATGCAACAGAAATTATTCGGATTCGTCAATCCGTTCGCGAGATATGGCAATTTGAATGTAAGAAACGCTTGAGAAACTCAGTATTTTCGCAGTTCTGATTCTCGACACGAATAACTAGAATGGCCTAGGGGAATAGCACACATAACGTTGTAATCGGGCGAATTTCTACTTTCAGATGCAACAGAAATTTTGCGGATTCTTCAATCCGTTCGCGAGGTATGGCAGTTTGGAGGGAAGAAACGGTTGAGAAATTCAAAATTTTCGCAGTTCTGATGCTCGAAACGAATAACTAGAATGGCCTAGGGTAAGAGTACACATACCGTTGTAATCGGGCGAGGTTCTTCTTTCAGATGCAACAGAAATTATACGGATTCGTCAATCCGTTCGCGAGATATGGCAGTTTGGAGGTAAGAAACGGTTGGAGAAACTCAAAATTTTCGCGGTTCTGATGCTCGAAACGAATAACTAGGACGGCCTAGGGGAAAAGAACACAAACCGTTGTAATCGGGCGAGTTTCTACTTTCAAAGGCAATAGAAATTTTGCGGATTGGTCAATCCGTTCGCGAGATATGGCAGTTTGAAGGTAAGGAACGCTTGAGAAACAAAAAATTTTCGCAGTTCTGATGCTCGAAACGAATAACTAGAATGGCCTAGGGTAAGAGTACACATACCGTTGTAACCGGGCGAGTTTCTACTTTCAGATGCAACAGAAATTATTCGGATTCGTCAATCCGTTCGCGAGATATGGCAGTTTGGAGGTAAGAAACGGTTGGAGAAACTCAAAATTTTCGCAGTTCTGATGCTCGAAACGAATAACTAGGACGGCCTAGGGGAAAAGAACACAAACCGTTGTAATCGGGCGAGTTTCTACTTTCAAAGGCAACAGAAATTTTGCGGATTGGTCAATCCGTTCGCGAGATATGGCAGTTTGAAGGTAAGGAACGCTTGAGAAACAAAAAATTTTCGCAGTTCTGATGCTCGAAACGAATAACTAGAATGGCCTAGGGTAAGAGTACACATACCGTTGTAACCGGGCGAGTTTCTACTTTCAGATGCAACAGAAATTATTCGGATTCGTCAATCCGTTCGCGAGATATGGCAATTTGAATGTAAGAAACGCTTGAGAAACTCAGTATTTTCGCAGTTCTGATTCTCGACACGAATAACTAGAATGGCCTAGGGGAATAGCACACATAACGTTGTAATCGGGCGAATTTCTACTTTCAGATGCAACAGAAATTTTGCGGATTCTTCAATCCGTTCGCGAGGTATGGCAGTTTGGAGGGAAGAAACGGTTGAGAAATTCAAAATTTTCGCAGTTCTGATGCTCGAAACGAATAACTAGAAGGGCCTAGGGTAAGAGTACACATACCGTTGTAATCGGGCGAGGTTCTTCTTTCAGATGCAACAGAAATTATACGGATTCGTCAATCCGTTCGCGAGATATGGCAGTTTGGAGGTAAGAAACGGTTGGAGAAACTCAAAATTTTCGCGGTTCTGATGCTCGAAACGAATAACTAGAATGGCCTAGGGGAAAAGTACACATACCGTTGTAAACGGGCGAGTTTCTACTTTCAGATGCAAGAGAAATTTTGCGGATTCGTCAATCCGTTCGCGATATATGGCAGTTTGAAGGTAAGAAACGCTTGAGAAACTAAAAATTTTCGCAGTTCTGATGCTCGAAACGAATAACTAGATTGGCCTAGGGGAAAAGTACACATACCGTTGTAATCGGGCGAGTTTCTACTTTCAGATGCAACAGAAATTTTGCGGATTTGTCAATCCGTTCGCGAGATATGGCAGTTTGGAGGTAAGAAACGCTTGAGAAACTCAACATTTTCACAGTTCTGATGCCAGAAACGAATAACTAGAATGGCCTAGGGTAAGAGTACACATACCGTCGTAATCGGTCGAGTTTCTACTTTCAGATGCAACAGAAATTATTCGGATTCGTCAATCCGTTCGCGAGATATGGCAATTTGAATGTAAGAAACGCTTGAGAAACTCAACATTTTCGCAGTTCTGATTCTCGACACGAATAACTAGAATGGTCTAGGGGAATAGCACACATAACGTTGTAACCGGGCGAGTTTCTACTTTCAGATGCAACAGAAATTTTGCGGATTCTTCAATCCGTTCGCGAGATATGGCAGTTTGGAGGGAAGAAACGCTTGAGAAACTCAAAATTTTCGCAGTTCTGATGCTCGAAACGAATAACTAGAACGGCCTAGGATAAGAGTACACATACCGTTGTAATCGAGCGAGATTATACTTTCAGATGCAACAGAAATTATTCGGATTCGTCAATCCGTTCGCGAGATATGGCAGATTGGAGGTAAGAAATGGTTGGAGAAACTCAAAATTTTCGCAGTTCTGATGCTCGAAACGAATAACTAGAATGGCCTAGGGTAGGAGTACACATACCGTTGTAATCGGGCTAGATTCTTCTTTCAGATGCAACAGAAATTATTCGGATTCGTCAATCCGTTCGCGAGATATGGCAGTTTGGAGGTAAGAAACGGTTGGAGAAACTCAAAATTTTCGCAGTTCTGATGCTCGAAACGAATAACTAGGACGGCCTAGGGGAAAAGAACACAAACCGTTGTAATCGGGCGAGTTTCTACTTTCAAAGGCAACAGAAATTTTGCGGATTGGTCAATCCGTTCGCGAGATATGGCAGTTTGAAGGTAAGGAACGCTTGAGAAACAAAAAATTTTCGCAGTTCTGATGCTCGAAACGAATAACTAGAATGGCCTAGGGTAAGAGTACACATACCGTTGTAACCGGGCGAGTTTCTACTTTCAGATGCAACAGAAATTATTCGGATTCGTCAATCCGTTCGCGAGATATGGCAATTTGAATGTAAGAAACGCTTGAGAAACTCAGTATTTTCGCAGTTCTGATTCTCGACACGAATAACTAGAATGGCCTAGGGGAATAGCACACATAACGTTGTAATCGGGCGAATTTCTACTTTCAGATGCAACAGAAATTTTGCGGATTCTTCAATCCGTTCGCGAGGTATGGCAGTTTGGAGGGAAGAAACGGTTGAGAAATTCAAAATTTTCGCAGTTCTGATGCTCGAAACGAATAACTAGAATGGCCTAGGGTAAGAGTACACATACCGTTGTAATCGGGCGAGGTTCTTCTTTCAGATGCAACAGAAATTATACGGATTCGTCAATCCGTTCGCGAGATATGGCAGTTTGGAGGTAAGAAACGGTTGGAGAAACTCAAAATTTTCGCGGTTCTGATGCTCGAAACGAATAACTAGATTGGCCTAGGGGAAAAGTACACATACCGTTGTAATCGGGCGAGTTTCTACTTTCAGATGCAACAGAAATTTTGCGGATTTGTCAATCCGTTCGCGAGATATGGCAGTTTGGAGGTAAGAAACGCTTGAGAAACTCAACATTTTCACAGTTCTGATGCCAGAAACGAATAACTAGAATGGCCTAGGGTAAGAGTACACATACCGTCGTAATCGGTCGAGTTTCTACTTTCAGATGCAACAGAAATTATTCGGATTCGTCAATCCGTTCGCGAGATATGGCAATTTGAATGTAAGAAACGCTTGAGAAACTCAACATTTTCGCAGTTCTGATGCTCGAAACGAATAACTAGAACGGCCTAGAGGAAAAGTACACATACCGTTGTAATCGGGCGAGTTTATACTTTCAGAGGCAACCGAAATTTTGCGGATTGGTCAATCCGTTCGCGAGATATGGCCGTTTGGAGGTAAGAAACGCTTGAGAAAGTCAAAATTTTCACAGTTCTGATGCTAGAAACGATTAACTAGAACGGGCTAGGGGAAAAGTACGCATACCGTTGTAATCGGGCGAGTTTCTACTTTCAGATGCAACAGAAATTTTGCGGATTGGTCAATCCGTTCGCGTGATATGGCAGTTTGGAGGTAAGAAACGGTTGAGAAACTCAAAATTTTCGCAGTTCTGATGCTCGAAACGAATAACTAGAATGGCCCAGGATAAGAGTACACATACCGTTGTAATCGAGCGAGATTATACTTTCAGATGCAACAGAAATTATTCGGATTCGTCAATCCGTTCGCGAGATATGGCAGTTTGGAGGTAAGAAATGGTTGGAGAAACTCAAAATTTTGGCAGTTCTGATGCTCGAAACGAATAACTAGAATGGCCTAGGGGAAAAGTACACATACCGTTATTATCGGGCGAGTTTCTACTTTCAGATGCAACAGAAATTTTGCGGAGTCTTCAATCCGTTCGCGAGATATGGCAGTTTGGAGGGAAGAAACGCTTGAAAAACTCAACATTTTCACAGTTCTGATGCCAGAAACGAATAACTAGAATGGCCTAGGGTAAGAGTACACATACCGTCGTAATCGGTCGAGTTTCTACTTTCAGATGCAACAGAAATTATTCGGATTCGTCAATCCGTTCGCGAGATATGGCAATTTGTAATAACTAGAATGGTCTAGGGGAATAGCACACATACCGTTGTAACCGGGCGAGTTTCTACTTTCAGATGCAACAGAAATTATTCGGATTCGTCAATCCGTTCGCGAGATATGGCAATTTGAATGTAAGAACCGCTTGAGAAACTCAGTATTTTCGCAGTTCAGATGCTCGAAACGAATAACTAGAATGGCCTAGGGTAAGAGTACACATACCGTTGTAACCGGGCGAGGTTCTTCTTTCAGATGCAACAGAAATTATACGGATTCGTCAATCCGTTCGCGAGATATGGCAGTTTGGAGGTAAGAAACGGTTGGAGAAACTCAAAATTTTCGCGGTTCTGATGCTCGAAACGAATAACTAGAATGGCCTAGGGGAAAAGTACACATACCGTTGTAAACGGGCGAGTTTCTACTTTCAGATGCAAGAGAAATTTTGCGGATTCGTCAATCCGTTCGCGATATATGGCAGTTTGAAGGTAAGAAACGCTTGAGAAACTAAAAATTTTCGCAGTTCTGATGCTCGAAACGAATAACTAGAATGGCCTAGGGTAAGAGTACACATACCGTCGTAATCGGTCGAGTTTCTACTTTCAGATGCAACAGAAATTATTCGGATTCGTCAATCCGTTCGCGAGATATGGCAATTTGTAATAACTAGAATGGTCTAGGGGAATAGCACACATAACGTTGTAACCGGGCGAGTTGCTACTTTCAGATGCAACAGAAATTTTGCGGATTCTTCAATCCGTTCGCGAGATATGGCAGTTTGGAGGGAAGAAACGCTTGAGAAACTCAAAATTTTCGCAGTTCTGATGCTCGAAACGAATAACTAGAATGGCCTAGGATAAGAGTACACATACCGTTGTAATCGAGCGAGATTATACTTTCAGATGCAACAGAAATTATTCGGATTCGTCAATCCGTTCGCGAGATATGGCAATTTGATTGTAAGAAACGCTTGAGAAACTCAACATTTTCGCAGTTCTGATTCTCGACACGAATAACTAGAATGGCCTAGGGGAATAGCACACATAACGTTGTAACCGGGCGAGTTTCTACTTTCAGATGCAACAGAAATTTTGCGGATTCGTCAATCCGTTGGCGAGATATGGCAGTTTGAAGGTAAGAAACGGTTGAGAAACTCAAAATTTTCGCAGTTCTGATGGTCGAAACGAATATCTAGAATGGTCTAGGGTAAAAGTACACATACCGTTGTGATCGGGAGAGATTCATCTTTCAGATGCAACAGAAATTTTGCGGATTGGTCAATCCGTTCGCGAGATATGGCAGTTTGGAGGGAAGAAACGCTTGAGAAACTCAAAGTTTTCACAGTTCTGATGCTCGAAACGAATAACTAGAATGGCCTAGGGGAAAAGTACACACACCGTTATAATCGAGCGAGATTATACTTTCAGATGCAACAGAAATTATTCGGATTCGTCAATCCGTTCGCGAGATATGGCAATTTGAATGTAAGAAACGCTTGAGAAACTCAACATTTTCGTAGTTCTGATGCTCGAAACGAATAACTAGAATGGCCTAGGGTAAGAGTACACATACCGTTGTAATCGGACGAGTTTCTACTCTCAGATGCAACAGAAATTATTCGGATTCGTCAATCCGTTCGCGAGATATGGCAGTTTGGAGGTAAGAAACGGTTGGAGAAACTCAAAATTTTCGCAGTTCTGATTCTCGACACGAATAACTAGAATGGCCTAGGGTAAGAGTACACATACCGTTGTAATCGGGCGAGGTTCTTCTTTCAGATGCAACAGAAATTTTGCGGATTCTTCAATCCGTTCGCGAGATATGGCAGTTTGGAGGGAAGAAACGCTTGAGAAACTCAAAATTTTCGCAGTTCTGATGCTCGAAACGAATAACTAGAACGGCCTAGAGGAAAAGTACACATACCGTTGTAATCGGGCGAGTTTATACTTTCAGAGGCAACCGAAATTTTGCGGATTGGTCAATCCGTTCGCGAGATATGGCCGTTTGGAGGTAAGAAACGCTTGAGAAAGTCAAAATTTTCACAGTTCTGATGCTAGAAACGATTAACTAGAACGGGCTAGGGGAAAAGTACGCATAGCGTTGTAATCGGGCGAGTTTCTACTTTCAGATGCAACAGAAATTTTGCGGATTGGTCAATCCGTTCGCGTGATATGGCAGTTTGGAGGTAAGAAACGGTTGAGAAACTCAAAATTTTCGCAGTTCTGATGCTCGAAACGAATAACTAGAACGGCCTAGAGGAAAAGTACACATACCGTTGTAATCGGGCGAGTTTATACTTTCAGAGGCAACCGAAATTTTGCGGATTGGTCAATCCGTTCGCGAGATATGGCCGTTTGGAGGTAAGAAACGCTTGAGAAAGTCAAAATTTTCACAGTTCTGATGCTAGAAACGATTAACTAGAACGGGCTAGGGGAAAAGTACGCATACCGTTGTAATCGGGCGAGTTTCTACTTTCAGATGCAACAGAAATTTTGCGGATTGGTCAATCCGTTCGCGTGATATGGCAGTTTGGAGGTAAGAAACGGTTGAGAAACTCAAAATTTTCGCAGTTCTGATGCTCGAAACGAATAACTAGAACGGCCTAGAGGAAAAGTACACATACCGTTGTAATCGGGCGAGTTTCTACTTTCAGATGCAACAGAAATTATTCGGATTCGGCAATCCGTTCGCGAGATATGGCAATCTAAATGTAAGAAACGCTTGAGAAACTCAACATTTTCGCAGTTCTGATGCTCGAAACGAATAACTAGAACGGCCTAGGGGAAAAGTACACATACCGTTGTAATCGGGCGAGTTTCTACTTTCAGAGGCAACAGAAATTTTGCGGATTTGTCAATCCGTTCGCGAGATATGGCAGTTTGAAGGTAAGAAACGCTTGAGAAACAAAAAATTTTCGCAGTTCTGATGCTCGAAACGAATAACTAGAATGGCCTAGGGGAAAAGCACACACACACCTTTGTAATCGGGCGAGTTTCTACTTTCAGATGCAACAGAAATTTTGCGGATTGGTCAATCCGTTCGCGAGATATGGCAGTTTGGAGGTAAGAAACGCTTGAGGAACTAAAAATTTTCACAGTTCTGATGCTCGAAACGAATAACTAGAATGGCCTAGGGTAAGAGTACACACAGCGTTGTAATCGGGCGAGTTTCTACTTTCAGATGCAACAGAAATTATTCGGATTCGTCAATCCGTTCGCGAGATATTGCAATTTGAATGTAAGAAACGCTTGAGAAACTCAACATTTTCGCAGTTCTGATTCTCGACACGAATAACTAGAATGGCCTAGGGGAATAGCACACATAACGTTGTAATCGGGCGAGTTTCTACTTTCAGATGCAACAGAAATTTTGCGGATTCTTCAATCCGTTCGCGAGATATGGCAGTTTGGAGGGAAGAAACGGTTGCGAAACTCAAAATTTTCGCAGTTCTGATGCTCGAAACGAATAACTAGAATGGCCTAGGGTAAGAGCACACATACCGTTGTAATCGGGCGAGGTTCTTCTTTCAGATGCAACAGAAATTATTCGGATTCGTCAATCCGTTCGCGAGATATGGCAGTTTGGAGGTAAGAAACGGTTGGAGAAACTCAAAATTTTCGCGGTTCTGATGCTCGAAACGAATAACTAGTATGGGCTAGGGTAAGAGTTCACATACCGTTGTAATCGGGCGAGTTTCTACTTTCAGATGCAACAGAAATTTTGCGGATTCTTCAATCCGTTCGCGAGATATGGCAGTTTGGAGGTAAGAAAGGCTTGAGAAACTCAAAATTTTCGCAGTTCTGATGCTCGAAACGAATAAGTAGAATGGCCTAGGGGAAAAGTACACACACCGTTGTAATCGGGCGAGTTTCTACTTTCAGATGCAACAGAAATTATTCGGATTCGTCAATCCGTTCGCGAGATATTGCAATTTGAATGTAAGAAACGCTTGAGAAACTCAACATTTTCGCAGTTCTGATTCTCGACACGAATAACTAGAATGGCCTAGGGGAATAGCACACATAACGTTGTAATCGGGCGAGTTTCTACTTTCAGATGCAACAGAAATTTTGCGGATTCTTCAATCCGTTCGCGAGATATGGCAGTTTGGTGGGAAGAAACGGTTGCGAAACTCAAAATTTTCGCAGTTCTGATGCTCGAAACGAATAACTAGAATGGCCTAGGGTAAGAGCACACATACCGTTGTAATCGGGCGAGGTTCTTCTTTCAGATGCAACAGAAATTATTCGGATTCGTCAATCCGTTCGCGAGATATGGCAGTTTGGAGGTAAGAAACGGTTGGAGAAACTCAAAATTTTCGCGGTTCTGATGCTCGAAACGAATAACTAGTATGGGCTAGGGTAAGAGTTCACATACCGTTGTAATCGGGCGAGTTTCTACTTTCAGATGCAACAGAAATTTTGCGGATTCTTCAATCCGTTCGCGAGATATGGCAGTTTGGAGGTAAGAAAGGCTTGAGAAACTCAAAATTTTCGCAGTTCTGATGCTCGAAACGAATAAGTAGAATGGCCTAGGGGAAAAGTACACATACCGTTGTAAACGGGCGAGTTTCTACTTTCAGAGGCAACAGAAATTTTGCGGATTGGTCAATCCGTTCGCGAGATATGGCAGTTTGAACGTAAGAAACGCTTGAGAAACAAAAAATTTTCGCAGTTCTGATGCTCGAAACGAATAACTAGAATGGCCTAGGGGAAAAGCACACACACACCTTTGTAATCGGGCGAGTTTCTACTTTCAGATGCAACAGAAATTTTGCGGATTGGTCAATCCGTTCGCGAGATATGGCAGTTTGGAGGTAAGAAACGCTTGAGGAACTCAAAATTTTCACAGTTCTGATGCTCGAAACGAATAACTAGAATGGCCTAGGGTAAGAGTACACACACCGTTGTAATCGGGCGAGTTTCTACTTTCAGATGCAACAGAAATTATTCGGATTCGTCAATCCGTTCGCGAGATATTGCAATTTGAATGTAAGAAACGCTTGAGAAACTCAACATTTTCGCAGTTCTGATTCTCGACACGAATAACTAGAATGGCCTAGGGGAATAGCACACATAACGTTGTAATCGGGCGAGTTTCTACTTTCAGATGCAACAGAAATTTTGCGGATTCTTCAATCCGTTCGCGAGATATGGCAGTTTGGAGGGAAGAAACGGTTGCGAAACTCAAAATTTTCGCAGTTCTGATGCTCGAAACGAATAACTAGAATGGCCTAGGGTAAGAGCACACATACCGTTGTAATCGGGCGAGGTTCTTCTTTCAGATGCAATAGAAATTATTCGGATTCGTCAATCCGTTCGCGAGATACGGCAGTTTGGAAGTAACAAACGGTTGGACAAAAACTCAAAATTTTCGCAGTTCTGATGCTCGAAGCGAATAACTAGAATGGCCTAGGGGAAGAGTACACAAACCGTTGTAATCGGGCGAGTTTCCACTTTCAGATGCAACAGGAATTTTGCGATTCGTCAATCCGTTCGCGATATATGGCAATTTGAATGTAAGAAACGCTTGAGAAACACAAAATTTTTACAGTTCTGATGCTCGAAACGATTAACTAGAACGGGCTAGAGGAAAAGTACACATACCGTTGTAATCGGGCGAGTTTCTACTTTCAGATGCAACAGAAATTTTGCGGATTGGTCAATCCGTTCGCGTGATATAGCAGTTTGGAAGTAAGAAACGGTTGAGAAACTCAACATTTTCGCAGTTCTGATGCTCGAAACGAATAATTAGAGTGGCCTAGGGGAAAATTACACATACCGTTGTAATCGGGCGAGTTTCTACTTTCAGATGCAACTGAAATTTTGCGGATTCTTTAATCCGTTCGCGAGATATGGCAGTTTCGAGGGAAGAAACGCTTGAGAAACTCAAAATTTTCGCAGTTCTGATGCTCGAAACGAATAAGTAGAACCGCCTAGGGGAAAAGTACACATACCTTTGTAATCGGGCGAGTTTCTACATTCAGATGCAACAGGAATTATTCGGATTCGTCAATCCGTTGGCGAGATATGGCAGTTTGAAGGTAAGAAACGGTTGAGAAACACAAAATTTTCGCAGCTCCGATGGTCGAAACGAATATCTAGAATGGTCTAGGGTAAAAGAACACATACCGTTGTAATCGAGCGAGTTTCTACTTTCAGATGCAACAGAAATTTTGCGGATTCGTCAATCCGTTCGCGAGATATGGAAGTTTCGAGGGAAGAAACGCATGAGAAACTCAAAATTTTCGCAGTTCTGATGCTCGAAACGAATAACTAGAACCGCCCAGAGGAAAAGTACACATTCCGTTGTAATCGGGCGAGTTTCTACTTTCAGAGGCAACAGAAATTTTGCGGATTGGTCAATCCGTTCGCGAGATATGGCAGTTTGGAGGTAAGAAACGCTTGTGAAACTCAAAATTTTTACAGTTCTGATGCTCGAAACGATTAACTAGAACGGGCTAGAGGAGAAGCACACATACCGTTGTAATCGGGCGAGTTTCTACTTTCAGATGCAACAGAAATTTTGCGGATTGGTCAATCCGTTCGCGTGATATGGCAGTTTGGAGGTAAGAAACGCTTGAGAAACTTAACATTTTCGCAGTTCTGATGCTCGAAACGAATAATTAGAATGGCCTAGGGGAAAAGTACACATACCGTTGTAATCGGGCGAGTTTCTACTTTCAGATGCAACAGAAATTTTGCGGATTCTTCAATCCGTTCGCGAGATATGGCAGTTTCGAGGGAAGAAACGCTTGAGAAACTCAAAATTTTCGCAGTTCTGATGCTCGAAACGAATAACTAGAACCGCCCAGAGGAAAAGTACACATTCCGTTGTAATCGGGCTAGTTTCTACTTTCAGAGGCAACAGAAATTTTGCGGATTGGTCAATCCGTTCGCGAGATATGGCAGTTTGGAGGTAAGAAACGCTTGACAAACTCAAAATTTTTACAGTTCTGATGCTCGAAACGATTAACTAGAACGGGCTAGAGGAGAAGTACACATACCGTTGTAATCGGGCGAGTTTCTACTTTCAGATGCAACAGAAATTTTGCGGATTGGTCAATCCGTTCGCGTGATATGGCAGTTTGGAGGTAAGAAACGGTTGAGAAACTCAAAATTTTCGCAGTTCTGAGTCTCGACACGAATAACTAGAATGGCCTAGGGTAAGAGTACACATACCGTTGTAATCGGGTGAGTTTCTACATTCAGATGCAACAGGAATTATTCGGATTCGTCAATCCGTTGGCGAGATATGGCAGTTTGAAGGTAAGAAACGGTTGAAAAACTCAACATTTTCGCAGTTCTGATTCTCGACACGAATAACTAGAATGGCCTAGGGGAATAGCACACATAACGTTGTAACCGGGCGAGTTTCTACTTTCAGATGCAACAGAAATTTTGCGGATTCTTCAATCCGTTCGCGAGATATGGCAGTTTGGAGGGAAGAAACGCTTGAGAAACTCAAAATTTTCGCAGTTCTGATGCTCGAAACGAATAACTAGAACGGCCTAGAGGAAAAGTACACATACCGTTGTAATCGGGCGAGTTTATACTTTCAGAGGCAACCGAAATTTTGCGGATTGGTCAATCCGTTCGCGAGATATGGCAGTTTGTAGGGAAGAAACGCTTGAGAAACTCAAAATTTTTACAGTTCTGATGCTCGAAACGATTAACTAGAACGGGCTAGAGGAAAAGTACACATACCGTTGTAATCGGGCGAGTTTCTACTTTCAGATGCAACAGAAATTTTGCGGATTGGTCAATCCGTTCGCGTGATATGGCAGTTTGGAGGTAAGAAACGGTTGAGAAACTCAAAATTTTCGCAGTTCTGAGTCTCGACACGAATAACTAGAATGGCCTAGGGTAAGAGTACACATACCGTTGTAATCGGGTGAGTTTCTACATTCAGATGCAACAGGAATTATTCGGATTCGTCAATCCGTTGGCGAGATATGGCAGTTTGAAGGTAAGAAACGGTTGAAAAACTCAACATTTTCGCAGTTCTGATTCTCGACACGAATAACTAGAATGGCCTAGGGGAATAGCACACATAACGTTGTAACCGGGCGAGTTTCTACTTTCAGATGCAACAGAAATTTTGCGGATTCTTCAATCCGTTCGCGAGATATGGCAGTTTGGAGGGAAGAAACGCTTGAGAAACTCAAAATTTTCGCAGTTCTGATGCTCGAAACGAATAACTAGAACGGCCTAGAGGAAAAGTACACATACCGTTGTAATCGGGCGAGTTTATACTTTCAGAGGCAACCGAAATTTTGCGGATTGGTCAATCCGTTCGCGAGATATGGCCGTTTGGAGGTAAGAAACGCTTGAGAAAGTCAAAATTTTCACAGTTCTGATGCTAGAAACGATTAACTAGAACGGGCTAGGGGAAAAGTACGCATACCGTTGTAATCGGGCGAGTTTCTACTTTCAGATGCAACAGAAATTTTGCGGATTGGTCAATCCGTTCGCGTGATATGGCAGTTTGGAGGTAAGAAACGGTTGAGAAACTCAAAATTTTCGCAATTCTGATGCTCGAAACGAATAACTAGAACGGCCTAGAGGAAAAGTACACATACCGTTGTAATCGGGCGAGTTTATACTTTCAGAGGCAACCGAAATTTTGCGGATTGGTCAATCCGTTCGCGAGATATGGCCGTTTGGAGGTAAGAAACGCTTGAGGAAGTCAAAATTTTCACAGTTCTGATGCTAGAAACGATTAACTAGAACGGGCTAGGGGAAAAGTACGCATACCGTTGTAATCGGGCGAGTTTCTACTTTCAGATGCAACAGAAATTTTGCGGATTGGTCAATCCGTTCGCGTGATATGGCAGTTTGGAGGTAAGAAACGGTTGAGAAACTCAAAATTTTCGCAGTTCTGATGCTCGAAACGAATAATTAGAATGGCCTAGGGGAAAAGTACACATACCGTTGTAATCGGGCGAGTTTCTACTTTCAGATGCAACAGAAATTTTGCGGATTCTTCAATCCGTTCGCGAGATATGGCAGTTTCGAGGGAAGAAACGCTTGAGAAACTCAAAATTTTCGCAGTTCTGATGCTCGAAACGAATAACTAGAACCGCCCAGAGGAAAAGTACACATTCCGTTGTAATCGGGCTAGTTTCTACTTTCAGAGGCAACAGAAATTTTGCGGATTGGTCAATCCGTTCGCGAGATATGGCAGTTTGGAGGTAAGAAACGCTTGACAAACTCAAAATTTTTACAGTTCTGATGCTCGAAACGATTAACTAGAACGGGCTAGAGGAAAAGTACACATACCGTTGTAATCGGGCGAGTTTCTACTTTCAGATGCAACAGAAATTTTGCGGATTGGTCAATCCGTTCGCGTGATATGGCAGTTTGGAGGTAAGAAACGGTTGAGAAACTCAAAATTTTCGCAGTTCTGAGTCTCGACACGAATAACTAGAATGGCCTAGGGTAAGAGTACACATACCGTTGTAATCGGGTGAGTTTCTACATTCAGATGCAACAGGAATTATTCGGATTCGTCAATCCGTTGGCGAGATATGGCAGTTTGAAGGTAAGAAACGGTTGAAAAACTCAACATTTTCGCAGTTCTGATTCTCGACACGAATAACTAGAATGGCCTAGGGGAATAGCACACATAACGTTGTAACCGGGCGAGTTTCTACTTTCAGATGCAACAGAAATTTTGCGGATTCTTCAATCCGTTCGCGAGATATGGCAGTTTGGAGGGAAGAAACGCTTGAGAAACTCAAAATTTTCGCAGTTCTGATGCTCGAAACGAATAACTAGAACGGCCTAGAGGAAAAGTACACATACCGTTGTAATCGGGCGAGTTTATACTTTCAGAGGCAACCGAAATTTTGCGGATTGGTCAATCCGTTCGCGAGATATGGCAGTTTGGAGGGAAGAAACGCTTGAGAAACTCAAAATTTTTACAGTTCTGATGCTCGAAACGATTAACTAGAACGGGCTAGAGGAAAAGTACACATACCGTTGTAATCGGGCGAGTTTCTACTTTCAGATGCAACAGAAATTTTGCGGATTGGTCAATCCGTTCGCGTGATATGGCAGTTTGGAGGTAAGAAACGGTTGAGAAACTCAAAATTTTCGCAGTTCTGAGTCTCGACACGAATAACTAGAATGGCCTAGGGTAAGAGTACACATACCGTTGTAATCGGGTGAGTTTCTACATTCAGATGCAACAGGAATTATTCGGATTCGTCAATCCGTTGGCGAGATATGGCAGTTTGAAGGTAAGAAACGGTTGAAAAACTCAACATTTTCGCAGTTCTGATTCTCGACACGAATAACTAGAATGGCCTAGGGGAATAGCACACATAACGTTGTAACCGGGCGAGTTTCTACTTTCAGATGCAACAGAAATTTTGCGGATTCTTCAATCCGTTCGCGAGATATGGCAGTTTGGAGGGAAGAAACGCTTGAGAAACTCAAAATTTTCGCAGTTCTGATGCTCGAAACGAATAACTAGAACGGCCTAGAGGAAAAGTACACATACCGTTGTAATCGGGCGAGTTTATACTTTCAGAGGCAACCGAAATTTTGCGGATTGGTCAATCCGTTCGCGAGATATGGCCGTTTGGAGGTAAGAAACGCTTGAGAAAGTCAAAATTTTCACAGTTCTGATGCTAGAAACGATTAACTAGAACGGGCTAGGGGAAAAGTACGCATACCGTTGTAATCGGGCGAGTTTCTACTTTCAGATGCAACAGAAATTTTGCGGATTGGTCAATCCGTTCGCGTGATATGGCAGTTTGGAGGTAAGAAACGGTTGAGAAACTCAAAATTTTCGCAATTCTGATGCTCGAAACGAATAACTAGAACGGCCTAGAGGAAAAGTACACATACCGTTGTAATCGGGCGAGTTTATACTTTCAGAGGCAACCGAAATTTTGCGGATTGGTCAATCCGTTCGCGAGATATGGCCGTTTGGAGGTAAGAAACGCTTGAGGAAGTCAAAATTTTCACAGTTCTGATGCTAGAAACGATTAACTAGAACGGGCTAGGGGAAAAGTACGCATACCGTTGTAATCGGGCGAGTTTCTACTTTCAGATGCAACAGAAATTTTGCGGATTGGTCAATCCGTTCGCGTGATATGGCAGTTTGGAGGTAAGAAACGGTTGAGAAACTCAAAATTTTCGCAGTTCTGATGCTCGAAACGAATAACTAGAACGGCCTAGAGGAAAAGTACACATACCGTTGTAATCGGGCGAGTTTCTACTTTCAGATGCAACAGAAATTATTCGGATTCGGCAATCCGTTCGCGAGATATGGCAATCTAAATGTAAGAAACGCTTGAGAAACTCAAAATTTTCGCAGTTCTGATGCTCGAAACGAATAACTAGAACGGCCTAGGGGAAAAGTACACATACCGTTGTAATCGGGCGAGTTTCTACTTTCAGAGGCAACAGAAATTTTGCGGATTTGTCAATCCGTTCGCGAGATATGGCAGTTTGAAGGTAAGAAACGCTTGAGAAACAAAAAATTTTCGCAGTTCTGATGCTCGAAACGAATAACTAGAATGGCCTAGGGGAAAAGCACACACACACCTTTGTAATCGGGCGAGTTTCTACTTTCAGATGCAACAGAAATTTTGCGGATTGGTCAATCCGTTCGCGAGATATGGCAGTTTGGAGGTCAGAAACGCTTGAGGAACTAAAAATTTTCACAGTTCTGATGCTCGAAACGAATAACTAGAATGGCCTAGGGTAAGAGTACACACACCGTTGTAATCGGGCGAGTTTCTACTTTCAGATGCAACAGAAATTTTGCGGATTCTTCAATCCGTTCGCGAGATATTGCAGTTTGGAGGTAAGAAAGGCTTGAGAAACTCAAAATTTTCGCAGTTCTGATGCTCGAAACGAATAAGTAGAATGGCCTAGGGGAAAAGTACACACACCGTTGTAATCGGGCGAGTTTCTACTTTCAGATGCAACAGAAATTATTCGGATTCGTCAATCCGTTCGCGAGATATTGCAATTTGAATGTAAGAAACGCTTGAGAAACTCAACATTTTCGCAGTTCTGATTCTCGACACGAATAACTAGAATGGCCTAGGGGAATAGCACACATAACGTTGTAATCGGGCGAGTTTCTACTTTCAGATGCAACAGAAATTTTGCGGATTCTTCAATCCGTTCGCGAGATATGGCAGTTTGGAGGGAAGAAACGGTTGCGAAACTCAAAATTTTCGCAGTTCTGATGCTCGAAACGAATAACTAGAATGGCCTAGGGTAAGAGCACACATACCGTTGTAATCGGGCGAGGTTCTTCTTTCAGATGCAACAGAAATTATTCGGATTCGTCAGTCCGTTCGCGAGATATGGCAGTTTGGAGGTAAGAAACGGTTGGAGAAACTCAAAATTTTCGCGGTTCTGATGCTCGAAACGAATAACTAGTATGGGCTAGGGTAAGAGTTCACATACCGTTGTAATCGGGCGAGTTTCTACTTTCAGATGCAACAGAAATTTTGCGGATTCTTCAATCCGTTCGCGAGATATGGCAGTTTGGAGGTAAGAAAGGCTTGAGAAACTCAAAATTTTCGCAGTTCTGATGCTCGAAACGAATAAGTAGAATGGCCTAGGGGAAAAGTACACATACCGTTGTAAACGGGCGAGTTTCTACTTTCAGAGGCAACAGAAATTTTGCGGATTGGTCAATCCGTTCGCGAGATATGGCAGTTTGAACGTAAGAAACGCTTGAGAAACAAAAAATTTTCGCAGTTCTGATGCTCGAAACGAATAACTAGAATGGCCTAGGGGAAAAGCACACACACACCTTTGTAATCGGGCGAGTTTCTACTTTCAGATGCAACAGAAATTTTGCGGATTGGTCAATCCGTTCGCGAGATATGGCAGTTTGGAGGTAAGAAACGCTTGAGGAACTCAAAATTTTCACAGTTCTGATGCTCGAAACGAATAACTAGAATGGCCTAGGGTAAGAGTACACACACCGTTGTAATCGGGCGAGTTTCTACTTTCAGATGCAACAGAAATTATTCGGATTCGTCAATCCGTTCGCGAGATATTGCAATTTGAATGTAAGAAACGCTTGAGAAACTCAACATTTTCGCAGTTCTGATTCTCGACACGAATAACTAGAATGGCCTAGGGGAATAGCACACATAACGTTGTAATCGGGCGAGTTTCTACTTTCAGATGCAACAGAAATTTTGCGGATTCTTCAATCCGTTCGCGAGATATGGCAGTTTGGAGGGAAGAAACGGTTGCGAAACTCAAAATTTTCGCAGTTCTGATGCTCGAAACGAATAACTAGAATGGCCTAGGGTAAGAGCACACATACCGTTGTAATCGGGCGAGGTTCTTCTTTCAGATGCAATAGAAATTATTCGGATTCGTCAATCCGTTCGCGAGATACGGCAGTTTGGAAGTAACAAAGGGTTGGACAAAAACTCAGAATTTTCGCAGTTCTGATGCTCGAAGCGAATAACTAGAATGGCCTAGGGGAAGAGTACACAAACCGTTGTAATCGGGCGAGTTTCCACTTTCAGATGCAACAGGAATTTTGCGATTCGTCAATCCGTTCGCGATATATGGCAATTTGAATGTAAGAAACGCTTGAGAAACACAAAATTTTTACAGTTCTGATGCTCGAAACGATTAACTAGAACGGGCTAGAGGAAAAGTACACATACCGTTGTAATCGGGCGAGTTTCTACTTTCAGATGCAACAGAAATTTTGCGGATTGGTCAATCCGTTCGCGTGATATAGCAGTTTGGAAGTAAGAAACGGTTGAGAAACTCAACATTTTCGCAGTTCTGATGCTCGAAACGAATAATTAGAGTGGCCTAGGGGAAAATTACACATACCGTTGTAATCGGGCGAGTTTCTACTTTCAGATGCAACTGAAATTTTGCGGATTCTTTAATCCGTTCGCGAGATATGGCAGTTTCGATGGAAGAAACGCTTGAGAAACTCAAAATTTTCGCAGTTCTGATGCTCGAAACGAATAAGTAGAACCGCCTAGGGGAAAAGTACACATACCTTTGTAATCGGGCGAGTTTCTACATTCAGATGCAACAGGAATTATTCGGATTCGTCAATCCGTTGGCGAGATATGGCAGTTTGAAGGTAAGAAACGGTTGAGAAACACAAAATTTTCGCAGCTCTGATGGTCGAAACGAATATCTAGAATGGTCTAGGGTAAAAGAACACATACCGTTGTAATCGAGCGAGTTTCTACTTTCAGATGCAACAGAAATTTTGCGGATTCGTCAATCCGTTCGCGAGATATGGAAGTTTCGAGGGAAGAAACGCTTGAGAAACTCAAAATTTTCGCAGTTCTGATGCTCGAAACGAATAACTAGAACCGCCCAGAGGAAAAGTACACATTCCGTTGTAATCGGGCGAGTTTCTACTTTCAGAGGCAACAGAAATTTTGCGGATTGGTCAATCCGTTCGCGAGATATGGCAGTTTGGAGGTAAGAAACGCTTGTGAAACTCAAAATTTTTACAGTTCTGATGCTCGAAACGATTAACTAGAACGGGCTAGAGGAGAAGCACACATACCGTTGTAATCGGGCGAGTTTCTACTTTCAGATGCAACAGAAATTTTGCGGATTGGTCAATCCGTTCGCGTGATATGGCAGTTTGGAGGTAAGAAACGCTTGAGAAACTTAACATTTTCGCAGTTCTGATGCTCGAAACGAATAATTAGAATGGCCTAGGGGAAAAGTACACATACCGTTGTAATCGGGCGAGTTTCTACTTTCAGATGCAACAGAAATTTTGCGGATTCTTCAATCCGTTCGCGAGATATGGCAGTTTCGAGGGAAGAAACGCTTGAGAAACTCAAAATTTTCGCAGTTCTGATGCTCGAAACGAATAACTAGAACCGCCCAGAGGAAAAGTACACATTCCGTTGTAATCGGGCTAGTTTCTACTTTCAGAGGCAACAGAAATTTTGCGGATTGGTCAATCCGTTCGCGAGATATGGCAGTTTGGAGGTAAGAAACGCTTGACAAACTCAAAATTTTTACAGTTCTGATGCTCGAAACGATTAACTAGAACGGGCTAGAGGAAAAGTACACATACCGTTGTAATCGGGCGAGTTTCTACTTTCAGATGCAACAGAAATTTTGCGGATTGGTCAATCCGTTCGCGTGATATGGCAGTTTGGAGGTAAGAAACGGTTGAGAAACTCAAAATTTTCGCAGTTCTGAGTCTCGACACGAATAACTAGAATGGCCTAGGGTAAGAGTACACATACCGTTGTAATCGGGTGAGTTTCTACATTCAGATGCAACAGGAATTATTCGGATTCGTCAATCCGTTGGCGAGATATGGCAGTTTGAAGGTAAGAAACGGTTGAAAAACTCAAAATTTTCGCAGTTCTGATGGTCGAAACGAATATCTAGAATGGTCTAGGGTAAAAGTACACATACCGTTGTAATCGAGCGAGTTTCTACTTTCAGATGCAACAGAAATTATTCGGATTCGTCAATCCGTTCGCGAGATATGGCAGTTTCGATGGAAGAAACGCTTGAGAAACTCAAAATTTTCGCAGTTCTGTTGCTCGAAACGAATAACTAGAACCGCCTAGAGGAAAAGTACACATTCCGTTGTAATCGGGCGAATTTCTACTTTCAGAGGCAACAGAAATTTTGCGGATTGGTCAATCCGTTCGCGAGATATGGCAGTTTGGAGGTAAGAAACGCTTGAGAAACTCAAAATTTTTACAGTTCTGATGCTCGAAACGAATAATTAGAATGGCCTAGGGGAAAATTACACATACCGTTGTAATCGGGCGAGTTTCTACTTTCAGATGCAACAGAAATTTTGCGGATTCTTTAATCCGTTCGCGAGATATGGCAGTTTCGATGGAAGAAACGCTTGAGAAACTCAAAATTTTCGCAGTTCTGTTGCTCGAAACGAATAACTAGAACCGCCTAGAGGAAAAGTACACATTCCGTTGTAATCGGGCGAATTTCTACTTTCAGAGGCAACAGAAATTTTGCGGATTGGTCAATCCGTTCGCGAGATATGGCAGTTTGGAGGTAAGAAACGCTTGAGAAACTCAAAATTTTTACAGTTCTGATGCTCGAAACGATTAACTAGAACGGGCTAGAGGAAAAGTACACATACCGTTGTAATCGGGCGAGTTTCTACTTTCAGATGCAACAGAAATTTTGCGGATTGGTCAATCGGTTCGCGTGATATGGCAGTTTGGAAGTAAGAAACGGTTGAGAAACTTAAAATTTTCGCAGTTCTGAGTCTCGACACGAATAACTAGAATGGCCTAGGGGAAAAGTACACATAACGTTGAAATCGGGCGAGTTTCTACTTTCAGATGCAACAGAAATTTTGCGGATTCGTCAATCCGTTCGCGAGATATGGCAGTTTGGAGGGAAGAAACGGTTGAGAAACTCAAAATTTTCGCAGTTCTGATGCTCGAAACGAATAAGTAGAACCGCCTAGGGGAAAAGTACACATACCTTTGTAATCGGGCGAGTTTCTACTTTCAGATGCAACAGAAATTATTCGGATTCGTCAATCCGTTTGCGAGATATGGCAGTTTGGAGGTATGAAACGGTTGGAGAAACTCAAAATTTTCGCAGTTCTGATGCTCGAAACGAATAACTAGAACCGCCCAGAGGAAAAGTACACATTCCGTTGTAATCGGGCGAGTTTCTACTTTCAGAGGCAACAGAAATTTTGCGGATTGGTCAATCCGTTCGCGAGATATGGCAGTTTGGAGGTAAGAAACGCTTGTGAAACTCAAAATTTTTACAGTTCTGATGCTCGAAACGATTAACTAGAACGGGCTAGAGGAGAAGCACACATACCGTTGTAATCGGGCGAGTTTCTACTTTCAGATGCAACCGAAATTTTGCGGATTGGTCAATCCGTTCGCGTGATATGGCAGTTTGGAGGTAAGAAACGCTTGAGAAACTTAACATTTTCGCAGTTCTGATGCTCGAAACGAATAATTAGAATGGCCTAGGGGAAATGTACACATACCGTTGTAATCGGGCGAGTTTCTACTTTCAGATGCAACAGAAATTTTGCGGATACTTTAATCCGTTCGCGAGATATGGCAGTTTCGATGGAAGAAACGCTTGAGAAACTCAAAATTTTCGCAGTTCTGTTGCTCGAAACGAATAACTAGAACCGCCTAGAGGAAAAGTACACATTCCGTTGTAATCGGGCGAATTTCTACTTTCAGAGGCAACAGAAATTTTGCGGATTGGTCAATCCGTTCGCGAGATATGGCAGTTTGGAGGTAAGAAACGCTTGAGAAACTCAAAATTTTTACAGTTCTGATGCTCGAAACGATTAACTAGAACGGGCTAGAGGAAAAGTACACATACCGTTGTAATCGGGCGAGTTTCTACTTTCAGATGCAACAGAAATTTTGCGGATTGGTCAATCCGTTCGCGTGATATGGCAGTTTGGAAGTAAGAAACGGTTGAGAAACTTAAAATTTTCGCAGTTCTGAGTCTCGACACGAATAACTAGAATGGCCTAGGGGAAGAGTACACATAACGTTGAAATCGGGCGAG
This sequence comes from Ptiloglossa arizonensis, assembly GCF_051014685.1. Lineage (NCBI taxonomy): Eukaryota > Metazoa > Arthropoda > Insecta > Hymenoptera > Colletidae > Ptiloglossa > Ptiloglossa arizonensis. The sequence continues at coordinate 372,746 of NC_135048.1, forward strand.
TTTCTACTTTCAGATGCAACAGAAATTTTGCGGATTCGTCAATCCGTTCGCGAGATATGGCAGTTTGGAGGGAAGAAACGGTTGAGAAACTCAAAATTTTCGCAGTTCTGATGCTCGAAACGAATAAGTAGAACCGCCTAGGGGAAAAGTACACATACCTTTGTAATCGGGCGAGTTTCTACTTTCAGATGCAACAGAAATTATTCGGATTCGTCAATCCGTTTGCGAGATATGGCAGTTTGGAGGTATGAAACGGTTGGAGAAACTCAAAATTTTCGCAGTTCTGATGCTCGAAACGAATAACTAGAATGGCCTAGGGTAAGAGTACACATACCGTTGTAATCGGGCGAGTTTCTACATTCAGATGCAACAGGAATTATTCGGATTCGTCAATCCGTTGGCGAGATATGGCAGTTTGAAGGTAAGAAACGGTTGAGAAACTCAAAATTTTCGCAGTTCTGATGCTCGAAACGAATAACTAGAACCGCCCAGAGGAAGAGTACACATTCCGTTGTAATCGGGCGAGTTTCTACTTTCAGATGCAACAGAAATTTTGCGGATTGGTCAATCCGTTCGCGTGATATGGCAGTTTGGAGGTAAGAAACGCTTGAGAAACTTAACATTTTCGCAGTTCTGATGCTCGAAACGAATAATTAGAATGGCCTAGGGGAAAAGTACACATACCGTTGTAATCGGGCGAGTTTCTACTTTCAGATGCAACAGAAATTTTGCGGATTCTTCAATCCGTTCGCGAGATATGGCAGTTTCGAGGGAAGAAACGCTTGAGAAACTCAAAATTTTCGCAGTTCTGATGCTCGAAACGAATAACTAGAACCGCCCAGAGGAAAAGTACACATTCCGTTGTAATCGGGCGAGTTTCTACTTTCAGAGGCAACAGAAATTTTGCGGATTGGTCAATCCGTTCGCGAGATATGGCACTTTGGAGGTACGAAACGCTTGACAAACTCAAAATTTTCACAGTTCTGATGCTCGAAACGATTAACTAGAACGGGCTAGAGGAAAAGTACACATACCGTTGTAATCGGGCGAGTTTCTACTTTCAGATGCAACAGAAATTTTGCGGATTGGTCAATCCGTTCGCGTGATATGGCAGTTTGGAGGTAAGAAACGGTTGAGAAACTCAAAATTTTCGCTGTTCTGACTCTCGACACGAATAACTAGAATGGCCTAGGGGAAAAGTACACATAACGTTGTAATCGGGCGAGTTTCTACTTTCAGGTGCAACAGAAATTTTGTGGATTCTTCAATCCGTTCGCGAGATATGGCAGTTTGGAGGGAAGAAACGGTTGAGAAACTCAAAATTTTCGCAGTTCTGATGCTCGAAACGAATAAGTAGAATCGCCTAGGGGAAAAGTACACATAACGTTGTAATCGGGCGAGTTTCTACATTCAGATGCAACAGAAATTTTGCGGATTCGTCAATCCTTTCGCGAGATATGGCAATTTGAATGTAAGAAACGCTTGAGAAACTCATCATTTTCGCAGCTCTGATTCTCGACACGAATAACTAGAATGGCCTAGGGGAATAGCACACATAACGTTGTAATCGGGCGAGTTTCTACTTTCAGATGCAACAGAAATTTTGCGGATTCGTCAATCCGTTCGCGAGATATGGCAGTTTGGAGGGAAGAAACGGTTGAGAAACTCAAAATTTTCGCAGTTCTGATGCTCGAAACGAATAAGTAGAACCGCCTAGGGGAAAAGTACACATACCTTTGTAATCGGGCGAGTTTCTACTTTCAGATGCAACAGAAATTATTCGGTTTCGTCAATCCGTTTGCGAGATATGGCAGTTTGGAGGTATGAAACGGTTGGAGAAACTCAAAATTTTCGCAGTTCTGATGCTCGAAACGAATAACTAGAATGGCCTAGGGTAAGAGTACACATACCGTTGTAATCGGGCGAGTTTCTACATTCAGATGCAACAGGAATTATTCGGATTCGTCAATCCGTTGGCGAGATATGGCAGTTTGAAGGTAAGAAACGGTTGAGAAACTCAAAATTTTCGCAGCTCTGATGGTCGAAACGAATATCTAGAATGGTCTAGGGTAAAAGAACACATACCGTTGTAATCGAGCGAGTCTCTACTTTCAGATGCAACAGAAATTTTGCGGATTCGTCAATCCGTTCGCGAGATATGGAAGTTTCGAGGGAAGAAACGCTTGAGAAACTCAAAATTTTCGCAGTTCTGATGCTCGAAACGAATAACTAGAACCGCCCAGAGGAAAAGTACACATTCCGATGTAATCGGGCGAGTTTCTACTTTCAGAGGCAACAGAAATTTTGCGGATTGGTCAATCCGTTCGCGAGATATGGCAGTTTGGAGGTAAGAAACGCTTGAGAAACTCAAAATTTTTACAGTTCTGATGCTCGAAACGAATAATTAGAATGGCCTAGGGGAAAATTACACATACCGTTGTAATCGGGCGAGTTTCTACTTTCAGATGCAACAGAAATTTTGCGGATTCTTTAATCCGTTCGCGAGATATGGCAGTTTCGATGGAAGAAACGCTTGAGAAACTCAAAATTTTCGCAGTTCTGTTGCTCGAAACGAATAACTAGAACCGCCTAGAGGAAAAGTACACATTCCGTTGTAGTCGGGCGAATTTCTACTTTCAGAGGCAACAGAAATTTTGCGGATTGGTCAATCCGTTCGCGAGATATGGCAGTTTGGAGGTAAGAAACGCTTGAGAAACTCAAAATTTTTACAGTTCTGATGCTCGAAACGATTAACTAGAACGGGCTAGAGGAAAAGTACACATACCGTTGTAATCGGGCGAGTTTCTACTTTCAGATGCAACAGAAATTTTGCGGATTGGTCAATCGGTTCGCGTGATATGGCAGTTTGGAAGTAAGAAACGGTTGAGAAACTTAAAATTTTCGCAGTTCTGAGTCTCGACACGAATAACTAGAATGGCCTAGGGGAAAAGTACACATAACGTTGAAATCGGGCGAGTTTCTACTTTCAGATGCAACAGAAATTTTGCGGATTCGTCAATCCGTTCGCGAGATATGGCAGTTTGGAGGGAAGAAACGGTTGAGAAACTCAAAATTTTCGCAGTTCTGATGCTCGAAACGAATAAGTAGAACCGCCTAGGGGAAAAGTACACATACCTTTGTAATCGGGCGAGTTTCTACTTTCAGATGCAACAGAAATTATTCGGATTCGTCAATCCGTTTGCGAGATATGGCAGTTTGGAGGTATGAAACGGTTGGAGAAACTCAAAATTTTCGCAGTTCTGATGCTCGAAACGAATAACTAGAACCGCCCAGAGGAAAAGTACACATTCCGTTGTAATCGGGCGAGTTTCTACTTTCAGAGGCAACAGAAATTTTGCGGATTGGTCAATCCGTTCGCGAGATATGGCAGTTTGGAGGTAAGAAACGCTTGTGAAACTCAAAATTTTTACAGTTCTGATGCTCGAAACGATTAACTAGAACGGGCTAGAGGAGAAGCACACATACCGTTGTAATCGGGCGAGTTTCTACTTTCAGATGCAACCGAAATTTTGCGGATTGGTCAATCCATTCGCGTGATATGGCAGTTTGGAGGTAAGAAACGCTTGAGAAACTTAACATTTTCGCAGTTCTGATGCTCGAAACGAATAATTAGAATGGCCTAGGGGAAATGTACACATACCGTTGTAATCGGGCGAGTTTCTACTTTCAGATGCAACAGAAATTTTGCGGATACTTTAATCCGTTCGCGAGATATGGCAGTTTCGATGGAAGAAACGCTTGAGAAACTCAAAATTTTCGCAGTTCTGTTGCTCGAAACGAATAACTAGAACCGCCTAGAGGAAAAGTACACATTCCGTTGTAATCGGGCGAATTTCTACTTTCAGAGGCAACAGAAATTTTGCGGATTGGTCAATCCGTTCGCGAGATATGGCAGTTTGGAGGTAAGAAACGCTTGAGAAACTCAAAATTTTTACAGTTCTGATGCTCGAAACGATTAACTAGAACGGGCTAGAGGAAAAGTACACATACCGTTGTAATCGGGCGAGTTTCTACTTTCAGATGCAACAGAAATTTTGCGGATTGGTCAATCCGTTCGCGTGATATGGCAGTTTGGAAGTAAGAAACGGTTGAGAAACTTAAAATTTTCGCAGTTCTGAGTCTCGACACGAATAACTAGAATGGCCTAGGGGAAGAGTACACATAACGTTGAAATCGGGCGAGTTTCTACTTTCAGATGCAACAGAAATTTTGCGGATTCGTCAATCCGTTCGCGAGATATGGCAGTTTGGAGGGAAGAAACGGTTGAGAAACTCAAAATTTTCGCAGTTCTGATGCTCGAAACGAATAAGTAGAACCGCCTAGGGGAAAAGTACACATACCTTTGTAATCGGGCGAGTTTCTACTTTCAGATGCAACAGAAATTATTCGGATTCGTCAATCCGTTTGCGAGATATGGCAGTTTGGAGGTATGAAACGGTTGGAGAAACTCAAAATTTTCGCAGTTCTGATGCTCGAAACGAATAACTAGAATGGCCTAGGGTAAGAGTACACATACCGTTGTAATCGGGCGAGTTTCTACATTCAGATGCAACAGAAATTTTGCGGATTGGTCAATCCGTTCGCGTGATATGGCAGTTTGGAGGTAAGAAACGCTTGAGAAACTTAACATTTTCGCAGTTCTGATGCTCGAAACGAATAATTAGAATGGCCTAGGGGAAAAGTACACATACCGTTGTAATCGGGCGAGTTTCTACTTTCAGATGCAACAGAAATTTTGCGGATTCTTCAATCCGTTCGCGAGATATGGCAGTTTCGAGGGAAGAAACGCTTGAGAAACTCAAAATTTTCGCAGTTCTGATGCTCGAAACGAATAACTAGAACCGCCCAGAGGAAAAGTACACATTCCGTTGTAATCGGGCGAGTTTCTACTTTCAGAGGCAACAGAAATTTTGCGGATTGGTCAATCCGTTCGCGAGATATGGCACTTTGGAGGTACGAAACGCTTGACAAACTCAAAATTTTCACAGTTCTGATGCTCGAAACGATTAACTAGAACGGGCTAGAGGAAAAGTACACATACCGTTGTAATCGGGCGAGTTTCTACTTTCAGATGCAACAGAAATTTTGCGGATTGGTCAATCCGTTCGCGTGATATGGCAGTTTGGAGGTAAGAAACGGTTGAGAAACTCAAAATTTTCGCTGTTCTGACTCTCGACACGAATAACTAGAATGGCCTAGGGGAAAAGTACACATAACGTTGTAATCGGGCGAGTTTCTACTTTCAGGTGCAACAGAAATTTTGTGGATTCTTCAATCCGTTCGCGAGATATGGCAGTTTGGAGGGAAGAAACGGTTGAGAAACTCAAAATTTTCGCAGTTCTGATGCTCGAAACGAATAAGTAGAATCGCCTAGGGGAAAAGTACACATAACGTTGTAATCGGGCGAGTTTCTACATTCAGATGCAACAGAAATTTTGCGGATTCGTCAATCCTTTCGCGAGATATGGCAATTTGAATGTAAGAAACGCTTGAGAAACTCATCATTTTCGCAGCTCTGATTCTCGACACGAATAACTAGAATGGCCTAGGGGAATAGCACACATAACGTTGTAATCGGGCGAGTTTCTACTTTCAGATGCAACAGAAATTTTGCGGATTCGTCAATCCGTTCGCGAGATATGGCAGTTTGGAGGGAAGAAACGGTTGAGAAACTCAAAATTTTCGCAGTTCTGATGCTCGAAACGAATAAGTAGAACCGCCTAGGGGAAAAGTACACATACCTTTGTAATCGGGCGAGTTTCTACTTTCAGATGCAACAGAAATTATTCGGTTTCGTCAATCCGTTTGCGAGATATGGCAGTTTGGAGGTATGAAACGGTTGGAGAAACTCAAAATTTTCGCAGTTCTGATGCTCGAAACGAATAACTAGAATGGCCTAGGGTAAGAGTACACATACCGTTGTAATCGGGCGAGTTTCTACATTCAGATGCAACAGGAATTATTCGGATTCGTCAATCCGTTGGCGAGATATGGCAGTTTGAAGGTAAGAAACGGTTGAGAAACTCAAAATTTTCGCAGCTCTGATGGTCGAAACGAATATCTAGAATGGTCTAGGGTAAAAGAACACATACCGTTGTAATCGAGCGAGTTTCTACTTTCAGATGCAACAGAAATTTTGCGGATTCGTCAATCCGTTCGCGAGATATGGAAGTTTCGAGGGAAGAAACGCTTGAGAAACTCAAAATTTTCGCAGTTCTGATGCTCGAAACGAATAACTAGAACCGCCCAGAGGAAAAGTACACATTCCGATGTAATCGGGCGAGTTTCTACTTTCAGAGGCAACAGAAATTTTGCGGATTGGTCAATCCGTTCGCGAGATATGGCAGTTTGGAGGTAAGAAACGCTTGTGAAACTCAAAATTTTTACAGTTCTGATGCTCGAAACGATTAACTAGAACGGGCTAGAGGAGAAGCACACATACCGTTGTAATCGGGCGAGTTTCTACTTTCAGATGCAACAGAAATTTTGCGGATTGGTCAATCCGTTCGCGTGATATGGCAGTTTGGAGGTAAGAAACGCTTGAGAAACTTAACATTTTCGCAGTTCTGATGCTCGAAACGAATAATTAGAATGGCCTAGGGGAAAAGTACACATACCGTTGTAATCGGGCGAGTTTCTACTTTCAGATGCAACAGAAATTTTGCGGATTCTTCAATCCGTTCGCGAGATATGGCAGTTTCGAGGGAAGAAACGCTTGAGGAACTCAAAATTTTCGCAGTTCTGATGCTCGAAACGAATAACTAGAACCGCCCAGAGGAAAAGTACACATTCCGTTGTAATCGGGCGAGTTTCTACATTCAGATGCAACAGAAATTTTGCGGATTCGTCAATCCTTTCGCGAGATATGGCAATTTGAATGTAAGAAACGCTTGAGAAACTCATCATTTTCGCAGCTCTGATTCTCGACACGAATAACTAGAATGGCCTAGGGGAATAGCACACATAACGTTGTAATCGGGCGAGTTTCTACTTTCAGATGCAACAGAAATTTTGCGGATTCGTCAATCCGTTCGCGAGATATGGCAGTTTGGAGGGAAGAAACGGTTGAGAAACTCAAAATTTTCGCAGTTCTGATGCTCGAAACGAATAAGTAGAACCGCCTAGGGGAAAAGTACACATACCTTTGTAATCGGGCGAGTTTCTACTTTCAGGTGCAACAGAAATTTTGTGGATTCTTCAATCCGTTCGCGAGATATGGCAGTTTGGAGGGAAGAAACGGTTGAGAAACTCAAAATTTTCGCAGTTCTGATGCTCGAAACGAATAAGTAGAATCGCCTAGGGGAAAAGTACACATAACGTTGTAATCGGGCGAGTTTCTACATTCAGATGCAACAGAAATTTTGCGGATTCGTCAATCCTTTCGCGAGATATGGCAATTTGAATGTAAGAAACGCTTGAGAAACTCATCATTTTCGCAGCTCAGATTCTCGACACGAATAACTAGAATGGCCTAGGGGAATAGCACACATAACGTTGTAATCGGGCGAGTTTCTACTTTCAGATGCAACAGAAATTTTGCGGATTCGTCAATCCGTTGGCGAGATATGGCAGTTTGAAGGTAAGAAACGGTTGAGAAGCTCAAAATTTTCGCAGTTCTGTGTCTCGACACGAATATCTAGAATGGTCTAGGGTAAAAGTACACATACCGTTGTAATCGAGCGAGTTTCTACTTTCAGATGCAACAGAAATTATTCGGATTCGTCAATCCGTTCGCGAGATATGGCAATTTGAATGTAAGAAACGCTTGAGAAACTTAACATTTTCGCAGTTCTGATGCTCGAAACGAATAAGTAGAATCGCCTAAGGGAAAAGTACACATACCTTTGTAATCGGGCGAGTTTCTACTTTCAGATGCAACAGAAATTATTCGGATTCGTCAATCCGTTCTCTAGATATGGCAGTTTGGAGGTATGAAACGGTTGGAGAAACTCAAAATTTTCGCAGTTCTGATGGTCGAAACGAATATCTAGAATGGTCTAGGGTAAAAGTACACATACCGTTGTAATCGAGCGAGTTTCTACTTTCAGATGCAACAGAAATTTTGCGGATTGATCAATCGGTTCGCGTGATATGGCAGTTTGGACGGAAGAAACGGTTGAGAAACTCAAAATTTTCGCAGTTCTGATGCTCGAAACGAATAACTAGAATGGCCTAGGGGAAAAGAACACATACCGTTGTAATCGGGCGAGTTTCTACTTTCAGATACAACAGAAATTTTTCGCATTCGTCAATCCGTCCGCGAGATATGGCAGTTTGGAGGTAAAAAACGGTTGAGAAACTCAACATTTTCGCAGTTCTGAGTCTCGACACGAATAACTAGAATGGCCTAGGGGAAAAGTACACATAACGTTGTAATCGGGCGAGTTTCTACTTTCAGATGCAACAGAAATTTTGGGGATTCGTCAATCCGTTCGCGAGATATGGCAGTTTGGAGGGAAGAAACGGTGGAGAAACTCAAAATTTTCGCAGTTCTGATGCTCGAAACGAATAAGTAGAATCGCCTAGGGGAAAAGTACACATACCTTTGTAATCGGGCGAGTTTCTACTTTCAGATGCAACAGAAATTATTCGGATTCGTCAATCCGTTCGCGAGATATGGCAGTTTGGAAGTAAGAAACGGTTGGCGAAACTCAAAATTTTCGCAGTTCTGATGCTCGAAAGGAATAACTAGAATGGCCTAGGGGAAAAGTACACATACCGTTGTAAAAGGGCGAGTTTCTACTTTCAGATGCAACAGAAATTTTGCGGATTCTTCAATCCGTTCGCGAGATATGGCAGTTTCGAGGGAAGAAACGCTTGAGAAACTCAAAATTTTCGCAGTTCTGATGCTCGAAACGAATAACTAGAACCGCCCAGAGGAAAAGTACACATTCCGTTGTAATCGGGCGAGTTTCTACTTTCAGAGGCAACAGAAATTTTGCGGATTGGTCAGTCCGTTCGCGAGATATGGCAGTTTGGAGGTAAGAAACGCTTGAGAAACTCAAAATTTTTACAGTTCTGATGCTCGAAACGATTAACTAGAACGGGCTAGAGGAAAAGTACACATACCGTTGTAATCGGGCGAGTTTCTACTTTCAGATGCAACAGAAATTTTGCGGATTGGTCAATCCGTTCGCGTGATATGGCAGTTTGGAGGTAAGAAACGGTTGAGAAACTCAAAATTTTCGCAGTTCTGAGTCTCGACACGAATAACTAGAATGGCCTAGGGGAAAAGTACACATAACGTTATAATCGGGCGAGTTTCTACTTTCAGATGCAACAGAAATTTTGCGGATTGGTCAATCCGTTCGCGTGATATGGCAGTTTGGAAGTAAGAAACGGTTGAGAAACTTAAAATTTTCGCAGTTCTGAGTCTCGACACGAATAACTAGAATGGCCTGAGGTAAGAGTACACATACCGTTATAATCGGGCGAGTTTCTACTTTCAGATGCAATAGAAATTATTCGGATTCGTCAATCCGATCGCGAGATACGGCAGTTTGGAAGTAACAAACGGTTGGACAAAAACTAAAAATTTTCGCAGTTCTGATGCTCGAAGCGAATAACTAGAATGGCCTAGGGGAAGAGTACACAAACCGTTGTAATCGGGCGAGTTTCCACTTTCAGATGCAACAGGAATTTTGCGATTCGTCAATCCGTTCGCGAGATATGGCAATTTGAATGTAAGAAACGCTTGAGAAACTCAAAATTTTTACAGTTCTGATGCTCGAAACGATTAACTAGAACGGGCTAGAGGAAAAGTACACATACCGTTGTAATCGGGCGAGTTTCTACTTTCAGATGCAACAGAAATTTTGCGGATTCTTTAATCCGTTCGCGAGATATGGCAGTTTCGATGGAAGAAACGCTTGAGAAACTCAAAATTTTCGCAGTTCTGTTGCTCGAAACGAATAACTAGAACCGCCTAGAGGAAAAGTACACATTCCGTTGTAATCGGGCGAATTTCTACTTTCAGGGGCAACAGAAATTTTGCGGATTGGTCAATCCGTTCGCGAGATATGGCAGTTTGGAGGTAAGAAACGCTTGAGAAACTCAAAATTTTTACAGTTCTGATGCTCGAAACGATTAACTAGAACGGGCTAGAGGAAAAGTACACATACCGTTGTAATCGGGCGAGTTTCTACTTTCAGATGCAACAGAAATTTTGCGGATTGGTCAATCCGTTCGCGTGATATGGCAGTTTGGAAGTAAGAAACGGTTGAGAAACTTAAAATTTTCGCAGTTCTGAGTCTCGACACGAATAACTAGAATGGCCTAGGCGAAAAGTACACATAACGTTGAAATCGGGCGAGTTTCTACTTTCAGATGCAACAGAAATTTTGCGGATTCGTCAATCCGTTCGCGAGATATGGCAGTTTGGAGGGAAGAAACGGTTGAGAAACTCAAAATTTTCGCAGTTCTGATGCTCGAAACGAATAAGTAGAACCGCCTAGGGGAAAAGTATACATACCTTTGTAATCGGGCGAGTTTCTACTTTCAGATGCAACAGAAATTATTCGGATTCGTCAATCCGTTTGCGAGATATGGCAGTTTGGAGGTAAGAAACGGTTGGAGAAACTCAAAATTTCCGCAGTTCTGATGCTCGAAACGAATAACTAGAATGGCCTAGGGTAAGAGTACACATACCGTTGTAATCGGGCGAGTTTCTACATTCAGATGCAACAGGAATTATTCGGATTCGTCAATCCGTTGGCGAGATATGGCAGTTTGAAGCTAAGAAACGGTTGAGAAACTCAAAATTTTCGCAGCTCTGATGGTCGAAACGAATATCTAGAATGGTCTAGGGTAAAAGAACACATACCGTTGTAATCGAGCGAGTTTCTACTTTCAGATGCAACAGAAATTTTGCGGATTCGTCAATCCGTTCGCGAGATATGGCAGTTTGGAGGTAAGAAACGCTTGTGAAACTCAAAATTTTTACAGTTCTGATGCTCGAAACGATTAACTAGAACGGGCTAGAGGAGAAGCACACATACCGTTGTAATCGGGCGAGTTTCTACTTTCAGATGCAACAGAAATTTTGCGGATTGGTCAATCCGTTCGCGTGATATGGCAGTTTGGAGGTAAGAAACGCTTGAGAAACTTAACATTTTCGCAGTTCTGATGCTCGAAACGAATAATTAGAATGGCCTAGGGGAAAAGTACACATACCGTTGTAATCGGGCGAGTTTCTACTTTCAGATGCAACAGAAATTTTGCGGATTCTACAATCCGTTCGCGAGATATGGCAGTTTCGAGGGAAGAAACGCTTGAGAAACTCAAAATTTTCGCAGTTCTGATGCTCGAAACGAATAACTAGAACCGCCCAGAGGAAAAGTACACATTCCGTTGTAATCGGGCGAGTTTCTACTTTCAGAGGCAACAGAAATTTTGTGGATTGGTCAATCCGTTCGCGAGATATGGCACTTTGGAGGTAAGAAACGCTTGACAAACTCAAAATTTTTACAGTTCTGATGCTCGAAACGATTAACTAGAACGGGCTAGAGGAAAAGTACACATACCGTTGTAATCGGGCGAGTTTCTACTTTCAGATGCAACAGAAATTTTGCGGATTGGTCAATCCGTTCGCGTGATATGGCAGTTTGGAGGTAAGAAACGGTTGAGAAACTCAAAATTTTCGCTGTTCTGAGTCTCGACACGAATAACTAGAATGGCCTAGGGGAAAAGTACACATAACGTTGTAATCGGGCGAGTTTCTACTTTCAGGTGCAACAGAAATTTTGTGGATTCTTCAATCCGTTCGCGAGATATGGCAGTTTGGAGGGAAGAAACGGTTGAGAAACTCAAAATTTTCGCAGTTCTGATGCTCGAAACGAATAAGTAGAATCGCCTAGGGGAAAAGTACACATAACGTTGTAATCGGGCGAGTTTCTACATTCAGATGCAACAGAAATTTTGCGGATTCGTCAATCCTTTCGCGAGATATGGCAATTTGAATGTAAGAAACGCTTGAGAAACTCATCATTTTCGCAGCTCTGATTCTCGACACGAATAACTAGAATGGCCTAGGGGAATAGCACACATAACGTTGTAATCGGGCGAGTTTCTACTTTCAGATGCAACAGAAATTTTGCGGATTCGTCAATCCGTTGGCGAGATATGGCAGTTTGAAGGTAAGAAACGGTTGAGAAGCTCAAAATTTTCGCAGTTCTGTGTCTCGACACGAATATCTAGAACGGTCTAGGGTAAAAGTACACATACCGTTGTAATCGAGCGAGTTTCTACTTTCAGATGCAACAGAAATTTTGCGGATTGATCAATCCGTTCGCGTGATATGGCAGTTTGGACGGAAGAAACGGTTGAGAAACTCAAAATTTTCGCAGTTCTGATGCTCGAAACGAATAAGTAGAATCGCCTAGGGGAAAAGTACACACACCTTTGTAATCGGGCGAGTTTCTACTTTCAGATGCAACAGAAATTATACGGATTCGTCAATCCGTTCGCGAGATATGGCAGTTTGGAGGTATGAAACGGTTGGAGAAACTCAAAATTTTCGCAGTTCTGATGCTCGAAACGAATAACTAGAATGGCCTAGGGTAAGAGTACACATACCGTTGTAATCGGGCGAGTTTCTACATTCAGATGCAACAGGAATTATTCGGATTCGTCAATCCGTTCGCGAGATATGGCAGTTTGGAAGTAAGAAACGGTTGGAGACACTCAAAATTTTCGCAGTTCTGATGCTCGAAAGGAATAACTAGAATGGCCTAGGGGAAAAGGACACATACCGTTGTAATCGGGCGAGTTTCCACTTTCAGATGCAACAGGAATTTTGCGATTCGTCAATCCGTTGGCGAGATATAGCAGTTTGAAGGTAAGAAACGGTTGAGAAACTCAAAATTTTCGCAGTTCTGATGGTCGAAACGAATAACTAGAATGGCCTAGGGGAGAAGTACACATACCGTTGTATTCGGGCGAGTTTCTACTTTCAGATGCAACAGATATTATTCGGATTCGTCAATCCGTTGGCGAGATATGGCAGTTTGGAGGGAAGGAACGGTTGAGAAACTCAAAATTTTCGCAGTTCTGATGCTCGAAACGAATAAGTAGAATCGCCAAAGGGAAAAGTACACACACCGTTGTAATCGGGCGAGTTTCTACTTTCAGATGCAACAGAAATTTTGCGGATTCGTCAATCCGTTGGCGAGATATGGCAGTTTGAAGGTAAGAAACTGTTGAGAAACTCAAAATTTTCGCAGTTCTGATGGTCGAAACGAATATCTAGAGTGGTCTGGGGTAAAAGTACACATACCATTGTAATCGAGCGAGTTTCTACTTTCAGATGCAACAGAAATTATTCGGATTCGTCAATCCGTTGGCGAGATATGGCAGTTTGGAGGGAAGGAACGTTTGAGAAACTCAAAATTTGCGCAGTTCTGATGTTCGAAACGAATAACTAGAATGGCCTCGGGGAAAAGTACACATACCGTTGTAATCGGGCGAGATTCTACTTTCAGATGCAATAGAAATTATTCGGATTCGTCGATCCGTTCGCGAGATATGGCAGTTTGGAAGTAACAAACGGTTGGAGAAACTCAAAATTTTCGCAGTTCTGATGCTCGAAACGAATAACTAGAATGGCCTCGGGGAAAAGTACACATACCGTTGTAATCGGGCGGGTTTCTACTTTCGGATGCAACAGAAATTATTCGGATTCGTCAATCCGTTCGCGAGATATGGCAGATTGGAGGTAAGAAACGGTTGAGAAACTCAAAATTTTCGCAGTTCTGATGCTCGAAACGAATATCTAGATTGGCCTAGAGGAAAAGTACACATACCGCTGTAATCGGGCTAGTTTCTACTTTCAGATGCAATAGAAATTTTGCGGATTGATCAATCCGTTCGCGTGATATGGCAGTTTGGACGGAAGAAACGGTTGAGAAACTCTAAATTTTCGCAGTTCTGATGCTCGAAACGAATAAGTAGAATCGCCTAGGGGAAAAGTACACATACCTTTGTAATCGGGCGAGTTTCTACTTTCAGATGCAACAGAAATTATTCGGATTCGTCAATCCGTTCGCGAGATATGGCAGTTTGGAGGTATGAAACGGTTGGAGAAACTCAAAATTTTCGCAGTTCTGATGCTCGAAACGAATAACTAGAACCGCCCAGAGGAGAAGTACACATTCCGTTGTAATCGGGCGAGTTTCTACTTTCAGAGGCAACAGAAATTTTGCGGATTGGTCAATCCGTTCGCGAGATATGGCACTTTGGAGGTAAGAAACGCTTGACAAACTCATAATTTTTACAGTTCTGATGCTCGAAACGATTAACTAGAACGGGCTAGAGGAAAAGTACACATACCGTTGTAATCGGGCGAGTTTCTACTTTCAGATGCAACAAAAATTTTGCGGATTGGTCAATCCGTTCGCGTGATATGGCAGTTTGGAGGTAAGAAACGGTTGAGAAACTCAAAATTTTCGCTGTTCTGAGTCTCGACACGAATAACTAGAATGGCCTAGGGGAAAAGTACACATAACGTTGTAATCGGGCGAGTTTCTACTTTCAGGTGCAACAGAAATTTTGTGGATTCTTCAATCCGTTCGCGAGATATGGCAGTTTGGAGGGAAGAAACGGTTGAGAAACTCAAAATTTTCGCAGTTCTGATGCTCGAAACGAATAAGTAGAATCGCCTAGGGGAAAAGTACACATAACGTTGTAATCGGGCGAGTTTCTACATTCAGATGCAACAGAAATTTTGCGGATTCGTCAATCCTTTCGCGAGATATGGCAATTTGAATGTAAGAAACGCTTGAGAAACTCATCATTTTCGCAGCTCTGATTCTCGACACGAATAACTAGAATGGCTTAGGGGAATAGCACACATAACGTTGTAATCGGGCGAGTTTCTACTTTCAGATGCAACAGAAATTTTGCGGATTCGTCAATCCGTTGGCGAGATATGGCAGTTTGAAGGTAAGAAACGGTTGAGAAGCTCAAAATTTTCGCAGTTCTGTGTCTCGACACGAATATCTAGAATGGTCTAGGGTAAAAGTACACATACCGTTGTAATCGAGCGAGTTTCTACTTTCAGATGCAACAGAAATTATTCGGATTCGTCAATCCGTTCGCGAGATATGGCAGTTTGAATGTAAGAAACGCTTGAGAAACTTAACATTTTCGCAGTTCTGATGCTCGAAACGAATAAGTAGAATCGCCTAAGGGAAAAGTACACATACCTTTGTAATCGGGCGAGTTTCTACTTTCAGATGCAACAGAAATTATTCGGATTCGTCAATCCGTTCGCTAGATATGGCAGTTTGGAGGTATAAAACGGTTCGAGAAACTCAAAATTTTCGCAGTTCTGATGGTCGAAACGAATATCTAGAATGGTCTAGGGTAAAAGTACACATACCGTTGTAATCGAGCGAGTTTCTACTTTCAGATGCAACAGAAATTTTGCGGATTGATCAATCCGTTCGCGTGATATGGCAGTTTGGACGGAAGAAACGGTTGAGAAACTCAAAATTTTCGCAGTTCTGATGCTCGAAACGAATATGTAGAATCGCCTAGGGGAAAAGTACACATACCTTTGTAATCGGGCGAGTTTCTACTTTCAGATGCAACAGAAATTATACGGATTCGTCAATCCGTTCGCGAGATATGGCAGTTTGGAGGTATGAAACGGTTGGAGAAACTCAAAATTTTCGCAGTTCTGATGCTCGAAACGAATAACTAGAATGGCCTAGGGTAAGAGTACACATACCGTTGTAATCGGGCGAGTTTCTACATTCAGATGCAACAGGAATTATTCGGATTCGTCAATCCGTTCGCGAGATATGGCAGTTTGGAAGTAAGAAACGGTTGGAGACACTCAAAATTTTCGCAGTTCTGATGCTCGAAAGGAATAACTAGAATGGCCTAGGGGAAAAGGACACATACCGTTGTAATCGGGCGAGTTTCCACTTTCAGATGCAACAGGAATTTTGCGATTCGTCAATCCGTTGGCGAGATATAGCAGTTTGAAGGTAAGAAACGGTTGAGAAACTCAAAATTTTCGCAGTTCTGATGGTCGAAACGAATATCTAGAATGGTCTAGGGTAAAAGTACACATACCGTTGTAATCGAGCGAGTTTCTACTTTCAGATGCAACAGAAATTATTCGGATTCGTCAATCCGTTCGCGAGACATGGCAATTTGAATGTAAGAAACGCTTGAGAAACTCAACATTTTCGCAGTTCTGATGCTCGAAACGAATAACTAGAATGGCCTAGGGTAAGAGTACACATACCGTTGTAATCGGGCGAGTTTCTACTTTCAGATGCAACAGAAATTTTGCGGATTCGTCAATACGTTCGCGAGATATGGCAGTTTGGAGGTAAGGAACGGTTGGAGAAACTCATAATTTTCGCAGTTCTGATGCTCGAAACGAATAACTAGAATGGCCTGAGGTAAGAGTACACATACCGTTATAATCGGGCGAGTTTCTACTTTCAGATGCAATAGAAATTATTCGGATTCGTCAATCCGTTCGCGAGATATGGCATTTTGGAGGGAAGAAACGGTTGGAGAAACTCAAAGTTTTCGCAGTTCTGATGCTCGAAACGAATAACTAGAATGGCCTAGGGGAGAAGTACACATACCGTTGTATTCGGGCGAGTTTCTACTTTCAGATGCAACAGATATTATTCGGATTCGTCAATCCGTTGGCGAGATATGGCAGTTTGGAGGGAAGGAACGGTTGAGAAACTCAAAATTTTCGCAGTTCTGATGCTCGAAACGAATGAGTAGAATCGCCAAAGGGAAAAGTACACACACCGTTGTAATCGGGCGAGTTTCTACTTTCAGATGCAACAGAAATTTTGCGGATTCGTCAATCCGTTGGCGAGATATG
Source organism: Ptiloglossa arizonensis (assembly GCF_051014685.1). NCBI lineage: Eukaryota > Metazoa > Arthropoda > Insecta > Hymenoptera > Colletidae > Ptiloglossa > Ptiloglossa arizonensis. Next base: position 389,622 of record NC_135048.1, read on the forward strand.
GCAGTTTGAAGGTAAGAAACTGTTGAGAAACTCAAAATTTTCGCAGTTCTGATGGTCGAAACGAATATCTAGAGTGGTCTGGGGTAAAAGTACACATACCATTGTAATCGAGCGAGTTTCTACTTTCAGATGCAACAGAAATTATTCGGATTCGTCAATCCGTTGGCGAGATATGGCAGTTTGGAGGGAAGGAACGTTTGAGAAACTCAAAATTTGCGCAGTTCTGATGTTCGAAACGAATAACTAGAATGGCCTCGGGGAAAAGTACACATACCGTTGTAATCGGGCGAGATTCTACTTTCAGATGCAATAGAAATTATTCGGATTCGTCGATCCGTTCGCGAGATATGGCAGTTTGGAAGTAACAAACGGTTGGAGAAACTCAAAATTTTCGCAGTTCTGATGCTCGAAACGAATAACTAGAATGGCCTCGGGGAAAAGTACACATACCGTTGTAATCGGGCGGGTTTCTACTTTCGGATGCAACAGAAATTATTCGGATTCGTCAATCCGTTCGCGAGATATGGCAGATTGGAGGTAAGAAACGGTTGAGAAACTCAAAATTTTCGCAGTTCTGATGCTCGAAACGAATATCTAGTTTGGCCTAGAGGAAAAGTACACATACCGTTGTAATCGGGCTAGTTTCTACTTTCAGATGCAATAGAAATTATTCGGATTCGTCAATCCGTTCGCGAGGTATGGCAGTTTGGAAGTGAGGAACGGTTGGAGAAACTCAAAATTTTCGCAGTTCTGATGCTCGAAACGAGTAACTAGAATGGAGTAGGGGAAAAGAACACATACCGTGGTAATCGGGCGAGTTTCTACTTTCAGATACAACAGAAATTTTTCGCATTCGTCAATCCGTCCGCGAGTTATGCCAGTTTGGAGGTAAAAAACGGTTGAGAAACTCAACATTTTCGCAGCTCTGAGTCTCGACACGAATAACTAGAATGGCCTAGGGGAAAAGTACACGTAACGTTGTAATCGGGCGAGTTTCGACTTTCAGATGCAACACAAATTTTGCGGATTCGTCAATCCGTTCGCGAGATATGGCAGTTTGGATGTACGAAACGGTTGGAGAAACTCAAAATTTTCGCAGTTCTGATGCTCGAAACGAATAACTAGAATGGCCTTGGGGAAAAGTACACATACCGTTGTAATCGGGCGAGATTCTACTTTCAGATGCAACAGAAATTATTCGGATTCGTCAATCCGTACGCGAGATATGGCAGTTTGGAGGTAAGAAACGGTTGGAGAAACTCAAAATTTTCGCAGTTCTGATGATCGAAACGTATAACTAGAATGGCCTAGGGGAAAAGTACACAAACCGTTGTAATCGGGCGAGTTTCTACTTTCAGATGCAACAGAAATTTTGCGGATTCGTCAATCCGTCCGCGAGATATGGCAGTTTGGAGGGAAGAAACGGTTGAGAAACTCAAAATTTTCGCAGTTCTGATGCTCGAAACGAATAAGTAGAATCGCTAAAGGGAAAAGTACACACACCGTTGTAATCGGGCGAGTTTCTACTTTCAGATGCAACAGAAATTTTGCGGATTCGTCAATCCGTTGGCGAGATATGGCAGTTTGGAGGGAAGGAACGGTTGAGAAACTCAAAATTTGCGCAGTTCTGATGTTCGAAACGAATAACTAGAATGGGCTAGGGGAAAAGTACGCATACCGTTGTAATCGGGCTAGTTTCTACTTTCAGATGCAATAGAAATTATTCGGATTCGTCAATCCGTTCGCGAGATATGGCAGTTTGGAAGTAACAAACGGTTGGAGAAACTCAAAATTTTCGCAGTTCTGATGCTCAAAACGAATAACTAGAATGGCCTAGGGGAAAAGTACACATAACGTTGTAATCGGGCGAGTTTCTACTTTCAGATGTACTGGAATTTTGCGGATTCTTCAATCCGTTCGCGAGATATGGCAGTTTGGAGGTAAGAGACGGTTGGAGAAACTCAAAATTTTCGCAGTTCTGATGCTCGAAACGAATAACTAGAACGGCCTACGGGAAAAGTACACATACCGTTGTCATCGGGCGAGTTTCTACTTTCCGATGCAACAGGAATTTTTCGGATTCGTCAATCCGTTCGCGAGATATGGCAGTTTGGAGGTAAGAAACGGTTGAGAAGCTCAAAATTTTCGCAGTTCTGATGCTCGAAACGAATAACTAGAATGGCCTTGGGGAAAAGTACACATACCGTTGTAATCGGGCGAGATTCTACTTTCAGGTGCAACAGAAATTATTCGGATTCGCCAATCCGTACGCGAGATATGGCAGTTTGGAGGTAAGAAATGGTTGGAGAAACTCAAAATTTTCGCAGTTCTGATGATCGAAACGTATAACTAGAATGGCCTAGGGGAAAAGTACACATACTGTTGTAATCGGGCGAGTTTCTACTTTCAGATGCAACAGAAATTATTCGGATTCGTCAATCCGTTCGCGAGATATGGCAGTTTGGATGTATGAAACTGTTGGAGAAACTCAAAATTTTCGCAGTTCTGATGCCCGAAACGAATAACTAGAATGGCCTAGGGTAAGAGTACACATACCGTTGTAATCGGGCAAGTTTCTACATTCAGATGCAACAGAAATTATTCGGATTCGTCAATCCGTTCGCGAGATATGGCAGTTTGGATGTAAGAGACGGTTGGAGAAACTCAAAATTTTCGCAGTTCTGATGCTCGAAACGAATATCTAGAATGGCCTAGGATAAAAGTACAAATACCGTTGTAATCGAGAGAGTTTCTACTTTCAGATGCAACAGAAATTATTCGGATTCGTCAATCCGTTCGCGAGATATGGCAGTTTGGATGTAACAAACGGTTGAGAAACTCAAAATTTTCGCAGTTCTGATGCTCGAAACGAATATCTAGAATGGTCTAGGGTAAAAGTACACATACCGTTGTAATCGGGCGAGTTTCTACTTTCAGATGCAACAGAATTTATTCGGATTCGTCAATCCTTTCGCGAGACATGGCAATTTGAATGTAAGGAACGCTTGAGAAACTCAACATTTTCGCAGTTCTGATGCTCGAAACGAATAACTAGAATGGCCTAGGGGAAAAGTACACATACCGTTGTAATCGGGCGAGTTTCTACTTTCAGATGCAACAGAAATTATTCGGATTCGTCAATCCGTTCGCGAGATATGGCAGTTTAGAGGTATGAAACGGTTGGAGAAACTCAAAATTTTCGCAGTTCTGATGCTCGAAACGAATAACTAGAATGGCCTAGGGGAAAAGTACACATACCGTTGTAATCGAGCGAGTTTCTACTTTCAGATGCAACAGAAATTGTTCGCACTCGTCAATCCCTTGGCGTGATATGGCAGTTTGGAGGTACGAAACGGTTGGAGAAACTCAAAATTTTCGCAGTTCTGATGCTCGAAACGAATAACTAGAATGGCCTAGGGGAAAATTACACATACCGTTGTAATCGGGCGAGTTTATACTTTCAGATGCAACAGAAATTATTCGGATTCGTCAATCCGTTCGCGAGATATGGCAGTTTAGAGGTATGAAACGGTTGAGAAACTCAAAATTTTCGCAGTTCTGATGCTCGAAACGAATATCTAGAATGGTTTGGGGTAAAAGTACACATACCGTTGTAATCGAGCGAGTTTTTACTTTCAGATGCAACAGAAATTATTCGGATTCGTCAATCCGTTGGCGAGATATGGCAGTTTGGAGGGAAGAAACGCTTGAGAAACTCAAAATTTTCGCAGTTCTGATGCTCGAAACGAATAAGTAGTATCGCCAAAGGGAAAAGTACACACACCGTTGTAATCGGGCGAGTTTCTACTTTCAGATGCAACAGAAATTTTGCGGATTCGTCAATCCGTTGGCGAGATATGGCAGTTTGAAGGTAAGAAACGGTTGAGAAACTCAAAATTTTCGCAGTTCTGATGGTCGAAACGAATATCTAGAATGGTCCAGGGTAAAAGTACACATACCGTTGTAATCGAGCGAGTTTCTACTTTCAGATGCAACAGAAATTATTCGCACTCGTCAATCCCTTCGCGAGATATGGCAGTTTGGAGGTACGAAACGGTTGGAGAAACTCAAAATTTTCGCAGTTCTGATGCTCGAAACGAATAACTAGAATGGCCTAGGGGAAAAGTACACATACCGTTGTAATCGGGCGAGTTTATACTTTCAGATGCAACAGAAATTATTCGGATTCGTCAATCCGTTCGCGAGATATGGCAGTTTAGAGGTATGAAACGGTTGAGAAACTCAAAATTTTCGCAGTTCTGATGCTCGAAACGAATATCTAGAATGGTTTGGGGTAAAAGTACACATACCGTTGTAATCGAGCGAGTTTTTACTTTCAGATGCAACAGAAATTATTCGGATTCGTCAATCCGTTGGCGAGATATGGCAGTTTGGAGGGAAGGAACGGTTGAGAAACTCAAAATTTGCGCAGTTCTGATGTTCGAAACGAATAACTAGAATGGGCTAGGGGAAAAGTACACATACCGTTGTAATCGAGCGAGTTTCTACTTTCAGATGCAACAGAAATTTTGCGGATTGATCAATCCGTTCGCGTGATATGGCAGTTTGGACGGAAGAAACGGTTGAGAAACTCATAATTTTCGCAGTTCTGATGCTCGAAACGAATATGTAGAATCGCCTAGGGGAAAAGTACACATACCTTTGTAATCGGGCGAGTTTCTACTTTCAGATGCAACAGAAATTATACGGATTCGTCAATCCGTTCGCGAGATATGGCAGTTTGGAGGTATGAAACGGTTGGAGAAACTCAAAATTTTCGCAGTTCTGATGCTCGAAACGAATAACTAGAATGGCCTAGGGTAAGAGTACACATACCGTTGTAATCGGGCGAGTTTCTACATTCAGATGCAACAGGAATTATTCGGATTCGTCAATCCGTTCGCGAGATATGGCAGTTTGGAAGTAAGAAACGGTTGGAGACACTCAAAATTTTCGCAGTTCTGATGCTCGAAAGGAATAACTAGAATGGCCTAGGGGAAAAGGACACATACCGTTGTAATCGGGCGAGTTTCCACTTTCAGATGCAACAGGAATTTTGCGATTCGTCAATCCGTTGGCGAGATATAGCAGTTTGAAGGTAAGAAACGGTTGAGAAACTCAAAATTTTCGCAGTTCTGATGGTCGAAACGAATATCTAGAATGGTCTAGGGTAAAAGTACACATACCGTTGTAATCGAGCGAGTTTCTACTTTCAGATGCAACAGAAATTATTCGGATTCGTCAATCCGTTCGCGAGACATGGCAATTTGAATGTAAGAAACGCTTGAGAAACTCAACATTTTCGCAGTTCTGATGCTCGAAACGAATAACTAGAATGGCCTAGGGTAAGAGTACACATACCGTTGTAATCGGGCGAGTTTCTACTTTCAGATGCAACAGAAATTTTGCGGATTCGTCAATACGTTCGCGAGATATGGCAGTTTGGAGGTAAGGAACGGTTGGAGAAACTCATAATTTTCGCAGTTCTGATGCTCGAAACGAATGAGTAGAATCGCCAAAGGGAAAAGTACACACACCGTTGTAATCGGGCGAGTTTCTACTTTCAGATGCAACAGAAATTTTGCGGATTCGTCAATCCGTTGGCGAGATATGGCAGTTTGAAGGTAAGAAACTGTTGAGAAACTCAAAATTTTCGCAGTTCTGATGGTCGAAACGAATATCTAGAGTGGTCTGGGGTAAAAGTACACATACCATTGTAATCGAGCGAGTTTCTACTTTCAGATGCAACAGAAATTATTCGGATTCGTCAATCCGTTGGCGAGATATGGCAGTTTGGAGGGAAGGAACGTTTGAGAAACTCAAAATTTGCGCAGTTCTGATGTTCGAAACGAATAACTAGAATGGCCTCGGGGAAAAGTACACATACCGTTGTAATCGGGCGAGATTCTACTTTCAGATGCAATAGAAATTATTCGGATTCGTCGATCCGTTCGCGAGATATGGCAGTTTGGAAGTAACAAACGGTTGGAGAAACTCAAAATTTTCGCAGTTCTGATGCTCGAAACGAATAACTAGAATGGCCTCGGGGAAAAGTACACATACCGTTGTAATCGGGCGGGTTTCTACTTTCGGATGCAACAGAAATTATTCGGATTCGTCAATCCGTTCGCGAGATATGGCAGATTGGAGGTAAGAAACGGTTGAGAAACTCAAAATTTTCGCAGTTCTGATGCTCGAAACGAATATCTAGTTTGGCCTAGAGGAAAAGTACACATACCGTTGTAATCGGGCTAGTTTCTACTTTCAGATGCAATAGAAATTATTCGGATTCGTCAATCCGTTCGCGAGGTATGGCAGTTTGGAAGTGAGGAACGGTTGGAGAAACTCAAAATTTTCGCAGTTCTGATGCTCGAAACGAGTAACTAGAATGGAGTAGGGGAAAAGAACACATACCGTTGTAATCGGGCGAGTTTCTACTTTCAGATACAACAGAAATTTTTCGCATTCGTCAATCCGTCCGCGAGTTATGCCAGTTTGGAGGTAAAAAACGGTTGAGAAACTCAACATTTTCGCAGTTCTGAGTCTCGACACGAATAACTAGAATGGCCTAGGGGAAAAGTACACGTAACGTTGTAATCGGGCGAGTTTCGACTTTCAGATGCAACACAAATTTTGCGGATTCGTCAATCCGTTCGCGAGATATGGCAGTTTGGATGTACGAAACGGTTGGAGAAACTCAAAATTTTCGCAGTTCTGATGCTCGAAACGAATAACTAGAATGGCCTTGGGGAAAAGTACACATACCGTTGTAATCGGGCGAGATTCTACTTTCAGATGCAACAGAAATTATTCGGATTCGTCAATCCGTACGCGAGATATGGCAGTTTGGAGGTAAGAAACGGTTGGAGAAACTCAAAATTTTCGCAGTTCTGATGATCGAAACGTATAACTAGAATGGCCTAGGGGAAAAGTACACAAACCGTTGTAATCGGGCGAGTTTCTACTTTCAGATGCAACAGAAATTTTGCGGATTCGTCAATCCGTCCGCGAGATATGGCAGTTTGGAGGGAAGAAACGGTTGAGAAACTCAAAATTTTCGCAGTTCTGATGCTCGAAACGAATAAGTAGAATCGCTAAAGGGAAAAGTACACACACCGTTGTAATCGGGCGAGTTTCTACTTTCAGATGCAACAGAAATTTTGCGGATTCGTCAATCCGTTGGCGAGATATGGCAGTTTGGAGGGAAGGAACGGTTGAGAAACTCAAAATTTGCGCAGTTCTGATGTTCGAAACGAATAACTAGAATGGGCTAGGGGAAAAGTACGCATACCGTTGTAATCGGGCTAGTTTCTACTTTCAGATGCAATAGAAATTATTCGGATTCGTCAATCCGTTCGCGAGATATGGCAGTTTGGAAGTAACAAACGGTTGGAGAAACTCAAAATTTTCGCAGTTCTGATGCTCAAAACGAATAACTAGAATGGCCTAGGGGAAAAGTACACATAACGTTGTAATCGGGCGAGTTTCTACTTTCAGATGTACTGGAATTTTGCGGATTCTTCAATCCGTTCGCGAGATATGGCAGTTTGGAGGTAAGAGACGGTTGGAGAAACTCAAAATTTTCGCAGTTCTGATGCTCGAAACGAATAACTAGAACGGCCTACGGGAAAAGTACACATACCGTTGTCATCGGGCGAGTTTCTACTTTCCGATGCAACAGGAATTTTTCGGATTCGTCAATCCGTTCGCGAGATATGGCAGTTTGGAGGTAAGAAACGGTTGAGAAGCTCAAAATTTTCGCAGTTCTGATGCTCGAAACGAATAACTAGAATGGCCTTGGGGAAAAGTACACATACCGTTGTAATCGGGCGAGATTCTACTTTCAGGTGCAACAGAAATTATTCGGATTCGTCAATCCGTTCGCGAGATATGGCAGTTTGGATGTAAGAAACGGTTGAGAAACTCAAAATTTTCGCAGTTCTGATGCTCGAAACGAATATCTAGAATGGTCTAGGGTAAAAGTACACATACCGTTGTAATCGGGCGAGTTTCTACTTTCAGATGCAACAGAATTTATTCGGATTCGTCAATCCTTTCGCGAGACATGGCAATTTGAATGTAAGGAACGCTTGAGAAACTCAACATTTTCGCAGTTCTGATGCTCGAAACGAATAACTAGAATGGCCTAGGGGAAAAGTACACATACCGTTGTAATCGGGCGAGTTTCTACTTTCAGATGCAACAGAAATTATTCGGATTCGTCAATCCGTTCGCGAGATATGGCAGTTTAGAGGTATGAAACGGTTGGAGAAACTCAAAATTTTCGCAGTTCTGATGCTCGAAACGAATAACTAGAATGGCCTAGGGGAAAAGTACACATACCGTTGTAATCGAGCGAGTTTCTACTTTCAGATGCAACAGAAATTGTTCGCACTCGTCAATCCCTTCGCGAGATATGGCAGTTTGGAGGTACGAAACGGTTGGAGAAACTCAAAATTTTCGCAGTTCTGATGCTCGAAACGAATAACTAGAATGGCCTAGGGGAAAATTACACATACCGTTGTAATCGGGCGAGTTTATACTTTCAGATGCAACAGAAATTATTCGGATTCGTCAATCCGTTCCCGAGATATGGCAGTTTAGAGGTATGAAACGGTTGAGAAACTCAAAATTTTCGCAGTTCTGATGCTCGAAACGAATATCTAGAATGGTTTGGGGTAAAAGTACACATACCGTTGTAATCGAGCGAGTTTTTACTTTCAGATGCAACAGAAATTATTCGGATTCGTCAATCCGTTGGCGAGATATGGCAGTTTGGAGGGAAGAAACGCTTGAGAAACTCAAAATTTTCGCAGTTCTGATGCTCGAAACGAATAAGTAGTATCGCCAAAGGGAAAAGTACACACACCGTTGTAATCGGGCGAGTTTCTACTTTCAGATGCAACAGAAATTTTGCGGATTCGTCAATCCGTTGGCGAGATATGGCAGTTTGAAGGTAAGAAACGGTTGAGAAACTCAAAATTTTCGCAGTTCTGATGGTCGAAACGAATATCTAGAATGGTCCAGGGTAAAAGTACACATACCGTTGTAATCGAGCGAGTTTCTACTTTCAGATGCAACAGAAATTATTCGCACTCGTCAATCCCTTCGCGAGATATGGCAGTTTGGAGGTACGAAACGGTTGGAGAAACTCAAAATTTTCGCAGTTCTGATGCTCGAAACGAATAACTAGAATGGCCTAGGGGAAAAGTACACATACCGTTGTAATCGGGCGAGTTTATACTTTCAGATGCAACAGAAATTATTCGGATTCGTCAATCCGTTCGCGAGATATGGCAGTTTAGAGGTATGAAACGGTTGAGAAACTCAAAATTTTCGCAGTTCTGATGCTCGAAACGAATATCTAGAATGGTTTGGGGTAAAAGTACACATACCGTTGTAATCGAGCGAGTTTTTACTTTCAGATGCAACAGAAATTATTCGGATTCGTCAATCCGTTGGCGAGATATGGCAGTTTGGAGGGAAGGAACGGTTGAGAAACTCAAAATTTGCGCAGTTCTGATGTTCGAAACGAATAACTAGAATGGGCTAGGGGAAAAGTACACATACCGTTGTAATCGGGCTAGTTTCTACTTTCAGATACAATAGAAATTATTCGGATTCGTCAATCCGTTCGCGAGATATGGCAGTTTGGAAGTAACAAACGGTTGGAGAAACTCAAAATTTTCGCAGTTCTGATGCTCAAAACGAATAACTAGAATGGCCTAGGGGAAAAGTACACATAACGTTGTAATCGGGCGAGTTTCTACTTTCAGATGTACAGGAATTTTGCGGATTCGTCAATCCGTTGGCGAGATATGGCAGTTTGAAGGTAAGAAACGGTTGAGAAACTCAAAATTTTCGCAGTTCTGATGGTCGAAACGAATATCTAGAATGGTCCAGGGTAAAAGTACACATACCGTTGTAATCGAGCGAGTTTCTACTTTCAGATGCAACAGAAATTATTCGCACTCGTCAATCCCTTCGCGAGATATGGCAGTTTGGAGGTACGAAACGGTTGGAGAAACTCAAAATTTTCGCAGTTCTGATGCTCGAAACGAATAACTAGAATGGCCTAGGGAAAAAGTACACATACCGTTGTAATCGGGCGAGTTTATACTTTCAGATGCAACAGAAATTATTCGGATTCGTCAATCCGTTCGCGAGATATGGCAGTTTAGAGGTATGAAACGGTTGAGAAACTCAAAATTTTCGCAGTTCTGATGCTCGAAACGAATATCAAGAATGGTTTGGGGTAAAAGTACACATACCGTTGTAATCGAGCGAGTTTTTACTTTCAGATGCAACAGAAATTATTCGGATTCGTCAATCCGTTGGCGAGATATGGCAGTTTGGAGGGAAGAAACGCTTGAGAAACTCAAAATTTGCGCAGTTCTGATGTTCGAAACGAATAACTAGAATGGGCTAGGGGAAAAGTACACATACCGTTGTAATCGGGCTAGTTTCTACTTTCAGATACAATAGAAATTATTCGGATTCGTCAATCCGTTCGCGAGATATGGCAGTTTGGAAGTAACAAACGGTTGGAGAAACTCAAAATTTTCGCAGTTCTGATGCTCAAAACGAATAACTAGAATGGCCTAGGGGAAAAGTACACATAACGTTGTAATCGGGCGAGTTTCTACTTTCAGATGTACAGGAATTTTGCGGATTCGTCAATCCGTTGGCGAGATATGGCAGTTTGAAGGTAAGAAACGGTTGAGAAACTCAAAATTTTCGCAGTTCTGATGGTCGAAACGAATATCTAGAATGGTCCATGGTAAAAGTACACATACCGTTGTAATCGAGCGAGTTTCTACTTTCAGATGCAACAGAAATTATTCGCACTCGTCAATCCCTTCGCGAGATATGGCAGTTTGGAGGTACGAAACGGTTGGAGAAACTCAAAATTTTCGCAGTTCTGATGCTCGAAACGAATAACTAGAATGGCCTAGGGAAAAAGTACACATACCGTTGTAATCGGGCGAGTTTATACTTTCAGATGCAACAGAAATTATTCGGATTCGTCAATCCGTTCGCGAGATATGGCAGTTTAGAGGTATGAAACGGTTGAGAAACTCAAAATTTTCGCAGTTCTGATGCTCGAAACGAATATCAAGAATGGTTTGGGGTAAAAGTACACATACCGTTGTAATCGAGCGAGTTTTTACTTTCAGATGCAACAGAAATTATTCGGATTCGTCAATCCGTTGGCGAGATATGGCAGTTTGGAGGGAAGAAACGCTTGAGAAACTCAAAATTTTTGCAGTTCTGATGCTCGAAACGAATAAGTAGAATCGCCCAAGGGAAAAGTACACACACCGTTGTAATCGGGCGAGTTTCTACTTTCAGATGCAACAGAAATTTTGCGGATTCGTCAATCCGTTGGCGAGATATGGCAGTTTGAAGGTAAGAAACGGTTGAGAAACTCAAAATTTTCGCAGTTCTGATGGTCGAAACGAATATCTAGAATGGTCCAGGGTAAAAGTACACATACCGTTGTAATCGAGCGAGTTTCTACTTTCAGATGCAACAGAAATTATTCGCACTCGTCAATCCCTTCGCGAGATATGGCAGTTTGGAGGTACGAAACGGTTGGAGAAACTCAAAATTTTCGCAGTTCTGATGCTCGAAACGAATAACTAGAATGGCCTAGGGAAAAAGTACACATACCGTTGTAATCGGGCGAGTTTATACTTTCAGATGCAACAGAAATTATTCGGATTCGTCAATCCGTTCGCGAGATATGGCAGTTTAGAGGTATGAAACGGTTGAGAAACTCAAAATTTTCGCAGTTCTGATGCTCGAAACGAATATCAAGAATGGTTTGGGGTAAAAGTACACATACCGTTGTAATCGAGCGAGTTTTTACTTTCAGATGCAACAGAAATTATTCGGATTCGTCAATCCGTTGGCGAGATATGGCAGTATGGAGGGAAGGAACGGTTGAGAAACTCAAAATTTGCGCAGTTCTGATGTTCGAAACGAATAACTAGAATGGCCTAGGGGAAAAGTACACATACCGTTGTAATCGGGCTAGTTTCTACTTTCAGATGCAATAGAAATTATTCGGATTCTTCAATCCGTTCGCGAGATATGGCAGTTTGGAAGTAACAAACGGTTGGAGAAACTCAAAATTTTCGCAGTTCTGATGCTCGAAACGAATAAGTAGAATCGCCTAGGGGAAAAGTACACATACATTTGTAATGGGGCGAGTTTCTACTTTCAGATGCAACAGAAATTTTGCGGATTCGTCAATCCGTTCGCGAGATATGGCAGTTTGGAGGTATGAAGCGGTTGGAGAAACTCAAAATTTTCGCAGTTCTGACGCCCGAAACGAATAACTAGAATGGCCTAGGGGAAAAGTACACATACCGTTGTAATCGGGCGAGTTTCTACTTTCAGATGCAACAGGAATTTTTCGGATTCGTTAATCCGTTAGCGAGATATGGCAGTTTGGAGGTAAGAAACGGTTGAGTAACTCAAAATTTTCGCAGTTCTGAGTCTCGACACGAATAACTAGAATGGCCTAGGGGAAAAGTACACATAACGTTGTAATCGGGCGAGTTTCTACTTTCAGATGTACAGGAATTTTGCGGATTCGTCAATCCGTTCGCGAGATATGGCAGTTTGGAGGGAAGAAACGGTTGAGAAACTTAAAATTTTCGCAGTTCTGATGCTCGAAACGAATAAGTAGAATGGCCTAGGGGAAATGTACACATACCGTTGTAATCGGGCGAGTTTCTACTTTCAGATGCAAGAGAAATTTTGCGGATTCGTCAATCCGTTCGCGAGATATGGCAGTTTGGAGGTAAGAAACGGTTGAGAAACTCAAAATTTTCGCAGTTCTGATGCTCGAAACGAATAACTAGAATGTCCTAGGGGAAAAGTACACATACCGTTGTAATCGAGCTAGTTTCTACTTTCAGATGCAATAGAAATTATTCGGATTCGTCAATCCGTTCGCGAGGTATGGCAGTTTGGAAGTGAGAAACAGTTGAGAAACTCAAAATTTTCGCAATTCTGATCTCGCGAACGGATTGACGAATCCGCAAAATTGCTGTTGCATCTGAACGTAGAAACTCGCCTGATTTCAACGGTATGTGTACTTTTCCCCTAGGCCATTCCAGTTATTCGTTTCGAGCATCAGAACTGCGAAAATTTTGAGATTCTCAACCGTTTCTTGCCTCCAAATTTGCCATATCTCGCGAACGGATGGACGAATCCGAATAATTTCTGTTGCATCTGAAAGTAGAAACTCGCCCGATTACAACGATATGTGTACTTTTCCCCTAGGCCATTCTAGTTAGTCGTTTCGAGCATCAGAACTGCGAAAATTTTGAGTTTCTCAACCGTTTCTTACCTCCAAATTTGCCATATCTCGCGAACGGATGGACGAATCCGAATAATTTCTGTTGCATGTGAAAGTAGAAACTAGCCCGATTACAACGATATGTGTACTTTTCCCCTAGGCCATTCTAGTTATTCGTTTCGACCATCAGAACTGCGAAAATTTTGAGTTTCTCAACCGTTTCTTACCACCAAACTGCCAAATCTCGCGAACGGATTGACGAATCCGAATAATTTCTGTTGCACCTGAAAGTAGAAACACGCCCGATTACAACGGTATGTGTACTTTTCCCCTAGGCCATTCTAATTATTCGTTTCGAGCATCAGAACCGCGAAAATTTTCAGTTTCTCAACCGTTTCTTACCTCCAAACTGCCATATCTCGCGAACGGATTGACGAATCCGAATAATTTCTGTTGCATCTGAAAGTAGAAACTCGCCCGATTACAACGGTATGTGTACTTTTGCCCTAGGCCATTCTAGTTATTCGTTAAGGAGAAACAAACTTACGCGAAACGAAAATACTTCGATTCTCCGTTTCTTTGTTCGTTTCTCCGTTTCCTTGTCCGTTTCTCCGTTTCTTTCTTCGTTTCTCCGTTTCTTTCTTCGTTTCTCCGTTTCTTTCTTCGTTTCTCAGTTTATTTCTTCGTTTCTCCGTTTCTTTCTTCGTTTCTCCGTTTCTTTCTTCGTTTCTCCGTTTCTTTCTTCGTTTCTCCGTTTCTTTGTTCGGTTCTACGTTTATTTCTTCGTTTCTCCATTTATTTCTCCGATTCTCCGTTTCTTTCTTCGTTTCTCCGTTTCTTTCTTCGTTTCTCCGACACTTTCTTCGCTTCTCCGTTTCTTTCTTCGTTTCTCCGTTTCTTTCTTCGTTTCTCCATTTATTTCTCCGATTCTCCGTTTCTCTCTTCGTTTCTCCGTTTCTTTCTTCGTTTCTCCGTTTCTTTCTTCGTTTCTCCGTTTCTTTGTTCGTTTCTCCGTTTCTTTCTTCGCTTCTCCGTTTCTTTCTTCGTTTCACCGTTTCTTTCTCCGTTTCTCCATTTATTTCTCCGATTCTCCGTTTCTTTCTTCGTTTCTCCGTTTCTTTCTTCGTTTCTCCGTTTCTTTGTTCGTTTCTCCGTTTCTTTGTTCGTTTCTCCGTTTATTTCTTCGTTTCTCCATTTATTTCTCCGTTTCTCCGTTTCTTTCGTCGTTACTCCGTTTCTTTGTTCGTTTCTCCGTTTCTTTCATCGTTTCTTCGTTTCTCCGTTTCTTTCTTCGTTTCTCCGTTTCTTTCTTCGTTTCTCCATTTATTTCTCCGATTCTCCGTTTCTCTATTCGTTTCTCCGTTTCTTTCTTCGTTTCTCCGTTTCTTTCTTCGTTTCTCCGTTTCTTTGTTCGTTTCTCCGTTTCTTTCATCGTTTCTTCGTTTCTCCGTTTCTTTCTTCGATTCTCCGTTTCTTTCTTCGCTTCTCCGTTTCTTTCATCGTTTCTCCGTTTCTTTCTTCGTTACTCCGTTTCTTTCTTCGTTTCTCCGTTTCTTTGTTCGGTTCTACGTTTATTTCTTCGTTTCTCCATTTATTTCTCCGATTCTCCGTTTCTTTCTTCGTTTCTCCGTTTCTTTCTTCGTTTCTCCGTCACTTTCTTCGCTTCTCCGTTTCTTTCTTCGTTTCTCCGTTTCTTTCTTCGTTTCTCCATTTATTTCTCCGATTCTCCGTTTCTCTATTCGTTTCTCCATTTATTTCTCCGATTCTCCGTTTCTCTCTTCGTTTCTCCGTTTCTTTCTTCGTTTTTTCGTTTATTTCTTCGTTTCTCCATTTATTTCTCCGTTTCTCCGTTTCTTTCTTCGTTTCTCCGTTTCTTTCTTCGTTTCTCCGTTTATTTCTTCGTTTCTCCGTTTCTTTCTTCGTTACTCCGTTTCTTTCTTCGTTTCTCCGTTTCTTTGTTTCTTTGTTCGTTTCTCCGTTTATTTCTTCGTTTCTCCATTTATTTCTCCGTTACTCCGTTTCTTCCGTCGTTACTCCGTTTCTTTCTTCGTTTCTCCGTTTCTTTCTTCGTTTCTCCATTTATTTCTCCGATTCTCCGTTTCTCTATTCGTTTCTCCATTTATTTCTCCGATTCTCCGTTTCTCTCTTCGTTTCTCCGTTTCTTTCTTCGTTTCTCCGTTTCTTTCTTCGTTTCTCCGTTTATTTCTTCGTTTCTCCATTTATTTCTCCGTTTCTCCGTTTCTTTCTTCGTTTCTCCGTTTCTTTCTTCGTTTCTCCGCTTCTTTCTTCGTTTTTTCGTTTATTTCTTAGTTTCTCCATTTATTTCTCCGTTTCTCCGTTTCTTTCTTCGTTTCTCCGTTTCTTTCTTCGTTTCTCCGTTTATTTCTTCGTTTCTCCGTTTCTTTCTTCGTTACTCCGTTTCTTTCTTCGTTTCTCCGTTTCTTTCTTCGTTTCTCCGTTTATTTCTTCGTTTCTCCGTTTCTTTCTTCGTTTCTCCGTTTCTTTCTTCGTTTCTCCGTTTCTTTCTTCGTTTCTCCGTTTCTTTGTTCGGTTCTACGTTTATTTCTTCGTTTCTCCATTTATTTCTCCGATTCTCCGTTTCTTTCTTAGTTTCTCCGTTTCTTTCTTCGTTTCTCCGTTTCTTTCTTCGTTTCTCCATTTACTTCTCCGTTTCTCCGTTTCTTTCTTCGTTACTCCGTTTCTTTCTTCGTTTCTCCGTTTCTTTCTTCGTTTCTCCGTTTCTTTGTTCGTTTCTCCGCTTCTTTCTTCGTTTTTTCGTTTATTTCTTCGTTTCTCCATTTATTTCTCCGTTTCTCCGTTTCCTTCTTCGTTTCTCCGTTTCTTTCTTCGTTTCTCCGTTTATTTCTTCGTTTCTCCGTTTCTTTCTTCGTTACTCCGTTTCCTTCTTCGTTTCTCCGTTTCTTTGTTTCTTTGTTCGTTTCTCCGTTTATTTCTTCGTTTCTCCATTTATTTCTCCGTTTCTCCGTTTCTTCCGTCGTTACTCCGTTTCTTTCTTCGTTTCTCCGTTTCTTTCTTCGTTTCTCCATTTATTTCTCCGATTCTCCGTTTCTCTATTCGTTTCTCCATTTATTTCTCCGATTCTCCGTTTCTCTCTTCGTTTCTCCGTTTCTTTCTTCGTTTCTCCGTTTCTTTCTTCGTTTCTCCGTTTATTTCTTCGTTTCTCCATTTATTTCTCCGTTTCTCCGTTTCTTTCTTCGTTTCTCCGTTTCTTTCTTCGTTTCTCCGCTTCTTTCTTCGTTTTTTCGTTTATTTCTTAGTTTCTCCATTTATTTCTCCGTTTCTCCGTTTCTTTCTTCGTTTCTCCGTTTCTTTCTTCGTTTCTCCGTTTATTTCTTCGTTTCTCCGTTTCTTTCTTCGTTACTCCGTTTCTTTCTTCGTTTCTCCGTTTCTTTGTTTCTTTGTTCGTTTCTCCGTTTATTTCTTCGTTTCTCCATTTATTTCTCCGTTTCTCCGTTTCTTCCGTCGTTACTCCGTTTCTTTCTTCGTTTCTCCGTTTACTTCTTCGTTTCTCCGTTTCTTTCTTCGTTTCTCCGTTTCTTTGTTCATTTCTCCGCTTCTTTCTTCGTTTTTTCGTTTATTTCTTGGTTTTTCCATTTATTTCTCCGTTTCTCCGTTTCTTTCTTCGTTTCTCCGTTTCTTTCTTCGTTTCTCCGTTTATTTCTTCGTTTCTCCGTTTCTTTCTTCGTTTCTCCGTTTCTTTCTTCGTTTCTCCGTTTCTTTCTTCGTTTCTCCGTTTCTTTGTTCGGTTCTACGTTTATTTCTTCGTTTCTCCATTTATTTCTCCGATTCTCCGTTTCTTTCTTCGTTTCTCCGTTTCTTTCTTCGTTTCTCCGTCACTTTCTTCACTTCTCCGTTTCTTTCTTCGTTTCTCCGTTTCTTTCTTCGTTTCTCCATTTATTTCTCCGATTCTCCGTTTCTCTCTTCGTTTCTCCGTTTCTTTCTTCGTTTCTCCGTCTCTTTCTTCGTTTCTCCGTTTCTTTGTTCGTTTCTCCGTTTATTTCTTCGTTTCTCCATTTATTTCTCCGATTCTCCGTTTCTTTCTTCGTTTCTCCGTTTCTTTCTTCGTTTCTCCGTCACTTTCTTCGCTTCTCCGTTTCTTTCTTCGTTTCTCCGTTTCTTTCTTCGTTTCTCCATTTATTTCTCCGATTCTCCGTTTCTCTCTTCGTTTCTCCGTTTCTTTCTTCGTTTCTCCGTCTCTTTCTTCGTTTCTCCGTTTCTTTGTTCGTTTCTCCGTTTATTTCTTCGTTTCTCCATTTATTTCTCCGATTCTCCGTTTCTTTCTTCGTTTCTCCGTTTCTTTCTTCGTTTCTCCGTCACTTTCTTCACTTCTCCGTTTCTTTCTTCGTTTCTCCGTTTCTTTCTTCGTTTCTCCATTTATTTCTCCGATTCTCCGTTTCTCTCTTCGTTTCTCCGTTTCTTTCTTCGTTTCTCCGTCTCTTTCTTCGTTTCTCCGTTTCTTTGTTCGTTTCTCCGTTTATTTCTTCGTTTCTCCATTTATTTCTCCGATTCTCCGTTTCTTTCTTCGTTTCTCCGTTTCTTTCTTCGTTTCTCCGTTACTTTCTTCGCTTCTCCGTTTCTTTCTTCGTTTCTCCGTTTCTTTCTTCGTTTCTCCATTTATCTCTCCGATTCTCCGTTTCTCTATTCGTTTCTCCATTTATTTCTCCGATTCTCCGTTTCTCTCTTCGCTTCTCCGTTTCTTTCTTCGTTTTTTCGTTTATTTCTTCGTTTCTCCGTTTCTTTGTTCGGTTCTACGTTTATTTCTTCGTTTCCCCATTTATTTCTCCGATTCTCCGTTTCTTTCTTCGTTTCTCCGTTTCTTTCTTCGTTTCTCCGTCACTTTCTTCGCTTCTCCGTTTCTTTCTTCGTTTCTCCGTTTCTTTCTTCGTTTCTCCATTTATTTCTCCGATTCTCCGTTTCTCTATTCGTTTCTCCATTTATTTCTCCGATTCTCCGTTTCTTTCTTCCTTTCTCCGTTTCTTTCTTCGTTTCTCCGTTTCTTTGTTTGTTTCTCCGTTTATTTCTTCGTTTCTCCGTTTCTTTGTTCGTTTCTCCGTTTCTTTCTTCGTTTCTCCGTTTCTTTGTTCGTTCCTCCGTTTTTTTCTTCGTTTATCCGTTTCTTTCTTCGTTTCTCCGTTTCTTTGTTCGTTTCTCCGTTCCTTTCTTTGTTTCTCCGTTTCTTTCTTCATTTCTCCGTTTATTTCTTCGTTTCTCCGTTTCATTCTTCGTATCTGCGTTTCTTTGTTCGTTTCTCTGTTTCTTTGTTCGTTTCTCTGTTTCTTACTTCGTTTCTCCATTTATTTCTTCGTTTCTCCGTTTCTTTGTTCGTTTCTCCGTTTCTTTGTTCGTTTCTCCGTTTCTTTGTTCGTCTCTCCGTTTCTTTGTTCGTTTCTCCGTTCCTTTCTTCGTTTCTCGGTTTCTTTCTTCGTTTCTCCGTTTCTTTCATCGTTTCTTCGTTTCTCCGTTTCTTTCTTCGTTTCTCCGTTTATATCTTCGTTTCTCCGTTTCATTCTTCGTTTCTCCGTTTCTTTCTTCGTTTCTCCGTTTCTTTGTTCGTTTCTCCGTTTCTTTCTCCGTTTCTCGGTTTATTTCTTCGTTTTTCCATTTATTTCTCCGATTCTCCGTTTCTTTCTTCGTTTCTCCGTTTCTTTCTTCGTTTCTCCATTTCTTTCATCGTTTCTTCGTTTCTCCGTTTCTGTCTTCGTTTCTCCATTTATTTCTCCGTTGCTCCGTTTCTTTCTTCGTTCCTCCGTTTCTTTGTTCGTTCCTCCGTTTCTTTCTTCGTTTCTCCGTTTATTTCTTCGTTTCTCCGTTTCTTTGTTCGTTTCTCCGTTTCTTTGTTCGTTTCTCCGTTTCTTTCTCCGTTTCTCGGTTTATTTCTTCGTTTTTCCATTTGTTTCTCCGATTCTCCGTTCCTTTCTTCGTTTCTCGTTTTCTTTCTTCGTTTCTCCGTTTCTTTCATCGTTTCTTCGTTTCTCCGTTTCTTTCTTCGTTTCTCAATTTATTTCTCCGTTGCTCCGTTTCTTTCTTCGTTTCTCCGTTTCTTTGTTCGTTCCTCCGTTTCTTTCTTCGTTTCTCCGTTTCTTTCTTCGTTTCTCCGTTTCTTTGTTCGTTTCTCCGTTCCTTTCTTTGTTTCTCCGTTTCGTTCATCATTTCTCCGTTTATTTCTTCGTTTCTCCGTTTCATTCTTCGTTTCTGCTTTTCTTTGTTCGTTTCTCTGTTTCTTACTTCGTTTCTCCATTTATTTCTTCGTTTCTCCGTTTCTTTCTTCGTTTCTCCGTTTCTCTCTTCGTTTCTCCGTTTCTTTGTTCGTTTCTCCGTTTCTTTGTTCGTTTCTCCGTTCCTTTCTTCGTTTCTCGGTTTCTTTCTTCGTTTCTCCGTTTCTTTCTTCGTTTCTCCGTTTCTTTGTTCGTTTCTCCGTTTATTTCTTCGTTTCTCCATTTATTTCTCCGTTTCTCCGTTTCTTTCGTCGTTACTCCGTTTCTTTCTTCGTTTCTCTGTTTCTTTCTTCGTTTCTCCGTTTCTTTC
This sequence comes from Ptiloglossa arizonensis, assembly GCF_051014685.1. NCBI lineage: Eukaryota > Metazoa > Arthropoda > Insecta > Hymenoptera > Colletidae > Ptiloglossa > Ptiloglossa arizonensis. The sequence continues at coordinate 409,480 of NC_135048.1, forward strand.
TTCGTTTCTCCGTTTATTTCTTCGTTTCTCCATTTATTTCTCCGTTTCTCCGTTTCTTTCTTCGTTTCTCCGTTTCTTTCATCGTTTCTCCGTTTCTTTGTTCGTTTCTCCGTTTCTTTGTTCGTTTCTCCGTTTCTTTGTTCGTTTCTCCGTTTCTTTGTTCGTTTCTTCGTTTCTCCGTTTCTTTCAACGTTTCTCGATTTATTTCTTCGTTCCTCCATTTATTTCTAAGATTCTCCGTTTCTTTCTTCGTTTCTCCGTTTCTATGTTCGTTTCTCCGTTTCTTTCTCCGTTTCTCCATTTATTTTCCGATTCTGCGTTTCTTTCTTCGTTTCTCCGTTTCTTTCTTCGTTTCTCCGTCTCTTTCTTCGTTTCTCCGTTTCTTTCTTCGTTTCTCCGTTTCCTTGTTCGTTTCTCCGTTTATTTCTTCGCTTCTCCATTTATTTCTCCGATTCTCCGTTTCTTTCTTCGTTTCTCCGTTTATTTCTTCGTTTCTCCGTTTCTTTCTTCGTTTCTCCGTTTCTTTCTTCGTTTCTCCGTTTCTTTCTTCGTTTCTCCGTTTCTTTGTTCGGTTCTACGTTTATTTCTTCGTTTCTCCATTTATTTCTCCGATTCTCCGTTTCTTTCTTCGTTTCTCCGTTTCTTTCTTCGTTTCTCCGTCACGTTCTTCACTTCTCCGTTTCTTTCTTCGTTTCTCCGTTTCTTTCTTCGTTTCTCCATTTATTTCTCCGATTCTCCGTTTCTCTCTTCGTTTCTCCGTTTCTTTCTTCGTTTCTCCGTCTCTTTCTTCGTTTCTCCGTTTCTTTGTTCGTTTCTCCGTTTCTTTCTTCGCTTCTCCGTTTCTTTCTTCGTTTCACCGTTTCTTTCTCCGTTTCTCCATTTATTTCTCCGATTCTCCGTTTCTTTCTTCGTTTCTCCGTTTCTTTCTTCGTTTCTCCGTTTCTTTCTTCGTTTCTCCGTTTCTTTGTTCGTTTCTCCGTTTATTTCTTCGTTTCTCCATTTATTTCTCCGTTTCTCCGTTTCTTTCGTCGTTACTCCGTTTCTTTGTTCGTTTCTCCGTTTCTTTCATCGTTTCTTCGTTTCTCCGTTTCTTTCTTCGATTCTCCGTTTCTTTCTTCGTTTCTCCGTTTCTTTCTTCGTTTCTCCGTTTCTTTCTTCGTTTCTCCGTTTCTTTGTTCGGTTCTACGTTTATTTCTTCGTTTCTCCATTTATTTCTCCGATTCTCCGTTTCTTTCTTCGTTTCTCCGTTTCTTTCTTCGTTTCTCCGTCACTTTCTTCGCTTCTCCGTTTCTTTCTTCGTTTCTCCGTTTCTTTCTTCGTTTCTCCATTTATCTCTCCGATTCTCCGTTTCTCTATTCGTTTCTCCATTTATTTCTCCGATTCTCCGTTTCTCTCTTCGTTTCTCCGTTTCTTTCTTCGTTTTTTCGTTTATTTCTTCGTTTCTCCGTTTCTTTGTTCGGTTCTACGTTTATTTCTTCGTTTCCCCATTTATTTCTCCGATTCTCCGTTTCTTTCTTCGTTTCTCCGTTTCTTTCTTCGTTTCTCCATTTATATCTCCGATTCTCCGTTTCTCTCTTCGTTTCTCCGTTTCTTTCTTCGTTTCTCCGTCTCTTTCTTCGTTTCTCCGTTTCTTTGTTCGTTTCTCCGTTTCTTTCTTCGCTTCTCCGTTTCTTTCTTCGTTTCACCGTTTCTTTCTCCGTTTCTCCATTTATTTCTCCGATTCTCCGTTTCTTTCTTCGTTTCTCCGTTTCTTTCTTCGTTTCTTTCTTCGTTTCTCCGTTTCTTTGTTCGTTTCTCCGTTTATTTCTTCGTTTCTCCATTTATTTCTCCGTTTCTCCGTTTCTTTCGTCGTTACTCCGTTTCTTTGTTCGTTTCTCCGTTTCTTTCATCGTTTCTTCGTTTCTCCGTTTCATTCTTCGATTCTCCGTTTCTTTCTTCGTTTCTCCGTTTCTTTCTTCGTTTCTCCGTTTCTTTCTTCGTTTCTCCGTTTCTTTGTTCGGTTCTACGTTTATTTCTTCGTTTCTCCATTTATTTCTCCGATTCTCCGTTTCTTTCTTCGTTTCTCCGTTTCTTTCTTCGTTTCTCCGTCACTTTCTTCGCTTCTCCGTTTCTTTCTTCGTTTCTCCGTTTCTTTCTTCGTTTCTCCATTTATCTCTCCGATTCTCCGTTTCTCTATTCGTTTCTCCATTTATTTCTCCGATTCTCCGTTTCTCTCTTCGTTTCTCCGTTTCTTTCTTCGTTTTTTCGTTTATTTCTTCGTTTCTCCGTTTCTTTGTTCGGTTCTACGTTTATTTCTTCGTTTCCCCATTTATTTCTCCGATTCTCCGTTTCTTTCTTCGCTTCTCCGTTTCTTTCTTCGTTTCTCCGTCACTTTCTTCGCTTCTCCGTTTCTTTCTTCGTTTCTCCGTTTCTTTCTTCGTTTCTCCATTTATTTCTCCGATTCTCCGTTTCTCTATTCGTTTCTCCATTTATTTCTCCGATTCTCCGTTTCTTTCTTCCTTTCTCCGTTTCTTTCTTCGTTTCTCCGTTTCTTTGTTCGTTTCTCCGTTTATTTCTTCGTTTCTCCGTTTCTTTGTTCGTTTCTCCGTTTCTTTCTTCGTTTCTCCGTTTCTTTGTTCGTTCCTCCGTTTTTTTCTTCGTTTCTCCGTTTCTTTCTTCGTTTCTCCGTTTCTTTGTTCGTTTCTCCGTTCCTTTCTTTGTTTCTCCGTTTCTTTCTTCATTTCTCCGTTTATTTCTTCGTTTCTCCGTTTCATTCTTCGTATCTGCGTTTCTTTGTTCGTTTCTCTGTTTCTTACTTCGTTTCTCCATTTATTTCTTCGTTTCTCCGTTTCTTTGTTCGTTTCTCCGTTTCTTTCTTCGTTTCTCTGTTTCTTTGTTCGTTTCTCCGTTTCTTTGTTCGTTTCTCCGTTCCTTTCTTCGTTTCTCGGTTTCTTTCTTCGTTTCTCCGTTTCTTTCATCGTTTCTTCGTTTCTCCGTTTCTTTCTTCGTTTCTCCGTTTATATCTTCGTTTCTCCGTTTCATTCTTCGTTTCTCCGTTTCTTTCTTCGTTTCTCCGTTTCTTTGTTCGTTTCTCCGTTTCTTTCTCCGTTTCTCGGTTTATTTCTTCGTTTTTCCATTTATTTCTCCGATTCTCCGTTTCTTTCTTCGTTTCTCCGTTTCTTTCTTCGTTTCTCCATTTCTTTCATCGTTTCTTCGTTTCTCCGTTTCTGTCTTCGTTTCTCCATTTATTTCTCCGTTGCTCCGTTTCTTTCTTCGTTCCTCCGTTTCTTTGTTCGTTCCTCCGTTTCTTTCTTCGTTTCTCCGTTTATTTCTTCGTTTCTCCGTTTCTTTGTTCGTTTCTCCGTTTCTTTGTTCGTTTCTCCGTTCCTTTCTTCGTTTCTCGTTTTCTATCTTCGTTTCTCCGTTTCTTTCATCGTTTCTTCGTTTCTCCGTTTCTTTCTTCGTTTCTCAATTTATTTCTCCGTTGCTCCGTTTCTTTCTTCGTTTCTCCGTTTCTTTGTTCGTTCCTCCGTTTCTTTCTTCGTTTCTCCGTTTCTTTCTTCGTTTCTCCGTTTCTTTGTTCGTTTCTCCGTTCCTTTCTTTGTTTCTCCGTTTCCTTGTTCGTTTCTCCGTTTATTTCTTCGCTTCTCCATTTATTTCTCCGTTTCTCCGTTTCTTTCGTCGTTACTCAGTTTCTTTCTTCGTTTCTCCGTTTCTTTCTTCGTTTCTCCGTTTCTTTCTTCGTTTCTCCGTTTCCTTGTTCGTTTCTCCGTTTATTTCTTCGCTTCTCCATTTATTTCTCCGATTCTCCGTTTCTTTCTTCGTTTCTTCGTTTCTTTCTTCGTAACTCCGTTTCTTTCTTCGTATCTCCGTTTCTTTCTTCGTTTGTCCGTTTCTTTCATCGTTTCTCCGTTTCTTCCTTCGTTTCTCCGTTTCTTTCTTCGTTTCTCCGTTTCTTTCTTCGTTTCTCCGTTTCCTTGTTCGTTTCTCCGTTTATTTCTTCGCTTCTCCATTTATTTCTCCGTTTCTCCGTTTCTTTCGTCGTTACTCCGTTTCTTTCTTCGTTTCTCCGTTTCTTTCTTCGTTTCTCCGTTTCTTTCTTCGTTTCTCCGTTTCCTTGTTCGTTTCTCCGTTTATTTCTTCGCTTCTCCATTTATTTCTCCGATTCTCCGTTTCTTTCTTCGTTTCTTCGTTTCTTTCTTCGTTACTCCGTTTCTTTCTTCGTATCTCCGTTTCTTTCTTCGTTTCTCCGTTTCTTTCATCGTATCTCCGTTTCTTTCTTCGTTTCTCCGTTTCTTTCTTCGTTTCTCCGTTTATTTCTTCGTTTCTCCGTTTCGTTCTTCGTTTCTGCGTTTCTTTGTTCGTTTCTCTGTTTCTTTCTTCGTTTCTGCGTTTCTTTCTCCGTTTCTCGGTTTATTTCTTCGTTTCTCCGTTTCTTTCTTCGTTTCTTCGTTTCTTTCTTCATTTCTCCGTTTCTTTCTTCGTTTCTCCGTTTCTTCCTTCGTTTCATTGTTTCTCCGTTCCTCCGTTTCTCCGTTTCGATTAAATGATTATAATATTTATAATTTCTATTATAAATCATTTGATCTGTAGTTAAATTAGACACTAATACTCTAAATACATATTTAATATATTTTTTAAACTCTTTAGCCTCCAGAAGAATTTTATTTATACTATTTACTATATATAACAATTTACACAGAATCGGAAATAAATCTAATGATTTATTTATAATAATTTTTTTTTTTCACTTATCTTAAAAATAGGGATGTACTCTTTAAATGTTCAGTTCATTTCTTTAATTTATTCATTAAATTGAATTAATCTATTCTTTATAATAACTTTAATAAAATTAATCCCTATAATTATTATATAACTCATATTAAAATTTAATAATGAAATTCATTTTATTTGCCTAATTAATGTAATTATTGCCCCTATCATTTGCTTAAACAAAAAAATCAATCATAATAATTATAGGATATTCATCTGTTATACAAACATTTATTATAGTTATTTTATTAATAATTAACAAAAATACATTTTTAACATATTTCATTTTATATTCAATAATTTCTTTAATTTTAATTTTTGTATTTAAAATAATAAAGATTAACTCTTCTTCCTTATTTAATATATGAACCTCTTATAAAAGAAAAATTATTTCATACTCAATAATTATTATGTACACAAATTTCCCACCTATAGCACTCTTTATAGTGAAATAAATCGTCCTAGAAACATTAATAAATTCAAGAATAAAATTTACCGTGGAAGGTTTAATTTTACATTTATTCGAAAGAAGAAACATACAAAGTTTGACAAAAGTATTTATTTATTTTATTGCACGGTATGGAATATCATACAAGTGGAAATACTTATCTGTAATGTCGGTAAATTGTACTTGTCGCGCCATCTATTTGTGGAAATTAGAACAATTCCTCGACAAACTTGAGCGTTTCACCGCCAGGTGTTTTCACCCCTTAAGTGTAGTTTAACCCTTTCTCCAATAGATGGCAACCCATGTAATTACCACGTTACAGGGATTTCTAATTGCGGGTTCGGAATATATTTGCATACATACAAACTATAATTCCGATATGTAGAGAAATGTTCATTTATTTTATCCCACGGCTTCTTCGATCGTATTTGTTCGATCTAACCAAATATTTCAAGAAATTGATGGCGTTTTATACCGAAACATTGTCAAAAATTGTTTAATCTACGGTCCAACGACGGTTCTTAATAATTATGATAAATAAATGTCAAGATATTGCGAAGTCTGCGAAGGCGAACGGTTTCAGTGAATGTTTGTTCATTTCAGCGGCTGTTATTAACATTTACGCATGTTCCCTATATTGATCGAACAATGTGCATCTTATTTATGTATTGCAATTAGTTAAGAAACTTATCGAAATTGATTTTGATCCAGACTCCACGTTAAAACGTGTTTCGTAAAGTTTTAAAGCACGGAAAGTAACAATTGTTCACTAGATACATTAATTTAACATTTGTTAATTCTTATAATTTACACAATACGCGAAGAAGTGGTATTTTTTACACAAAAGTGCCAAAATTCAATTAATCGCTTTTTTAGATAGAAAAATCACCGCGATATATACTTGTGAATCGATAATCGATACGTGTAGCCATGAGAATGTCAGTTGGATCTCATGGAAAAATTCCTCCGCGAACAAGGAATATTTCAACGAAATGATATTTTAAGCCATTATTTATACTAGGACATTGTTCATAATTGTCTAATGTGTGGTCCTACCACGGTTGTTAATAATTATGATAAACAAACATCAAGATATTGCGAAATCTTCGAGGGCGAATGGTTTCGGTGAATATTTGTTCATTTCAGCGATTGTTATTAACATTTACGCATGTTCCCTATATTGACGGAACAATGTGTATCTTATTTATGCATTAAAAATGATTGATTCGCCACTAGCAATTGATTTTGATCGAACTTCAAAGTAAAGAGGTGTTTCTTAAAGTTTTAAAACATGGAAAGTAATAATTGTCTATGAGATATATCAATTTAACATTTGATTAATACATGAAGAATCGAAATTTTTGGTAAAATAAGTGAATAAAAAATAATTATTATAAATAAATGATTAGATTTATTTCCGGTGCTGTGTAAATTATTATATACAGTAAATAGTATAAATAAAATTCTTCTGGAGGCTAAAGAGATTAAAAAATATATTAAATATGTATTTAGGGTATTAGTGTATAATTTAACTATAGCTCAAATGATTTATAATAGAAATTATAACTATTATAATCATTTAATCGAAACGGAGAAACGGAGAAACGAAGAAACGAAGAAAGAAACGGAGAATCGGAGAAATAAATGGAGAAACGAACAAAAAACGGTGAAACGGAGAAAAGGCGAAACGGAAAAATGGAAAAACCGAGAAACGGAGAAACGGAGAAACCGAGAAACGGCGAAACCGAGAGACGGAGAAACGGAGAAACCGGGAAACGGGGAAACGGAGATACGGAGAAACGGAGAAACGGAGAAACGGAGAAACGGAGAAACCGAGAAACGGAGAAACGGAGAAACGGAGAAACGGAGATACGGAGGAACGGCGAAACGGAGAAACGGAGAAACGGAGAAACGGAGAAACCGAGAAACGGAGAAACCGAGAAACGGAGAAACCGAGAAACGGAGAAACGGAGAAACGGAGAAACGGAGAAACGGAGAAACGGAGAAACCGAGAAACGGAGAAACCGAGAAACGGAGAAACGGAGAAACGGAGAAACCGAGAAACGGAGAAACGGAGAAACCGAGAAACGGAGAAACCGAGAAACGGAGAGACCGAGAAACGGAGAGACGGAGAAACGAAGAAACCGAGAAACGGAGAGACGGAGAAACGGAAAAACTGAGAAACGGAGAAACGGAGAAACGGAGCAACGGAGAAACGGAGAAACGGAGAAACGGAGAAACGGAGAAACGGAGAAACGGAGAAACGGAGAAGTCGAGAAACGGAGAAACGGAGAAACAGAGAAACCGAGAAACGGAGAAACGGAGAAACGGAGAAACGGAGAAACGGAGAAACCGAGAAACGGAGAAACCGAGAAACGGAGAAACGGAGAAACGGAGAAACGGAGAAACCGAGAAACGGAGAAACGGAGAAACGGAGAAACAGAGAAACCGAGACACGGAGAAACCGAGAAACGGAGAAACAGAGAAACGGAGAAACGGAGAAACGGAGAAACGGAGAAACGGAGAAACGGAGAAACGGAGAAACGGAGAAACGGAGAAACCGAGAAATGGAGCAACGGAGAAACGGAGAAACGGAAGAACTGAGAAACGGAGAAACGGAGAAACGGGAAACGGAGAAACCGAGCAACGGAGAAACGGAGAAACCGAGAAACGGAGAAACGGAGAAACAGAGAAACGATGAAACGAAGGAAGAAACGGAGAAACGAAGAAAGAAATGGAGAAATGAAGAATGAAACGAAGATACGAAGAAAGAATCGGAGAAACGAAGAAATAAACCGAGAAACGGAGAAAGAAACGGAGAAACGAAGAAAGACACAGAGGAACGAACAAAGAAACGCAGCAACGAAGAATGAAACGGAGAAACGAAGAAATAAACGGAGAAATGAAGAAAGAAACGGAGAAACAAAGAAAGAAACGGAGAAACGAACAAAGAAACGGAGAAACGAACAAAGAAACGGAGAAACGAAGAAAGAAACGGAGAAACGAAGAAAGAAACGGAGAAACGAAGAAATAAATCGAGAAACGTTGAAAGAAACGGAGGAACGAACAAAGAAACGGAGAAACGAAGAAAGAAACGGAGAAACGAACAAAGAAACGGAGAAACGAACAAAGAAACGGAGAAACGAAGAAAGAAACGGAGAAACGAAGAAAGAAACGGAGAAACGGAGAAATAAATGGAGAAACGAAGAAATAAACGGAGAAACGAAGAAAGAAACGGAGAAACGAAGAAAGAAACGGAGTAACGACGAAAGAAACGGAGAAACGGAGAAATAAATGGAGAAACGAAGAAATAAACGGAGAAACGAACAAAGAAACGGAGAAACGAAGAAAGAAACGGAGAAACGAAGAAAGAAACCGAGAAACGAAGAAAGGAACGGAGAAACGAACAAAGAAACGGAGAAACGAACAAAGAAACGGAGAAACGAAGAAAGAAACGGGGAAACGAAGAAAGAAACGGAGAAACGAAGAAATAAATGGAGAAACGAAGTAAGAAACAGAGAAACGAACAAAGAAACGCAGAAACGAAGAATGAAACGGAGAAACGAAGAAATAAACGGAGAAATGAAGAAAGAAACGGAGAAACAAAGAAAGGAACGGAGAAACGAACAAAGAAACGGAGAAACGAAGAAATAAACGGAGAAACGAAGAAAGAAACGGAGGAACGAACAAAGAAACGGAGGAACGAAGAAAGAAACGGAGCAACGGAGAAATAAATGGAGAAACGAAGAAAGAAACGGAGAAACGAAGAAACGATGAAAGAAACGGAGAAACGAAGAAAGAAACCGAGAAACGAAGAAAGGAACGGAGTAACGAACAAAGAAACGGAGAAACGAACAAAGAAACGGAGAAACGAAGAAAGAAACGGAGAAACGAACAAAGAAACGGAGAAACGAAGAAATAAATGGAGAAACGAAGTAAGAAACAGAGAAACGAAGAAAGAAACGCAGAAACGAAGAATGAAACGGAGAAACGAAGAAATAAACGGAGAAATGAAGAAAGAAACGGAGAAACAAAGAAAGGAACGGAGAAACGAACAAAGAAACGGAGAAACGAACAAAGAAACGGAGAAACGAAGAAAGAAACGGAGAAACGAAGAAAGAAAGGGAGAAACGGAGAAATAAATGGAGAAACGAAGAAATAAACGGAGAAAGGAAGAAAGAAACGGAGAAACGAAGAAAGAAACGGAGAAACGAAGAAAGAAACGGAGTAACGACGAAAGAAACGGAGAAACGGAGAAATAAATGGAGAAACGAAGAAATAAACGGAGAAACGAACAAAGAAACGGAGAAACGGAGAAAGAAACGGAGAAACGAAGAAAGAAACGGAGAAACGAAGAAAGAAACCGAGAAACGAAGAAAGAAACGGAGAATCGGAGAAATAAATGGAGAAACGAAGAAAGAAACGGAGAAACGAAGAAAGAAACGGAGAAGCGAAGAAAGAAACGGAGAAACGAAGAAAGAAACGGAGAAACGAAGAAAGAAACGGAGAAACGAAGAAATAAACGGAGAAATGAAGAAAGAAACGGAGAAACAAAGAAAGGAACGGAGAAACGAACAAAGAAACGGAGAAACGAAGAAAGAAACGGAGAAACGAAGAATGAAACGGAGGAACGAACAAAGAAACGGAGAAACGAAGAAAGAAACGGAGAAACGAACAAAGAAACGGAGAAACGAAGAAATAAACGGAGAAACGAACAAAGAAACGGAGAAACGAAGAAAGAAACGGAGAAAGGAAGAAAGAAACGGAGAGTCGGAGAAATAAATGGAGAAACGATGAAAGAAACGGAGAAACGAAGAAAGAAACGGAGAAGCGAAGAAAGAAACGGAGAAACGAAGAAAGAATCGGAGAAACGAAGAAAGAAACGCAGAATCGGAAAATAAATTGGGGAAACGGTGAAAGAAACGGAGAAACGAACAAAGAAACGGAGAAACGAAGAAATAAACGGAGAAACGAACAAAGAAACGGAGAAACGAAGAAAGAAACCGAGAAACGAAGAAAGGAACGGAGTAACGAACAAAGAAACGGAGAAACGAACAAAGAAACGGAGAAACGAAGAAAGAAACGGAGAAACGAACAAAGAAACGGAGAAACGAAGAAATAAATGGAGAAACGAAGTAAGAAACAGAGAAACGAACAAAGAAACGCAGAAACGAAGAATGAAACGGAGAAACGAAGAAATAAACGGAGAAATGAAGAAAGAAACGGAGAAACAAAGAAAGGAACGGAGAAACGAACAAAGAAACGGAGAAACGAAGAAAGAAACGGAGAAACGAAGAATGAAACGGAGGAACGAACAAAGAAACGGAGAAACGAAGAAAGAAACGGAGAAACGAACAAAGAAACGGAGAAACGAACAAAGAAACGGAGAAACGAAGAAAGAAACGGAGAAAGGAAGAAAGAAACGGAGAATCGGAGAAATAAATGGAGAAACGATGAAAGAAACGGAGAAACGAAGAAAGAAACGGAGAAGCGAAGAAAGAAACGGAGAAACGAAGAATGAAACGGAGAAACGAAGATATAAACGGAGAAACGAAGAAAGAAACGGAGAAACGAAGAAACGATGAAAGAAACGGAGAAACGAAGAAAGAAACCGAGAAACGAAGAAAGGAACGGAGTAACGAACAAAGAAACGGAGAAACGAACAAAGAAACGGAGAAACGAAGAAAGAAACGGAGAAACGAACAAAGAAACGGAGAAACGAAGAAATAAATGGAGAAACGAAGTAAGAAACAGAGAAACGAACAAGAAACGCAGAAACGAAGAATGAAACGGAGAAACGAAGAAATAAACGGAGAAATGAAGAAAGAAACGGAGAAACAAAGAAAGGAACGGAGAAACGAACAAAGAAACGGAGAAACGAAGAAAGAAACGGAGAAACGAAGAATGAAACGGAGGAACGAACAAAGAAACGGAGAAACGAAGAAAGAAACGGAGAAACGAACAAAGAAACGGAGAAACGAAGAAATAAACGGAGAAACGAACAAAGAAACGGAGAAACGAAGAAAGAAACGGAGAAAGGAAGAAAGAAACGGAGAATCGGAGAAATAAATGGAGAAACGATGAAAGAAACGGAGAAACGAAGAAAGAAACGGAGAAGCGAAGAAAGAAACGGAGAAACGAAGAAAGAATCGGAGAAACGAAGAAAGAAACGCAGAATCGGAAAATAAATGGGGAAACGGTGAAAGAAACGGAGAAACGGAGAAAGAAACGGAGAAACGGAGAAATAAATGGAGAAACGAAGAAATAAACGGAGAAACGAAGAAAGAAACGGAGAAACGAAGAAAGAAACGGAGTAACGACGAAAGAAACGGAGAAACGGAGAAATAAATGGAGAAACGAAGAAATAAACGGAGAAACGAACAAAGAAACGGAGAAACGAAGAAAGAAACGGAGAAACGAAGAAAGAAACCGAGAAACGAAGAAAGGAACGGAGAAACGAACAAAGAAACGGAGAAACGAACAAAGAAACGGAGAAACGAAGAAAGAAACGGGGAAACGAAGAAAGAAACGGAGAAACGAAGAAATAAATGGAGAAACGAAGTAAGAAACAGAGAAACGAACAAAGAAACGCAGAAACGAAGAATGAAACGGAGAAACGAAGAAATAAACGGAGAAATGAAGAAAGAAACGGAGAAACAAAGAAAGGAACGGAGAAACGAACAAAGAAACGGAGAAACGAAGAAATAAACGGAGAAACGAAGAAAGAAACGGAGGAACGAACAAAGAAACGGAGGAACGAAGAAAGAAACGGAGCAACGGAGAAATAAATGGAGAAACGAAGAAAGAAACGGAGAAACGAAGAAACGATGAAAGAAACGGAGAAACGAAGAAAGAAACCGAGAAACGAAGAAAGGAACGGAGTAACGAACAAAGAAACGGAGAAACGAACAAAGAAACGGAGAAACGAAGAAAGAAACGGAGAAACGAACAAAGAAACGGAGAAATGAAGAAAGAAACGGAGAAACAAAGAAAGGAACGGAGAAACGAACAAAGAAACGGAGAAACGAAGAAAGAAACGGAGAAACGAAGAATGAAACGGAGGAACGAACAAAGAAACGGAGAAACGAAGAAAGAAACGGAGAAACGAACAAAGAAACGGAGAAACGAAGAAAGAAACGGAGAAACGAAGAAAGAAACGGAGAAACGGAGAAATAAATGGAGAAACGAAGAAATAAACGGAGAAAGGAAGAAAGAAACGGAGAAACGAAGAAAGAAACGGAGAAACGAAGAAAGAAACGGAGTAACGACGAAAGAAACGGAGAAACGGAGAAATAAATGGAGAAACGAAGAAATAAACGGAGAAACGAACAAAGAAACGGAGAAACGGAGAAAGAAACGGAGAAACGAAGAAAGAAACGGAGAAACGAAGAAAGAAACCGAGAAACGAAGAAAGAAACGGAGAATCGGAGAAATAAATGGAGAAACGAAGAAAGAAACGGAGAAACGAAGAAAGAAACGGAGAAGCGAAGAAAGAAACGGAGAAACGAAGAAAGAAACGGAGAAACGAAGAAAGAAACGGAGAATCGGAAAATAAATGGAGAAACGAAGAAATAAACCGAAAAACGGAGAAAGAAACGGAGAATCGAACAAAGAAACGGAGAAACGAAGAAAGAAACGGAGAAACGAAGAATGAAACGGAGAAACGAAGATATAAACGGAGAAACGAAGAAAGAAACGGAGAAACGAAGAAACGATGAAAGAAACGGAGAAACGAAGAAAGAAACCGAGAAACGAAGAAAGGAACGGAGAATCGGAGAAATAAATGGAAAAACGAAGAAATAAACCGAGAAACGGAGAAAGAAACGGAGAAACGAACAAAGAAACGGAGAAACGAAGAAAGAAACGGAGAAACGAAGAATGAAACGGAGAAACGAAGATATAAACGGAGAAACGAAGAAAGAAACGGAGAAACGAAGAAACGATGAAAGAAACGGAGAAACGAAGAAAGAAACCGAGAAACGAAGAAAGGAACGGAGTAACGAACAAAGAAACGGAGAAACGAACAAAGAAACGGAGAAACGAAGAAAGAAACGGAGAAACGAACAAAGAAACGGAGAAACGAAGAAATAAATGGAGAAACGAAGTAAGAAACAGAGAAACGAACAAAGAAACGCAGAAACGAAGAATGAAACGGAGAAACGAAGAAATAAACGGAGAAATGAAGAAAGAAACGGAGAAACAAAGAAAGGAACGGAGAAACGAACAAAGAAACGGAGAAACGAAGAAAGAAACGGAGAAACGAAGAATGAAACGGAGGAACGAACAAAGAAACGGAGAAACGAAGAAAGAAACGGAGAAACGAACAAAGAAACGGAGAAACGAAGAAATAAACGGAGAAACGAACAAAGAAACGGAGAAACGAAGAAAGAAACGGAGAAAGGAAGAAAGAAACGGAGAGTCGGAGAAATAAATGGAGAAACGATGAAAGAAACGGAGGAACGAAGAAAGAAACGGAGAAGCGAAGAAAGAAACGGAGAAACGAAGAAAGAATCGGAGAAACGAAGAAAGAAACGCAGAATCGGAAAATAAATTGGGGAAACGGTGAAAGAAACGGAGAAACGAACAAAGAAACGGAGAAACGAAGAAATAAACGGAGAAACGAACAAAGAAACGGAGAAACGAAGAAAGAAACCGAGAAACGCAGAAAGGAACGGGGTAACGAACAAAGAAACGGAGAAACGAACAAAGAAACGGAGAAACGAAGAAAGAAACGGAGAAACGAACAAAGAAACGGAGAAACGAAGAAATAAATGGAGAAACGAAGTAAGAAACAGAGAAACGAACAAAGAAACGCAGAAACGAAGAATGAAACGGAGAAACGAAGAAATAAACGGAGAAATGAAGAAAGAAACGGAGAAACAAAGAAAGGAACGGAGAAACGAACAAAGAAACGGAGAAACGAAGAAAGAAACGGAGAAACGAAGAATGAAACGGAGGAACGAACAAAGAAACGGAGAAACGAAGAAAGAAACGGAGAAACGAACAAAGAAACGGAGAAACGAACAAAGAAACGGAGAAACGAAGAAAGAAACGGAGAAAGGAAGAAAGAAACGGAGAATCGGAGAAATAAATGGAGAAACGATGAAAGAAACGGAGAAACGAAGAAAGAAACGGAGAAGCGAAGAAAGAAACGGAGAAACGAAGAATGAAACGGAGAAACGAAGATATAAACGGAGAAACGAAGAAAGAAACGGAGAAACGAAGAAACGATGAAAGAAACGGAGAAACGAAGAAAGAAACCGAGAAACGAAGAAAGGAACGGAGTAACGAACAAAGAAACGGAGAAACGAACAAAGAAACGGAGAAACGAAGAAAGAAACGGAGAAACGAACAAAGAAACGGAGAAACGAAGAAATAAATGGAGAAACGAAGTAAGAAACAGAGAAACGAACAAGAAACGCAGAAACGAAGAATGAAACGGAGAAACGAAGAAATAAACGGAGAAATGAAGAAAGAAACGGAGAAACAAAGAAAGGAACGGAGAAACGAACAAAGAAACGGAGAAACGAAGAAAGAAACGGAGAAACGAAGAATGAAACGGAGGAACGAACAAAGAAACGGAGAAACGAAGAAAGAAACGGAGAAACGAACAAAGAAACGGAGAAACGAAGAAATAAACGGAGAAACGAACAAAGAAACGGAGAAACGAAGAAAGAAACGGAGAAAGGAAGAAAGAAACGGAGAATCGGAGAAATAAATGGAGAAACGATGAAAGAAACGGAGAAACGAAGAAAGAAACGGAGAAGCGAAGAAAGAAACGGAGAAACGAAGAAAGAATCGGAGAAACGAAGAAAGAAACGCAGAATCGGAAAATAAATGGGGAAACGGTGAAAGAAACGGAGAAACGAACATAGAAACGGAGAAACGAAGAAATAAACGGAGAATCTTAGAAATAAATGGAGAAACGAAGAAATAAATCGAGAAACGTTGAAAGAAACCGAGAAACGAACAAAGAAACGGAGAAACGAAGAAAGAAACGGAGAAACGAACAAAGAAACGGAGAAACGAACAAAGAAACGGAGAAACGAAGAAAGAAACGGAGAAACGAAGAAAGATACGGAGAAACGGAGAAATAAATGGAGAAACGAAGAAATAAACGGAGAAAGGAAGAAAGAAACGGAGAAACGAAGAAAGAAACGGAGAAACGAAGAAAGAAACGGAGTAACGACGAAAGAAACGGAGAAACGGAGAAATAAATGGAGAAACGAAGAAATAAACGGAGAAACGAACAAAGAATCCGGGAAACGAAGAAAGAAACGGAGAATCGGAGAAATAAATGGAGAAACGAAGAAAGAAACGGAGAAACGAAGAAAGAAACGGAGAAGCGAAGAAAGAAACGGAGAATCGGAAAATAAATGGAGAAACGAAGAAATAAACCGAAAAACGGAGAAAGAAACGGAGAAACGAACAAAGAAACGGAGAAACGAAGAAGGAAAAGGAGAAACGAAGAAAGAAACGGAGAAACGGAGAAATAAATGGAGAAACGAAGAAAGGAACGGAGAAACGAAGAAAGAAACGGAGAATCGGAGAAATAAATGGAGAAACGAAGAAAGAAACGGAGAAACGAAGAAAGAAACGGAGAAACGAAGAAAGAAACGTAGAATCGGAAAATAAATGGAGAAACGAAGAAATAAACCGAGAAACGAACATAGAAACGGAGAAACGAAGAAAGAAACGGAGGAACAAAGAAAGAAACGGAGAAACGAACAAAGAAACGGAGAAACGAACAAAGAAACGGAGAACCGAAGAAAGAAACGGAGAAACGGAGAAATAAATGGAGAAACGAAGAAATACACGGAGAAACGAAGAAAGAAACGGAGAAACGAAGAAAGAAACGGAGAAACGAAGAAAGAAACGGAGTAACGACGAAAGAAACGGAGAAACGGAGAAATAAATGGAGAAACGAAGAAATAAAAGGAGAAACGAACAAAGAAACGGAGAAACGAAGAAAGAAACGGAGAAACGAAGAAAGAAACGGAGAAACGAAGAAAGAAACGTAGAATCGGAAAATAAATGGAGAAACGAAGAAATAAACCGAGAAACGGAGAAAGAAACGGAGAAGCGAACATAGAAACGGAGAAACGAAGAAAGAAACGGAGAAACGAAGAACGAAACGGAGAAACGGAGAAATAAATGGAGAAACGAAGAAATAAACGGAGAAACGAACAAAGAATCCGGGAAACGAAGAAAGAAACGAAGAATCGGAGAAATAAATGGAGAAACGAAGAAAGAAACGGAGAAACGAAGAAAGAAACGGAGAAGCGAAGAAAGAAACGGAGAATCGGAAAATAAATGGAGAAACGAAGAAATAAACCGAAAAACGGAGAAAGAAACGGAGAAACGAACAAAGAAACGGAGAAACGAAGAAGGAAAAGGAGAAACGAAGAAAGAAACGGAGAAACGGAGAAATAAATGGAGAAACGAAGAAAGGAACGGAGAAACGAAGAAAGAAACGGAGAATCGGAGAAATAAATGGAGAAACGAAGAAAGAAACGGAGAAACGAAGAAAGAAACTTAGAAACGAAGAAAGAAACGTAGAATCGGAAAATAAATGGAGAAACGAAGAAATAAACCGAGAAACGAACATAGAAACGGAGAAACGAAGAAAGAAACGGAGGAACGAAGAAAGAAACGGAGAAACGAACAAAGAAACGGAGAAACGAACAAAGAAACGGAGAACCGAAGAAAGAAACGGAGAAACGGAGAAATAAATGGAGAAACGAAGAAATACACGGAGAAACGAAGAAAGAAACGGAGAAACGAAGAAAGAAACGGAGAAACGAAGAAAGAAACGGAGTAACGACGAAAGAAACGGAGAAACGGAGAAATAAATGGAGAAACGAAGAAATAAAAGGAGAAACGAACAAAGAAACGGAGAAACGAAGAAAGAAACGGAGAAACGAAGAAAGAAACGGAGAAACGAAGAAAGAAACGTAGAATCGGAAAATAAATGGAGAAACGAAGAAATAAACCGAGAAACGGAGAAAGAAACGGAGAAGCGAACATAGAATCGGAGAAACGAAGAAAGAAACGGAGAAACGAAGAACGAAACGGAGAATCGGAGAAATAAATGGAAAAACGAAGAAATAAACCGAGAAACGGAGAAAGAAACGGAGAAACGAACAAAGAAACGGAGAAACGAAGAAAGAAACGGAGAAACGAAGAATGAAACGGAGAAACGAAGATATAAACGGAGAAACGAAGAAAGAAACGGAGAAACGAAGAAACGATGAAAGAAACGGAGAAACGAAGAAAGAAACCGAGAAACGAAGAAAGGAACGGAGAAACGAACAAAGAAACGGAGAAACGAACAAAGAAACGGAGAAACGAAGAAAGAAACGGAGAAACGAACAAAGAAACGGAGAAACGAAGAAATAAATGGAGAAACGAAGCAAGAAACAGAGAAACGAACAAAGAAACGCAGAAACGAAGAATGAAACGGAGAAACGAAGAAATAAACGGAGAAATGAAGAAAGAAATGGAGAAACAAAGAAAGGAACGGAGAAACGAACAAAGAAACGGAGAAACGAAGAAAGAAACGGAGAAACGAAGAAAGAAACGGAGGAACGAACAAAGAAACGGAGAAACGAAGAAAGAAACGGAGCAACGGAGAAATAAATGGAGAAACGAAGAAATAAACGGAGAAACGAAGGAAGAAACGGAGAAACAAAGAAAGAAACGGAGAAACGAAGAAATAAACCGAGAAACGGAGAAATAAATGGAGAAACGAAGAAATAAACGGAGAAACGAAGAAAGAAACGGAGAAACGAAGAAAGAAACGGAGAAACGAAGAATGAAACGGAGAAACGAAGATATAAACGGAGAAACGAAGAAAGAAACGGAGAAACGAAGAAACGATGAAAGAAACGGAGAAACGAAGAAAGAAACCGAGAAACGAAGAAAGGAACGGAGAATCGGAGAAATAAACGGAAAAACGAAGAAATAAACCGAGAAACGGAGAAAGAAACGGAGAAACGAACAAAGAAACGGAGAAACGAAGAAAGAAACGGAGAAACGAAGAATGAAACGGAGAAACGAAGATATAAACGGAGAAACGAAGAAAGAAACGGAGAAACGAAGAAACGATGAAAGAAACGGAGAAACGAAGAAAGAAACCGAGAAACGAAGAAAGGAACGGAGTAACGAACAAAGAAACGGAGAAACGAACAAAGAAACGGAGAAACGAAGAAAGAAACGGAGAAACGAACAAAGAAACGGAGAAACGAAGAAATAAATGGAGAAACGAAGTAAGAAACAGAGAAACGAAGAAAGAAACGCAGAAACGAAGAATGAAACGGAGAAACGAAGAAATAAACGGAGAAATGAAGAAAGAAACGGAGAAACAAAGAAAGGAACGGAGAAACGAACAAAGAAACGGAGAAACGAAGAAAGAAACGGAGAAACGAAGAAAGAAACGGAGGAACGAACAAAGAAACGGAGAAACGAAGAAAGGAACGGAGAAACGAACAAAGAAACGGAGAAACGAAGAAAGAAACGGAGAAACGAAGAAAGAAACGGAGGAACGAACAAAGAAACGGAGAAACGAAGAAAGAAACGGAGAAACGAAGAAAGAATCGGAGAAACGAAGAAAGAAACGCAGAATCGGAAAATAAATGGGGAAACGGTGAAAGAAACGGAGAAACGAACATAGAAACGGAGAAACGAAGAAATAAACGGAGAATCTTAGAAATAAATGGAGAAACGAAGAAATAAATCGAGAAACGTTGAAAGAAACCGAGAAACGAACAAAGAAACGGAGAAACGAAGAAAGACACGGAGAAACGAACAAAGAAACGGAGTAACGAACAAAGAAACGGAGAAACGAAGAAAGAAACGGAGAAACGAAGAAAGAGACGGAGAAACGGAGAAATAAATGGAGAAACGAAGAAATAAACGGAGAAAGGAAGAAAGAAACGGAGAAACGAAGAAAGAAACGGAGAAACGAAGAAAGAAACGGAGTAACGACGAAAGAAACGGAGAAACGGAGAAATAAATGGAGAAACGAAGAAATAAACGGAGAAACGAACAAAGAAACGGAGAAACGGAGAAAGAAACGGAGAAACGAAGAAAGAAACGGAGAAACGAAGAAAGAAACCGAGAAACGAAGAAAGAAACGGAGAATCGGAGAAATAAATGGAGAAACGAAGAAAGAAACGGAGAAACGAAGAAAGAAACCGAGAAACGAAGAAAGAAACGGAGAAACGAAGAAAGAAACGGAGGAACGAACAAAGAAACGGAGAAACGAAGAAAGGAACGGAGAAACGAACAAAGAAACGGAGAAACGAAGAAAGAAACGGAGAAACGAAGAAAGAAACGGAGGAACGAACAAAGAAACGGAGAAACGAAGAAAGAAACGGAGAAACGAAGAAAGAATCGGAGAAACGAAGAAAGAAACGCAGAATCGGAAAATAAATGGGGAAACGGTGAAAGAAACGGAGAAACGAACATAGAAACGGAGAAACGAAGAAATAAACGGAGAATCTTAGAAATAAATGGAGAAACGAAGAAATAAATCGAGAAACGTTGAAAGAAACCGAGAAACGAACAAAGAAACGGAGAAACGAAGAAAGACACGGAGAAACGAACAAAGAAACGGAGTAACGAACAAAGAAACGGAGAAACGAAGAAAGAAACGGAGAAACGAAGAAAGAGACGGAGAAACGGAGAAATAAATGGAGAAACGAAGAAATAAACGGAGAAAGGAAGAAAGAAACGGAGAAACGAAGAAAGAAACGGAGAAACGAAGAAAGAAACGGAGTAACGACGAAAGAAACGGAGAAACGGAGAAATAAATGGAGAAACGAAGAAATAAACGGAGAAACGAACAAAGAAACGGAGAAACGGAGAAAGAAACGGAGAAACGAAGAAAGAAACGGAGAAACGAAGAAAGAAACCGAGAAACGAAGAAAGAAACGGAGAATCGGAGAAATAAATGGAGAAACGAAGAAAGAAACGGAGAAACGAAGAAAGAAACGGAGAAGCGAAGAAAGAAACGGAGAAACGAAGAAAGAAACGGAGAAACGAAGAAAGAAACGGAGAATCGGAAAATAAATGGAGAAACGAAGAAATAAACCGAAAAACGGAGAAAGAAACGGAGAAACGAACAAAGAAACGGAGAAACGAAGAAAGAAACGGAGAAACGAAGAATGAAACGGAGAAACGAAGATATAAACGGAGAAACGAAGAAAGAAACGGAGAAACGAAGAAACGATGAAAGAAACGGAGAAACGAAGAAAGAAACCGAGAAACGAAGAAAGGAACGGAGAATCGGAGAAATAAATGGAAAAACGAAGAAATAAACCGAGAAACGGAGAAAGAAACGGAGAAACGAACAAAGAAACGGAGAAACGAAGAAAGAAACGGAGAAACGAAGAATGAAACGGAGAAACGAAGATATAAACGGAGAAACGAAGAAAGAAACGGAGAAACGAAGAAACGATGAAAGAAACGGAGAAACGAAGAAAGAAACCGAGAAACGAAGAAAGGAACGGAGTAACGAACAAAGAAACGGAGAAACGAACAAAGAAACGGAGAAACGAAGAAAGAAACGGAGAAACGAACAAAGAAACGGAGAAACGAAGAAATAAATGGAGAAACGAAGTAAGAAACAGAGAAACGAACAAAGAAACGCAGAAACGAAGAATGAAACGGAGAAACGAAGAAATAAACGGAGAAATGAAGAAAGAAACGGAGAAACAAAGAAAGGAACGGAGAAACGAACAAAGAAACGGAGAAACGAAGAAAGAAACGGAGAAACGAAGAATGAAACGGAGGAACGAACAAAGAAACGGAGAAACGAAGAAAGAAACGGAGAAACGAACAAAGAAACGGAGAAACGAAGAAATAAACGGAGAAACGAACAAAGAAACGGAGAAACGAAGAAAGAAACGGAGAAAGGAAGAAAGAAACGGAGAGTCGGAGAAATAAATGGAGAAACGATGAAAGAAACGGAGAAACGAAGAAAGAAACGGAGAAGCGAAGAAAGAAACGGAGAAACGAAGAAAGAATCGGAGAAACGAAGAAAGAAACGCAGAATCGGAAAATAAATGGGGAAACGGTGAAAGAAACGGAGAAACGAACAAAGAAACGGAGAAACGAAGAAATAAACGGAGAAACGAACAAAGAAACGGAGAAACGAAGAAAGAAACCGAGAAACGAAGAAAGGAACGGAGTAACGAACAAAGAAACGGAGAAACGAACATAGAAACGGAGAAACGAAGAAAGAAACGGAGAAACGAACAAAGAAACGGAGAAACGAAGAAATAAATGGAGAAACGAAGTAAGAAACAGAGAAACGAACAAAGAAACGCAGAAACGAAGAATGAAACGGAGAAACGAAGAAATAAACGGAGAAATGAAGAAAGAAACGGAGAAACAAAGAAAGGAACGGAGAAACGAACAAAGAAACGGAGAAACGAAGAAAGAAACGGAGAAACGAAGAATGAAACAGAGGAACGAACAAAGAAACGGAGAAACGAAGAAAGAAACGGAGAAACGAACAAAGAAACGGAGAAACGAACAAAGAAACGGAGAAACGAAGAAAGAAACGGAGAAAGGAAGAAAGAAACGGAGAATCGGAGAAATAAATGGAGAAACGATGAAAGAAACGGAGAAACGAAGAAAGAAACGGAGAAGCGAAGAAAGAAACGGAGAAACGAAGAATGAAACGGAGAAACGAAGATATAAACGGAGAAACGAAGAAAGAAACGGAGAAACGAAGAAACGATGAAAGAAACGGAGAAACGAAGAAAGAAACCGAGAAACGAAGAAAGGAACGGAGTAACGAACAAAGAAACGGAGAAACGAACAAAGAAACGGAGAAACGAAGAAAGAAACGGAGAAACGAACAAAGAAACGGAGAAACGAAGAAATAAATGGAGAAACGAAGTAAGAAACAGAGAAACGAACAAAGAAACGCAGAAACGAAGAATGAAACGGAGAAACGAAGAAATAAACGGAGAAATGAAGAAAGAAACGGAGAAACAAAGAAAGGAACGGAGAAACGAACAAAGAAACGGAGAAACGAAGAAAGAAACGGAGAAACGAAGAATGAAACGGAGGAACGAACAAAGAAACGGAGAAACGAAGAAAGAAACGGAGAAACGAACAAAGAAACGGAGAAACGAAGAAATAAACGGAGAAACGAACAAAGAAACGGAGAAACGAAGAAAGAAACGGAGAAAGGAAGAAAGAAACGGAGAATCGGAGAAATAAATGGAGAAACGATGAAAGAAACGGAGAAACGAAGAAAGAAACGGAGAAGCGAAGAAAGAAACGGAGAAACGAAGAAAGAATCGGAGAAACGAAGAAAGAAACGCAGAATCGGAAAATAAATGGGGAAACGGTGAAAGAAACGGAGAAACGAACATAGAAACGGAGAAACGAAGAAATAAACGGAGAATCTTAGAAATAAATGGAGAAACGAAGAAATAAATCGAGAAACGTTGAAAGAAACCGAGAAACGAACAAAGAAACGGAGAAACGAAGAAAGAAACGGAGAAACGAACAAAGAAACGGAGAAACGAACAAAGAAACGGAGAAACGAAGAAAGAAACGGAGAAACGAAGAAAGATACGGAGAAACGGAGAAATAAATGGAGAAACGAAGAAATAAACGGAGAAAGGAAGAAAGAAACGGAGAAACGAAGAAAGAAACGGAGAAACGAAGAAAGAAACGGAGTAACGACGAAAGAAACGGAGAAACGGAGAAATAAATGGAGAAACGAAGAAATAAACGGAGAAACGAACAAAGAATCCGGGAAACGAAGAAAGAAACGGAGAATCGGAGAAATAAATGGAGAAACGAAGAAAGAAACGGAGAAACGAAGAAAGAAACGGAGAAGCGAAGAAAGAAACGGAGAATCGGAAAATAAATGGAGAAACGAAGAAATAAACCGAAAAACGGAGAAAGAAACGGAGAAACGAACAAAGAAACGGAGAAACGAAGAAGGAAAAGGAGAAACGAAGAAAGAAACGGAGAAACGGAGAAATAAATGGAGAAACGAAGAAAGGAACGGAGAAACGAAGAAAGAAACGGAGAATCGGAGAAATAAATGGAGAAACGAAGAAAGAAACGGAGAAACGAAGAAAGAAACGGAGAAACGAAGAAAGAAACGTAGAATCGGAAAATAAATGGAGAAACGAAGAAATAAACCGAGAAACGAACATAGAAACGGAGAAACGAAGAAAGAAACGGAGGAACAAAGAAAGAAACGGAGAAACGAACAAAGAAACGGAGAAACGAACAAAGAAACGGAGAACCGAAGAAAGAAACGGAGAAACGGAGAAATAAATGGAGAAACGAAGAAATACACGGAGAAACGAAGAAAGAAACGGAGAAACGAAGAAAGAAACGGAGAAACGAAGAAAGAAACGGAGTAACGACGAAAGAAACGGAGAAACGGAGAAATAAATGGAGAAACGAAGAAATAAAAGGAGAAACGAACAAAGAAACGGAGAAACGAAGAAAGAAACGGAGAAACGAAGAAAGAAACGTAGAATCGGAAAATAAATGGAGAAACGAAGAAATAAACCGAGAAACGGAGAAAGAAACGGAGAAGCGAACATAGAAACGGAGAAACGAAGAAAGAAACGGAGAAACGAAGAACGAAACGGAGAAACGGAGAAATAAATGGAGAAACGAAGAAATAAACGGAGAAACGAACAAAGAATCCGGGAAACGAAGAAAGAAACGAAGAATCGGAGAAATAAATGGAGAAACGAAGAAAGAAACGGAGAAACGAAGAAAGAAACGGAGAAGCGAAGAAAGAAACGGAGAATCGGAAAATAAATGGAGAAACGAAGAAATAAACCGAAAAACGGAGAAAGAAACGGAGAAACGAACAAAGAAACGGAGAAACGAAGAAGGAAAAGGAGAAACGAAGAAAGAAACGGAGAAACGGAGAAATAAATGGAGAAACGAAGAAAGGAACGGAGAAACGAAGAAAGAAACGGAGAATCGGAGAAATAAATGGAGAAACGAAGAAAGAAACGGAGAAACGAAGAAAGAAACGGAGAAACGAAGAAAGAAACGTAGAATCGGAAAATAAATGGAGAAACGAAGAAATAAACCGAGAAACGAACATAGAAACGGAGAAACGAAGAAAGAAACGGAGGAACGAAGAAAGAAACGGAGAAACGAACAAAGAAACGGAGAAACGAAGAAAGAAACGGAGTAACGACGAAAGAAACGGAGAAACGGAGAAATAAATGGAGAAACGAAGAAATAAAAGGAGAAACGAACAAAGAAACGGAGAAACGAAGAAAGAAACGGAGAAACGAAGAAAGAAACGGAGAAACGAAGAAAGAAACGTAGAATCGGAAAATAAATGGAGAAACGAAGAAATAAACCGAGAAACGGAGAAAGAAACGGAGAAGCGAACATAGAAACGGAGAAACGAAGAAAGAAACGGAGAAACGAAGAACGAAACGGAGAATCGGAGAAATAAATGGAAAAACGAAGAAATAAACCGAGAAACGGAGAAAGAAACGGAGAAACGAACAAAGAAACGGAGAAACGAAGAAAGAAACGGAGAAACGAAGAATGAAACGGAGAAACGAAGATATAAACGGAGAAACGAAGAAAGAAACGGAGAAACGAAGAAACGATGAAAGAAACGGAGAAACGAAGAAAGAAACCGAGAAACGAAGAAAGGAACGGAGAAACGAACAAAGAAACGGAGAAACGAACAAAGAAACGGAGAAACGAAGAAAGAAACGGAGAAACGAACAAAGAAACGGAGAAACGAAGAAATAAATGGAGAAACGAAGCAAGAAACAGAGAAACGAACAAAGAAACGCAGAAACGAAGAATGAAACGGAGAAACGAAGAAATAAACGGAGAAATGAAGAAAGAAATGGAGAAACAAAGAAAGGAACGGAGAAACGAACAAAGAAACGGAGAAACGAAGAAAGAAACGGAGAAACGAAGAAAGAAACGGAGGAACGAACAAAGAAACGGAGAAACGAAGAAAGAAACGGAGCAACGGAGAAATAAATGGAGAAACGAAGAAATAAACGGAGAAACGAAGGAAGAAACGGAGAAACAAAGAAAGAAACGGAGAAACGAAGAAATAAACCGAGAAACGGAGAAAGAAACGGAGAAACGAAGAAAGAAACAGAGAAACGAACAAAGAAACGCAGAAACGAAGAATGAAACGGAGAAACGAAGAAATAAACGGAGAAATGAAGAAAGAAACGGATAAACAAAGAAAGAAACGGAGAAACGAACAAAGAAACGGAGAAACGAAGAAATAAACGGAGAAACGAAGAAATAAACGGAGAAACGAACAAAGAAACGGAGAAACGAAGAAAGAAACGGAGAAACGAAGAAAGAAACGGAGAATCGGAGAAATAAATGGAGAAACGATGAAAGAAACGGAGAAACGAAGAAAGAAACGGAGAAGCGAAGAAAGAAACGGAGAAACGAAGAAAGAAACGGAGAAACGAAGAAAGAAACGGAGAAACGGAGAAATAAATGGAGAAACGAAGAAATAAACGGAGAAACGAAGAAATAAACGGAGAAACGAACAAAGAAACGGAGAAGCGAAGAAAGAAACGGAGAAACGAAGAAAGAAACGGAGAAACGAAGAAAGAAACGCAGAAACGGAAAATAAATGGGGAAACGGAGAAAGAAACGGAGAAACGAACATGGAAACGGAGAAACGAAGAAAGAAACGGAGAATCTTAGAAATAAATGGAGAAACGAAGAAATAAATCGAGAAACGTTGAAAGAAACGGAGAATCGAACAAAGAAACGGAGAAACGAAGAAAGAAACGGAGAAACGAACAAAGAAACGGAGAAACGAAGAAAGAAACGGAGAAACGAAGAAAGAAACGGAGAAACGAAGAAAGAAACGGAGAAACGGAGAAATAAATGGAGAAACGAAGAAATAAACGGAGAAACGAAGAAATAAACGGAGAAACGAACAAAGAAACGGAGAAACGAAGAAAGAAACGGAGAAACGAAGAAAGAAACGGAGAATCGGAGAAATAAATGGAGAAACGATGAAAGAAACGGAGAAACGAAGAAAGAAACGGAGAAGCGAAGAAAGAAACGGAGAAACGAAGAAAGAAACGGAGAAACGAAGAAAGGAACGCAGAATCGGAAAATAAATGGGGAAACGGAGAAAGAAACGGAGAAACGAACATAGAAACGGAGAAACGAAGAAAGAAACGGAGAAACGAACAAAGAAACGGAGAAACGAAGAAAGAAACGGAGAAACGAAGAAAGAAACGGAGAAACGAAGAAAGAAACGGAGAAACGGAGAAATAAATGGAGAAACGAAGAAATAAATCGAGAAACGTTGAAAGAAACGGAGAAACGAACAAAGAAACGGAGAAACGAAGAAAGAAACGGAGAAACGAACAAAGAAACGGAGAAACGAAGAAAGAAACGGAGAAACGAAGAAAGAAACGGAGAAACGAAGAAAGAAACGGAGAAACGGAGAAATAAATGGAGAAACGAAGAAATAAACGGAGAAACGAAGAAAGAAACGGAGAAACGAAGAAAGAAACGGAGAAACGAAGAAATAAATGGAGAAACGAAGAAATAAAAGGAGAAACGAACAAAGAAACGGAGAAACGAAGAAAGAAACGGAGAAACGAAGAAAGAAACGGAGAAACGAAGAAAGAAACGTAGAATCGGAAAATAAATGGAGAAACGAAGAAATAAACCGAGAAACGGAGAAAGAAACGGAGAAGCGAACATAGAAACGGAGAAACGAAGAAAGAAACGGAGAAACGAAGAACGAAACGGAGAATCGGAGAAATAAATGGAAAAACGAAGAAATAAACCGAGAAACGGAGAAAGAAACGGAGAAACGAACAAAGAAACGGAGAAACGAAGAAAGAAACGGAGAAACGAAGAATGAAACGGAGAAACGAAGATATAAACGGAGAAACGAAGAAAGAAACGGAGAAACGAAGAAACGATGAAAGAAACGGAGAAACGAAGAAAGAAACCGAGAAACGAAGAAAGGAACGGAGAAACGAACAAAGAAACGGAGAAACGAACAAAGAAACGGAGAAACGAAGAAAGAAACGGAGAAACGAACAAAGAAACGGAGAAACGAAGAAATAAATGGAGAAACGAAGCAAGAAACAGAGAAACGAACAAAGAAACGCAGAAACGAAGAATGAAACGGAGAAACGAAGAAATAAACGGAGAAATGAAGAAAGAAATGGAGAAACAAAGAAAGGAACGGAGAAACGAACAAAGAAACGGAGAAACGAAGAAAGAAACGGAGAAACGAAGAAAGAAACGGAGGAACGAACAAAGAAACGGAGAAACGAAGAAAGAAACGGAGCAACGGAGAAATAAATGGAGAAACGAAGAAATAAACGGAGAAACGAAGGAAGAAACGGAGAAACAAAGAAAGAAACGGAGAAACGAAGAAATAAACCGAGAAACGGAGAAAGAAACGGAGAAACGAAGAAAGAAACAGAGAAACGAACAAAGAAACGCAGAAACGAAGAATGAAACGGAGAAACGAAGAAATAAACGGAGAAATGAAGAAAGAAACGGAGAAACAAAGAAAGAAACGGAGAAACGAACAAAGAAACGGAGAAACGAAGAAATAAACGGAGAAACGAAGAAATAAACGGAGAAACGAACAAAGAAACGGAGAAACGAAGAAAGAAACGGAGAAACGAAGAAAGAAACGGAGAATCGGAGAAATAAATGGAGAAACGATGAAAGAAACGGAGAAACGAAGAAAGAAACGGAGAAGCGAAGAAAGAAACGGAGAAACGAAGAAAGAAACGGAGAAACGAAGAAAGAAACGGAGAAACGGAGAAATAAATGGAGAAACGAAGAAATAAACGGAGAAACGAAGAAATAAACGGAGAAACGAACAAAGAAACGGAGAAGCGAAGAAAGAAACGGAGAAACGAAGAAAGAAACGGAGAAACGAAGAAAGAAACGCAGAAACGGAAAATAAATGGGGAAACGGAGAAAGAAACGGAGAAACGAACATGGAAACGGAGAAACGAAGAAAGAAACGGAGAATCTTAGAAATAAATGGAGAAACGAAGAAATAAATCGAGAAACGTTGAAAGAAACGGAGAAACGAACAAAGAAACGGAGAAACGAAGAAAGAAACGGAGAAACGAACAAAGAAACGGAGAAACGAAGAAAGAAACGGAGAAACGAAGAAAGAAACGGAGAAACGAAGAAAGAAACGGAGAAACGGAGAAATAAATGGAGAAACGAAGAAATAAACGGAGAAACGAAGAAATAAACGGAGAAACGAACAAAGAAACGGAGAAACGAAGAAAGAAACGGAGAAACGAAGAAAGAAACGGAGAATCGGAGAAATAAATGGAGAAACGATGAAAGAAACGGAGAAACGAAGAAAGAAACGGAGAAGCGAAGAAAGAAACGGAGAAACGAAGAAAGAAACGGAGAAACGAAGAAAGAAACGCAGAATCGGAAAATAAATGGGGAAACGGAGAAAGAAACGGAGAAACGAACATAGAAACGGAGAAACGAAGAAAGAAACGGAGAAACGAACAAAGAAACGGAGAAACGAAGAAAGAAACGGAGAAACGAAGAAAGAAACGGAGAAACGAAGAAAGAAACGGAGAAACGGAGAAATAAATGGAGAAACGAAGAAATAAATCGAGAAACGTTGAAAGAAACGGAGAAACGAACAAAGAAACGGAGAAACGAAGAAAGAAACGGAGAAACGAACAAAGAAACGGAGAAACGAAGAAAGAAACGGAGAAACGAAGAAAGAAACGGAGAAACGAAGAAAGAAACGGAGAAACGGAGAAATAAATGGAGAAACGAAGAAATAAACGGAGAAACGAAGAAAGAAACGGAGAAACGAAGAAAGAAACGGAGAAACGAAGAAAGAAACGGAGTAACGACGAAAGAAACGGAGAAACGGAGAAATAAATGGAGAATCGAAGAAATAAACGGAGAAACGAACAAAGAAACGGAGAAACGAACAAAGAAACGGAGAAACGAAGAAAGAAACGGAGTAGCGACGAAAGAAACGGAGAAACGGAGAAATAAATGGAGAATCGAAGAAATAAACGGAGAAACGAACAAAGAAACGGAGAAACGAAGAAAGAAACGGAGAAACGAAGAAAGAAACGGAGAAACGAAGAAAGAAACGTAGAATCGGAAAAGAAATGGAGAAACGAAGAAATAAACCGAGAAACGGAGAAAGAAACGGAGAAACGAACATAGAAACGGAGAAACGAAGAAAGAAACGGACAATCTTAGAAATAAATGGAGAAACGAAGAAATAAATCGAGAAACGTTGAAAGAAACGGAGAAACGAAGAAAGAAACGGAGAAACGAAGAAAGAAACGGAGAAACGAACATAGAAACGGAGAAACGAACAAAGAAACGGAGAAACGAAGAAAGAAACGGAGAAACGGAGAAATAAATGGAGACACGAAGAAATACACGGAGAAACGAAGAAAGAAAGGAGAAACGAAGAAAGAAACGGAGAAACGAAGAAAGAAACGGAGTAACGACGAAAGAAACGGAGAAACGGAGAAATAAATGGAGAAACGAAGAAATAAACGGAGAAACGAAGAAAGAAACGGAGAAACGAAGAAAGAAACGGAGAATCGGAAAATAAATGGAGAAACGAAGAAATAAACCGAAAAACGGAGAAAGAAACGCAGAAACGAACAAAGAAACGGAGAAACGAAGAAAGAAAAGGAGAAACGAAGAAAGAAACGGAGAAACGGAGAAATAAATGGAGAAACGAAGAAATAAACGGAGAAACGAACAAAGAAACGGAGAAACGAAGAAAGAAACGGAGAAACGAAGAAAGAAACGGAGAATCGGAGAAATAAATGGGGAAACGATGAAAGAAACGGAGAAACGAAGAAAGAAACGGAGAAGCGAAGAAAGAAACGGAGAAACGAAGAAAGAAACGGAGAAACGAAGAAAGAAACGGAGTAACGACGAAAGAAACGGAGAAACGGAGAAATAAATGGAGAAACGAAGAAATAAACGGAGAAACGAACAAAGAAACGGAGAAACGTAGAAAGAAACGGAGAAACGAAGAAAGAAACGGAGAAACGAAGAAAGAAACAGAGACGAAGAAAGAAACGGAGAATCGGAGAAATAAATGGAGAAACGAAGAAAGAAACGGAGAAACGAAGAAAGAAATGGAGAAGCGAAGAAAGAAACGGAGAAACGAAGAAAGAAACGGAGAAACGAAGAAAGAAACGCAGAATCGGAAAATAAATGGAGAAACGAAGAAATAAACCGAAAAACGGAGAAAGAAACGGAGAAACGAACAAAGAAACGGAGAAAAGAAGAAGGAAAAGGAGAAACAAAGAAAAAAACGGAGAAACGGAGGAAGAAACGGGAAACAAAGAAAGAAACGGAGAAACGAAGAAATAAACCGAGAAACGGAGAAAGAAACGGAGAAACGAAGAAAGAAACAGAGAAACGAACAAAGAAACGCAGAAACGAAGAATGAAACGGAGAAACGAAGAAATAAACGGAGAAGTGAAGAAAGAAACGGAGAAACAAAGAAAGAAACGGAGAAACGAACAAAGAAACGGAGAAACGAAGAAAGAAACGGAGAAACGAAGAAAGAAACGGGGTAACGACGAAAGAAACGGAGAAACGGAGAAATAAATGGAGAAACGAAGAAATAAACGGAGAAACGAACAAAGAAACGGAGAAACGATGAAAGAAACGGAGAAACGAAGAAAGAAACGGAGAAACGAAGAAAGAAACCGAGAAACGAAGAAAGAAACGGAGAATCGGAGAAAGAAACGGAGAAACGAAGAAAGAAACGCAGAATCGGAAAATAAATGGGGAAACGGTGAAAGAAACGGAGAAACGAACATAGAAACGGAGAAACGAAGAAAGAAACGGAGAATCTTAGAAATAAATGGAGAAACGAAGAAATAAATCGAGAAACGTTGAAAGAAACCGAGAAACGAACAAAGAAACGGAGAAACGAAGAAAGAAACGGAGAAACGAACAAAGAAACGGAGAAACGAACAAAGAAACGGAGAAACGAAGAAAGAAACGGAGAAACGAAGAAAGAAACCGAGAAACGAAGAAAGAAACGGAGAATCGGAGAAATAAATGGAGAAACGAAGAAAGAAACGGAGAAACGAAGAAAGAAACGGAGAAACGAAGAAAGAAACGGAGAAACGGAGAAATAAATGGAGAAACGAAGAAATAAACGGAGAAACGAAGAAAGAAACGGAGAAACGAAGAAAGAAACGGAGAAACGAAGAAAGAAACCGAGAAACGAAGAAAGGAACGGAGAAACGGACAAAGAAACGGGGAAACGAAGAAAGAAACGGAGAAACGAAGAAAGAAACGGAGAAACGAAGAAAGAAACGGAGAAACGAAGAAATAAATGGAGAAACGATGAAAGAAACGGAGAAACGAAGAAAGAAACGGAGAAACGGAGAAAGAAACGGAGAAACGAAGAAAGAAACGGAGAAACGAAGAAAGAAACGGAGGAACGAACAAAGAAACGTAGAAACGAAGAAAGAAACGGAGCAACGGAGAAATAAATGGAGAAACGAAGAAAGAAACGGAGAAACGAAGAAACGATGAAAGAAACGGAGAAACGAAGAAAGAAACCGAGAAACAAAGAAAGGGACGGAGAAACGAACAAAGAAACGGAGAAACGAACAAAGAAACGGAGAAACGAAGAAAGAAACGGAGAAATGAAGAAAGAAACGGAGAAACGAAGAAATAAATGGAGAAACGAAGAAAGAAACGGAGAAACGAACAAAGAAACGCAGAAACGAAGAATGAAACGGAGAAACGAAGAAATAAACGGAGAAATGAAGAAAGAAACGGAGAAACAACGAAAGGAACGGAGAAACGAACAAAGAAACGGAGAAACGAAGAAAGAAACGGAGAAACGAAGAAAGAAACGGAGGAACGAACAAAGAAACGGAGAAACGAAGAAAGAAACGGAGCAACGGAGAAATAAATGGAGAAACGAAGAAAGAAACGGAGAAACGAAGAAACGATGAAGGAAACGGAGAAACGAAGAACGAAACCGAGAAACAAAGAAAGGAACGGAGAAACGAACAAAGAAACGGAGAAACGAACAAAGAAACGGAGAAACGAAGAAAGAAACGAAGAAACGAACAAAGAAACGGAGAAACGAAGAAATAAATGGAGAAACGAAGTAAGAAACAGAGAAACGAACAAAGAAACGCAGAAACGAAGAATGAAGCGGAGAAACGAAGAAATAAACGGAGAAATGAAGAAAGAAACGGAGAAACAAAGGAAGGAACGGAGAAACGAACAAAGAAACGGAGAAACGAAGAAAGAAACGGAGAAACGAAGAAAGAAACGGAGGAACGAACAAAGAAACGGAGAAACGAAGAAAGAAACGGAGAAACGAACAAAGAAACGGAGAAACGAAGAAATAAACGGAGAAACGAACAAAGAAACGGAGAAACGAAGAAAGAAACGGAGAAAGGAAGAAAGAAACGGAGAATCGGAGAAATAAATGGAGAAACGATGAAAGAAACGGAGAAACGAAGAAAGAAACGGAGAAGCGAAGAAAGAAACGGAGAAACGAAGAAAGAAACGGAGAAACGAAGAAAGAAACGCAGAATCGGAAAATAAATGGGGAAACGGAGAAAGAAACGGAGAAACGAACATAGAAACGGAGAAACGAAGAAAGAAACGGAGAATCTTAGAAATAAATGGAGAAACGAAGAAATAAATCGAGAAACGTTGAAAGAAACCGAGAAACGATCAAAGAAACGGGGAAACGAAGAAAGAAACGGAGAAACGAACAAAGAAACGGAGAAACGAACAAAGAAACGGAGAAACGAACAAAGAAACGGAGAAACGAAGAAAGAAACGGAGAAACGGTGAAATAAATGGAGAAACGAAGAAATAAACGGAGAAACGAAGAAAGAAACGGAGTAACGACGAAAGAAACGGAGAAACGGAGAAATAAATGGAGAAACGAAGAAATAAACGGAGAAACGAACAAAGAAACGGAGAAACGAAGAAAGAAACGGAGAAACGAAGAAAGAAACGGAGAAACGAAGAAAGAAACCGAGAAACGAAGAAAGAAACGGAGAATCGGAGAAATAAATGGAGAAACGAAGAAAGAAACGGAGAAACGAAGAAAGAAACGGAGAAGCGAAGAAAGAAACGGAGAAACGAAGAAAGGAACGGAGAAACGAAGAAAGAAACGGAGAATCGGAGAAATAAATGGAGAAACGAAGAAAGAAACGGAGAAACGAAGAAAGAAACGGAGAAACGAAGAAAGAAACGTAGAATCGGAAAATAAATGGAGAAACGAAGAAATAAACCGAGAAACGAACATAGAAACGGAGAAACGAAGAAAGAAACGGAGAAACGAACAAAGAAACGGAGAAACGAACAAAGAAACGGAGAAACGAAGAAAGAAACGGAGAAACGGAGAAATAAATGGAGAAACGAAGAAATACACGGAGAAACGAAGAAAGAAACGGAGAAACGAAGAAAGAAACAGAGTAACGACGAAAGAAACGGAGAAACGGAGAAATAAATGGAGAAACGAAGAAATAAACGGAGAAACGAACAAAGAAACGGAGAAACGAAGAAAGAAACGGAGAAACGAAGAAAGAAACGGAGAAACGAAGAAAGAAACGTAGAATCGGAAAATAAATGGAGAAACGAAGAAATAAACCGAGAAACGGAGAAAGAAACGGAGAAACGAACATAGAAACGGAGAAACGAAGAAAGAAACGGAGAAACGAAGAAAGAAACGGAGAAACGAAGAAAGGAACGGAGAATCGGAGAAATAAATGGAAAAACGAAGAAATAAACCGAGAAACGCAGAAAGAAACGGAGAAACGAACAAAGAAACGGAGAAACGAAGAAAGAAACGGAGAAACGAAGAATGAGACGGAGAAACGAAGATATAAACGGAGAAACGAAGAAAGAAACGGAGAAACGAAGAAACGATGAAAGAAACGGAGAAACGAAGAAAGAAACCGAGAAACGAAGAAAGGAACGGAGAAACGAACAAAGAAACGGAGAAACGAACAAAGAAACGGAGAAACGAAGAAAGAAACGGAGAAACGAACAAAGAAACGGAGAAATGAAGAAATAAATGGAGAAATGAAGTAAGAAACAGAGAAACGAACAAAGAAACGCAGAAACGAAGAATGAAACGGAGAAACGAAGAAATAAACGGAGAAATGAAGAAAGAAACGGAGAAACAAAGAAAGGAACGGAGAAACGAACAAAGAAACGGAGAAACGAAGAAAGAAACGGAGAAACGAAGAAAGAATCGGAGAAACGGAGAAATAAATGGAGAAACGAAGTAATAAACGGAGAAACGAAGAAAGAAACGGAGAAACGAAGAAAGAAACGGAGAAACGAAGAAAGAAACGGAGTAACGACGAAAGAAACGGAGAAACGGAGAAATAAATGGAGAAACGAAGAAATAATCGGAGAAACGAACAAAGAAACGGAGAAACGAAGAAAGAAACGGAGAAACGAAGAAAGAAACCGAGAAACGAAGAAAGGAACGGAGAAACGAACAAAGAAACGGAGAAACGAACAAAGAAACGGAGAAACGAAGAAAGAAACGGAGAAACGAAGAAAGAATCGGAGAAACGAAGAAATAAATGGAGAAACGAAGTAAGAAACAGAGAAACGAACAAAGAAACGCAGAAACGAAGAATGAAACGGAGAAACGAAGATATAAACGGAGAAATGAAGAAAGAAACGGAGAAACAACGAAAGGAACGGAGAAACGAACAAAGAACGGAGAAACGAAGAAAGAAACGGAGAAACGAAGAAAGAAACGGAGGAACGAACAAAGAAACGGAGAAACGAAGAAAGAAACGGAGCAACGGAGAAATAAATGGAGAAACGAAGAAAGAAACGGAGAAACGAAGAAACGATGAAAGAAACGGAGAAACGAAGAACGAAACCGAGAAACAAAGAAAGGAACGGAGAAACGAACAAAGAAACGGAGAAACGAACAAAGAAACGGAGAAACGAAGAAAGAAACGAAGAAACGAACAAAGAAACGGAGAAACGAAGAAATAAATGGAGAAACGAAGTAAGAAACAGAGAAACGAACAAAGAAACGCAGAAACGAAGAATGAAGCGGAGAAACGAAGAAATAAACGGAGAAATGAAGAAAGAATCGGAGAAACAAAGGAAGGAACGGAGAAACGAACAAAGAAACGGAGAAACGAAGAAAGAAACGGAGAAACGAAGAAAGAAACGGAGGAACGAACAAAGAAACGGAGAAACGAAGAAAGAAACGGAGAAACGAACAAAGAAACGGAGAAACGAAGAAATAAACGGAGAAACGAACAAAGAAACGGAGAAACGAAGAAAGAAACGGAGAAAGGAAGAAAGAAACGGAGAATCGGAGAAATAAATGGAGAAACGATGAAAGAAACGGAGAAACGAAGAAAGAAACGGAGAAGCGAAGAAAGAAACGGAGAAACGAAGAAAGAAACGGAGAAACGAAGAAAGAAACGCAGAATCGGAAAATAAATGGGGAAACGGAGAAAGAAACGGAGAAACGAAGAAAGAAACGGAGAATCTTAGAAATAAATGGAGAAACGAAGAAATAAATCGAGAAACGTTGAAAGAAACCGAGAAACGAACAAAGAAACGGGGAAACGAAGAAAGAAACGGAGAAACGAACAAAGAAACGGAGAAACGAACAAAGAAACGGAGAAACGAAGAAAGAAACGGAGAAACGAAGAAAGAAACGGAGAAACGGTGAAATAAATGGAGAAACGAAGAAATAAACGGAGAAACGAAGAAAGAATCGGAGAAACGAAGAAAGAAACGGAGAAACGAAGAAAGAAACGGAGTAACGACGAAAGAAACGGAGAAACGGAGAAATAAATGGAGAAACGAAGAAATAAACGGAGAAACGAACAAAGAAACGGAGAAACGAACAAAGAAACGGAGAAACGAAGAAAGAAACGGAGAAACGAAGAAAGAAACAGAGAAACGAAGAAAGAAACGGAGAATCGGAGAAATAAATGGAGAAACGAAGAAAGAAACGGAGAAACGAAGAAAGAAACGGAGAAGCGAAGAAAGAAACGGAGAAACGAACAAAGAAACGGAGAAACGAACAAAGAAACGGAGAAACGAAGAAAGAAACGGAGAAACGGAGAAATAAATGGAGAAACGAAGAAATACACGGAGAAACGAAGAAAGAAACGGAGAAACGAAGAAAGAAACAGAGTAACGACGAAAGAAACGGAGAAACGGAGAAATAAATGGAGAAACGAAGAAAGAAACGGAGAAACGAAGAAAGAAACGGAGCAACGGAGAAATAAATGGAGAAACGAAGAAATAAACGGAGAAACGAAGGATGAAACGGAGAAACAAAGAAAGAAACGGAGAAACGAAGAAATAAACCGAGAAACGGAGAAAGAAACGGAGAAACGAAGAAAGAAACAGAGAAACGAACAAAGAAACGCAGAAACGAAGAATGAAACGGAGAAACGAAGAAATAAACGGTGAAATGAAGAAAGAAACGGAGAAACAAAGAAAGAAACGGAGAAACGAACAAAGAAACGGAGAAACGAAAAAAGAAACGGAGAAACGAAGAAAGAAACGGAGAATCGGAGAAATAAATGGAGAAACGATGAAAGAAACGGAGAAACGAAGAAAGAAACGGAGAAGCGGAGAAAGAAACGGAGAAACGAAGAAAGAAACGGAGAAACGAAGAAAGAAACGCAGAATCGGAAAATAAATGGGGAAACGGAGAAAGAAACGGAGAAACGAACATAGAAACGGAGAAACGAAGAAAGAAACGGAGAATCTTAGAAATAAATGGAGAAACGAAGAAATAAATCGAGAAACGTTGAAAGAAACGGAGAAACGAAGAAAGAAACGGAGAAACGAAGAAAGAAACGGAGAATCGGAAAATAAATGGAGAAACGAAGAAATAAACCGAAAAACGGAGAAAGAAACGGA
Source organism: Ptiloglossa arizonensis (assembly GCF_051014685.1). Classification (NCBI taxonomy): domain Eukaryota; kingdom Metazoa; phylum Arthropoda; class Insecta; order Hymenoptera; family Colletidae; genus Ptiloglossa; species Ptiloglossa arizonensis. The sequence continues at coordinate 446,621 of NC_135048.1, forward strand.
GAAACGAACAAAGAAACGGAGAAACGAAGAAGGAAAAGGAGAAACGAAGAAAGAAACGGGGTAACGACGAAAGAAACGGAGAAACGGAGAAATAAATGGAGAAACGAAGAAATAAACAGAGAAACGAACAAAGAAACGCAGAAACGAAGAATGAAGCGGAGAAACGAAGAAATAAACGGAGAAATGAAGAAAGAATCGGAGAAACAAAGGAAGGAACGGAGAAACGAACAAAGAAACGGAGAAACGAAGAAAGAAACGGAGAAACGAAGAAAGAAACGGAGGAACGAACAAAGAAACGGAGAAACGAAGAAAGAAACGGAGAAACGAACAAAGAAACGGAGAAACGAAGAAATAAACGGAGAAACGAACAAAGAAACGGAGAAACGAAGAAAGAAACGGAGAAAGGAAGAAAGAAACGGAGAATCGGAGAAATAAATGGAGAAACGATGAAAGAAACGGAGAAACGAAGAAAGAAACGGAGAAGCGAAGAAAGAAACGGAGAAACGAAGAAAGAAACGGAGAAACGAAGAAAGAAACGCAGAATCGGAAAATAAATGGGGAAACGGAGAAAGAAACGGAGAAACGAACATAGAAACGGAGAAACGAAGAAAGAAACGGAGAATCTTAGAAATAAATGGAGAAACGAAGAAATAAATCGAGAAACGTTGAAAGAAACCGAGAAACGATCAAAGAAACGGGGAAACGAAGAAAGAAACGGAGAAACGAACAAAGAAACGGAGAAACGAACAAAGAAACGGAGAAACGAACAAAGAAACGGAGAAACGAAGAAAGAAACGGAGAAACGGTGAAATAAATGGAGAAACGAAGAAATAAACGGAGAAACGAAGAAAGAAACGGAGTAACGACGAAAGAAACGGAGAAACGGAGAAATAAATGGAGAAACGAAGAAATAAACGGAGAAACGAACAAAGAAACGGAGAAACGAAGAAAGAAACGGAGAAACGAAGAAAGAAACGGAGAAACGAAGAAAGAAACCGAGAAACGAAGAAAGAAACGGAGAATCGGAGAAATAAATGGAGAAACGAAGAAAGAAACGGAGAAACGAAGAAAGAAACGGAGAAGCGAAGAAAGAAACGGAGAAACGAAGAAAGGAACGGAGAAACGAAGAAAGAAACGGAGAATCGGAGAAATAAATGGAGAAACGAAGAAAGAAACGGAGAAACGAAGAAAGAAACGGAGAAACGAAGAAAGAAACGTAGAATCGGAAAATAAATGGAGAAACGAAGAAATAAACCGAGAAACGAACATAGAAACGGAGAAACGAAGAAAGAAACGGAGAAACGAACAAAGAAACGGAGAAACGAACAAAGAAACGGAGAAACGAAGAAAGAAACGGAGAAACGGAGAAATAAATGGAGAAACGAAGAAATACACGGAGAAACGAAGAAAGAAACGGAGAAACGAAGAAAGAAACAGAGTAACGACGAAAGAAACGGAGAAACGGAGAAATAAATGGAGAAACGAAGAAATAAACGGAGAAACGAACAAAGAAACGGAGAAACGAAGAAAGAAACGGAGAAACGAAGAAAGAAACGGAGAAACGAAGAAAGAAACGTAGAATCGGAAAATAAATGGAGAAACGAAGAAATAAACCGAGAAACGGAGAAAGAAACGGAGAAACGAACATAGAAACGGAGAAACGAAGAAAGAAACGGAGAAACGAAGAAAGAAACGGAGAAACGAAGAAAGGAACGGAGAATCGGAGAAATAAATGGAAAAACGAAGAAATAAACCGAGAAACGCAGAAAGAAACGGAGAAACGAACAAAGAAACGGAGAAACGAAGAAAGAAACGGAGAAACGAAGAATGAGACGGAGAAACGAAGATATAAACGGAGAAACGAAGAAAGAAACGGAGAAACGAAGAAACGATGAAAGAAACGGAGAAACGAAGAAAGAAACCGAGAAACGAAGAAAGGAACGGAGAAACGAACAAAGAAACGGAGAAACGAACAAAGAAACGGAGAAACGAAGAAAGAAACGGAGAAACGAACAAAGAAACGGAGAAATGAAGAAATAAATGGAGAAATGAAGTAAGAAACAGAGAAACGAACAAAGAAACGCAGAAACGAAGAATGAAACGGAGAAACGAAGAAATAAACGGAGAAATGAAGAAAGAAACGGAGAAACAAAGAAAGGAACGGAGAAACGAACAAAGAAACGGAGAAACGAAGAAAGAAACGGAGAAACGAAGAAAGAATCGGAGAAACGGAGAAATAAATGGAGAAACGAAGTAATAAACGGAGAAACGAAGAAAGAAACGGAGAAACGAAGAAAGAAACGGAGAAACGAAGAAAGAAACGGAGTAACGACGAAAGAAACGGAGAAACGGAGAAATAAATGGAGAAACGAAGAAATAATCGGAGAAACGAACAAAGAAACGGAGAAACGAAGAAAGAAACGGAGAAACGAAGAAAGAAACCGAGAAACGAAGAAAGGAACGGAGAAACGAACAAAGAAACGGAGAAACGAACAAAGAAACGGAGAAACGAAGAAAGAAACGGAGAAACGAAGAAAGAATCGGAGAAACGAAGAAATAAATGGAGAAACGAAGTAAGAAACAGAGAAACGAACAAAGAAACGCAGAAACGAAGAATGAAACGGAGAAACGAAGATATAAACGGAGAAATGAAGAAAGAAACGGAGAAACAACGAAAGGAACGGAGAAACGAACAAAGAACGGAGAAACGAAGAAAGAAACGGAGAAACGAAGAAAGAAACGGAGGAACGAACAAAGAAACGGAGAAACGAAGAAAGAAACGGAGCAACGGAGAAATAAATGGAGAAACGAAGAAAGAAACGGAGAAACGAAGAAACGATGAAAGAAACGGAGAAACGAAGAACGAAACCGAGAAACAAAGAAAGGAACGGAGAAACGAACAAAGAAACGGAGAAACGAACAAAGAAACGGAGAAACGAAGAAAGAAACGAAGAAACGAACAAAGAAACGGAGAAACGAAGAAATAAATGGAGAAACGAAGTAAGAAACAGAGAAACGAACAAAGAAACGCAGAAACGAAGAATGAAGCGGAGAAACGAAGAAATAAACGGAGAAATGAAGAAAGAATCGGAGAAACAAAGGAAGGAACGGAGAAACGAACAAAGAAACGGAGAAACGAAGAAAGAAACGGAGAAACGAAGAAAGAAACGGAGGAACGAACAAAGAAACGGAGAAACGAAGAAAGAAACGGAGAAACGAACAAAGAAACGGAGAAACGAAGAAATAAACGGGGAAACGAAGAAAGAAACGGAGAAACGAACAAAGAAACGGAGAAACGAACAAAGAAACGGAGAAACGAAGAAAGAAACGGAGAAACGAAGAAAGAAACGGAGAAACGGTGAAATAAATGGAGAAACGAAGGAATAAACGGAGAAACGAAGAAAGAATCGGAGAAACGAAGAAAGAAACGGAGAAACGAAGAAAGAAACGGAGTAACGACGAAAGAAACGGAGAAACGGAGAAATAAATGGAGAAACGAAGAAATAAACGGAGAAACGAACAAAGAAACGGAGAAACGAACAAAGAAACGGAGAAACGAAGAAAGAAACGGAGAAACGAAGAAAGAAACAGAGAAACGAAGAAAGAAACGGAGAATCGGAGAAATAAATGGAGAAACGAAGAAAGAAACGGAGAAACGAAGAAAGAAACGGAGAAGCGAAGAAAGAAACGGAGAAACGAACAAAGAAACGGAGAAACGAACAAAGAAACGGAGAAACGAAGAAAGAAACGGAGAAACGGAGAAATAAATGGAGAAACGAAGAAATACACGGAGAAACGAAGAAAGAAACGGAGAAACGAAGAAAGAAACAGAGTAACGACGAAAGAAACGGAGAAACGGAGAAATAAATGGAGAAACGAAGAAAGAAACGGAGAAACGAAGAAAGAAACGGAGCAACGGAGAAATAAATGGAGAAACGAAGAAATAAACGGAGAAACGAAGGATGAAACGGAGAAACAAAGAAAGAAACGGAGAAACGAAGAAATAAACCGAGAAACGGAGAAAGAAACGGAGAAACGAAGAAAGAAACAGAGAAACGAACAAAGAAACGCAGAAACGAAGAATGAAACGGAGAAACGAAGAAATAAACGGTGAAATGAAGAAAGAAACGGAGAAACAAAGAAAGAAACGGAGAAACGAACAAAGAAACGGAGAAACGAAAAAAGAAACGGAGAAACGAAGAAAGAAACGGAGAATCGGAGAAATAAATGGAGAAACGATGAAAGAAACGGAGAAACGAAGAAAGAAACGGAGAAGCGGAGAAAGAAACGGAGAAACGAAGAAAGAAACGGAGAAACGAAGAAAGAAACGCAGAATCGGAAAATAAATGGGGAAACGGAGAAAGAAACGGAGAAACGAACATAGAAACGGAGAAACGAAGAAAGAAACGGAGAATCTTAGAAATAAATGGAGAAACGAAGAAATAAATCGAGAAACGTTGAAAGAAACGGAGAAACGAAGAAAGAAACGGAGAAACGAAGAAAGAAACGGAGAATCGGAAAATAAATGGAGAAACGAAGAAATAAACCGAAAAACGGAGAAAGAAACGGAGAAACGAACAAAGAAACGGAGAAACGAAGAAGGAAAAGGAGAAACGAAGAAAGAAACGGGGTAACGACGAAAGAAACGGAGAAACGGAGAAATAAATGGAGAAACGAAGAAATAAACGGAGAAACGAACAAAGAAACGGAGAAACGAAGAAAGAAACGGAGAAACGAAGAAAGAAACGGAGAAACGAAGAAAGAAACGTAGAATCGGAAAATAAATGGAGAAACGAAGAAATAAACCGAGAAACGGAGAAAGAAACGGAGAAACGAACATAGAAACGGAGAAACGAAGAAAGAAACGGAGAATCTTAGAAATAAATGGAGAAACGAAGAAATAAATCGAGAAACGTTGAAAGAAACGGAGAAACGAACAAAGTAACGGAGAAACGAAGAAAGAAACGGAGAAACGGACAAAGAAACGGAGAAACGAACAAATAAACGGAGAAACGGAGAAATAAATGGAGAAACGAAGAAATAAAAGGAGAAACGAACAAAGAGACGGAGAAACGAAGAAAGAGACGGAGAAACAAAGAAAGAAACGGAGAAACGAAGAAAGGAACGGAGAAACGAAGAAAGAAATGGAGAAACGAAGAAAGAAACGGAGTAACGAAGAAAGAAACGAAGAAACGAAGAAAGAAACGGAGAAACGAAGAAAGAAACGGAGAAACGAAGAAAGAAACGGAGAAACGAAGAAAGAAACGGAGTAACGAAGAATGAAACGAAGAAACGAAGAAAGAAACGGAGAATCGGAGAAATAAATGGAGAAACGAAGAAATAAACCGAGAAACGGAGAAAGAAACGGAGAAACGAAGAAAGAAACGGGGAAACGAAGAAAGAAACGGAGAAACGAAGAAAGAAACGGAGTAACGAAGAAAGAAACGAAGAAACGAAGAAATAAACGGAGAAACGAACAAAGAAACGGAGAAACGAACAAAGAAACGGAGAATCGGAGAAATAAATGGAGAAACGAAGAAATAAACCGAGAAACGGAGAAAGAAACGGTGAAACGAAGAAAGAAACGTAGAAACGGAGAAATAAATGGAGAAACAAGGAAATAAACGGAGAAACGAAGAAAGAAACGGAGAAACGAAGAAAGAAACGGGGAAGCGAAAAAAGAAACGGAGAAACGAACAAAGAAACGGAGAAACGAAGAAAGAAACGGGGAAACGAAATAAGAAACGGAGAAACGAAGAAAGAAACGGAGTAACGAAGAAAGAAACGAAGAAACGAAGAAATAAACGGAGAAACGAACAAAGAAACGGAGAAACGAACAAAGAAACGGAGCAACGAACAAAGAAACGGAGAAACGAAGAAAGAAACGGAGAAACGAACAGAGAAACGGAGAAACGAACAAAGAAACGGAGAAACGTTTCTCCATTTCTCCGTTTCTCGGTTTCTCCGTTTCTCCGTTTCTCGGTTTCTCCGTTTCTCCGTTTCTCGGATTCCCCGTTTCTCCGTTTCTCGGTTTCTCCGTTTCTCCGTTTCTCCGTTTCTCGGTTTCTCCGATTCTCGGTTTCTCCGTTTCTCCGTTTCTCGGTTTCTCCGTTTCTTCGTTTCTCCGTTTCTCGGTTTCTCGGTTTCTCCGTTTCTCCGTTTCTCCGTTTCTCCGTTTCTCCGTTTCTCGGTTTCTCTGTTTCTCCGTTTCTTCGTTTCTCGGTTTATCCGTTTCTCCGTTTCCCCGTTTCTCCGTATCTCCGTTTCTCCGTTTCTTTGTTCGTTTCTCCGTTTCTTTGTTCGTTTCTCCGTTTCTTTGTTCGTTTCTCCGTTTCTTTGTTCGTTTCTCCGTTTCTTTCTTCGTTACTCCATTTCTTTCTTCGTTTCTCCATTTCTTTCTTCGTTTCTCCGTTTCTTTCTTCGTTTCTTCGTTTCTTTCTTCATTTCTCCGTTTCTTTCTTCGTTTCTTCGTTTCTTTGTTCGTTTCTCCGTTTCTTTCTTTGTTTCTCCGTTTATTTCTTCGTTTCTCCATTTACTTCTCCGTTTCTCCGTTTCTTTCTTTGTTTCTCCGTTTCTTTGTGCGTTTCCATTTGTAATAATTTTTTTTACAGTTATTCCATTTATGATCGGAGGATTCGGAAACTGAATAATTCCCTTAATAATTGGATTCCCTGAAACAGCATTTCCCCGAATAAATATTATAGTATAAGATTGTGATTAATCCCGCCTTCATTATTACTTTTAATTTTTACAACACTATTATTCCCAGGCTCGGGAACTGGATGAACAATCTACCCTCCTTTATCATCAAATCTTTATCACCCATCTTTATCTATAGACTTAACAATTTTTTCTTTGCATATTGCAGGTATCTCTTCAATTATAGGACCAATTAATTTTATTGTTATAATTCTTAAAATAAAAAATAATGCTTTAAAATTCGATCAAATATCCTTATTTGCTTGGTCAGTGTTAATTACTACAATTTTACTTCTTCTCTCACTACCTGTATTAGCCGGAGCTATTACTATGTTATTAACAGTCCGAAATTTAAATACTTCCTTCTTTGATCCTACTGAGGGAGGGGACCCAATTTTATTTCAACATTTATTTTGATTTTTTGAGCATCCTGAAGTCTATATTTTAATTTTACCCGGGTTTGGATTAATCTCGCATGTCATTTTCAATGAAAGAGGGAAAAAGGAAACTTTTGGGAACCTAGGGATAGTTTATGCAATACTCGGAATTGGATTTCTTGGATTTATTGTGTGAGCACATCACATATTCACAGTAGGCTTAGATGTAGACACACGAGCTTATTTCACTTCGGCAATTATAATCATTTCAATTCCCACAGGAATCAAAGTATTTAGATGACTAGCTACGTACTACGGGTCAAAACTTATTATTAATCCTTCTATTATTTCATAATTTGGCTTTATTTTTTTATTTACAATAGGAGGATTAACAGGAATTATATTATCAAACTCATCTATTGATATTATACTACATGATACATACTATGTTGTCTCTCATTTCCACTATGTACTGTCAATAGGAGCAGTATTTTCTATTATTGCTTCATTAATTCATTGATTCCCTTTATTCACAGGATTTACCCTAAATAAATTTTATCTTAAAACTCAATTTTATATAATATTTATTGGGGTAAATATAACTTTTTTCCTTCAGCATTTTTTAGGAATGATAGGAATACCTCGACGTTATTCAGATTACCCGGATTCCTACTACTGTCAAAATTTATTATCATCTATTGGCTCAATAATTTCATTCAAAAGAATAATTTTACTCTTGTTTATTATATTGGAGAGATTTATAACTAAACGTCTACCTATATTTATTAAATTATGTTAAGAATTTTATTAAATTATAGTATATCGATCACGACTTGTCAGAAAGCGAGTTTTCAATTTTGGAGTTGCGTTATTTTAAAAGAAAAATTGTCATTTTACGCAAAAATTTGCTGCTTTATTAACGAATCAAAGAAATAGCTCAACCAGACAAATATAATCTTATCAGCTACATGCAAATCAAATTTCGCAAATAATACTGCGAAATAATTATTTCAGCATTGTTTCAACAATTTTTGTATTATTTTGTACCTGATAAATTTTATTCGTAATTAAAAAAGACGAGAGTAAGAGGTTAACCTATTTGCATCCAAGCGCGGAATAATCCGCGAGTTGTGACTGTCAGCTAACACCGAGCGCGTAATAATACGCGAGTCGGGACTGTCAGCTAACACCGAGCGCGTAATAATACGCGAGTCGGGACTGTCAGCTATCACCGAGCGCGTAATAATACGCGAGTCGCGACTATCGACTATCACCGAGCCCGCAATAGCCCACGAGCCTACGACTGTCAACTATCACCGAGCGCGGAATAATCCGCGAGCCTACAACTCCCATTTTACCAGTTGCGACAGACCACGTTTAACCACTTTTGAGAACTTTTTGGTTCCATCAGTTTGATATACACCAGTGTATTCTAAATAAGTTTTGCTCTTTTGTGAAAATCTTTCAAACTGCCACTATGAGTAAGTGCTGTCAATCTATATTTAAATTAAAGAAATCGAAATTTAGAAAACAATATTATTCGATAATTTAATCTAAAATTTAGTTTCCCCAATGAGTTTTGAGTATCTCGATTCGGATTCAAGTATCGAGGCACAACATCCTAAAAAACGTTGCTGGAGAATCTCATCGAGTGATGATAGCGAAAATGAACAGTGCAGCAGTTTAATAAATCAAGAGTACGTGTGGAAAGCCGAAAATCATATTCCCATTATACATGATTTTTCAAGTGGAGGTGGAGCAACAGTAAATACACGAGGTTTGTCGAGAAGGGAGGTTTTTGAATTATTTTTCAACAAGGAGTTGATAACAAAAATAATTACAGAAACAAATAAATACGGCGCAAGCGACGCAGAGTTTATACCACTTGAAGGCGACGAATTAAAAGTATTTATTGCTTTAAATATTTTAATGAGTCTAGTTTCCAAGCCCACGATTCAAAGCTATGGGACTACCGATAAAAGTATAGAAACTCCGTATTTTAAGAATATTATGAGCCGTAACCGATTTATTTCTATCTCGAAAAATTTACATTTTTCTAGTAAAAATAATCGTAACGATCCACTGATCAAAATTCGAGAAGTCACTGAAATAGTAAAAAAAACTTTCGTTCGCATGCATGTCCCAAATAAAAACATTTCCATTGATGAATCACTGATGTCGTGTAGAAGTCGTTTGCATTTTATACAATTTATTCGAACAAAACGTGCGAGATTTGGTGTCAAGTTTTATAAACTCTGTGATTCACAATCGCGATACATACACAATTTCAATATATATACAGGAAAAGATAAAACTGACTCGGGATCTGCTAGCACGAATGTTGTGATCAATTTGTTGAAAGAGAGTGAATTATTGTACAAGGGGTATTGCTTGCAAGGGGAAACGAAACCGATATACTGGACAAAAGAGTTTAAAACCAACCGCAGTAATTGATTACAATCAATACATGGGTGGAGTTGGTGTTGGCGACCGAATGTTAAGTAAATTTCTCACTACGCGCAGGTGCAGAAAAGCCTATAAAAAAATATTTTTCTATTTTATTGACATGATGCTGCTGAACAGTTACGTAATCTTTAAAAATCATAAGCAAGATCGAGCGTTTCATGTGTATAAACAGCTATTAGCCGAAGAAATTGTTGATAAATACTTGGCCAACGTAAATGTAAATAAGACACCTGTCAATGATTCCATTACGCGATTTACTGGCAGACATTTTCCTGTACGGATACCTGCAACTCCAGCAAAGAGAAATAGAACATCGAAACGATGCGTTGTATGCTTGAGCAAGTCAATTCGAAGAGAGACAGTCTTTAAATGTGATGTTTGTGATGAAGCATTATGTATTGACCACTTTAAAGAATTCCACGAAAATTAATTCATTTGAATTTAAATAAATTTATTCTATGTATAAAAAAATATTTGTTCTTACTTCTCTGTAAAACAAAGAAATGTAAAATGCGATATTTGCTATACAAAATTGTGTATTAATCGTTTTAAACTGTATATTGTTAATAAACTCGGTAAATAATTTTGATGCTCGTTACTGCACATAACGTCACTGATGTTTGAACGCGGCAGCTTAAGCAGAGCGATGATGCAAATGGGTTAAATAAAATGACGAGGTAATGAATTTCATAATTTTGTATTATTTATTAACCTTTAGAATACAAGGTTTGGTATTTTAACGAAGGTATAAAGAAACATGAAAACTGTCTTTGGAAACATATTATGGACTATTATAAACGATGTAATGGAAAGAAGTAAGAGGAGTGTATCTGATAAGAGTGGAATAAACTGAATTCGAAGGAAGAATGCTAATGGGTGAGATTATTTCTTGGGATATATCGATTAATGTGTCTTTTTCTTGCAATTTTTCTGCTTTTTATCTCTTCTTGATCTCCTTTTAAAATCGTTGTGGATGCTGAGTCTTCTGTGACAGGATAATAAAAATTATAATAATAAAAATATATACAAATCAGTGGTAAAAATGGTATGAGACTATAAAATTTAATTACATTCGAGTGAGTATCAAGTTGAATTTTTCGATCGTTAGCTCGTTAAAGTTACTTGAATGTTTATGATGTCAATATTTTAAGAGTATATTTTATTTTAAACTATACCGATTGAAATTGCTTCTTTGTGCCTTGATTTTATATAAATTAAAAGTGTACAATTATATTTAAAATGATTCAACAGTGATCTAAAGAAATCGTTAGTCTCTGAAACGTGTGACCTTGAGAACAGAACGATCGATGTGGAACAGTTTTGTATCGAGTCTTCTTTCAATTGCCGAAAAAAAATTAATTGGATCGCTTTTATAATTTTCGTCACGGATTGTTACAGAAATTGACGTAACAAAAACTATTTACCAATGAAAATACAAAATATACAATTTCAACATTCTATCGATGAAAAAACTGATCATTTTATTGCATTCAGTATTACAGAATGTGGAAAATCGGGATCGAAATGAATTATGCAATGTAAAATTGTATAATTGTTAGGTCATAAAATTTAAAAATATTTATATTACTTTTAAGTAATTTTAATATCCATCATCATTAATATCAAATAATTACCAATATTTAAATTTTTATTAGAATTAATTAATTAGTTTCAATGTTAGAAAATGAATAGTCTAGCTTTGAAAGTATACTTATAGAACATTAATTTGCGTCAAAAAAACAGCGATAAAATTAATACAAATTAAAAATATTTGTCCAATTGTACTTGAAATATTAACAAATTTGAATCTTTTCTCAAAATACCAATAAATGAAATTATTGTTCATATATCAATGAATTTGAATAATCGGGAATGTGAAAAACAGTTACCTTTAATTATGGCAGAATCCTTCGGAGACAATATTGCTTGGGACTCCTGTTAAATAATACGAATTTAAAAATTTTTAAATATTAATTGCTGATAGAGACATTTGAATATTTTCTTTTTGCTAAAGTGTCAACAATATTCGAGAATTATACAAATTTTTATTTACCGTTTATTTCTAACGTACTCAAAAGAAAGTACCACTATTTTCTATATTTTTTATAACATTTGGATTTTGTAGTTAAAAACTGATAATTTTACAAACTAATGGGTGTATACGTTATAGAACATAATTAAAAACAAAGTGGAATATTTAAAGGAAATAAAAATTCGAAAAATAGTAATAAATGTAAGTCAATTGTTATTTATAATACTTTTACCATTGTTTCCGAGCCCTTTTCACAATTTTTCTTTTCACTATCTATAAATTTTCCTTCTGCATTTTCAGGCTGAGTCGCCTTCAAATTTGTTTCCATCGTCTGAATTTTCTCTCTCTTCATTTGTATCGGTACTGTATTTTTCGTTCCTGTGGTTTCCTTATCTTCCGAATTCAGTTCTTTCAAAAATGCATTGTTTGTTGCTATTTTTATCTCTTTATTGGCATCGCTATTAACTACTCTCCCCTCTATTTTGATTACTTCATCGTTGTTGTTGACAACTGCTTTCATCATTTCATGTGCTTCAAGATGAGCCTTCTTATCGGCAGACACTTCTTGCGTGCCTTGCACCTGATAATTATAATTTCTAATATAAAATAGTATAGTTTCTAATATAGAATAGTAAATATAATTTTAATAGCCTCGATCTGGTATAACGCTGAATGGATGTCCTTCAATATTATCACGTGTCCAGTTATCAGAAATTGTAACAATAATTCGTCTACAAACTTTTCATTCTATCTTAATAGCATTAAGAAGAAGGAGAAGGGGAAGAAGAAGGAGAAGGAGAAGAAGAAGGAGAAGAAGAAGAAGAAGAAGAAGGAGAAGGAGAAGAAGAAGGAGGAGGAGAAGAAGGAGAAGAAGACGAAGAAGAAGACGAAGAAGAAGAAGACGAAGAAGAAGAAGGAGACATCAAATATTTAATTTATCAACATTAATAAAATAAAATTATTGACAATAAAAAAATTTTACCTGAATAATTGAACAAATATATGATAAATGATGTCAAACTTATTTTCTGTTTTTGACCCATCGACAAGAAATAATATATCATTAAATTGATTTAGACTTGCACTGCCATTCATTTTTATCCCAATAAAATTTTGTGTTCTAAATTCACGATATCAAACATTTTGAAACTTATTTTTAAAATTTCTACACTCAGAATTTAAAATCTTGACAAAAAAAAACTTTACCAAAAATTTACTAATCTTTAACAGACTTATATTTATAATCGTATTTTTTAATTTTTTAGAATTATTCCCATACATTTTTAGCCCTTCAAGACATGTATCAATTAATTTATCTATATCATTATTTATATGAATTAGATTTATAATTTTTGGGTGGACTATCAATGCTAAAAAAATATTTATTCATCTAGTACCAATCAATACCGCCTTTATATTAATAAATTTTGTAGTATTAATTGAAACAATTAGAAACATTATTCGACCCTGAACATTAACTATTCGATTAACAGCTAATATACTAGCAGGGCATCTTCTACTATCTTTATTAGGCTCAACTGTTAGAAAATTTCTAATTTGGATACCTTTTACAATTTTAATTCAAAACATGTTATTTATTTTGGACATTTCAGTCTCCTTAATTCAAATATACGTATTTATTATTTTATTAACCCTATATTTTAATGAATCAAATTATGAAAATATTTACGCATCCTTACCACATAGTTAACCCAAGACCATGACCTTTAATTACTTCTATAAATATTATAAATTTATTTATAAGATTAATTTTATTCACAAATTCAAATCTTTTTACCCTATTAGTAACAAATCCATTTATATTAATTACTTGCTTATCATTATGATGACGTGATACCATTCGAGAAAGAACATTTCAAGGATTTCACTCTCAATCAATTCATTCTATATTAAAAATAAGTATATTATTATTTATTATTTCTGAACTAGTTTTCTTTATTTCTTTTTTTTGGACATATATTCATAACTCAATTTGCCCAAGAATTGAACTAGGTGTAAATTGACCCCCTATATCAATTAAAATACTAAATCCATTTGATATCCCATTATTAAATTCTATCATTTTATTTTCCTCCGGATTTACATTAACCTTAAGGCATAATTTTCTTTTGTTAGAAAATAAAATTTATAGAAAAATTTATCTTTTATACACATGATTATTAAGTATAATTTTGATAAGTCTTCAATTTAATGAATATAAACAATCTTCTTTTTCTATAAATGATGGGATTTTTGGATCAATTTTTTACATACCAACAGGATTCCATGGATTACATGTTTTAATTGGGGGCTTTATATTATTAATTATTATAATTCGAATAAATAATAATCACTTTTCTTCAATTCGTCATTTTAATTTTACAGCTGCTATCTGATACTGACATTTTGTAGATGTTGTATGATTATTTCTATATATAATAATTTACTGATGAATATATTAATATAAAATAAATATAATAAATAATTATATTTAACTTATAATTAAATTTTTATTGTTTAAATATATTTAAAATGATTCATATTTTCATTAAAATAATAATTATTCTAATTATTCCCATAATTATTTTTATTGCAAATCACTTATTTTCATTAACCAATTTTAAAAATCGAGAAAAAGTTTCTCCTTTCGAATGTGGATTTGACCCACTATCAGAAAATCGCCTACCATTTTCCATTAATTTTTATTTAATTGCTTTAATCTTTTTAATTTTCGATATCGAAATTATATTAATTGTTCCTGTAATCACTACTCTTAATAAATATTATGAAATAACCACTTCTTATTCTTTTATTTCTATCATCTGAATTCTACTATTGACCCTCTGACTAGAATGATACATAAAATTTCTAAAATGACACTTTAATTGAAACCAAAATAGAGGTAAATTATTGTTAATAATTTCATTGAATTAAATCTCCAATTAATTGCATATTGTACTATATATTGTAGTATAATACAATATAATTAATTTCGAATTAATAGCTTGATTTAATAAATCATATATATATATATATATATATATATATATATATATATATGGTATAATAAAATATAATTAATTTCCAATTAATAGCTTGATTTAATAAATATATATATATATATATTCTATACACCAATTTAGAGAGATATTTATTAATATATATAGTGTAGTATCGGATTTTCGGCGTCCGCTTAGGCCTGCTTCGAGCGTAGGCCTAAACAAGATAACGTGCGCGGTTGGACTCGAGTTGAAGTAAACATTTAGCGCCGATCGGCCCGCTAGTTTTCCTGGAAGGCACGAGTATCCTTTACAGGGGGTCTTGTGCGACGACCGAGCGTGAGAATGCATGGGGATGAAAGGAAATACATGTGGTTCGGAGAAAGTGAAGAGTGTTTAGAAAAGACGGGTGATTGGGATGGCCGAGCGTGGCCGAATGTCTGAAGTGAGAGAGACTGAGGATTGGAATGAAAGAGAATGAATGGGAATGACTATATAGAGCGCGAGAAGAACGTAGGAACATAGTATGACAGAGTATGACAAAGTATGTATGCCGACGAGAGTATGTCCGAACAGTGTGTCGCGGACGGTATGACTAAAAAGACGATAAGACGAGACAACTAAAAGACGTATCCAGCGAAACTAACCACTGACACTACATCTAACACTACCATCATTGTAATATATAATATTATTAAATATACTTTAATATACCACATCAGAGCAATAGTTATTTGGGGGCTCGTACGGGGATAAATCATTCAAAAGGATCTCTCCTCCAGAGATCCAAGTGATAGGAGGAGAGAACGGAACAACAATAGTATAATAAAATCATTGATTTATCTTTATACTGAAAATATAATATTTTTATAAACCATATAAACTTCGGTATTAGTTAAATTATAAAACTTAATTTGCTATTAAAAATCAATAATAAAATTATACCTATATTTTCATAATTTAGAAATAAAATGATTTTAATCATTTTAAAAGAATTAGAAATTCTTTTTATTTTATTTCTGTCTAAAAATACAAAATATGCATTATCCTAATATTTTCAATATTATACTGTTTAAGCTATTTAAACAATACAAATTTAATAAAAACATCCCTATCAAAAATAAAATATACCACTCTATTATATTAATAATATTAAATTTTACCCCTTCAATTAATTTTCTTAATCTTATTAATCAATAAATATTTAAACCATAAATTATTAAAAATTCCTCTTAATAAATAACCAACTAGATATAATTTTAACACTATATACTTATCAATCCCCCCCACAGGAGTAACATACATTCACATAAATATATTTATAAATATTCATCCATAAAAAAATATAAATAGTAATATTATAACTATAGACCTTACCATATAACTATTTTTCCCCAAATTTACTAAAGGTCTAAAATTTAATTCTTTATTAAATAAAACCCAACTAATCAAACGAATTGTATAAGAAATAGTCAAAAAGGTAGAGATATATTTAAATTAAATAGAGATTATAATTAAATTATATTTTTCCATACAAAAATATTCTAAAAATATATCTTTAGAATAAAATCCAGACGAAAAAGGAAACCCTACCAAATTCAATAAACACAAAATCATAATTATCCTCTTTATAGGAAAAATTTTAACTAAACCGCCATATTTCCGCATATCTTGATTTCCTATTATTCTATGGATAAAATCCCCTGCACATATAAATATATTAGATTTAAATAAAGCATGCACAATTAAATGAAAAAAAGCCAAATCTCGGTACCCTAATCTCAAAATTATTAGAATAAACCCTAATTGACTCAAAGTAGAAAAAGCAATAATTTTTTTTAAATCATACTCAAAATTTGCTATTAAACCCGCCATTAATATGGTTAAACTAGAAATTAATGTTAATAAGAAATTTATATTATACATTATAATTATATTTCTATATCGAATTAATAAATAAACTCCTGCAGTAACTAAAGTTGAAGAATGTACTAAAGAAGAAACAGGGGTAGGAGCAGTTATCGCAGCAGGTAATCAAGAAGAAAACGGTATTTGAGCTCTTTAGTTATTCCACAAATTAATAATATCAAAATCATACAGCCTCCTATTCTATCAATCAATATATATCCCCAAGAACCCCTAACTGAAGCCAAAACAATTAAAATTAATAAACAAACAACACCTACTCGATTACATAAAACCAATAAGTTACCAAACAAAATGAAATTAATCCTAAACCATCCCATCCAACTAAAATACTTAAAATTCTAGGCCTTATAATTATAATACATATAGATATAATAAATAATAATAACATATATTTATACCGATCAATATATATATATATATCACCCTCTATATATCCAACCCTACAAATTACAATCATCGATGAAATTAATAAAACTACTCTTAAATATATTAAACTCATAAAATCTAAATAAATTAAAAAATTTAACATTATCCTATTTAAATTTATTAAAATCACTCCATAATGAAATCAATTTTTGGCAAATAAAAATATAAACTTAGAAATATAAAACACACCCTATTAATAAATATTAAAATAAGACTATATAAAAAGAAATTCATAATTTAAAATAAAATTTATACCTTTGATTCTAGAAATCAATAATTTTAATAAACTTTTTAAACTTAATTATAAAACAATACTATATTTAAAAATATAAAATTTAAAGGGATTCAATGTATTAAAACTATTATATAATTAAATACTGAATAGTTATTTATATACTTGTAAAAATAATTACCTTTCCCATGAAAAATATAAATAAACATATATATATTGAATATAAAAAATTTAAAAAACATAAAAAAAAATAAAATTACTAACATTTTCAACCAAATATTTAAATTAATTAATAAAAATACCTCCCCAATTAAATTTAAAGAAATAGGAACTGATCCATTTCTCCGTTTCTTTCTTCGTTTCTCCGTTTCTCCGTTTCTCCGTTTCTCCGTTTCTCCGTTTCTCCGTTTCTCCGTTTCTCCGTTTCTCCGTTTCTCCGTTTCTCCGTTTCTCCGTTTCGAATAAATGATTATAATAGTTATAATTTCTATTATAAATCATTTGAGCTATAGTTAAATTATACACTAATACTCTAAATACATATTTAATATATTTTTTTAATCTCTTTAGCCTCCAGAAGAGTTTTATTTATACAATTTACTGCATATAATAATTTACACAGAATCGGAAATAAATCTAATTATTTATTTATAATAATTATTTTTTATTCACTTATTTTACCAAAAATTTCGATTGTTCATGTTTTAATCAAATGTTAAATTGATATATCTCATAGACAATTATTACTTTCCATGTTTTAAAACTTTAAGAAACATCTCTTTACTATGAAGTTCGATCAAAATCAATTGCTAGAGGCGAATCAATCATTTTTAATGCATAAATAAGATGCACATTGTTCGATCAATAGAGGGAACATGCGTAAATGTTAATAACAATCGCTGAAATGAACAAACATTCACCGAAACCATTCGCCCTCGAAGATTTCGCAATATCTTGATGTTTGTTTATCATAATTATTAACAACCGTCGTAGGATAATACATTAGACAATTATTAACAATATCCTAGTATAAATAATGGCTTAAAATATCATTTCGTTGAAATATTCCTTGTTCGCGAAGGAATTTTTCCTTGAGATCCAACTGACATTCTCAAGGCTACACGTATCGATTATCGATTCACAAGTATTTATCGCGGTGATTTTTCTATCTAAAAAAGCGATTAATTGAATTTCAGCGCTTTTAAATAAAA
This sequence comes from Ptiloglossa arizonensis, assembly GCF_051014685.1. Taxonomy (NCBI): domain Eukaryota; kingdom Metazoa; phylum Arthropoda; class Insecta; order Hymenoptera; family Colletidae; genus Ptiloglossa; species Ptiloglossa arizonensis. Next base: position 464,992 of record NC_135048.1, read on the forward strand.
AATGCAACTACTACGCGTATTGTGTAAATTATAAGAATTAAGCAAATGTTAAATTAAAGTATTTAATAAACAATTGATACTTTCCCTGCTATAAAACTTTACGAAACACGTTTTACTTTGAATCACGATCCAAATTAATTTCTATGAGGTACTTAATCATTTTCAATGCATAAATAGGATGCACATTGTTCTATTAATATTGGGAACATACATAAATGTTAGTAACAATGGCGGAAATGAACGAACATTCACCGAAACCGTTCGCCTTCGCAGATTGCGCAATATCTTGACGTTTATTTATCATGATTATTAACAACCGTCGTTGGACCGTAGATTAAACATTTTTTCACAATGTTCCGGTATAAATAATGGCTATAAAGCCATCAATTTCTTGAAGTATTTGGTTAGATCGAACAAATACAATCGAAGAAACCGTGCGATAAAATAAATGAATATTTCTCTAGATATCGGAATTATAGTTTGTATGTATGCAAATATATTCTGAACCCGCAATTACAAATCCCTGTAACGTGGTAATTACATGGGTTGCCTTCTATTGGAGAAAGGGTGAAAGTACACTTAAGGGGTGAAAACACCTGGCGGAGAAACACTCAAGTTTGTCGAGGAATTGTTCTAATTTCCACAAATAGATGGCGCGGCAAGTACAATTTACCGACATTAGAGATAAGTATTTCCATTTGTATGATATTCCCTACCGTGCGATAAAATAAATAAATACTTTTGTACAAACTTTTGTATGTTTCATCTTTCGAATAAATGTAAAATTAAACCTTCCACGGTAAATTTTATTCTTGAATTTATTAATGTTTCTAGGACGATTTATTTCAGTATAAAGAGTGCTATAGGTGGGAAATTTGTGTACATAATAATTATTGAGTATAAAATAATTTTTCCTTTATTAGAGGTTAATATATTAAATAAGGAAGAAGAGTTAATCTTTATTATTTTAAATATAAAAATTAAAATTAAAAAAATTATTGAATATAAAATGAAATATGTTAAAAATGTATTTTTGTTCATTATTAATAAAGTAACTATAATAGATGTTTGTATAACAGATGATTATCCTATAATTATTATGATTGATTTTTTTGTTTAAGCAAATGATAGGGGCAATAATTACATTAATTAGGCAAATAAAATAAATTTCATTATTAAATTTTAATATGAGTTCTATAATAATTATAGGGATTAATTTTATTAAAGTTATTATAAAGAATAGATTAATTCAATTTAATGAGTAAATTAAAGAAATGAATCGAACATTTAAAGAGTATATCCCAATTTTTAAGATAAGTGAAAAAAAAAAATTATTATAAATAAATAATTAGATTTATTTCCGATTCTGTGTAAATTATTATATATAGTAAATAGTATAAATAAAATTCTTCTGGAGGCTAAAGAGATTAAAAAATATATTAAATATGTATTTAGAGTATTGGTGTCTAATTTAACTATAGATCAAATGATTTATAATAGAAATTATAAATACTATAATCATTTAATCGAAACGGAGAAACGGAGAAACGGAGAAACGATGAAACGAAGGAAGAAACGGAAAAACGAAGAAAGAAACGAAGAAATGAAGAAAGAAACGAAGAAACGAAGAAAGAAACGGAGAAACGTAGAAATAAACCGAGAAACGGAGAAAGAAACGGCGAAACGAAGAAAGAAACAGAGAAACGAACAAAGAAACGCAGAAACGAATAATGAAACGGAGAATCGAAGAAAGAAACGGAGAAATGAAGAAAGAAACGGAGAAACAAAGACGAAACGGAGAAACGAACAAAGAAACGGAGAAACGAAGAAAGAAACGGAGAAACGGAGAAATATATGGAGAAACGAAGAAATAAATCGCGGAGGGGAGAAAGAAACGGAGAATCGAACAAAGAAACGGAGAAACGAAGAAATAAACGGAGAAACGAAGAAAGTAACGGAGAAACGAACAAAGAAACGGAGAAACGAAGAAAGAAACGGAGAAACGAACAAAGAAACGGAGAAACGAACAAAGAAACGGAGAAACAAACAGAGAAACGGAGAAACGAACAAAGAAACGGAGAAACGAACAAAGAAACGGAGAAACGGAGAAATAAATGGAGAAACGAAGAAATAAACGGAGAAACGAAGAAAGAAACGGATAAACGAAGAAGGAAACGGAGAAACGAAGAAAGAAACGGAGAAACGAACAAAGAAACGGAGAAACAAACAAAGAAACGGAGAAACGAACAAAGAAACGGAGAAACGAACAAAGAAACGGAGAAACGGAGAAATAATTGGAGAAACGAAGAAATAAACGGAGAAACGAAGAAAGAAACGGATAAGCGAAGAAGAAAACGGAGAAACGAAGAAAGAAACGGAGTAACGAAGAAAGAAACGACGAAACGAAGAAAGAAACGGAGAATCAGAGCAATAAATGGAGAAACGAAGAAATAAACGGAGAAACGAAGAAAGAAACGGAGAAACGAAGAAAGAAACGGAGAAACGAAGAAAGAAACGGAGAAACGAAGAAAGAAACGGAGAAACGAACAAAGAAACGGAGAAACGAACAAAGAAACGGAGAAACAAACAAAGAAACGGAGAAACGAACAAAGAAACGGAGAAACGAACAAAGAAACGGAGAAACGGAGAAATAAATGGAGAAACGAAGAAATAAACGGAGAAACGAAGAAAGAAACGGATAAACGAAGAAGGAAACGGAGAAACGAAGAAAGAAACGGAGTAACGAAGAAAGAAACGAAGAAAGAAACGGAGAATCGGAGTAATAAATGGAGAAACGAAGGAATAAACCGAGAAATGGAGAAAGAAACGGAGAAACGAAGAAAGAAACTGAGAAACGGAGAAATAAATGGAGAAACGAAGAAATAAACCGCGGAGGGGAGAAAGAAACGGAGAATCGAACAAAGAAACGGAGAAACGAAGAAATAAACGGAGAAACGAAGAAAGAAACGGAGAAACGGAGAAATATATGGAGAAACGAAGAAATAAACCGCAGAGGGGAGAAAGAAACGGAGAATCGAACAAAGAAACGGAGAAACGAAGAAATAAACGGAGAAACGAAGAAAGAAACGGGGAAACGGAGAAAGAAACGGAGAAACGAACAAAGAAACGGAGAAACGAAGAAAGGAACGGAGAAACGAACAAAGAAACGGAGAAACGATGAAAGAAACGGAGAAACGAAGAAAGAAACTAAGAAACGGAGAAACAAAGAAAGAAACGGAGAAACGAAGAAAGAAACGGAGAAACGGAGAAATAAATGGAGAAACGAAGAAATAAACGGAGAAACGAAGAAAGGAACGGAGAAACGAACAAAGAAACGGAGAAACGATGAAAGAAACGGAGAAACGAAGAAAGAAACTAAGAAACGGAGAAACAAAGAAAGAAACGGAGAAACGAAGAAAGAAACGGAGAAACGGAGAAATAAATGGAGAAACGAAGAAATAAACGGAGAAACGAAGAAAGAAACGGAGAATCGGAGAAATAAACGGAGAAACGAAGAAATAATCTGAGAAACGGAGTAAGAAACGGAGAAACGAACAAAGAAACTGAGAAACGAAGAAAGAAACGGAGAAACGGAGAAGTAAATGGAGAAACGAAGAAATAAACGGAGAAACGAAGAAAGGAACAGAGAAACGAACAAAGAAATGGAGAAATGAACAAAGAAACGGAGTAACGAAGAAAGATACGAAGAAAGAAACGGAGAATCGGAGAAATAAATGGAGAAACGATGAAATAAACCGAGAAACGGAGTAAGAAACGGAGAAACGAAGAAAGAAACGGAGAAACGAAGAAAGGAACGGAGAAACGAACAAAGAAACGGAGAAACGATGAAAGAAACGGAGAAACGAAGAAAGAAACTAAGAAACGAAGAAAGAAACGGAGAAACAATGAAAGAAACGGAGAATCGGAGAAATAAATGGAGAATCGAAGAAATAAACCGAGAAACGGAGTAAGAAACGGAGAAACGAACAAAGAAACGGAGAAACGAAGAAAGAAACGGAGAAAGGAACAAAGAAACGGAGAAACGAACAAAGAAACGCAGAAACGAAGAAAGAAACGGAGAAATGAAGAAAGAAACGAAGAAACGAAGAAAGAAACGGAGTAACGAAGAAATAAACCGAGATACGGACAAAGAAACGGAGAAACGAAGAAAGAAACAGAGAAACGAACAAAGAAACGCAGAAACGAAGAATGAAACGGAGAAACGGAGAAATAAACGGAGAAATGGAGAAATAAATGGAGAAACGAAGAAATAAACGGAGAAACGAAGAAAGGAACGGAGAAACGAACAAAGAAATGGAGAAACGAACAAAGAAACGGAGTAACGAAGAAAGATACGAAGAAAGAAACGGAGAATCGGAGAAATAAATGGAGAAACGAAGAAATAAACGGAGAAACGAAGAAAGGAACGGAGAAACGAACAAAGAAACGGAGAAACGATGAAAGAAACGGAGAAACGAAGAAAGAAACTAAGAAACGGAGAAACAAAGAAAGAAACGGAGAAACGGAGAAGTAAATGGAGAAACGAAGAAATAAACGGAGAAACGAAGAAAGGAACGGAGAAACGAACAAAGAAATGGAGAAACGAACAAAGAAACGGAGTAACGAAGAAAGATACGAAGAAAGAAACGGAGAATCGGAGAAATAAATGGAGAAACGATGAAATAAACCGAGAAACGGAGTAAGAAACGGAGAAACGAACAAAGAAACGGAGAAACGAACAAAGAAACGGAGAAACGAAGAAAGAAACGGAGAAACGGAGAAATAAATGGAGAAACGAAGAAATAAACGGAGAAACGAAGAAAGAAACGGAGAATCGGAGAAATAAACGGAGAAACGAAGAAATAAACTGAGAAACGGAGTAAGAAACGGAGAAACGAAAAAAGAAACGGAGAAACGAAGAAAGAAACGGAGAAACGGAGAAGTAAATGGAGAAACGAAGAAATAAACGGAGAAACGAAGAAAGGAACAGAGAAACGAACAAAGAAATGGAGAAACGAACAAAGAAACGGAGTAACGAAGAAAGATACGAAGAAAGAAACGGAGAATCGGAGAAATAAATGGAGAAACGATGAAATAAACCGAGAAACGGAGTAAGAAACGGAGAAACGAACAAAGAAACGGAGAAACGAAGAAAGAAACGGAGAAAGGAACAAAGAAACGGAGAAACGAACAAAGAAACGCAGAAACGAAGAAAGAAACGGAGAAATGAAGAAAGAAACGAAGAAGCGAAGAAAGAAACGGAGAAACGAAGAAAGAAACGGAGTAACGAAGAAAGAAACGAAATAACGAAGAAAGAAACGGAGAATCGGGGAAATAAATGGAGAAACGAAGAAATAGACTGAGAAACGGAGTAAGAAACGGAGAAACGAACAAAGAAACGGAGAAACGAACAAAGAAGCGGAGAAACGAAGAAAGAAACGGAGAAACGGAGAAATAAATGGAGAAACGAAGAAATAAACGGAGAAACGAAGAAAGGAACGGAGAAACGAACAAAGAAACGGAGAAACGATGAAAAAAACAGAGAAACGAAAAAAGAAACTAAGAAACGAAGAAAGAAACGGAGAAACAATGAAAGAAACGGAGAATCGGAGAAATAAATGGAGAAACGAAGAAATAAACCGAGAAACGGAGTAAGAAACGGAGAAACGAACAAAGAAACGGAGAAACGAAGAAAGAAACGGAGAAAGGAACAAAGAAACGGAGAAACGAACAAAGAAACGCAGAAACGAAGAAAGAGACGGAGAAATGAAGAAAGAAACGAAGAAACGAAGAAAGAAACGGAGAAACGAAGAAATAAACCGAGATACGGAGAAAGAAACGGAGAAACGAAGAAAGAAACAGAGAAACGAACAAAGAAACGCAGAAACGAAGAATGAAACGGAGAAACAGAGAAATAAACGGAGAAACGAAGAAAGGAACGGAGAAACGAACAAAGAAACGGAGAAACGAACAAAGAAACGGAGAAACGAAGAAAGAAACGGAGAAACGGTGAAATAAATGGAGAAACGAAGAAATAAACGGAGAAACGAAGAATGAAACGGAGAAACGAAGAAAGAAACGAAGAAACGAAGAAAGAAACGGAGAACCGAAGAAAGAAACGGAGAAACGAAGAAAGAAACGGAGAAACGAACAAAGAAACGGAGAAACGAACAAAGAAACGGAGAAACGAAAAAAGAAACCGAGAAGCGAAGAAAGAAACGGAGAAACAGAGAAGTAAATGGAGAAACGAAGAAATAAACGGAGAAACGAAGAAAGGAACGGAGAAACGAACAAAGAAACGGAGAAACGAAGAAAGAAACGAAGAATCGAAGAAAAAAACGGAGAAACGAACAAAGAAACGGAGAAACGAACAAAGAAACGGAGACGCGAACAAAGAAACTGCGAAACGAACAAAGAAACGAAGAAACGAACACAGAAATAGAGAAACGAACAAAGAAACGGAGAATCGAACAAAGAAACGGAGAAACGAACAAAGAAACGGAGAAACGACCAAAAAACGGAGAAACGAACAAAGAAACGGAGAAACGGAGAAACGGAGAAACGGAGAAACGGAGAAACCGAGAAACGGAGAAACGGAGAAAAGGAGAAACCGAGAAACGGAGAAACGGAAAAACGGAGAAACGGAGAAACCGAGAAACCGAGAAACGGAGAAACGGAGAAACCGAGAAACGGAGAAACGGAGAAACCCAGAAACGGAGAAACGGAGAAACCGAGAAACGGAGAAACGGAGAAACCGAGAATCGGAGAAACGGAGAAACGGAGAAAAGGAGAAAAGGAGAAACCGAGAAACGGAGAAACGGAAAAACGGAGAAACGGAGAAACCGAGAAACGGAGAAACCGAGAAACGGAGAAACCGACAAACGGAGAAACGGAGATACGGAGAAACGGAGAAACGGAGAAACGGAAAAACTGAGAAACGGAGAAACGGAGAAACCGAGAAACGGAGAAACGGAGAAACGGGGAAACAAGGAAAGAAGCGGAGAAACGAAGAAAGAAACGGAGAAACGAAGAAATAAATGGAGAAACGAAGAAATAAACGGAGAAACGAAGAAAGAAACGGAGAAACGAAGAAACGAACAAAGAAACGGAGAAACGAAGAAAGGAACGGAGAAACGAACAAAGAAACGGAGAAACGAAGAAAGAAACGAAGAAACGAAGAAAAAACGGAGAAACGAACAAAGAAACGGAGAAACGGAGAAACGGAGAAACGGAAAAACTGAGAAACGGAGAAACGGAGAAACCGAGAAACGGAGAAACGGAGAAACCCAGAAACGGAGAAACGGAGAAACCGAGAAACGGAGAAACGGAGAAACCGAAAATCGGAGAAACCGAGAAACGGAAAAACGGAGAAACCGAGAATCGGAGAAACGGAGAAACGGAGAAAAGGAGAAAAGGAGAAACCGAGAAACGGAGAAACGGAAAAACGGAGAAACGGAGAAACCGAGAAACGGAGAAACGGAGAAACGGGGAAACAAAGAAAGAAACGGAGAAACGAAGAAAGAAACGAAGAAACGAAGAAAAAAACGGAGAAACGAACAAAGAAACGGAGAAACGGAGAAACGGAGAAACGGAGAAACGGAGAAACCGAGAAACGGAGAAACGGAGAAAAGGAGAAAAGGAGAAAAGGAGAAACCGAGAAACGGAGAAACGGAGAAACGGAGAAACGGAGAAACGGAGAAACGGAGAAACCGAGAAACGGAGAAACGGAGAAACCGAGAAACGGAGAAACGGAGAAACGGAGAAACGGTGAAACCGAGAAACGGAGAAACGGAGAAACCCAGAAACGGAGAAACGGAGAAACCGAGAAACGGAGAAACGGAGAAACGGAGAAACCGAGAATCGGAGATACCGAGAAACGGAGAAACGGAGAGACCGAGAAACGGAGAAACGGAGAAACGGAGAAACCGAGTAACGGAGAAACGGAGAAACGGAGAAAAGGAGAAAAGGAGAAACCGAGAAACGGAGAAACGGAAAAACGGAGAAACGGAGAAACCGAGAAACGGAGAAACCGAGAAACGGAGAAACGGAGAAACAGAGAAACAGAGAAACAGAGAAACGGAGAAACGGAGAAACCCAGAAACGGAGAAACGGAGAAACCGAGAAACGGAGAAACGGAAAACCGAGAATCGGAGAAACGGAGAAACGGAGAAAAGGAGAAAAGGAGAAACCGAGAAACCGAGAAACGGAGAAACGGAGAAACCGAGTAACGGAGAAACGGAGAAACGGAGAAAAGGAGAAAAGGAGAAACCGAGAAACGGAGAAACGGAAAAACGGAGAAACGGAGAAACCGAGAAACGGAGAAACGGAGAAACGGAAAAACTGAGAAACGGAGAAACGGAGAAACCGAGAAACGGAGAAACGGAGAAACCGAGAAACGGAGAAACGGAGAGACCGAGAAACGGAGAAACGGAGAAACCCAGAAACGGAGAAACGGAGAAACCGAGAAACGGAGAAACGGAGAAACCGAGAATCGGAGAAACCGAGAAACGGAGAAACGGAGAGACCGAGAAACGGAGAAACGGAGAAACGGAGAAACCGAGAAACGGAGAAACCGAGAAACGGAGAAATCGAGAAACGGAGAAACGGAGAAACAGAGAAACGGAGAAACGGAGAAACCGAGAAACGGAGAAACGGAGAAACGGAGAAACGCAAAAACTGAGAAACGGAGAAACGGAGAAACCGAGAAACGCAGAAACGGAGAAACGGAGAAAGGGCGAATCCGAGAAACGGAGAAACCGAGAAACGGAGAAACGGAGAAACGGGGAAACAGAAAGAAACGGAGAAACGAAGAAAGAAACGGAGAAACGAAGAAAGAAACGGAGAAACGAAGAAAGAAACGTAGTAACGAAGAAAGAAACGGAGAAATAAATGGAGAAACGAAGATATAAACGGAGAAAGGAAGAAAGAAGCGGAGAAGCGAAGAAACGATGAAAGAAACGGAGAAACGAACAAAGAATCGGAGAAACGAAGAAAGAAACGGAGAAGCGGAGAAATAAATGGAGAAACGAAGAAATAAACGGAGAAACGAAGAAAGAAACGGAGAAACGAAGAAAGAAACGGAGAAACGAAGAAAGAAACGGAGTAACGAAGAAAGAACCGGAGAAACGGAGACATGAATGGAGAAACGAAGAAAGAAAGGGAGAAACGAAGAAAGAAACGAAGAATAGGAGAAATAAATGGAGAAACGAAGAAATAAACCGAGAAACGGAGAAAGAAACGGAGAAACGAACAAAGAAACGGAGAAACGAAGAAAGAAACGGAGAAACGAACAAAGATACGGAGAAACGAACAAAGAAACGGAGAAACGAAGAAAGATACGGAGAAACGAAGAAAGAAACGGAGAAACGAAGAAAGATACGGAGAATCGGAGAAATAAATGGAGAAACGAAGAAATAAACCGAGAAACGGAGAAACGGAGAAACCGAGAAACGGAGAAACGGAGCAACGGAGAAACGGAGAAACCGAGAAACGGAGAAACGGAGAAACGGAGAAACGGAGAAACGGAGAAACCGAGAAACGGAGAAACGGAGAAACGGAGAAACGGAAAAACTGAGAAACGGAGAAACGGAGAAACCGAGAAACGCAGAAACGGAGAAACGGAGAAAGGGCGAATCCGAGAAACGGAGAAACCGAGAAACGGAGAAACGGAAAAACGGGGAAACAAAGAAAGAAACGGAGAAACGAAGAAAGAAACGGCGAAACGAAGAAACGAAGAAAGAAACGGAGAAACGAAGAAAGAAACGGAGAAACGAAGAAAGAAACGGAGAAACGAAGCAAGAAACGGAGAAACGATGAAAGAAACGGAGAAACGAACAAAGAAACGGAGAAACGATGAAAGAAACGGAGAAACGAAGAAAGAAACGTAGAAACGAAGAAAGAAACGGAGAAACGAAGAAAGATACGGAGAATCGGAGAAATAAATGGAGAAACGAAGAAATAAAACGAGAAACGGAGAAACGGAGAAACCGAGAAACGGAGAAACGGAGCAACGGAGAAACGGAGAAACCGAGAAACGGAGAAACGGAGAAACCCAGAAACGGAGAAACGGAGAAACCGAGAATCGGAGAAACCGAGAAACGGAGAAACGGAGAAACGGAGAGACCGAGAAAAGAAGAAACGGAGAAACGGAAAAACTTAGAAACGGAGAAACCGAGAAACGGAGAAACGGAGAAACGGAGAAACCGAGTAACGGAGAAACGGAGAAACGGAGAAAAGGAGAAAAGGAGAAACCGAGAAACGGAGAAACGGAAAAACGGAGAAACGGAGAAACCGAGAAACGGAGAAACCGAGAAACGGAGAAACCGAGAAACGGAGAAACCGAGAAACGGAGAAACCGAGAAACGGAGAAACGGAGAAACAGACAAACAGAGAAACGGAGAAACGGAGAAACCGAGAAACGGAGAAACCGAGAAACGAAGAAACCGAGAAACGGAGAAACGGAGAAACAGAGAAACGGAGAAACGGAGAAACGGAGAAACGGAGAAACCGAGAAACGGAGAAACGGAGAAACGGAGAAACGGAGAAACTGAGAAACGGAGAAACGGAGAAACCGAGAAACGCAGAAACGGAGAAACGGAGAAAGGGCGAATCCGAGAAACGGAGAAACCGAGAAACGGAGAAACGGAAAAACGGGGAAACAAAGAAAGAAACGGAGAAACGAAGAAAGAAACGGAGAAACGAATAAAGAAACGGAGAAACGAAGAAAGAAACGGAGAAACGAAGAAAGAAACGGAGAAACGAAGAAATAAATGGAGAAACGAAGAAATAAACGGAGAAACGAAGAAATAAATGGAGAAACGAAGAAATAAACGGAGAAACGAAGAAAGAAACGGAGAAACGAAGAAAGAAATGAAGAAACGAACAAAGAAACGGAGAAACGAAGAAAGAAACGGAGAAACGATGAAAGAAACGGAGAAACGAAGAAAGAAACGTAGAAACGAACAAAGAAACGGAGAAACGAACAAAGAAACGGAGAAACGTTTCTCCGTTTCTCGTTTTCTCCGTTTCTCCGTTTTTCCGTTCCTCGGTTTCCCCGTTTCTCCGTTTCTCGGTTTCTCCGTTTCTCGGTTTCTCGGTTTCTCCGTTTCTCCGTTTCTCCGTTTCTGCGTTTCTCCGTTTCTCGGTTTCTCCGTTTCTCCGTTTCTCAGTTTTTCCGTTTCTCCGTTTCTCCGTTTCTCCGTTTCTCCGTTTCTCCGTTTCTCCTTTTCTCCGTTTCTCGATTTCTCCGTTTCTCAGTTCCTCCGTTTCTCCGTTTCTCCGTTTCTCTGTTTCTCCGTTTCTCGGTTTCTCCGTTTCTCGGATTCTCTGTTTCTCCGTTTCTCCGTTTCTCCGTTTCTCCGTTTCTCCGTTTCTCGGTTTCTCCGTTTCTCCGTTTCTCCGTTTCTCCGTTTCTCCGTTTCTCGGTTTCTCCGTTTCTCCGTTGCTCGGTTTCTCCGTTTCTCCGTTTCTCCATTTCTCCGTTTCTCAGTTTTTCCGTTTCTCCGTTTCTCCGTTTCTCCATTTCTCGGTTTCTCCGTTTCTCCGTTTTTTGTTCGTTCCTCCGTTTCTTCGTTTCTTTCTACGTTTCTCCGTTTCTTTGTTCGTTTCTCCGTTTCTTTCTTTGTTTCTCCGTTTCTTTCTTCGTTTCTCCGTTTATTTCTTCATTTCTCCATTTATTTCTCCGATTCTCCGTTTCTTTCTTCGTTTCTCCGTTTATTTGTTCGTTTCTCCATTTATTTCTCCGCTTCACCGTTTCTTTGTCCGTTTCTCCGTTTCTCCGTTTCTTTGTTCGTTTCTCCGTTTCTTTCTTTGTTTCCCCGTTTCTTTCTTCGTTTCTGCGTTTATTTCTTCGTTTCTCCATTTATTTCCCCGTTTCTCCGTTTCTTTCTTCGTTTCTTCGTTTCTTTCATCGTTTCTTCGTTTCTCCGTTTCTTTCTCCGTTTCTCGGTTTATTTCTTCGTTTCTCCATTTATTTCTCCGATTCTCCGTTTCTTTCTTCGTTTCTTCGTTTCTTTCTTCGTTACTCCGTTTCTTTCTTCGTTTCTCCGTTTATATCTTCGTTTCTCCATTTATTTCTCCGTTTCTTTCTTCGTTTCTCCGTTTCATTCTTCGTTTCTCCGTTTCTTTGTTCGTTTCTCCGTTTCTTTGTTCGTTTCTCCGTTTCTTTCTTTGTTTCTCCGTTTCTTTCTTCATTTCTCCGTTTATTTCTTCGTTTCTCCGTTTCATTCTTCTTTTCTGCGTTTCTTTGTTCGTTCCTCTGTTTCTTTCTTCGTTTCTCCGTTTCTTTCTCCGTTTTTCGGTTTATTTCTTCGTTTCTCCGTTTCTTTCTTCGTTTCTTCGTTTCATTCTTCATTTCTCCGTTTCTTTCTTCGTTTCTCCGTTTCTTCCTTCGTTTCATCGTTTCTCTGTTTCTCCGTTTCTCCGTTTCTCGGTTTCTCCGTTTCTTCGTTTCTCCGTTTCTCCGTTTCTCCGTTTCTCCGTATCTCCGTTTCTCCGTTTCTCGGTTTCTCCGTTTCTCCGTCTCTCGGTATCTCCGTTTCTCGGTTTCTCCGTTTCTCTGTTTCTCGGTTTTTCCGTTTCTCCCTTTCTCCGTTTCACCGTTTTTTGTTCGTTTCTCCATTTATTTCTCCGATTCTCCGTTTCTTTCTTCGTTCCTCCGTTTCTTTCTTCGATTCTCCGTTTATCTCTTCGTTTCTCCATTTATTTCTCCGTTTCTCCGTTTCTTTGTTCGTTTCTCCATTTATTTCTCCGTGTCGTCGTTTCTTTGTTCGTTTCTCCGTTTCTTTGTTCGTTTCTCCGTTTCTTTCTCCGTTTCTCGGTTTATTTCTTCGTTTCTCCATTTATTTCTCCGATTCTCCGTTTGTTTCTTCGTTTCTCCGTTTGTAGAGGCTTGCAGCTGCGGTTTATGGCGGGACCGTGCTTCGAGTTTGTTAGAGAAATTGTCCACATGGCTACGGCAAGGGCCTGTCACCGTGGGTCAGTTTATTTGTTGTTCGACTCGAGGCACGGAGCAAGTGATGGCTATTTCCCGTCATAAAACACTGCAGGCACCTGGACAGGGACCCTCTGCATCGCCTGGCACGTGAGGCCCTAGCGCCGTTTGTTGCGTCATTCGGGATGCTGGAAAATTCCAGCCCAGGCCTGCAGGGTTTGGACACCCTGTCTACGTCGCGACGCCCCCACCTAAGCCCCATAGCGATGGGCATGTCCTAGATTCGGCGGAACTAGGACCCGTCGTAATTGGTCAGGCATTCGACGCCACCCACCCTTAATTCAAGGGAGTAGGGCGAACCGAGGCGACGTTTGCACTGACCCGAGAAATCTTAGACTAGTGCACAGAATACCACCAAGACAATAGAGCCAAGGGTCCACGACTAGAGTGTACAGAGTATCGCCAAGGGTTTACAGCCAGAGCGTACAGAGTACAGCTAAGAGATCACGGTTAGAGTTTTGGCCTGAACGCACGGATTGACGTGTGAAGCTTCCTGCGTTAGTTCCCATAAAGAACTTGCACTCCTCGAGGGAATTACCAACAATCCCTCGAGCCTCCACGGAATCTTGGACCTTCGAGGAAGTTCGGCAGCTGGGTTGTGCATTCAGTGAGGCGCCGTGTGTGAGGACAACGCTCAACACCCCCCTGGACGTGAGAGCAGCAAGCGGCGGAGACCTCGAAGGCGGCATTACAACCTCCATCGGTCCAACATAGCGGACACCGATCAACAACAGTTAGTCCTTCCAACGGGAAGGTGGTCCTTCGAGTAATCTATAGTCGGCACCCATCGTGCAAACACATTCAATGCTCGAAAGATCCTCGAGATCTACCACGAGCAGCTACACCGTTTCTTTGTTCGTTTCTCCGTTTCTTTGTTCGTATCTCCGTTTCTTTGTTCGTTTCTCCGTTTCTTTCTCCGTTTCTTTCTTCGTTTGTCCGTTTCTTTGTTCGTTTCTCTGTTTGTTTCTTCGTTTCTCCATTTATTTCTACGTTTCTCCGTTTCTTTGCTCGTTTCTCCGTTTCTTTGTTCGTTTCTCCGCTCCTTTCTTCGTTTCTCCGTCTATTTCTTCGTTTTTCCATTTATTTCTCCGTTTCTCCGTTACTTTCTTCGTTTGTCCGTTTCTTTCATCGTTTCTCCGTTTCTTTCTTCCTTTCTCCGTTTCTTTCTTCGTTTCTCCGTTTCTTTCTTCGTTTCTCCGTTTCTTTCTTCGTTTCTTCGTTTCTCCGTATCTCCGTTTCTCCGTTTCTCGGTTTCTCCGTTTCTCCGTCTCTCGGTTCCTCCGTTTCTCGGTATCTCCGTTTCTCCGTTTCTCGGTTTTTCCGTTTCTCCATTTCTCCGTTTCACCGTTTTTGTTCGTTTCTCCATTTATTTCTCCGTTTCTCCGTTTCTTTGCTCGTTTCTCCGTTTCTTTGTTCGTTTCTCCGCTCCTTTCTACGTTTCTCCGTTTATTTCTTCGTTTTTCCATTTATTTCTCCGTTTCTCCGTTACTTTCTTCGTTTCTCCGTTTCTTTCATCGTTTCTCCGTTTCTTTCTTCCTTTCTCCGTTTCTTTCTTCGTTTCTCCGTTTCTTTCTTCGTTTCTCCGTTTCTTTCTTCGTTTCTTCGTTTCTACGTATCTCCGTTTCTCCGTTTCTCGGTTTCTCCGTTTCTCCGTCTCTCGGTTTCTCCGTTTCTCGGTATCTCCGTTTCTCCGTTTCTCGGTTTTTCCGTTTCTCCATTTCTCCGTTTCACCGTTTTTGTTCGTTTCTCCATTTACTTCTCCGTTTCTCCGTTTCTTTGTTCGTTTCTCCGTTTCTTCGTTCGTTTCTCCATTTATTCCTCCGTGTCTTCGTTTCTTTGTTCGTTTCTCCGTTTATTTCTCCGTGTCTTCGTTTCTTTGTTCGTTTCTATGTTTCTTTGTCCGTTTCTCCGTTTCTTTGTACGTTTCTCCGTTTCTTTGTTCGTTTCTCCGTTTCTTCGTTTCTTTGTTCGTTCCTCCGTTTCTTTGGTCGTTTCTCCGTTCCTTTCTTCGTTTCTCTGTTTATTTCTTCGTTTCTCCATTTATTTCTCCGTTTCTCCGTTTCTTTGTTCGTTTCTCCGTTTCTTCGTTTCTTTGTTCGTTTCTCCGTTTCTTTTTTCGTTTCTCCGTTTCTTTCTTCGTTTCTTCGTTTCTTTCTTCGTTTCTCCGTTTCTTTCATCGTTTCTCCGTTTCTTTGTTCGTTTCTCCGTTCCTTTCTTCGTTTCTCCGTTTATTTCTTCGTTTCTCCATTTATTCCTCCGTTTCTCCGTTTCTTTGTTCGTTTCTCCGTTTCTTTGTTCGTTTCTCCGTTTCTTCGTTTCTTTCTTAGTTTCTCCGTTTCTTTCATCGTTTCTCCGTTTCTTTGGTCGTTTCTCTGTTTCTTTGTTCGTTTCTCCGTTTCTTCGTTTCTTTGTTCGTTTCTCCGTTTCTTTTTTCGTTTCTCCGTTTCTTTCTTCGTTTCTTCGTTTCTTTGTTCGTTTCTCCGTTTCTTTGTTCGTTTCTCCGTTTCTTCGTTTCTTTGTTCGTTCCTCCGTTTCTTTGGTCGTTTCTCCGTTTCTTTGTTCGTTTCTCCGTTTCTTCGTTTCTTTGTTCGTTTCTCCGTTTCTTTTTTCGTTTCTCCGTTTCTTTCTTCGTTTCTTCGTTTCTTTCTTCGTTTCTCCGTTTCTTTCATCGTTTCTCCGTTTCTTTGTTCGTTTCTCCGTTCCTATCTTCGTTTCTCCGTTTATTTCTTCGTTTCTCCATTTATTTCTCCGTTTCTCCGTTTCTTTGTTCGTTTCTCCGTTTCTTCGTTCGTTTCTCCGTTTCTTCGTTTCTTTCTTAGTTTCTCCGTTTCTTTCATCGTTTCTCCGTTTCTTTGTTCGTTTCTCCGTTCCTTTCTTCGTTTCCCTGTTTATTTCTTCGTTTCTCCATTTATTTCTCCGTTTCTCCGTTTCTTTGTTCGTTCCTCCGTTTCTTTGTTCGTTTCTCTGTTTGTTTCTTCGTTTCTCCATTTATTTCTCCGTTTCTCCGTTTCTTTGCTCGTTTCTCCGTTTCTTTGTTCGTTTCTCCGCTCCTTTCTTCGTTTCTCCGTTTATTTCTTCGTTTTTCCATTTATTTCTCCGTTTCTCCGTTACTTTCTTCGTTTCTCCGTTTCTTTCATCGTTTCTCCGTTTCTTTCTTCCTTTCTCCGTTTCTTTCTTCGTTTCTCCGTTTCTTTCTCCGTTTCTCCGTTTCTTTCTTCGTTTCTTCGTTTCTCCGTATCTCCGTTTCTCCGTTTCTCGGTTTCTCCGTTTCTCCGTCTCTCGGTTTCTCCGTTTCTCGGTATCTCCGTTTCTCCGTTTCTCGGTTTTTCCGTTTCTCCATTTCTCCGTTTCACCGTTTTTGTTCGTTTCTCCATTTACTTCTCCGTTTCTCCGTTTCTTTGTTCGTTTCTCCGTTTCTTCGTTCGTTTCTCCATTTATTCCTCCGTGTCTTCGTTTCTTTGTTCGTTTCTCCGTTTATTTCTCCGTGTCTTCGTTTCTTTGTTCGTTTCTATGTTTCTTTGTCCGTTTCTCCGTTTCTTTGTACGTTTCTCCGTTTCTTTGTTCGTTTCTCCGTTTCTTCGTTTCTTTGTTCGTTCCTCCGTTTCTTTGGTCGTTTCTCCGTTCCTTTCTTCGTTTCTCTGTTTATTTCTTCGTTTCTCCATTTATTTCTCCGTTTCTCCGTTTCTTTGTTCGTTTCTCCGTTTCTTCGTTTCTTTGTTCGTTTCTCCGTTTCTTTTTTCGTTTCTCCGTTTCTTTCTTCGTTTCTTCGTTTCTTTCTTCGTTTCTCCGTTTCTTTCATCGTTTCTCCGTTTCTTTGTTCGTTTCTCCGTTCCTTTCTTCGTTTCTCCGTTTATTTCTTCGTTTCTCCATTTATTCCTCCGTTTCTCCGTTTCTTTGTTCGTTTCTCCGTTTCTTTGTTCGTTTCTCCGTTTCTTCGTTTCTTTCTTAGTTTCTCCGTTTCTTTCATCGTTTCTCCGTTTCTTTGGTCGTTTCTCTGTTTCTTTGTTCGTTTCTCCGTTTCTTCGTTTCTTTGTTCGTTTCTCCGTTTCTTTTTTCGTTTCTCCGTTTCTTTCTTCGTTTCTTCGTTTCTTTGTTCGTTTCTCCGTTTCTTTGTTCGTTTCTCCGTTTCTTCGTTTCTTTGTTCGTTCCTCCGTTTCTTTGGTCGTTTCTCCGTTTCTTTGTTCGTTTCTCCGTTTCTTCGTTTCTTTGTTCGTTTCTCCGTTTCTTTTTTCGTTTCTCCGTTTCTTTCTTCGTTTCTTCGTTTCTTTCTTCGTTTCTCCGTTTCTTTCATCGTTTCTCCGTTTCTTTGTTCGTTTCTCCGTTCCTATCTTCGTTTCTCCGTTTATTTCTTCGTTTCTCCATTTATTTCTCCGTTTCTCCGTTTCTTTGTTCGTTTCTCCGTTTCTTCGTTCGTTTCTCCGTTTCTTCGTTTCTTTCTTAGTTTCTCCGTTTCTTTCATCGTTTCTCCGTTTCTTTGTTCGTTTCTCCGTTCCTTTCTTCGTTTCCCTGTTTATTTCTTCGTTTCTCCATTTATTTCTCCGTTTCTCCGTTTCTTTGTTCGTTCCTCCGTTTCTTTGTTCGTTTCTCTGTTTGTTTCTTCGTTTCTCCATTTATTTCTCCGTTTCTCCGTTTCTTTGCTCGTTTCTCCGTTTCTTTGTTCGTTTCTCCGCTCCTTTCTTCGTTTCTCCGTTTATTTCTTCGTTTTTCCATTTATTTCTCCGTTTCTCCGTTACTTTCTTCGTTTCTCCGTTTCTTTCATCGTTTCTCCGTTTCTTTCTTCCTTTCTCCGTTTCTTTCTTCGTTTCTCCGTTTCTTTCTCCGTTTCTCCGTTTCTTTCTTCGTTTCTTCGTTTCTCCGTATCTCCGTTTCTCCGTTTCTCGGTTTCTCCGTTTCTCCGTCTCTCGGTTTCTCCGTTTCTCGGTATCTCCGTTTCTCCGTTTCTCGGTTTTTCCGTTTCTCCGTTTCTCCGTTTCACCGTTTTTTGTTCGTTTCTCCATTTACTTCTCCGTTTCTCCGTTTCTTTGTTCGTTTCTCCGTTTCTCCGTTTCGATCAAATGATTATAATAGTTATAATTTCTATTATAAATCATTTGAGCTATAGTTAAATTATACACTAATACTCTAAATACATATTTAATATATTTTTTATTCTCTTTAGCCTCCAGAAGAATTTTATTTATACTATTTACTGTATATAATAATTTACACAGAATCGGAAATAAATCTAATTATTTATTTATAATAATTATTTTTTATTCACTTATTTTACCAAAAATTTCGATTCTTCATGTATTAATCAAATGTTAAATTGATATATCTCATAGACAATTATTACTTTCCATGTTTTAAAACTTTAAGAAACATCTCTTTACTATGAAGTCCGATCAAAATCAATTGCTAGAGGCGAATCAATCATTTTTAATGCATAAATAAGATGAACATTGTTCGATGAATATAGGGAACATGCGTAAATGTTAATAACAATCGCTGAAATGAACAAATATTCACCGAAACCATTGGCCCTCGAAGATTTCGCAATATCTTGATGTTTGTTTATCATAATTATTAACAACCGTCGTAGGATCAAACATTAGACAATTATTAACAATGTCCTAGTATAAATAATGGCTCAAAATATCATTTCGTTGAAATATTCCTTGTTCGCGAAACAATTTTTCTTTGAGATCCAACTGACATTCTCAAGGCTGCACGTATCGATTATCGATTCACAAGTATCTATCGCGGTGATTTTTCTATCTAAAAAAGCGATTAATTGAATTTTGGCACTTTTGTGTATAAAATACCACTTCTACGCGTATTGTGTAAATTGTAAGAATTAAAACAAATGTTAAATTAATGTATGTAATGAACAATTGTTACTTTCCGTGCTTTAAAACTTTACGAAACACGTTTTAACGTGGTGTCTCGATCAAAATCAATGTCGATAAGTTTCTTTATTAATTGCAATACATAAATAAGATGCACATTGTTCGATCAATATAATGAGCATGCGTAAATGTTAATAACAATCGCTGAAATGAACAAACATTCACTGAAACCGCTCGCCTTCGCAGACTTCGCAATATCTTGACATTTATTTGTCATAATTATTAAGAACCGTCGTTGGACCGTAGATTAAACAATTTTTGACAATGTTTCGGTATAAAAAGCCATCAATTTCTTGAAATATTTGGTTAGATCGAACAAATACGATCGAAGAAGCCGTGGGATAAAATAAATGAATATTTCTCTACATATCGGAATTATAGTTTGTATGTATGCAAATATATTCTGAACCCGCAATTACAAATCCCTGTAACGTGGTAATTACATGGGTTGCCATCTATTGGAGAAAGGGTTAAACTACACTTAAGGGGTGAAAACACCTGGCGGAGAAACGCTCAAGTTTGTCGAGGAATTGTTCCAATTTCCACAAATAGATGGCGCGACAAGTACAATTTACCGACATTAGAGATAAGTATTTCCATTTGTATGATATTCCCTACCGTGCGATAAAATAAATAAATACTTTTGTACAAACTTTTGCATGTTTCATCTTTCGAATAAATGTAAAATTAAACCTTCCACGGTAAATTTTATTCTTGAATTTATTAATGTTTCTAGGACGATTTATTTCAGTATAAAGAGTGCTATAGGTGGGAAATTTGTGTACATAATAATTATTGAGTATAAAATAATTTTTCTTTTATAAGAGGTTAATATATTAAATAAGGAAGAAGAGTTAATCTTTATTATTTTAAATATAAAATTTAAAATTAAAGAAATTATTGAATATAAAATGAAATATGTTAAAAATGTATTTTTGTTAATTATTAATAAAATAACTACAATAGATGTTTGTATAACAGATGAAAATCCTATAATTATTATGACTGATTTTTTTGTTTAAGCAAATGATAGGGGCAATAATTACATTGATTAGGCAAATAAAATAAATTTCATTATTAAATTTTAATATGAGTTCTATAATAATTATAGGGATTAATTTTATTAAAGTTATTATAAAGAATAGAATAATTCAAATTAATGAATAAATTAAAGAAATGAATCGAACATTTAAAGGGTACATCCCAAATTTTAAGATAAGTGAAAAAAAAATAATTATTCTAAATAAATAATTTGATTTATTTCCGGTTCTGTGTAAATTATTATATATAGTAAATAGTATAAATAAAATTCTTCTGGAGGCAAAAGAAATTAAAAAATATATTAAATATGCATTTGGAGTATTAGTGTCTAATTTAACTGTAGATCAAATGATTCATAATAGAAATTATAAATATTATAATCATTTAATCGAAACGGAGAAACGGAGAAACGGAGAAACGATGAAACGAAGGAAGAGACTGAGAAGCGAAGAAGGAAACGGAGAAATGAAGAAAGAGACGAAGAAACGAAGAAAGAAACGGAGAAACGAAGAAATAAACCGAGATACGGAGAAAGAAACGGAGAAACGAAGAAAGAAACAGAGAAACGAACAAAGAAACGCAGAAGCGAAGAATGAAACGGAGAAACGAAGAAATAAACGGAGAAACGAAGAAAGAAACGGAGAAACGAAGAAAGAAACGGAGAAACGAAGAAAGAAACGGAGAAACGAAGAAAGAAACGGGGAAACGAACAATGAAACGGAGAAACGTACAAAGAAACGGAGAAACGAACAAAGAAACGGAGAACCTAAGAAAGAAACGGAGAAACGAAGAAAGAAACGGAGTAACAAAGAAAGAAACGGAGAAACAGAGAAAGAAACGGGGAAACGAAGAAATAAACCGAGAAACGGAGAAAGAAACGGAGAAACTAAGGAAGAAACGGAGAAACGAAGAGAGAAACGGAGAATCGGAGAAAAAAATGGAGAAACGAAGAAATAAACGGAGAAACGTACAAAGAAACGGAGAAACGAAGAAAGAAACGGAGAAACGAAGAAAGAGACGGAGAAACGAAGAAAGAAACGGAGAATCGGAGAAATAAATGGAGAAACGGAGAAACGATGAAAGATACGGAGAAACGAAGAAAGAAACGCAGAAACGAAGAATGAAACGGAGAAACGAAGAAAGAAACGGAGAAATAAATGGAGAAACGAAGATATAAACGGAGAGACGAAGAAAGAAACGGAGAAACGATGAAAGAAACGGAGAAACGAAGAAAGAAACGGAGAAACGAAGAAAGAAACGGAGAAACGGTGAAATAAATGGAGAAACGAAGAAATAAACGGAGAAACGGGGAAAGAAACGGAGAAACGGAGAAAGAAACGGAGAAACGATGAAAGAAACGGAGAAACGAAGAAAGAAACGGGGAATCGGAGAAATAAATGGAGAAACGAAGAAATAAACCGAGAAACGGAGAGAGGAACGGAGAAACGAACAAAGCAACGGAGAAACGGAGAAATAAATGGAGAAACGAAGAAATAAACGGAGAAACGAACAAAGAAACGGAGAAACGAAGAAAGAAACGGAGAAACGAAGAAAGAAACGGAGAAACGAAGAAAGAAACGGAGAAACGAAGAAAGAAACGGAGAAACGAAGAAAGAAACGGAGAAACGAAGAAAGAAACGGAGAAACGAAGAAAGAAACGGAGAAACGGAGAAATAAATGGAGAAACGAAGAAATAAACGGAGAAACGAAGATAGAAACGGAGAAACGAACAGAGAAACGGAGAAACGGAGAAATAAATGGAGAAACGAAGAAATAAACGGAGAAACGAACAAAGAAACGGAGAAACAAAGAAAGAAACGGAGAAACGAAGAAAGAAACGGAGAAACGAAGAAAGAAACGGAGAAACGAAGAAAGAAACGGAGAAACGAAGAAAGAAACGGAGAAACGGAGAAATAAATGGAGAAACGAAGAAATAAACGGAGAAACGAACAAAGAAACGGAGAAACGAAGAAAGAAACGGAGAAACGAAGAAAGAAACGGAGAAACGAAGAAAGAAACGGAGAATCGGAGAAATAAATTGAGAAACGAAGAAAGAAACGGAGAAACGAAGAAAGAAACGGAGAAACGGAGAAAGAAACGGAGAAACGATGAAAGAAACGGAGAAACGAAGAAAGAAACGGGGAATCGGAGTAATAAATGGAGAAACGAAGAAATAAACCGAGAAACGGGGAGAGAAACGGAGAAACAAAGAAAGAAACGGAGAAACGAAGAAAGAAACGGAGAAACGAAGAAAGAAACGGAGAAACGAAGAAAGAAACGGAGAATCGGAGAAATACATGGAAAAACGAAGAAATAAACCGAGAAACGGAGAAAGAAACGTAGAAACGAACAAAGAAACGGAGAAACGAAGAAGGAAACGGAGAAACGAAGAAAGAAACGGAGAAACGATGAATGAAACGGAGAAACGAAGAAAGAAACGGAGAAACGAACAAAGAAACGCAGAAACGAAGAAAGAAACGGAGAAACGAAGAAAGAAACGGAGAAACGATGAAAGAAACGGAGAAACGAAGAAAGAAACGGAGAAACGAACAAAGAAACGCAGAAACGAAGAAAGAAACGAAGAAACGAAGAAAGAAACGGAGAATCGGAGAAATAAATTGAGGAACGAAGAAATAAACCGAGAAACGGAGAAAGAAACGGAGAAACGAACAAAGAAACGGAGAAACGGAGAAAGAAACGGAGATACGAACAAAGAAACGGAGAAACGAAGAAAGAAATGGAGAAACGAAGAAAGAAACGGAGAAACGAACAAAGAAACGCAGAAACGAAGAATGAAACGGAGAAACGAAGAAATAAACGGAGAAATGAAGAAAGAAACGGAGAAACAAAGAAAGAAACGGAGAAACGAACAAAGAAACGGAGAAACGAAGAAAGAAACGGAGAAACGGAGAAATAAATGGAGAAACGAAGAAATACACGGAGAAACGAAGAAAGAAACGGAGAAACGAAGAAAGAAACGGAGAAACGATGAAAGAAACGGAGAAACGAACAAAGAAACGGAGAAACGAACAAAGAAACGCAGAAACGAAGAAAGAAACGAAGAAACGACGGAAGAAACGTAGAATCGGAGAAATAAATGGAGGAACGAAGAAATAAACCGAGAACCGGAGAAAGAAACGGAGAAACGAACAAAGAAACGGAGAAACGAACAAAGAAACGGAGAAACGAAGAAAGAAACGGAGAAACGGAGAAATAAATGGAGAAACGAAGAAATACACGGAGAAACGAAGAAAGAAACGGAGAAACGATGAAAGAAACGGAGAAACGAAGAAAGAAGCGGAGAAACGATGAAAGAAACGGAGAAACGAAGAAAGAAACGGAGAAACGAACTAAGAAACGCAGAAACGAAGAAAGAAACGAAGAAACGAAGAAATAAACGGAGAATCGGAGAAATAAATGGAAAAACGAAGAAATAAACCGAGAAACGGAGAAAGAAACGGAGAAACGAACAAAGAAACGGAGAAACGGAGAAAGAAACGGAGATACGAACAAAGAAACGGAGAAACGAAGAAAGAAATGGAGAAACGAAGAAAGAAACGGAGAAACGAACAAAGAAACGCAGAAACGAAGAATGAAACGGAGAAACGAAGAAATAAACGGAGAAATGAAGAAAGAAACGGAGAAACAAAGAAAGAAACGGAGAAACGAACAAAGAAACGGAGAAACGAAGAAAGAAACGGAGAAACGAACAAAGAAACGGAGAAACGGAGAAATAAATGGAGAAACGAAGAAATAAACGGAGAAACGAACAAAGAAACGGAGAAACGAAGAATGAAACGGAGAAACGAAGAAAGAAACGGAGAAACGAAGAAAGAAACGGAGAAACGAAGAAAGAAACGGAGAATCGGAGAAATAAATGTAGAAACGAAGAAAGAAACGGAGAAACGAAGAAAGAAACGGAGAAGCGAAGAAAGAAACGGAGAAACGAAGAAAGAAACGGCGAAACGAAGAAAGAAACGGAGAATCGGAAAATAAATGGAGAAACGAAGAAATAAACCGAGAAACGGAGAAAGAAACGGAGAAACGAACATAGAAACGGAGAAACGAAGAAAGAAATGGAGAATCTTAGAAATAAATGGAGAAACGAAGAAATAAATCGAGAAACGTTGAAAGAAACGGAGAAACGAACAAAGAAACGGAGAAACGAAGAAAGAAACGGAGAAACTAACAAAGAAACCGAGAAACGAACAAAGAAACGGAGAAACGAAGAAAGAAACGGAGAAACGGAGAAATAAGTGGAGAAAAGAAGAAACACACGGAGAAACGAAAAAAGAAACGGAGAAACGAAGAAAGAAACGGAGAAACGAAGAAAGAAACGGAGTAACGACGAAAGAAACGGAGAAACGAAGAAAGAAACGGAGAAACGGAGAAATAAATGGAGAAACGAAGAAATAAACGGAGAAACGAACAAAGAAACGGAGAAACGAAGAAAGAAACGGAGAAACGATGAAAGAAACGGAGAAACGAACAAAGAAACGGAGAAACGAACAAAGAAACGCAGAAACGAAGAAAGAAACGAAGAAACGACGGAAGAAACGTAGAATCGGAGAAATAAATGGAGGAACGAAGAAATAAACCGAGAACCGGAGAAAGAAACGGAGAAACGAACAAAGAAACGGAGAAACGAACAAAGAAACGGAGAAACGAAGAAAGAAACGGAGAAACGGAGAAATAAATGGAGAAACGAAGAAATACACGGAGAAACGAAGAAAGAAACGGAGAAACGATGAAAGAAACGGAGAAACGAAGAAAGAAGCGGAGAAACGATGAAAGAAACGGAGAAACGAAGAAAGAAACGGAGAAACGAACTAAGAAACGCAGAAACGAAGAAAGAAACGAAGAAACGAAGAAATAAACGGAGAATCGGGGAAATAAATGGAAAAACGAAGAAATAAACCGAGAAACGGAGAAAGAAACGGAGAAACGAACAAAGAAACGGAGAAACGGAGAAAGAAACGGAGATACGAACAAAGAAACGGAGAAACGAAGAAAGAAATGGAGAAACGAAGAAAGAAACGGAGAAACGAACAAAGAAACGCAGAAACGAAGAATGAAACGGAGAAACGAAGAAATAAACGGAGAAATGAAGAAAGAAACGGAGAAACAAAGAAAGAAACGGAGAAACGAACAAAGAAACGGAGAAACGAAGAAAGAAACGGAGAAACGAACAAAGAAACGGAGAAACGAACAAAGAAACGGAGAAACGAAGAAAGAAACGGAGAAACGAACAAAGAAACGGAGAAACGGAGAAATAAATGGAGAAACGAAGAAATAAACGGAGAAACGAACAAAGAAACGGAGAAACGAAGAATGAAACGGAGAAACGAAGAAAGAAACGGAGAAACGAAGAAAGAAACGGAGAAACGAAGAAAGAAACGGAGAATCGGAGAAATAAATGTAGAAACGAAGAAAGAAACGGAGAAACGAAGAAAGAAACGGAGAAGCGAAGAAAGAAACGGAGAAACGAAGAAAGAAACGGCGAAACGAAGAAAGAAACGGAGAATCGGAAAATAAATGGAGAAACGAAGAAATAAACCGAGAAACGGAGAAAGAAACGGAGAAACGAACATAGAAACGGAGAAACGAAGAAAGAAATGGAGAATCTTAGAAATAAATGGAGAAACGAAGAAATAAATCGAGAAACGTTGAAAGAAACGGAGAAACGAACAAAGAAACGGAGAAACGAAGAAAGAAACGGAGAAACTAACAAAGAAACCGAGAAACGAACAAAGAAACGGAGAAAAGAAGAAAGAAACGGAGAAACGGAGAAATAAGTGGAGAAAAGAAGAAACACACGGAGAAACGAAAAAAGAAACGGAGAAACGAAGAAAGAAACGGAGAATTAAGAAAGAAACGGAGTAACGACGAAAGAAACGGAGAAACGGAGAAATAAATGGAGAAACGAAGAAATAAACGGAGAAACGAACAAAGAAACAGAGAAACGAAGAAAGAATCGGAGAAACGAAGAAAGAAACGGAGAAACGAAGAAAGAAACGGAGAAACGATGAAAGAAACGGAGAAACGAAGAAAGAAACGGAGAAACGAACAAAGAAACGCAGAAACGAAGAATGAAACGGAGAAACGATGAAATAAGCGGAGAAATGAAGAAAGAAACGGAGAAACAAAGACAGAAACGGAGAAACGAACAAAGAAGCGGAGAAACGAAGAAAGAAACGGAGAAACGAACAAAGAAACGGAGAAACGGAGAAATAAATGGAGAAACGAAGAAATAAACGGAGAAACGAACAAAGAAACGGAGAAACGAAGAAAGAAACGGAGAAACGAAGAAAGAAACGGAGAAACGAAGAAAGAAACGGAGAAACGAACAAAGAAACGGAGAAATGTAGAAAGAAACGGAGAAACAAAGACAGAAACGGAGAAACGAACAAAGAAGCGGAGAAACGAAGAAAGAAACGGAGAAACGAACAAAGAAACGGAGAAACGGAGAAATAAATGGAGAAACGAAGAAATAAACGGAGAAACGAACAAAGAAACGGAGAAACGAACAAAGAAACGGAGAAACGAAGAAAGAAACGGAGAAACGGAGAAATAAGTGGAGAAACGAAGAAACACACGGAGAAACGAAGAAAGAAACGGAGAAACGAAGAAAAAAACGGAGAAACGAAGAAAGAAACGGAGAAACGAACAAAGAAACGGAGAAACGATGAAAGAAACGGAGAAACGAAGAAAGAAACGGAGAAACGAACAAAGAAACGCAGAAACGAAGAATGAAACGGAGAAACGAAGAAATAAACGGAGAAATGAAGAAAGAAACGGAGAAACAAAGACAGAAGCGGAGAAACGAACAAAGAAGCGGAGAAACGAAGAAAGAAACGGAGAAACGAACAAAGAAACGGAGAAACGGAGAAATAAATGGAGAAACGAAGAAATAAACGGAGAAACGAACAAAGAAACGGAGAAACGAAGAAAGAAACGGAGAAACGAAGAAAGAAACGGAGAAACGAAGAAAGAAACGGAGAAACGAACAAAGAAACGGAGAAACGGAGAAATAAATGGAGAAACGAAGAAATAAACGGAGAAACGAACAAAGAAACGGAGAAACGAAGAAAGAAACGGAGAAACGAAGAAAGAAACGGAGAAACGAAGAAAGAAACGGAGAAACGAAGAAAGAAACGGAGAAACGGAGAAAGAAACGGAGAATCGGAGAAATAAATGTAGAAACGAAGAAAGAAACGGAGAAACGAAGAAAGAAACGGAGAAACGATGAAAGAAACGGAGAAACGAAGAAAGAAACGGAGAAACGAACAAAGAAACGCAGAAACGAAGAATGAAACGGAGAAACGAAGAAATAAACGGAGAAATGAAGAAAGAAACGGAGAAACGAAGAAAGAAACGGAGAAACGAAGAAAGAAACGGAGAATCGGAGAAATAAATGTAGAAACGAAGAAAGAAACGGAGAAACGAAGAAAGAAACGGAGAAGCGAAGAGAGAAACGGAGAAACGAAGAAAGAAACGGCGAAACGAAGAAAGAAACGGAGAATCGGAAAATAAATGGAGAAACGAAGAAATAAACCGAGAAACGGAGAAAGAAACGGAGAAACGAACATAGAAACGGAGAAACGAAGAAAGAAACGGAGAATCTTAGAAATAAATGGAGAAACGAAGAAATAAATCGAGAAACGTTGAAAGAAACGGAGAAACGAAGAAAGAAACGGAGAAACGAAGAAAGAAACGGAGAAACTAACAAAGAAACGGAGAAACGAACAAAGAAACGGAGAAACGAAGAAAGAAACGGAGAAACGGAGAAATAAGTGGAGAAACGAAGAAACACACGGAGAAACGAAGAAAGAAACGGAGAAACGAAGAAAGAAACGGAGAAACGAAGAAAGAAACGGAGTAACGACGAAAGAAACGGAGAAACGGAGAAATAAATGGAGAAACGAAGAAATAAACGGAGAAACGAACAAAGAAACAGAGAAACGAAGAAAGAATCGGAGAAACGAAGAAAGAAACGGAGAAACGAAGAAAGAAACGGAGAAACGATGAAAGAAACGGAGAAACGAAGAAAGAAACGGAGAAACGAACAAAGAAACGCAGAAACGAAGAATGAAACGGAGAAACGAAGAAATAAACGGAGAAATGAAGAAAGAAACGGAGAAACAAAGAAAGAAACGGAGAAACGAACAAAGAAACGGAGAAACGAAGAAAGAAACGGAGAAACGAACAAAGAAACGGAGAAACGGAGAAATAAATGGAGAAACGAAGAAATAAACGGAGAAACGAACAAAGAAACGGAGAAACGAAGAAAGAAACGGAGAAACGAAGAAAGAAACGGAGAAACGAAGAAAGAAACGGAGAAACGAACAAAGAAACGGAGAAACGAAGAAAGAAACGGAGAAACGAAGAAAGAAACGGAGAAACGAAGAAAGAAACGGAGAAACGAACAAAGAAACGGAGAAACGGAGAAATAAATGGAGAAACGAAGAAATAAACGGAGAAACGAACAAAGAAACGGAGAAACGAAGAAAGAAACGGAGAAACGAAGAAAGAAACGGAGAAACGAAGAAAGAAACGGAGAAACGAAGAAAGAAACGGAGAAACGGAGAAAGAAACGGAGAATCGGAGAAATAAATGTAGAAACGAAGAAAGAAACGGAGAAACGAAGAACGAAAAGGAGAAACGATGAAAGAAACGGAGAAACGAAGAAAGAAACGGAGAAACGAACAAAGAAACGCAGAAACGAAGAATGAAACGGAGAAACGAAGAAATAAACGGAGAAATGAAGAAAGAAACGGAGAAACGAAGAAAGAAACGGAGAAACGAAGAAAGAAACGGAGAATCGGAGAAATAAATGTAGAAACGAAGAAAGAAACGGAGAAACGAAGAAAGAAACGGAGAAGCGAAGAAAGAAACGGAGAAACGAAGAAAGAAACGGCGAAACGAAGAAAGAAACGGAGAATCGGAAAATAAATGGAGAAACGAAGAAATAAACCGAGAAACGGAGAAAGAAACGGAGAAACGAACATAGAAACGGAGAAACGAAGAAAGAAACGGAGAATCTTAGAAATAAATGGAGAAACGAAGAAATAAATCGAGAAACGTTGAAAGAAACGGAGAAACGAACAAAGAAACGGAGAAACGAAGAAAGAAACGGAGAAACTAACAAAGAAACGGAGAAACGAACAAAGAAACGGAGAAACGAAGAAAGAAACGGAGAAACGGAGAAATAAGTGGAGAAACGAAGAAACACACGGAGAAACGAAGAAAGAAACGGAGAAACGAAGAAAGAAACGGAGAAACGAAGAAAGAAACGGAGTAACGACGAAAGAAACGGAGAAACGGAGAAATAAATGGAGAAACGAAGAAATAAACGGAGAAACGAACAAAGAAACAGAGAAACGAAGAAAGAATCGGAGAAACGAAGAAAGAAACGGAGAAACGAAGAAAGAAACGGAGAAACGATGAAAGAAACGGAGAAACGAAGAAAGAAACGGAGAAACGAACAAAGAAACGCAGAAACGAAGAATGAAACGGAGAAACGAAGAAATAAACGGAGAAATGAAGAAAGAAACGGAGAAACAAAGAAAGAAACGGAGAAACGAACAAAGAAACGGAGAAACGAAGAAAGAAACGGAGAAACGAACAAAGAAACGGAGAAACGGAGAAATAAATGGAGAAACGAAGAAATAAACGGAGAAACGAACAAAGAAACGGAGAAACGAAGAAAGAAACGGAGAAACGAAGAAAGAAACGGAGAAACGAAGAAAGAAACGGAGAAACGAAGAAAGAAACGGAGAAACGAAGAAAGAAACGGAGAAACGAACAAAGAAACGGAGAAACGAAGAAAGAAACGGAGAAACGAAGAAAGAAACGGAGAAACGAAGAAAGAAACGGAGAAACGAACAAAGAAACGGAGAAACGGAGAAATAAATGGAGAAACGAAGAAATAAACGGAGAAACGAACAAAGAAACGGAGAAACGAAGAAAGAAACGGAGAAACGAAGAAAGAAACGGAGAAACGAAGAAAGAAACGGAGAAACGAAGAAAGAAACGGAGAAACGGAGAAAGAAACGGAGAATCGGAGAAATAAATGTAGAAACGAAGAAAGAAACGGAGAAACGAAGAAAGAAACGGAGAAACGAAGAAAGAAACGGAGAAACGAACAAAGAAACGGAGAAATGAAGAAAGAAACGGAGAAACAAAGACAGAAACGGAGAAACGAACAAAGAAGCGGAGAAACGAAGAAAGAAACGGAGAAACGAACAAAGAAACGGAGAAACGGAGAAATAAATGGAGAAACGAAGAAATAAACGGAGAAACGAACAAAGAAACGGAGAAACGAACAAAGAAACGGAGAAACGAAGAAAGAAACGGAGAAACGGAGAAATAAGTGGAGAAACGAAGAAACACACGGAGAAACGAAGAAAGAAACGGAGAAACGAAGAAAAAAACGGAGAAACGAAGAAAGAAACGGAGAAACGAACAAAGAAACGGAGAAACGATGAAAGAAACGGAGAAACGAAGAAAGAAACGGAGAAACGAACAAAGAAACGCAGAAACGAAGAATGAAACGGAGAAACGAAGAAATAAACGGAGAAATGAAGAAAGAAACGGAGAAACAAAGACAGAAGCGGAGAAACGAACAAAGAAGCGGAGAAACGAAGAAAGAAACGGAGAAACGAACAAAGAAACGGAGAAACGGAGAAATAAATGGAGAAACGAAGAAATAAACGGAGAAACGAACAAAGAAACGGAGAAACGAAGAAAGAAACGGAGAAACGAAGAAAGAAACGGAGAAACGAAGAAAGAAACGGAGAAACGAACAAAGAAACGGAGAAACGGAGAAATAAATGGAGAAACGAAGAAATAAACGGAGAAACGAACAAAGAAACGGAGAAACGAAGAAAGAAACGGAGAAACGAAGAAAGAAACGGAGAAACGAAGAAAGAAACGGAGAAACGAAGAAAGAAACGGGGAAACGGAGAAAGAAACGGAGAATCGGAGAAATAAATGTAGAAACGAAGAAAGAAACGGAGAAACGAAGAAAGAAACGGAGAAACGATGAAAGAAACGGAGAAACGAAGAAAGAAACGGAGAAACGAACAAAGAAACGCAGAAACGAAGAATGAAACGGAGAAACGAAGAAATAAACGGAGAAATGAAGAAAGAAACGGAGAAACGAAGAAAGAAACGGAGAAACGAAGAAAGAAACGGAGAATCGGAGAAATAAATGTAGAAACGAAGAAAGAAACGGAGAAACGAAGAAAGAAACGGAGAAGCGAAGAAAGAAACGGAGAAACGAAGAAAGAAACGGCGAAACGAAGAAAGAAACGGAGAATCGGAAAATAAATGGAGAAACGAAGAAATAAACCGAGAAACGGAGAAAGAAACGGAGAAACGAACATAGAAACGGAGAAACGAAGAAAGAAACGGAGAATCTTAGAAATAAATGGAGAAACGAAGAAATAAATCGAGAAACGTTGAAAGAAACGGAGAAACGAACAAAGAAACGGAGAAACGAAGAAAGAAACGGAGAAACTAACAAAGAAACGGAGAAACGAACAAAGAAACGGAGAAACGAAGAAAGAAACGGAGAAACGGAGAAATAAGTGGAGAAACGAAGAAACACACGGAGAAACGAAGAAAGAAACGGAGAAACGAAGAAAGAAACGGAGAAACGAAGAAAGAAACGGAGTAACGACGAAAGAAACGGAGAAACGGAGAAATAAATGGAGAAACGAAGAAATAAACGGAGAAACGAACAAAGAAACAGAGAAACGAAGAAAGAATCGGAGAAACGAAGAAAGAAACGGAGAAACGAAGAAAGAAACGGAGAAACGATGAAAGAAACGGAGAAACGAAGAAAGAAACGGAGAAACGAACAAAGAAACGCAGAAACGAAGAATGAAACGGAGAAACGAAGAAATAAACGGAGAAATGAAGAAAGAAACGGAGAAACAAAGAAAGAAACGGAGAAACGAACAAAGAAACGGAGAAACGAAGAAAGAAACGGAGAAACGAACAAAGAAACGGAGAAACGGAGAAATAAATGGAGAAACGAAGAAATAAACGGAGAAACGAACAAAGAAACGGAGAAACGAAGAAAGAAACGGAGAAACGAAGAAAGAAACGGAGAAACGAAGAAAGAAACGGAGAAACGAACAAAGAAACGGAGAAACGAAGAAAGAAACGGAGAAACGAAGAAAGAAACGGAGAAACGAAGAAAGAAACGGAGAAACGAACAAAGAAACGGAGAAACGGAGAAATAAATGGAGAAACGAAGAAATAAACGGAGAAACGAACAAAGAAACGGAGAAACGAAGAAAGAAACGGAGAAACGAAGAAAGAAACGGAGAAACGAAGAAAGAAACGGAGAAACGAAGAAAGAAACGGAGAAACGGAGAAAGAAACGGAGAATCGGAGAAATAAATGTAGAAACGAAGAAAGAAACGGAGAAACGAAGAAAGAAACGGAGAAACGATGAAAGAAACGGAGAAACGAAGAAAGAAACGGAGAAACGAACAAAGAAACGCAGAAACGAAGAATGAAACGGAGAAACGAAGAAATAAACGGAGAAATGAAGAAAGAAACGGAGAAACGAAGAAAGAAACGGAGAAACGAAGAAAGAAACGGAGAATCGGAGAAATAAATGTAGAAACGAAGAAAGAAACGGAGAAACGAAGAAAGAAACGGAGAAGCGAAGAAAGAAACGGAGAAACGAAGAAAGAAACGGCGAAACGAAGAAAGAAACGGAGAATCGGAAAATAAATGGAGAAACGAAGAAATAAACCGAGAAACGGAGAAAGAAACGGAGAAACGAACATAGAAACGGAGAAACGAAGAAAGAAACGGAGAATCTTAGAAATAAATGGAGAAACGAAGAAATAAATCGAGAAACGTTGAAAGAAACGGAGAAACGAACAAAGAAACGGAGAAACGAAGAAAGAAACGGAGAAACTAACAAAGAAACGGAGAAACGAACAAAGAAACGGAGAAACGAAGAAAGAAACGGAGAAACGGAGAAATAAGTGGAGAAACGAAGAAACACACGGAGAAACGAAGAAAGAAACGGAGAAACGAAGAAAGAAACGGAGAAACGAAGAAAGAAACGGAGTAACGACGAAAGAAACGGAGAAACGGAGAAATAAATGGAGAAACGAAGAAATAAACGGAGAAACGAACAAAGAAACAGAGAAACGAAGAAAGAATCGGAGAAACGAAGAAAGAAACGGAGAAACGAAGAAAGAAACGGAGAAACGATGAAAGAAACGGAGAAACGAAGAAAGAAACGGAGAAACGAACAAAGAAACGCAGAAACGAAGAATGAAACGGAGAAACGAAGAAATAAACGGAGAAAGAAACGGAGAAACAAAGAAAGAAACGGAGAAACGAACAAAGAAACGGAGAAACGAAGAAAGAAACGGAGAAACGAACAAAGAAACGGAGAAACGGAGAAATAAATGGAGAAACGAAGAAATAAACGGAGAAACGAACAAAGAAACGGAGAAACGAAGAAAGAAACGGAGAAACGAAGAAAGAAACGGAGAAACGAAGAAAGAAACGGAGAAACGAACAAAGAAACGGAGAAACGAAGAAAGAAACGGAGAAACGAAGAAAGAAACGGAGAAACGAAGAAAGAAACGGAGAAACGAACAAAGAAACGGAGAAACGGAGAAATAAATGGAGAAACGAAGAAATAAACGGAGAAACGAACAAAGAAACGGAGAAACGAAGAAAGAAACGGAGAAACGAAGAAAGAAACGGAGAAACGAAGAAAGAAACGGAGAAACGAAGAAAGAAACGGAGAATCGGAGAAATAAATGTAGAAACGAAGAAAGAAACGGAGAAACGAAGAAAGAAACGGAGAAACGATGAAAGAAACGGAGAAACGAAGAAAGAAACGGAGAAACGAACAAAGAAACGCAGAAACGAACAAAGAAACGCAGAAACGAACAAAGAAACGCAGAAACGAACAAAGAAACGCAGAAACGAAGAATGAAACGGAGAAACGAAGAAATAAACGGAGAAATGAAGAAAGAAACGGAGAAACAAAGAAAGAAACCGAGAAACGAACAAAGAAACGGAGAAACGAAGAAAGAAACGGAGAAACGAACAAAGAAACGGAGAAACGGAGAAATAAATGGAGAAACGAAGAAATAAACGGAGAAACGAACAAAGAAACGGAGAAACGAAGAAAGAAACGGAGAAACGAAGAAAGAAACGGAGAAACGAACAAAGAAACGGAGAAACGGAGAAATAAATGGAGAATCGGAGAAATA
The DNA here is from genome assembly GCF_051014685.1 of Ptiloglossa arizonensis. Classification (NCBI taxonomy): domain Eukaryota; kingdom Metazoa; phylum Arthropoda; class Insecta; order Hymenoptera; family Colletidae; genus Ptiloglossa; species Ptiloglossa arizonensis. The sequence continues at coordinate 499,173 of NC_135048.1, forward strand.
AATGTAGAAACGAAGAAAGACGGAGAAACGAAGAAAGAAACGGAGAAACGAAGAAAGAAACGGAGAAACGAAGAAAGAAACGGAGAAACGAACAAAGAAACGGAGAAACGAACAAAGAAACGGAGAAACGAAGAAAGAAACGGAGAAACGGAGAAATAAATGGAGAATCGGAGAAATAAATGTAGAAACGAAGAAAGACGGAGAAACGAAGAAAGAAACGGAGAAGCGAAGAAAGAAACGGAGAAACGAAGAAAGAAACGGCGAAACGAAGAAAGAAACGGAGAAACGAAGAAAGAAACGGAGAAACGGAGAAAGAAACGGAGAAACGAACAAAGAAACGGAGAAGCGAAGAAAGAAACGGAGAAACGAAGAATGAAACGGAGAAACGAAGATATAAACGGAGAAACGAAGAAAGAAACGGAGAAACGAAGAAACGATGAAAGAAACGGAGAAACGAAGAAAGAAACAGAGAAACGAACAAAGAAACGCAGAAACGAAGAACGAAACGGAGAAACGAAGAAATAAACGGAGAAATGAAGAAAGTAACGGAGAAACAAAGAAAGAAACGGAGAAACGAACAAAGAATCGGAGAAACGAAGAAAGAAACGGAGAAACGAACAAAGAAACGGAGAAACGTAGAAATAAATGGAGAAACGAAGAAATAAACAGAGAAACGAACAAAGAAACGGAGAAACGAAGAATGAAACGGAGAAACGAAGAAAGAAAGGGAGAAACGAAGAAAGAAACGGAGAATCGGAGAAATAAATGTAGAAACGAAGAAAGAAACGGAGAAACGAAGAAAGAAACGGAGAAGCGAAGAAAGAAACGGAGAAACGAAGAAAGAAACGGCGAAACGAAGAAAGAAACGGAGAATCGGAAAATAAATGGAGAAACGAAGAAATAAACCGAGAAACGGAGAAAGAAACGGAGAAACGAACAAAGAAACGGAGAAACGAAGAAAGAAACGGAGAAACGAACAAAGAAACGGAGAAACGAACAAAGAAACGGAGAAACGAAGAAAGAAACGGAGAAACGGAGAAATAAGTGGAGAAACGAAGAAATACACGGAGAAACGAAGAAATAAACGGAGAAACGAACAAAGAAACGGAGAAACGAAGAAAGAAACGGAGAAACAAAGAAAGAAACGGAGAAACGAAGAAAGAAATGGAGAAACGAAGAATGAAACGGAGAAACGAAGAAAGAAACTGAGAAACGAAGAAAGAAACGGAGAAACGAAGAAAGAAACGGAGAAACGAAGAAAGAAACGGAGAAACGAACAAAGAAACGGAGAAACGGAGAAATAAATGGAGAATCGGAGAGATAAATGTAGAAACGAAGAAAGACGGAGAAACGAAGAAAGAAACGGAGAAACGAAGAAAGAAACGGAGAAACGAAGAAAGAAACGGAGAAACGAACAAAGAAACGGAGAAACGAAGAAAGAAACGGAGAAACGAACAAAGAAACGGAGAAACGGAGAAATAAATGGAGAATCGGAGAAATAAATGTAGAAACGAAGAAAGACGGAGAAACGAAGAAAGAAACGGAGAAGCGAAGAAAGAAACGGAGAAACGAAGAAAGAAACGCCGAAACGAAGAAAGAAACGGAGAAACGAAGAAAGAAACGGAGAAACGGAGAAAGAAACGGAGAAACGAACAAAGAAACGGAGAAACGAAGAAAGAAACGGAGAAACGAAGAATGAAACGGAGAAACGAAGATATAAACGGAGAAACGAAGAAAGAAACGGAGAAACGAAGAAACGATGAAAGAAACGGAGAAACGAAGAAAGAAACAGAGAAACGAACAAAGAAACGCAGAAACGAAGAACGAAACGGAGAAACGAAGAAATAAACGGAGAAATGAAGAAAGTAACGGAGAAACAAAGAAAGAAACAGAGAAACGAACAAAGAATCGGAGAAACGAAGAAAGAAACGGAGAAACGAACAAAGAAACGGAGAAACGAAGAAAGAAATGGAGAAACGAAGAATGAAACGGAGAAACGAAGATATATATGGAGAAACGAAGAAAGAAACAGAGAAACGAGCAAAGAAACGCAGAAACGAAGAATGAAACGGAGAAACGAAGAAATAAACGGAGAAATGAAGAAAGAAACGGAGAAACACAGAAAGGAACGGAGAAACGAACAAAGAAACGGAGAAACGAACAAAGAAACGGAGAAACGAAGAAAGAAACGGAGAAACGAAGAAAGAAACGGAGAAACGAAGAAAGAAACGGAGAAACGAAGAAAGAAACGGAGGAACGAACAAAGAAACGGAGAAACGGAGAAATAAACGGAGAAACGAAGAATGAAACGGAGAAACGAAGAAATAAACGGAGAAATGAAGGAAGAAACGGAGAAACAAAGAAAGGAACGGAGAAACGAACAAAGAAACGGAGAAACGAACAAAGAAACGGAGAAACGAAGAAAGAAACGGAGAAACGAACAAAGAAACGGAGAAACGGAGAAAGAAACGGAGCAACGGAGAAATAAATGGAGAAACGAAGAAATAAACGGGAGAAACGAAGGAAGAAACGGAGAAACAAAGAAAGAAACGGAGAAACGAAGAAATAAACCGAGAAACGGAGAAAGAAACGGAGAAACGAACAAAGAAACGGAGAAACGAAGAAAGAAATGGAGAAACGAAGAATGAAACGGAGAAACGAAGATATAAATGGAGAAACGAAGAAAGAAACAGAGAAACGAACAAAGAAACGCAGAAACGAAGAATGAAACGGAGAAACGAAGAAATAAACGGAGAAATGGGGAAAGAAACGGAGAGACAAAGAAAGGAACGGAGAAACGAACAAAGAAACGGAGAAACGAAGAAAGAAAGGAGAAACGAAGAAAGAAACGGAGAAACGAACAAAGAAACCGAGAAACGAAGAAAGAAACGGAGCAACGGAGAAATAAATGGAGAACCGAAGAAATAAACGGAGAAACGAACAAAGAAACGGAGAAACGAAGAAAGAAACGGAGAAACGAAGAAAGAAACGGAGAAACGAAGAAAGAAACGGAGCAACGGAGAAATAAATGAAGAACCGAACAAATAAACGGAGAAACGAACAAAGAAACGGAGAAACGAACAAAGAAACGGAGAAACGAAGAAAGAAACGGAGAAACGAAGAAAGAAACGGAGAAACGAAGAAATAAATGGAGAAACGAAGAAAGAAACGGAGAAACGAAGAAACGATGAAAGAAACGGAGAAACGAAGAAAGAAACAGAGAAACGAAGAAAGAAACGGAGAATCTGAGAAATAAATGGAAAAACGAAGAAATAAACCGAGAAACTGATTAAGAAACGGAGAAACGAACAAAGAAACGGAGAAACGAAGAAAGAAACGGAGAAACGAAGAATGAAACGGAGAAACGAAGATATAAACGGAGAAACGAAGAAAGAAACGGAGAAACGAAGAAACGATGAAAGAAACGGAGAAACGAAGAAAGAAACCGAGAAACGAAGAAAGAAACGGAGAAGCGAACAAAGAAACGGAGAAACGAACAAAGAAACGGAGAAACGAACAAAGAAACGGAGAAACGAACAAAGAAACGGCGAAACGAAGAAAGAAACGGAGAATCGGAAAATAAATGGAGAAACGAAGAAATAAACCGAGAAACGGAGAAAGAAACGGAGAAACGAACATAGAAACGGAGAAACGAAGAAAGAAACGGAGAATCTTAGAAATAAATGGAGAAACGAAGAAATAAATCGAGAAACGTTGAAAGAAACGGAGAAACGAACAAAGAAACGGAGAAACGAAGAAAGAAACGGAGAAACTAACAAAGAAACGGAGAAACGAACAAAGAAACGGAGAAACGAAGAAAGAAACGGAGAAACGGAGAAATAAGTGGAGAAACGAAGAAACACACGGAGAAACGAAGAAAGAAACGGAGAAACGAAGAAAGAAACGGAGAAACGAAGAAAGAAACGGAGTAACGACGAAAGAAACGGAGAAACGGAGAAATAAATGGAGAAACGAAGAAATAAACGGAGAAACGAACAAAGAAACAGAGAAACGAAGAAAGAATCGGAGAAACGAAGAAAGAAACGGAGAAACGAAGAAAGAAACGGAGAAACGATGAAAGAAACGGAGAAACGAAGAAAGAAACGGAGAAACGAACAAAGAAACGCAGAAACGAAGAATGAAACGGAGAAACGAAGAAATAAACGGAGAAATGAAGAAAGAAACGGAGAAACAAAGAAAGAAACGGAGAAACGAACAAAGAAACGGAGAAACGAAGAAAGAAACGGAGAAACGAACAAAGAAACGGAGAAACGGAGAAATAAATGGAGAAACGAAGAAATAAACGGAGAAACGAACAAAGAAACGGAGAAACGAAGAAAGAAACGGAGAAACGAAGAAAGAAACGGAGAAACGAAGAAAGAAACGGAGAAACGAACAAAGAAACGGAGAAACGAAGAAAGAAACGGAGAAACGAAGAAAGAAACGGAGAAACGAAGAAAGAAACGGAGAAACGAACAAAGAAACGGAGAAACGGAGAAATAAATGGAGAAACGAAGAAATAAACGGAGAAACGAACAAAGAAACGGAGAAACGAAGAAAGAAACGGAGAAACGAAGAAAGAAACGGAGAAACGAAGAAAGAAACGGAGAAACGAAGAAAGAAACGGAGAAACGGAGAAAGAAACGGAGAATCGGAGAAATAAATGTAGAAACGAAGAAAGAAACGGAGAAACGAAGAAAGAAACGGAGAAACGATGAAAGAAACGGAGAAACGAAGAAAGAAACGGAGAAACGAACAAAGAAACGCAGAAACGAAGAATGAAACGGAGAAACGAAGAAATAAACGGAGAAATGAAGAAAGAAACGGAGAAACGAAGAAAGAAACGGAGAAACGAAGAAAGAAACGGAGAATCGGAGAAATAAATGTAGAAACGAAGAAAGAAACGGAGAAACGAAGAAAGAAACGGAGAAGCGAAGAAAGAAACGGAGAAACGAAGAAAGAAACGGCGAAACGAAGAAAGAAACGGAGAATCGGAAAATAAATGGAGAAACGAAGAAATAAACCGAGAAACGGAGAAAGAAACGGAGAAACGAACATAGAAACGGAGAAACGAAGAAAGAAACGGAGAATCTTAGAAATAAATGGAGAAACGAAGAAATAAATCGAGAAACGTTGAAAGAAACGGAGAAACGAACAAAGAAACGGAGAAACGAAGAAAGAAACGGAGAAACTAACAAAGAAACGGAGAAACGAACAAAGAAACGGAGAAACGAAGAAAGAAACGGAGAAACGGAGAAATAAGTGGAGAAACGAAGAAACACACGGAGAAACGAAGAAAGAAACGGAGAAACGAAGAAAGAAACGGAGAAACGAAGAAAGAAACGGAGTAACGACGAAAGAAACGGAGAAACGGAGAAATAAATGGAGAAACGAAGAAATAAACGGAGAAACGAACAAAGAAACAGAGAAACGAAGAAAGAATCGGAGAAACGAAGAAAGAAACGGAGAAACGAAGAAAGAAACGGAGAAACGATGAAAGAAACGGAGAAACGAAGAAAGAAACGGAGAAACGAACAAAGAAACGCAGAAACGAAGAATGAAACGGAGAAACGAAGAAATAAACGGAGAAAGAAACGGAGAAACAAAGAAAGAAACGGAGAAACGAACAAAGAAACGGAGAAACGAAGAAAGAAACGGAGAAACGAACAAAGAAACGGAGAAACGGAGAAATAAATGGAGAAACGAAGAAATAAACGGAGAAACGAACAAAGAAACGGAGAAACGAAGAAAGAAACGGAGAAACGAAGAAAGAAACGGAGAAACGAAGAAAGAAACGGAGAAACGAACAAAGAAACGGAGAAACGAAGAAAGAAACGGAGAAACGAAGAAAGAAACGGAGAAACGAAGAAAGAAACGGAGAAACGAACAAAGAAACGGAGAAACGGAGAAATAAATGGAGAAACGAAGAAATAAACGGAGAAACGAACAAAGAAACGGAGAAACGAAGAAAGAAACGGAGAAACGAAGAAAGAAACGGAGAAACGAAGAAAGAAACGGAGAAACGAAGAAAGAAACGGAGAATCGGAGAAATAAATGTAGAAACGAAGAAAGAAACGGAGAAACGAAGAAAGAAACGGAGAAACGATGAAAGAAACGGAGAAACGAAGAAAGAAACGGAGAAACGAACAAAGAAACGCAGAAACGAACAAAGAAACGCAGAAACGAACAAAGAAACGCAGAAACGAACAAAGAAACGCAGAAACGAAGAATGAAACGGAGAAACGAAGAAATAAACGGAGAAATGAAGAAAGAAACGGAGAAACAAAGAAAGAAACCGAGAAACGAACAAAGAAACGGAGAAACGAAGAAAGAAACGGAGAAACGAACAAAGAAACGGAGAAACGGAGAAATAAATGGAGAAACGAAGAAATAAACGGAGAAACGAACAAAGAAACGGAGAAACGAAGAAAGAAACGGAGAAACGAAGAAAGAAACGGAGAAACGAACAAAGAAACGGAGAAACGGAGAAATAAATGGAGAATCGGAGAAATAAATGTAGAAACGAAGAAAGACGGAGAAACGAAGAAAGAAACGGAGAAACGAAGAAAGAAACGGAGAAACGAAGAAAGAAACGGAGAAACGAACAAAGAAACGGAGAAACGAACAAAGAAACGGAGAAACGAAGAAAGAAACGGAGAAACGGAGAAATAAATGGAGAATCGGAGAAATAAATGTAGAAACGAAGAAAGACGGAGAAACGAAGAAAGAAACGGAGAAGCGAAGAAAGAAACGGAGAAACGAAGAAAGAAACGGCGAAACGAAGAAAGAAACGGAGAAACGAAGAAAGAAACGGAGAAACGGAGAAAGAAACGGAGAAACGAACAAAGAAACGGAGAAGCGAAGAAAGAAACGGAGAAACGAAGAATGAAACGGAGAAACGAAGATATAAACGGAGAAACGAAGAAAGAAACGGAGAAACGAAGAAACGATGAAAGAAACGGAGAAACGAAGAAAGAAACAGAGAAACGAACAAAGAAACGCAGAAACGAAGAACGAAACGGAGAAACGAAGAAATAAACGGAGAAATGAAGAAAGTAACGGAGAAACAAAGAAAGAAACGGAGAAACGAACAAAGAATCGGAGAAACGAAGAAAGAAACGGAGAAACGAACAAAGAAACGGAGAAACGTAGAAATAAATGGAGAAACGAAGAAATAAACAGAGAAACGAACAAAGAAACGGAGAAACGAAGAATGAAACGGAGAAACGAAGAAAGAAAGGGAGAAACGAAGAAAGAAACGGAGAATCGGAGAAATAAATGTAGAAACGAAGAAAGAAACGGAGAAACGAAGAAAGAAACGGAGAAGCGAAGAAAGAAACGGAGAAACGAAGAAAGAAACGGCGAAACGAAGAAAGAAACGGAGAATCGGAAAATAAATGGAGAAACGAAGAAATAAACCGAGAAACGGAGAAAGAAACGGAGAAACGAACAAAGAAACGGAGAAACGAAGAAAGAAACGGAGAAACGAACAAAGAAACGGAGAAACGAACAAAGAAACGGAGAAACGAAGAAAGAAACGGAGAAACGGAGAAATAAGTGGAGAAACGAAGAAATACACGGAGAAACGAAGAAATAAACGGAGAAACGAACAAAGAAACGGAGAAACGAAGAAAGAAACGGAGAAACAAAGAAAGAAACGGAGAAACGAAGAAAGAAATGGAGAAACGAAGAATGAAACGGAGAAACGAAGAAAGAAACTGAGAAACGAAGAAAGAAACGGAGAAACGAAGAAAGAAACGGAGAAACGAAGAAAGAAACGGAGAAACGAACAAAGAAACGGAGAAACGGAGAAATAAATGGAGAATCGGAGAGATAAATGTAGAAACGAAGAAAGACGGAGAAACGAAGAAAGAAACGGAGAAACGAAGAAAGAAACGGAGAAACGAAGAAAGAAACGGAGAAACGAACAAAGAAACGGAGAAACGAAGAAAGAAACGGAGAAACGAACAAAGAAACGGAGAAACGGAGAAATAAATGGAGAATCGGAGAAATAAATGTAGAAACGAAGAAAGACGGAGAAACGAAGAAAGAAACGGAGAAGCGAAGAAAGAAACGGAGAAACGAAGAAAGAAACGCCGAAACGAAGAAAGAAACGGAGAAACGAAGAAAGAAACGGAGAAACGGAGAAAGAAACGGAGAAACGAACAAAGAAACGGAGAAACGAAGAAAGAAACGGAGAAACGAAGAATGAAACGGAGAAACGAAGATATAAACGGAGAAACGAAGAAAGAAACGGAGAAACGAAGAAACGATGAAAGAAACGGAGAAACGAAGAAAGAAACAGAGAAACGAACAAAGAAACGCAGAAACGAAGAACGAAACGGAGAAACGAAGAAATAAACGGAGAAATGAAGAAAGTAACGGAGAAACAAAGAAAGAAACAGAGAAACGAACAAAGAATCGGAGAAACGAAGAAAGAAACGGAGAAACGAACAAAGAAACGGAGAAACGAAGAAAGAAATGGAGAAACGAAGAATGAAACGGAGAAACGAAGATATATATGGAGAAACGAAGAAAGAAACAGAGAAACGAGCAAAGAAACGCAGAAACGAAGAATGAAACGGAGAAACGAAGAAATAAACGGAGAAATGAAGAAAGAAACGGAGAAACACAGAAAGGAACGGAGAAACGAACAAAGAAACGGAGAAACGAACAAAGAAACGGAGAAACGAAGAAAGAAACGGAGAAACGAAGAAAGAAACGGAGAAACGAAGAAAGAAACGGAGAAACGAAGAAAGAAACGGAGGAACGAACAAAGAAACGGAGAAACGGAGAAATAAACGGAGAAACGAAGAATGAAACGGAGAAACGAAGAAATAAACGGAGAAATGAAGGAAGAAACGGAGAAACAAAGAAAGGAACGGAGAAACGAACAAAGAAACGGAGAAACGAACAAAGAAACGGAGAAACGAAGAAAGAAACGGAGAAACGAACAAAGAAACGGAGAAACGGAGAAAGAAACGGAGCAACGGAGAAATAAATGGAGAAACGAAGAAATAAACGGGAGAAACGAGGGAAGAAACGGAGAAACAAAGAAAGAAACGGAGAAACGAAGAAATAAACCGAGAAACGGAGAAAGAAACGGAGAAACGAACAAAGAAACGGAGAAACGAAGAAAGAAATGGAGAAACGAAGAATGAAACGGAGAAACGAAGATATAAATGGAGAAACGAAGAAAGAAACAGAGAAACGAACAAAGAAACGCAGAAACGAAGAATGAAACGGAGAAACGAAGAAATAAACGGAGAAATGGGGAAAGAAACGGAGAGACAAAGAAAGGAACGGAGAAACGAACAAAGAAACGGAGAAACGAAGAAAGAAAGGAGAAACGAAGAAAGAAACGGAGAAACGAACAAAGAAACCGAGAAACGAAGAAAGAAACGGAGCAACGGAGAAATAAATGGAGAACCGAAGAAATAAACGGAGAAACGAACAAAGAAACGGAGAAACGAAGAAAGAAACGGAGAAACGAAGAAAGAAACGGAGAAACGAAGAAAGAAACGGAGCAACGGAGAAATAAATGAAGAACCGAACAAATAAACGGAGAAACGAACAAAGAAACGGAGAAACGAACAAAGAAACGGAGAAACGAAGAAAGAAACGGAGAAACGAAGAAAGAAACGGAGAAACGAAGAAATAAATGGAGAAACGAAGAAAGAAACGGAGAAACGAAGAAACGATGAAAGAAACGGAGAAACGAAGAAAGAAACAGAGAAACGAAGAAAGAAACGGAGAATCTGAGAAATAAATGGAAAAACGAAGAAATAAACCGAGAAACTGATTAAGAAACGGAGAAACGAACAAAGAAACGGAGAAACGAAGAAAGAAACGGAGAAACGAAGAATGAAACGGAGAAACGAAGATATAAACGGAGAAACGAAGAAAGAAACGGAGAAACGAAGAAACGATGAAAGAAACGGAGAAACGAAGAAAGAAACCGAGAAACGAAGAAAGAAACGGAGAAGCGAACAAAGAAACGGAGAAACGAACAAAGAAACGGAGAAACGAACAAAGAAACGGAGAAACGAACAAAGAAACGGAGAAACGAACAAAGAAACGTAGAAACGTAGAAAGAAACGGAGAAACGAAGAAATAAATGGAGAAACGAAGAAAGAAACAGAGAAACGAACAAAGAAACGCAAAAACGAAGAATGAAACGGAGAAACGAAGAAATAAACGGAGAAATGAGGAAAGAAACGGAGAGACAAAGAAAGAAACGGAGAAACGGAGAAACGAAGAAAGAAACGGAGAAACGAAGAAAGAAACGGAGAAACGAAGAAAGAAACGGAGAAACGAAGAAAGAAACGGAGAAACGAAGAAAGAAACGGAGCAACGGAGAAATAAATGGAGAAACGAAGAAATAAACGGAGAAACGAAGGAAGAAACGGTGAAACAAAGAAAGAAACGGAGAAACGAAGAAATAAACCGAGAAACGGAGAGAGAAACGGAGAAACGAAGAAAGAAACAGAGAAACGAACAAAGAAACGCAGAAACGAAGAATGAAACGGAGAAACGAAGAAATAAACGGAGAAATGAAGAAAGAAACGGAGAAACAAAGAAATAAACCGAGAAACGGAGAAAGAAACGGAGAAACGAAGAAAGAAACGGAGAAACGAAGAAAGAAACGGAGAAACGAAGAAAGAAACGGAGAAACGAAGAAAGAAACGGAGAAACGAAGAAAGAAACGGAGCAACGGAGAAATAAATGGAGAACCGAAGAAATAAACGGAGAAACGAACAAAGAAACGGAGAAACGAAGAAAGAAACGGAGAAACGAAGAAAGAAACGGAGAATCGGAAGATAAATGGAGAAACGAAGAAATAAACCGAGAAACGGAGAAAGACACGGAGAAACCAACATAGAAACGGAGAAACGAAGAAAGAAACGGAGAATCTTAGAAATAATTGGAGAAACGAAGAAATAAATCGGGAAACGTTGAAAGAAACGGCGAAACGAACAAAGAAACGGAGAAACGAAGAAAGAAACGGAGAAACGAACAAAGAAACGGAGAAACGAACAAAGAAACGGAGAAACAAAGAAAGAAACGGAGAAACGGAGAAATAATTGGAGAAACGAAGAAATACACGGAGAAACGAAGAAAGAAACGGAGAAACGAAGAAAGAAACGGAGAAACGAAGAACGAAACGGAGTAACGACGAAAGAAACGGAGAAACGAAGAAAGAAACGGAGAAACGAAGAAATAAATGGAGAAACGAAGAAAGAAACAGAGAAACGAACAAAGAAACGCAGAAACGAAGAATGAAACGGAGAAACGAAGAAGTAAACGGAGAAATGAAGAAAGAAATGGAGAAACAAACAAAGAAACGGAGAAACGAAGAAAGAAACGGAGAAACGAACAAAGAAACGGAGAAACGAACAAAGAAACGGAGAAACGAACAAAGAAACGGAGAAACGAACAAAGAAACGGAGCAACGGAGAAATAAATGGAGAACCGAAGAAATAAACGGAGAAACGAAGGAAGAAACGGAGAAACAAAGAAAGAAACGGAGAAACGAAGAAATAAATGGAGAAACGAAGAAATAAACGGAGAAACGAACAAAGAAACGGAGAAACGAAGAAAGAAAAGGAGAAAAGAAGAAAGAAACGGAGAAACGAAGAAAGAAACGGAGAAACGCAGAAAGAAACGGAGAAACGAAGAAAGAAACGGAGAATCGGAGAAATAAATGGAGAAACGAAGAAAGAAACGGAGAAACGAAGAAAGAAACGGAGAAGGGAAGAAAGAAACGGAGAAACGAAGAATGAAACGGAGAAACGAAGAAATAAATGGAGAAACGAAGAAATAAACGGAGAAACGAACAAAGAAACGGAGAAACGAAGAAAGAAAAGGAGAAACGAAGAAAGAAACGGAGAAACGATGAAAGAAACGGAGAAACGAAGGAAGAAACGGAGAATCGGAGAAATAAACGGAGAAACGAACAAAGAAGCGCAAAAACGAAGAATGAAACGGAGAAACGAAGAAATAAACGGAGAAATGGGGAAAGAAACGGAGAGACAAAGAAAGGAACGGAGAAACGAACAAAGAAACGGAGAAACGAAGAAAGAAACGGAGAAACGAAGAAAGAAACGGAGAAACGAAGAAAGAAACGGAGAAACGAACAAAGAAACGCAGAAACGAAGAACGAAACGGAGAAACGAAGAAATAAACGGAGAAATGAAGAAAGTAACGGAGAAACAAAGAAAGAAACGGAGAAACGAAGAAAGAAATGGAGAAACGAAGAATGAAACGGAGAAACGAAGATATAAATGGAGAAACGAAGAAAGAAACAGAGAAACGAACAAAGAAACGCAGAAACGAAGAATGAAACGGAGAAACGAAGAAATAAACGGAGAAATGAAGAAAGAAACGGAGAAACAAAGAAAGGAACGGAGAAACGAACAAAGAAACGGAGAAACGAACAAAGAAACGGAGAAACGAAGAAAGAAACGGAGAAACGAAGAAAGAAACGGAGAAACGAAGAAAGAAACGGAGAAACGAAGAAAGAAACGGAGAAACGAACAAAGAAACGGAGAAACGGAGAAATAAACGGAGAAACGAAGAATGAAACGGAGAAACGAAGAAATAAACGGAGAAATGAAGAAAGAAACGGAGAAACAAAGAAAGGAACGGAGAAACGAACAAAGAAACGGAGAAACGAACAAAGAAACGGAGAAACGAAGAAAGAAACGGAGAAACGAACAAAGAAACGGAGAAACGGAGAAAGAAACGGAGCAACGGAGAAATAAATGGAGAAACGAAGAAATAAACGGGAGAAACGAAGGAAGAAACGGAGAAACAAAGAAAGAAACGGAGAAACGAAGAAATAAACCGAGAAACGGAGAAAGAAACGGAGAAACGAACAAAGAAACGGAGAAACGAAGAAAGAAATGGAGAAACGAAGAATGAAACGGAGAAACGAAGATATAAATGGAGAAACGAAGAAAGAAACAGAGAAACGAACAAAGAAACGCAGAAACGAAGAATGAAACGGAGAAACGAAGAAATAAACGGAGAAATGAAGAAAGAAACGGAGAAACAAAGAAAGGAACGGAGAAACGAACAAAGAAACGGAGAAACGAAGAAAGAAACGGAGAAACGAAGAAAGAAACGGAGAAACGAACAAAGAAACGGAGAAACGAAGAAAGAAACGGAGCAACGGAGAAATAAATGGAGAAACGAAGAAATAAACGGAGAAACGAAGGAAGAAACGGAGAAACAAAGAAAGAAACGGAGAAACGAAGAAATAAACCGAGAAACGGAGAAAGAAACGGAGAAACGAAGAAAGAAACAGAGAAACGAACAAGGAAACCAAGAAACGAAGAATGAAACGGAGAAACGAAGAAATAAACGGAGAAATGAAGAAAGAAACGGAGAAACAAAGAAAGAAACGGAGAAACGAACAAAGAAACGGAGAAACGAAGAAAGAAACGGAGAAACGAAGAAAGAAACGGAGAATCGGAGAAATAAATGGAAAAACGAAGAAATAAACCGAGAAACGGAGAAAGAAACGGAGAAACGAACAAAGAAACGGAGAAACAAAGAAAGAAACGGAGAAACGAACAAAGAAACGGAGAAACGGAGAAATAAATGGAGAAACGAAGAAATAAACGGAGAAACGAACAAAGAAACGGAGAAACGAAGAAAGAAACGGAGAAACGAAGAAAGAAACGGAGAAACGAAGAAAGAAACGGAGAAACGAAGAAAGAAACGGAGAATCGGAGAAATAAATGGAGAAACGAAGAAAGAAACGGAGAAACGAAGAAAGAAACGGAGAAGGGAAGAAAGAAACGGAGAAACGAAGAATGAAACGGAGAAACGAAGAAAGAAACGGAGAAACGAAGAAAGAAACGGAGAAACGAAGAAAGAAACGGAGAAACGAAGAAAGAAACGGAGAAACGATGAAAGAAACGGAGAAACGAAGGAAGAAACGGAGAATCGGAGAAATAAATGGAGAAACGAGGAAATAAACCGAGAAACGGAGAGAGAACCGGAGAAACGAACAAAGAATCGGAGAAACGGAGAAATAAATGGAGAAACGAAGAAATAAACGGAGAAACGAACAAAGAAACGCAAAAACGAAGAATGAAACGGAGAAACGAAGAAATAAACGGAGAAATGGGGAAAGAAACGGAGAGACAAAGAAAGGAACGGAGAAACGAACAAAGAAACGGAGAAACGAAGAAAGAAACGGAGAAACGAAGAAAGAAACGGAGAAACGAACAAAGAAACCGAGAAACGAAGAAAGAAACGGAGCAACGGAGAAATAAATGGAGAACCGAAGAAATAAACGGAGAAACGAACAAAGAAACGGAGAAACGAAGAAAGAAACGGAGAAACGAAGAAAGAAACGGAGAAACGAAGAAAGAAACGGAGCAACGGAGAAATAAATGAAGAACCGAAGAAATAAACGGAGAAACGAACAAAGAAACGGAGAAACGAACAAAGAAACGGAGAAACGAAGAAAGAAACGGAGAAACGAAGAAAGAAACGGAGAAACGAAGAAATAAATGGAGAAACGAAGAAAGAAACGGAGAAACGAAGAAACGATGAAAGAAACGGAGAAACGGAGAAAGAAACAGAGAAACGAAGAAAGAAACGGAGAATCTGAGAAATAAATGGAAAAACGAAGAAATAAACCGAGAAACTGATTAAGAAACGGAGAAACGAACAAAGAAACGGAGAAACGAAGAAAGAAACGGAGAAACGAAGAATGAAACGGAGAAACGAAGATATAAACGGAGAAACGAAGAAAGAAACGGAGAAACGAAGAAACGATGAAAGAAACGGAGAAACGAAGAAAGAAACCGAGAAACGAAGAAAGAAACGGAGAAGCGAACAAAGAAACGGAGAAACGAACAAAGAAACGGAGAAACGAACAAAGAAACGGAGAAACGAACAAAGAAACGTAGAAACGAAGAAAGAAACGGAGAAACGAAGAAATAAATGGAGAAACGAAGAAAGAAACAGAGAAACGAACAAAGAAACGCAAAAACGAAGAATGAAACGGAGAAACGAAGAAATAAACGGAGAAATGAGGAAAGAAACGGAGAGACAAAGAAAGAAACGGAGAAACGGAGAAACGAAGAAAGAAACGGAGAAACGAAGAAAGAAACGGAGAAACGAAGAAAGAAACGGAGAAACGAAGAAAGAAACGGAGAAACGAAGAAAGAAACGGAGCAACGGAGAAATAAATGGAGAAACGAAGAAATAAACGGAGAAACGAAGGAAGAAACGGTGAAACAAAGAAAGAAACGGAGAAACGAAGAAATAAACCGAGAAACGGAGAGAGAAACGGAGAAACGAAGAAAGAAACAGAGAAACGAACAAAGAAACGCAGAAACGAAGAATGAAACGGAGAAACGAAGAAATAAACGGAGAAATGAAGAAAGAAACGGAGAAACAAAGAAATAAACCGAGAAACGGAGAAAGAAACGGAGAAACGAAGAAAGAAACGGAGAAACGAAGAAAGAAACGGAGAAACGAAGAAAGAAACGGAGAAACGAAGAAAGAAACGGAGAAACGAAGAAAGAAACGGAGAAACGAAGAAAGAAACGGAGCAACGGAGAAATAAATGGAGAACCGAAGAAATAAACGGAGAAACGAACAAAGAAACGGAGAAACGAAGAAAGAAACGGAGAAACGAAGAAAGAAACGGAGAAACGAAGAA
The DNA here is from genome assembly GCF_051014685.1 of Ptiloglossa arizonensis. Classification (NCBI taxonomy): domain Eukaryota; kingdom Metazoa; phylum Arthropoda; class Insecta; order Hymenoptera; family Colletidae; genus Ptiloglossa; species Ptiloglossa arizonensis. The sequence continues at coordinate 514,858 of NC_135048.1, forward strand.
AGAAACGGAGAAACGAAGAAAGAAACGGAGAAACGAAGAAAGAAACGGAGAATCCGAGAAATAAATGGAGAAACGAAGAAAGAAACGGAGAAACGAAGGAAGAAACGGAGAAGCGAAGAAAGAATCGGAGAAACGAAGAAAGAAACGGAGAAACGAAGAAAGAAACGGAGAATCGGAAGATAAATGGAGAAACGAAGAAATAAACCGAGAAACGGAGAAAGACACGGAGAAACCAACATAGAAACGGAGAAACGAAGAAAGAAACGGAGAATCTTAGAAATAATTGGAGAAACGAAGAAATAAATCGGGAAACGTTGAAAGAAACGGCGAAACGAACAAAGAAACGGAGAAACGAAGAAAGAAACGGAGAAACGAACAAAGAAACGGAGAAACGAACAAAGAAACGGAGAAACAAAGAAAGAAACGGAGAAACGGAGAAATAATTGGAGAAACGAAGAAATACACGGAGAAACGAAGAAAGAAACGGAGAAACGAAGAAAGAAACGGAGAAACGAAGAACGAAACGGAGTAACGACGAAAGAAACGGAGAAACGAAGAAAGAAACGGAGAAACGAAGAAATAAATGGAGAAACGAAGAAAGAAACAGAGAAACGAACAAAGAAACGCAGAAACGAAGAATGAAACGGAGAAACGAAGAAGTAAACGGAGAAATGAAGAAAGAAATGGAGAAACAAACAAAGAAACGGAGAAACGAAGAAAGAAACGGAGAAACGAACAAAGAAACGGAGAAACGAACAAAGAAACGGAGAAACGAACAAAGAAACGGAGAAACGAACAAAGAAACGGAGCAACGGAGAAATAAATGGAGAACCGAAGAAATAAACGGAGAAACGAAGGAAGAAACGGAGAAACAAAGAAAGAAACGGAGAAACGAAGAAATAAATGGAGAAACGAAGAAATAAACGGAGAAACGAACAAAGAAACGGAGAAACGAAGAAAGAAAAGGAGAAAAGAAGAAAGAAACGGAGAAACGAAGAAAGAAACGGAGAAACGCAGAAAGAAACGGAGAAACGAAGAAAGAAACGGAGAATCGGAGAAATAAATGGAGAAACGAAGAAAGAAACGGAGAAACGAAGAAAGAAACGGAGAAGGGAAGAAAGAAACGGAGAAACGAAGAATGAAACGGAGAAACGAAGAAATAAATGGAGACGCGAAGAAATAAACGGAGAAACGAACAAAGAAGCGGAGAAACGAAGAAAGAAAAGGAGAAACGAAGAAAGAAACGGAGAAACGATGAAAGAAACGGAGAAACGAAGGAAGAAACGGAGAATCGGAGAAATAAATGGAGAAACGAGGAAATAAACCGAGAAACGGAGAGAGAACCGGAGAAACGAACAAAGAAACGGAGAAACGGAGAAATAAATGGAGAAACGAAGAAATAAACGGAGAAACGAACAAAGAAACGGAGAAACGAAGAAAGAAACGGAGAAACGATGAAAGAAACGGAGAAACGAAGAAAGAAACGGAGAATCGGAGAAATAAATGGAGAAACGAAGAAATAAACCGAGAAACGGAGAGAGAACCGGAGAAACGAACAAAGAATCGGAGAAACGGAGAAATAAATGGAGAAACGAAGAAATAAACGGAGAAACGAACAAAGAAACGCAAAAACGAAGAATGAAACGGAGAAACGAAGAAATAAACGGAGAAATGGGGAAAGAAACGGAGAGACAAAGAAAGGAACGGAGAAACGAACAAAGAAACGGAGAAACGAAGAAAGAAACGGAGAAACGAAGAAAGAAACGGAGAAACGAACAAAGAAACCGAGAAACGAAGAAAGAAACGGAGCAACGGAGAAATAAATGGAGAACCGAAGAAATAAACGGAGAAACGAACAAAGAAACGGAGAAACGAAGAAAGAAACGGAGAAACGAACAAAGAAACGCAGAAACGAAGAATGAAACGGAGAAACGAAGAAATAAACGGAGAAATGAAGAAAGAAACGGAGAAACAAAGAAAGAAACGGAGAAACGAACAAAGAAACGGAGAAACGAAGAAAGAAACGGAGAAACGATGAAAGAAACGGAGAAACGAAGGAAGAAACGGAGAATCGGAGAAATAAATGGAGAAACGAGGAAATAAACCGAGAAACGGAGAGAGAACCGGAGAAACGAACAAAGAAACGGAGAAACGGAGAAATAAATGGAGAAACGAAGAAATAAACGGAGAAACGAACAAAGAAACGGAGAAACGAAGAAAGAAACGGAGAAACGATGAAAGAAACGGAGAAACGAAGAAAGAAACGGAGAATCGGAGAAATAAATGGAGAAACGAAGAAATAAACCGAGAAACGGAGAGAGAACCGGAGAAACGAACAAAGAATCGGAGAAACGGAGAAATAAATGGAGAAACGAAGAAATAAACGGAGAAACGAACAAAGAAACGCAAAAACGAAGAATGAAACGGAGAAACGAAGAAATAAACGGAGAAATGGGGAAAGAAACGGAGAGACAAAGAAAGGAACGGAGAAACGAACAAAGAAACGGAGAAACGAAGAAAGAAACGGAGAAACGAAGAAAGAAACGGAGAAACGAACAAAGAAACCGAGAAACGAAGAAAGAAACGGAGCAACGGAGAAATAAATGGAGAACCGAAGAAATAAACGGAGAAACGAACAAAGAAACGGAGAAACGAAGAAAGAAACGGAGAAACGAAGAAAGAAACGGAGAAACGAAGAAAGAAACGGAGCAACGGAGAAATAAATGAAGAACCGAAGAAATAAACGGAGAAACGAACAAAGAAACGGAGAAACGAACAAAGAAACGGAGAAACGAAGAAAGAAACGGAGAAACGAAGAAAGAAACGGAGAAACGAAGAAAGAAACGGAGAAACGAAGAAAGAAACGGAGAAACGAAGAAAGAAACGGAGCAACGGAGAAATAAATGGAGAACCGAAAAAATAAACGGAGAAACGAACAAAGAAACGGAGAAACGAAGAAAGAAACGGAGAAACGAAGAAAGAAACGGAGAAACGAAGAAAGAAACGGAGAAACGAAGAAAGAAACGGAGAAACGAAGAAAGAAACGGAGAAACGAAGAAAGAAACGGAGAAACGAAGAAAGAAACGGAGAAACGAAGAAAGAAACGGAGAATCCGAGAAATAAATGGAGAAACGAAGAAAGAAACGGAGAAACGAAGGAAGAAACGGAGAAGCGAAGAAAGAATCGGAGAAACGAAGAAAGAAACGGAGAAACGAAGAAAGAAACGGAGAATCGGAAGATAAATGGAGAAACGAAGAAATAAACCGAGAAACGGAGAAAGAAACGGAGAAACCAGCATAGAAACGGAGAAACGAAGAAAGAAACGGAGAATCTTAGAAATAATTGGAGAAACGAAGAAATAAATCGGGAAACGTTGAAAGAAACGGCGAAACGAACAAAGAAACGGAGAAACGAAGAAAGAAACGGAGAAACGAACAAAGAAACGGAGAAACGAACAAAGAAACGGAGAAACGAAGAAAGAAACGGAGAAACGGAGAAATAATTGGAGAAACGAAGAAAGAAACGGAGAAACGAAGAAAGAAACGGAGAAACGAAGAAAGAAACGGAGTAACGAACAAAGAAACGGAGAAACGAAGAAAGAAACGGAGCAACGGAGAAATAAATGGAGAACCGAAGAAATAAACGGAGAAACGAAGGAAGAAACGGAGAAACAAAGAAAGAAACGGAGAAACGAAGAAATAAATGGAGAAACGAAGAAATAAACGGAGAAACGAACAAAGAAACGGAGAAACGAACAAAGAAAAGGAGAAAAGAAGAAAGAAACGGAGAAACGAAGAAAGAAACGGAGAAACGCAGAAAGAAACGGAGAATCGGAGAAATAAATGGAAAAACGAAGAAATAAACCGAGAAACGGAGAAAGAAACGGAGAAACGAAGAAAGAAACGGAGAAACGAAGAAAGAAACGGAGAAACGAAGAATGAAACGGAGAAACGAAGATATAAACGGAGAAACGAAGAAAGAAACGGAGAAACGAAGAAACGATGAAAGAAACGGAGAAACGAAGAAAGAAACCGAGAAACGAAGAAAGAAACGGAGAAACGAACAAAGAAAGGAGAAACGAACAAAGAAACGGAGAAACGAAGAAAGAAACGGAGAAACGAAGAAAGAAACGGAGAAACGAAGAAATAAATGGAGAAACGAAGAAAGAAACAGAGAAACGAACAAAGAAACGCAGAAACGAAGAATGAAACGGAGAAACGAAGAAGTAAACGGAGAAATGAAGAAAGAAATGGAGAAACAAACAAAGAAACGGAGAAAGGAAGAAAGAAACGGAGAAACGAACAAAGAAACGGAGAAACGAACAAAGAAACGGAGAAACGAAGAAAGAAACGGAGCAACGGAGAAATAAATGGAGAACCGAAGAAATAAACGGAGAAACGAAGAAAGAAACGGTGAAACGAAGAAAGAAACGGAGAAACGGAGAAATAAATGGAGAAACGAAGAAATAAAGGAGAAACGAAGAAAGAAACGGAGAAACGAAGAAAGAAACGGAGTAACGAAGAAAGAAACGAAGAAACGAAGAAAGAAACGGAGAATCGGAGAAATAAATGGAGAAACGAAGAAATAAACCGAGAAACGGAGAAAGAAACGGAGAATCGGAGCAATAAATGGAAAAACGAAGAAATAAACCGAGGAACGGAGCAAGAAACGGAGAAACGAACAAAGAAACGGAGAAACGAAGAAAGAAACGGAGAAACGAAGAATGAAACGGAGAAACGAAGATATAAACGGAGAAACGAAGAAAGAAACGGAGAAACGAAGAAACGACGAAAGAAACGGAGAAACGAAGAAAGAAACCGAGAAACGAAGAAAGAAACGGAGAAACGAAGAATGAAACGGAGAAACGAAGATATAAACGGAGAAACGAAGAAAGAAACGGAGAAACGAAGAAACGATGAAAGAAACGGAGAAACGAAGAAAGAAACCGAGAAACGAAGAAAGAAACGGAGAAACGAACAAAGAAAGGAGAAACGAACAAAGAAACGGAGAAACGAGAAAGAAACGGAGAAACGAAGAAAGAAACGGAGAAACGAAGAAATAAATGGAGAAACGAAGAAAGAAACAGAGAAACGAACAAAGAAACGCAGAAACGAAGAATGAAACGGAGAAACGAAGAAGTAAACGGAGAAATGAAGAAAGAAATGGAGAAACAAACAAAGAAACGGAGAAAGGAAGAAAGAAACGGAGAAACGAACAAAGAAACGGAGAAACGAACAAAGAAACGGAGAAACGAAGAAAGAAACGGAGCAACGGAGAAATAAATGGAGAACCGAAGAAATAAACGGAGAAACGAAGAAAGAAACGGTGAAACGAAGAAAGAAACGGAGAAACGGAGAAATAAATGGAGAAACGAAGAAATAAAGGAGAAACGAAGAAAGAAACGGAGAAACGAAGAAAGAAACGGAGTAACGAAGAAAGAAACGAAGAAACGAAGAAAGAAACGGAGAATCGGAGAAATAAATGGAGAAACGAAGAAATAAACCGAGAAACGGAGAAAGAAACGGAGAATCGGAGCAATAAATGGAAAAACGAAGAAATAAACCGAGGAACGGAGCAAGAAACGGAGAAACGAACAAAGAAACGGAGAAACGAAGAAAGAAACGGAGAAACGAAGAATGAAACGGAGAAACGAAGATATAAACGGAGAAACGAAGAAAGAAACGGAGAAACGAAGAAACGACGAAAGAAACGGAGAAACGAAGAAAGAAACCGAGAAACGAAGAAAGAAACGGAGAAACGAACAAAGAAACGGAGAAACGAACAAAGAAACGGAGAAACGAAGAAAGAAACGGAGCAACGGAGAAATAAATGGAGAAACGAAGAAATAAACGGAGAAACGAAGGAAGAAACGGAGAAACAAAGAAAGAACCGGAGAAACGAAGAAATAAACCGAGAAACGGAGAAACGAAGAAAGAAACAGAGAAACGAACAAAGAAACGCAGAAACGAAGAATGAAACGGAGAAACGAAGAAATAAACGGAGAAATGAAGAAAGAAACGGAGAAACAAAGAAAGGCACGGAGAAACGTAGAAAGAAACGGAGAAACGGAGAAATAAATGGAAAAACGAAGAAATAAACCGAGGAACGGAGCAAGAAACGGAGAAACGAACAAAGATACGGAGAAACGAAGAAAGAAACGGAGAAACGAAGATATAAACGGAGAAACGAAGAAAGAAACGGAGAAACGAAGAAACGATGAAAGAAACTGAGAAACGAAGAAAGAAACCGAGAAACGGAGAAAGAAACGGAGAAACGAAGAAAGAAACGGAGAAACGAAGAAATAAACGGAGAAACCAAGGTAGAAGCTGAGATACGAAGAAAGAAACGGAGAATCGGAGAAATAAATGGAGAAACGAAGAAATTAACGGAGAAACGAAGAAAGAAACGGAGAAACGAAGAAAGAAACGGAGAAACGAAGAAAGAAACGGAGTAACGAAGAAATTAAGGGAGAAACGAAGAAAGAAACGGAGAAACGAAGAAAGAAACGGAGAAACGAAGAAATAAACGGAGAAACGAAGAAAGAAACGAAGAAACGAAGAAAGAAACGGAGAAACGAAGAAAGAAACGGAGAAACGAAGAAAGAAACGGAGAAACGAAGAAAGAAACGGAGAATCGGAGAAATAAATGGAAAAACGAAGAAATAAACCGAGGAACGGAGCAAGAAACGGAGAAACGAACAAAGAAACGGAGAAACGAAGAAAGAAACGGAGAAACGAAGATATAAACGGAGAAACGAAGAAAGAAACGGAGAAACGAAGAAACGATGAAAGAAACGGAGAAACGAAGAAAGAAACCGAGAAACGAAGAAAGAAACGGAGAAACGAAGATATAAACGGAGAAACGAAGAAAGAAACGGAGAAACGAAGAAACGATGAAAGAAACGGAGAAACGAAGAAAGAAACCGAGAAACGAAGAAAGAAACGGAGAAACGAAGAAAGAAACGGAGAAACGAACCAAGAAACGGAGAAACGAAGAAAGAAACGGAGCAACGGAGAAATAAATGGAGAAACGAAGAAATAAACGGAGAAACGAAGGAAGAAACGGAGAAACAAAGAAAGAACCGGAGAAACGAAGAAATAAACCGAGAAACGGAGAAAGAAACGGAGAAACGAAGAAAGAAACAGAGAAACGAACAAAGAAACGCAGAAACGAAGAATGAAACGGAGAAACGAAGAAATAAACGGAGAAATGAAGAAAGAAACGGAGAAACAAAGAAAGAAACGGAGAAACGAACAAAGAAACGGAAAAACGAAGAAAGAAACGGAGAAACGAAGAAAGAAACGGAGAAACGGAGAAATAAATGGAGAAACGAACAAAGAAACGGAGAAACGAGGAAAGAAACGGAGAAACGAAGAAAGAAACGGAGAAACGAAGAAAGAAACGGAGAAACGAAGAAAGAAACGGAGAAACGAAGAAAGAAACGGAGTAACGAAGAAAGAAACGAAGAAACGTAGAAAGAAACGGAGAATCGGAGAAATAAATAGAGAAACGAAGAAATAAACCGAGGAACGGAGAAAGAAACGGAGAAACGAAGAAAGAAACGGAGAAACGAAGAAAGAAACGGAGAAACGAAGAAAGAAACGGAGAATCGGAGAAATAAATGGAGAAACGAAGAAATAAACCGAGAAACGGAGAAAGAAACGGAGAAACGAAGAAAGAAACGGAGAAACGAAGAAAGATACGGAGAAACGAAGAAAGAAACGGAGAAACGAAGAAAGAAACGGAGTAATGAAGAAAGAAACGACGAAACGAAGAAAGAAACGGAGAATCGGAGAAAGAAACGGAGAATCGGAGAAATAAATGGAGAAACGAAGAAATAAACGGAGAAACGAAGAAAGATACGGAGTAACGAAGAAAGAAACGAAGAAACGAAGAAAGAAACGCAGAAACGAAGAACGAAACGGAGAAACGAAGAAATAAACGGAGAAACGAAGAAAGAAACGGAGTAACGAAGAAAGAAACGAAGAAACGAAGAAAGAAACGGAGAAACGATGAAAGAAACGGAGAAACGAAGAAAGAAACGGAGAAACGAAGAAAGAAACGGAGTAACGACGAAAGAAACGGAGAAACGGAGAAATAAATGGAGAAACGAAGAAATAAACGGAGAAACGAACAAAGAAACGGAGAAACGAGGAAAGAAACGGAGAAACGAAGAAAGAAACGGAGAAACGAACAAAGAGACGGAGAAACGAAGAAAGAAACGGAGAAACGGAGAAATAAAAGGAGAAACGAAGAAATAAACGGAGAAACGAAGAAAGAAACGGAGAAACGAAGAAAGAAACGGAGAAACGAAGAAAGAAACGGAGTAACGAAGAAAGAAACGGAGTAACGACGAAAGAAACGGAGAAACGAAGAAGGAAACGGAGAAACGAAGAAAGAAACGGAGAAACGAAGAAAGAAACGGAGTAACGACGAAGGAAACGGAGAAACGGAGAAATAAATGGAGAAACGAAGAAATAAACGGGGAAACGAACAAAGAAACGGAGAAACGAGGAAAGAAACGGAGAAACGAAGAAAGAAACGGAGAAACGAAGAAAGAAACGGAGAAACGAAGAAATAAACCGAGAAACGGAGAAAGAAACGGAGAAACGAAGAAAGAAACAGAGAAACGAACAAAGAAACGCAGAAACGAAGAACGAACCGGAGAAACGAAGAAAGAAACGGAGAAATGAAGAAATAAACGGAGAAATGAAGAAAGAAACGGAGAAACAAAGAAAGAAACGGGGAAACGAAGAAAGAAACGGAGAAGCGAAGAATGAAACGGAGAAACGAAGAAAGAAACGGAGAAATAAATGGAGAAACGAAGATATAAACGGAGAAAGGAAGAAAGAAACGGAGAAGCGAAGAAACGATGAAAGAATCGGAGAAACGAAGAAGGAAACGGAGAAACGAAGAAAGAAACGGAGACACGAAGAAAGAAACGGAGAAACGAAGAAAGAAACGGGGAAACGAAGAAAGAAACGGAGAAACGAAGAAAGAAACGGAGAAACGAAGAAAGAAACGGAGAAACGAAGAAAGAAACTGAGAAACGAAGAAAGAAACGTAGAAACGAAGAAAGAAACGGAGAAACGGACAAAGAGACGGAGAAACGAAGAAAGAAACGGAGAAACGGAGAAATAAAAGGAGAAACGAAGAAATAAACGGAGAAACGAAGAAAGAAACGGAGAAACGAAGAAAGAAACGGAGAAACGAAGAAAGAAACGGAGTAACGAAGAAAGAAACGGAGAAACGAAGAAATAAACCGAGAAACGGAGAAAGAAACGGAGAAACGAAGAAAGAAACAGAGAAACGAACAAAGAAACGCAGAAACGAAGAACGAACCGGAGAAACGAAGAAAGAAACGGAGAAATGAAGAAATAAACGGAGAAATGAAGAAAGAAACGGAGAAACAAAGAAAGAAACGGGGAAACGAAGAAAGAAACGGAGAAGCGAAGAATGAAACGGAGAAACGAAGAAAGAAACGGAGAAATAAATGGAGAAACGAAGATATAAACGGAGAAAGGAAGAAAGAAACGGAGAAGCGAAGAAACGATGAAAGAATCGGAGAAACGAAGAAGGAAACGGAGAAACGAAGAAAGAAACGGAGACACGAAGAAAGAAACGGAGAAACGAAGAAAGAAACGGGGAAACGAAGAAAGAAACGGAGAAACGAAGAAAGAAACGGAGAAACGAAGAAAGAAACGGAGAAACGAAGAAAGAAACTGAGAAACGAAGAAAGAAACGTAGAAACGAAGAAAGAAACGGAGAAACGGACAAAGAGACGGAGAAACGAAGAAAGAAACGGAGAAACGGAGAAATAAAAGGAGAAACGAAGAAATAAACGGAGAAACGAAGAAAGAAACGGAGAAACGAAGAAAGAAACGGAGAAACGAAGAAAGAAACGGAGTAACGAAGAAAGAAACGAAGAAACGAAGAAAGAAACGGAGAAACGAACAAAGAGACGGAGAAACGAAGAAAGAAACGGAGAAACGGAGAAATAAAAGGAGAAACGAAGAAATAAACGGAGAAACGAAGAAAGAAACGGAGAAACGAAGAAAGAAACGGAGAAACGAAGAAAGAAACGGAGAAACGAAGAAAGGAACGGAGTAACGAAGAAAGAAACGAAGAAACGAAGAAAGAAACGGAGAAACGAACAAAGAAACGGAGAAACGAAGAAAGACACGGAGAAACGAAGAAAGAAACGGAGAAACGAAGAAAGAAACGGAGAAACGAAGAAATAAACCGAGAAACGGAGAAAGAAACGGAGAAACGAAGAAAGAAACAGAGAAACGAACAAAGAAACGCAGAAACGAAGAACGAACCGGAGAAACGAAGAAAGAAACGGAGAAATGAAGAAATAAACGGAGAAATGAAGAAAGAAACGGAGAAACAAAGAAAGAAACGGGGAAACGAAGAAAGAAACGGAGAGGCGAAGAATGAAACGGAGAAACGAAGAAAGAAACGGAGAAATAAATGGAGAAACGAAGATATAAACGGAGAAAGGAAGAAAGAAACGGAGAAGCGAAGAAACGATGAAAGAATCGGAGAAACGAAGAAGGAAACGGAGAAACGAAGAAAGAAACGGAGACACGGAGAAAGAAACGGAGAAACGAAGGAAGAAACGGAGAAGCGAAGAAAGAAACGGAGAAACGAAGAAAGAAACGGAGACACGAAGAAAGAAACGGAGAAACGAAGAAAGAAACGGAGCAACGGAGAAATAAATGGAGAACCGAAGAAATAAACGGAGAAACGAACAAAGAAACGGAGAAACGAAGAAAGAAACGGAGAAACGAAGAAAGAAACGGAGAAACGGAGAAATAAAAGGAGAAACGAAGAAATAAACGGAGAAACGAAGAAAGAAACGGAGAAACGAAGAAAGAAACGGAGAAACGAAGAAAGAAACGGAGTAACGAGGAAAGAAACGAAGAAACGAAGAAAGAAACGGAGAAACGAAGAAAGAAACGGAGAAACGAAGAAAGAAACGGAGAAACGAAGAAAGAAACGGAGTAACGACGAAAGAAACGGAGAAACGGAGAAATAAATGGAGAAACGAAGAAATAAACGGAGAAACGAACAAAGAAACGGAGAAACGAAGAAAGAAACGTAGAAACGAAGAAAGAAACGGAGAAACGAACAAGGAGACGGAGAAACGAAGAAAGAAACGGAGAAACGGAGAAATAAAAGGAGAAACGAAGAAATAAACGGAGAAACGAAGAAAGAAACGGAGAAACGAAGAAAGAAACGGAGAAACGAAGAAAGAAACGGAGTAACGAAGAAAGAAACGAAGAAACGAAGAAAGAAACGGAGAAACGAACAAAGAGACGGAGAAACGAAGAAAGAAACGGAGAAACGGAGAAATAAAAGGAGAAACGAAGAAATAAACGGAGAAACGAAGAAAGAAACGGAGAAACGAAGAAAGAAACGGAGAAACGAAGAAAGAAACGGAGAAACGAAGAAAGGAACGGAGTAACGAAGAAAGAAACGAAGAAACGAAGAAAGAAACGGAGAAACGAACAAAGAAACGGAGAAACGAAGAAAGACACGGAGAAACGAAGAAAGAAACGGAGAAACGAAGAAAGAAACGGAGAAACGAAGAAATAAACCGAGAAACGGAGAAAGAAACGGAGAAACGAAGAAAGAAACAGAGAAACGAACAAAGAAACGCAGAAACGAAGAACGAACCGGAGAAACGAAGAAAGAAACGGAGAAATGAAGAAATAAACGGAGAAATGAAGAAAGAAACGGAGAAACAAAGAAAGAAACGGGGAAACGAAGAAAGAAACGGAGAAGCGAAGAATGAAACGGAGAAACGAAGAAAGAAACGGAGAAATAAATGGAGAAACGAAGATATAAACGGAGAAAGGAAGAAAGAAACGGAGAAGCGAAGAAACGATGAAAGAATCGGAGAAACGAAGAAGGAAACGGAGAAACGAAGAAAGAAACGGAGACACGAAGAAAGAAACGGAGAAACGAAGAAAGAAACGGAGAAACGAAGAAAGAAACGGAGAAACGAAGAAAGAAACGGAGAAACGAAGAAAGAAACGGAGAAACGAAGAAAGAAACTGAGAAACGAAGAAAGAAACGTAGAAACGAAGAAAGAAACGGAGAAACGAACAAAGAGACGGAGAAACGAAGAAAGAAACGGAGAAACGGAGAAATAAAAGGAGAAACGAAGAAATAAACGGAGAAACGAAGAAAGAAACGGAGAAACGAAGAAAGAAATGGAGAAACGAAGAAAGGAACGGAGTAACGAAGAAAGAAACGAAGAAACGAAGAAAGAAACGGAGAAACGAACAAAGAAACGGAGAAACGAAGAAAGACACGGAGAAATGAAGAAAGAAACGGAGAAACGAAGAAAGAAACGGAGAAACGAAGAAATAAACGGAGAAATGAAGAAAGAAACGGAGAAACAAAGAAAGAAACGGGGAAACGAAGAAAGAAACGGAGAATCGGAGAAATAAATGGAGAAACGAAGAAATAAACCGAGAAACGGAGAAAGAAACGGAGAAACGAACAAAGAGACGGAGAAACGAAGAAAGAAACGGAGAAACGGAGAAATAAAAGGAGAAATGAAGAAAGAAACGGAGAAACAAAGAAAGAAACGGGTAAACGAAGAAAAAAACGGAGAATCGGAGAAATAAATGGAGAAACGAAGAAATAAACCGAGAAACGGAGAAAGAAACGGAGAAACGAACAAAGAAACGGAGAAACGAACAAAGAAACGGAGAAACGAAGGAAGAAACGTAGAAACGGAGAAATAAATGGAGAAACGAAGAAATAAACGGAGAAACGAAGATAGAAACGGAGAAACGTTTCTCCGTTTCTCGGTTTCTCCGTTTCTCCGTTTCTCGGTTTCCCCGTTTCTCCGTTTCTCGGTTTCTCCGTTTCTCGGTTTCTCCGTTTCTCCGTTTCTCCGTTTCTCCGTTTCTCGGTTTCTCCGTTTCTCGGTTTCTCCGTTTCTCCGTTTCTCGGTTTCTCCGATTCTCGGTTTCTCCGTTTCTCCGTTTCACGGTTTCTCCGTTCCTCCGTTTCTCGTTTTCTCCGTTTCTCCGTTTCTCGGTTTCTCCGTTTCTCCGTTTCTCCGTTTCTTTGTTCGTTTCTCCGTTTCTTTGTTCGTTTCTCCGTTTCTTCGTTTCTTTGTTCGTTTCTCCGTTTCTTTCTTCGTTTCTCCGTTTCTTTGTTCGTTTCTCCGTTTCTTTGTTCGTTTCTCCGTTTCTTTGTTCGTTTCTCCGTTTCTTTGTTCGTTTCTCCGTTTCTTTGTTCGTTTCTCCGTTTCTTTGTTCGTTTCTCCGTTTCTTTGTTCGTTTCTCCATTTCTGTGTTCGTTTCTCCGTTTCTTCGTTTCTTTGTTCGTTTCTCCGTTTCTTTCTTCGTTTCTTCGTTTCTTTCTTCGTTTCTCCGTTTCTTTCATCGTTTCTCCGTTTCTTTCTTTGTTTCTCCGTTTCTTTGTTCGTTTCTCCATTTCTTTGTTCGTTTCTCCGTTGTTTTCTTCGTTTCTTCGTTTCTTTCTTCGTTTCTCCGTTTCTTTCATCGTTTCTCCGTTTCTTTGTTCGTTTCTCCGTTTCTTTGTTCGTTTCTCCGTTTCTTTGTTCGTTTCTCCGTTTCTTTGTTCGTTTCTCCGTTGTTTTCTTCGTTTCTTCGTTTCTTTCTTCATTTCTCCGTTTCTTTCATCGTTTCTTCGTTTCTTTGTTCGTTTCTCCGTTTCTTTCTTCGTTTCTCCGTTTCTTTCTTCGTTTCTCCGTTTCTTTGTTCGTTTCTCCGTTTCTTTCTTCGTTTCTCCGTTTCTTTGCTCGTTTCTCCGTTTCTTTGTTCGTTTCTCCGCTCCTTTCTTCGTTTCTCCGTTTATTTCTTCGTTTTTCCATTTATTTCTCCGTTTCTACGTTTCTTCCTTCGTTTCTCCGTTTCTTTGTTCGTTTCTCCGTTTCTTTGTTCGTTTCTCCGTTTCTTTGTTCGTTTCTCCGTTGTTTTCTTCGTTTCTTCGTTTCTTTCTTCATTTCTCCGTTTCTTTCATCGTTTCTTCGTTTCTTTGTTCGTTTCTCCGTTTCTTTCTTCGTTTCTCCGTTTCGTTGTTCGTTTCTCCATTTCTTTGTTCGTTTCCCCATTTATTTCTACGTTTCGCCGTTGCTTTCTTCGTTTCTCCGTTTCTTTGTTCGTTTCTCCATTTCTTTGTTCGTTTCTCCGTTTCTTCCTTCGTTTCTTCGTTTCTCCGTTTCTCCGTTTCTCCGTTTCTCCGTTTCTCCGTTTCTCCGTTTCAATTAAATGATTATAATAGTTATAATTTCTATTATAAATCATTTGAGCTATAGTTAAATTATACACTAATACTCTAAATACATATTTAATATATTTTTTCATCTCTTTAGCCTCCAGAAGAATTTTATTTATACTATTTACTGTACATAATAATTTTCACAGAATCGGAAATAAATCTAATTATTTATTTATAATTATTATTTTTTATTCTCTTATTTTACCAAAAATTTCGATTCTTCATGTACTAATCAAATGTTAAATTGATATATGTCGTAGACAATTATTACTTTCCATGTTTTAAAACTTTAAGAAACATCTCTTTACTTTGAAGTTCGATCAAAATCAATTGCTAGAGGCGAATCAATCTTTTTTAATGCATAAATAAGATGCACATTGTTCGATCAATATAGGGAACATGCGTAAATGTTAATAACAATCGCTGAAATGAACAAAGATTCACCGAAACCATTCGCCCTCGAAGATTTCGCAATATCATGATGTTTGTTTATCATAATTATTAATGTAGTATCGGATTTTCGGCGTCCGCCTAGGCCTGTTTCGAGCGTAGACCTAAACAAGATAACGTGCGCCGTTGGACTCGAGTTGAAGTAAACATTTAGCGCCGATCGGCCCGCTAGCTTTCCTGGAAGGCACGAGTATCCTTTACAGAGTGTCTTGTCCGACGACCGAGCGTGAGATTGCATGGAGATGAAAGGAAATACATGTTGTTCGGGGAAAGTGAAGAGTGTTTGGAAAAGACGGGTGATTGGGATGGCCGAACGTGGCCGAATGTCTGAAGTGAGAGAGACTGAGGATTGGAATGAAAGAGAATGAATAGGAATCACTATATAGAGCGCGAGAAGAAAGTAGGAACATAGTACGACAAAGTATGACGACGAGAGTATGTCCGAAGAGTGTGTCGCGGACGGTATGACTAAATAGACGATAAGACGAGACGACTAAAAGACGTATCCAGCGAAACTAACCACTGACACTACATCTAACACTACCATCATTGTAATATATAATATTATTAAATATACGTTAATATACCACATCAGAGCAATAGTTAGTTGGGGGTCGTACCGGGATAAATCATTAAAAGGATCTCTCCTCCAGAGATCCAAGTGATAGGAGGAGAGAACGGAACAACATTAACAACCGTCGTTGGATCATACATTAGACAATTATTAACAATGTCCTAGTATAAATAATGGCTTAAAATATCATTTCGCTGAAATATTCCTTGTTCGCGAAAAAATTTTTCCTTGAGATCCAACTCACATTCTCAAGGCTACACGTATCGATTATCGATTCACAAGTATTTATCGCGGTGATTTTTCTATCTAAAAAAGCGATTAATTGAATTTTGGCACTTTTGTGTAAAAAATACCACTTCTACGCGTATTGTGTAAATTGTAAGAATTAAACAAATGTTAAATTAATGTATCCAATGAACAATTGTTACTTTCCGTGCTGTAAAACTTTACGAAACACGTTTTAACGTTGAGTCTCGATCAAAATCAATTTCGATAAGTTTCTTAATTAATTGCAATACATAAATAAGATGCACATTGTTCGATCAATATAGGGAACATGCGTAAATGTTAATAACAATCGCTGGAATGAACAAACATTCACTGAAACCGTTCGCCTTCGCAGACTTCGCTATATCTTGACATTTATTTATCATAATTATTAACAACCGTCGTTGGACCGTAGATTAAACAATTTTTGACAATGTTTCGGTATAAAAAGCCATCAACTTCTTGAAATATTTGGTTAAATCGAACAAATACGATCGAAGAAGTCGTGGGATAAAATAAATGAATATTTCTCTACATATCGGAATTATAGTTTGTATGTATGCAAATATATTCTGAACCCGCAATTACAAATCCCTGTAACGTGGTAATTACATGGGTTGCCATCTATTGGAGAAAGGGTTAAACTACACTTAAGGGATGATAACACCTGGCGGAGAAACGCACAAGTTTGTCGAGGAATTGTTCTAATTTCCACAAATAGATGGCGCGGAAAGTACAATTTACCGACATTAGAGATAAGTATTTCCATTTGTATGATATTCCCTACAGTGCGATAAAATAAATAAATACTTTTGTACAAACTTTTGTATGTTTCATCTTTCGAATAAATGTAAAATTAAACCTTCCACGGTAAATTTTATTCATGAATTTATTAATGTTTCTAGGACGATTTATTTCAGTATAAAGAGTGCTATAGGTGGGAAATTTGTGTACATAATAATTATTGAGTATAAAATAATTTTTCTTTTATTAGAGGTTAATATATTAAATAAGGAAGAAGAGTTAATCTTTATTATTTTAAATATAAAAATTAGAATTAAAGAAATTATTGAATATAAAATCAAATATGTTAAAAATGTATTTTTGTTAATTATTAATAAAATAAATATAATAGATATTTGTATAACAGATGAATATCCTATAATTATTATGATTGATTTTTTTGTTTAAGCAAATGATAGGGGCAATAATTACATTAATTAGGCAAATAAAATAAATTTCATTATTAAACTTTAATATGAGTTCTATAATAATTATAGGGATTAATTTTATTAAAGTTATTATAAAGAATAGATTAATTCAATTTAATGAATAAATTAAAGAAATGAATCGAACATTTAAAGAGTACATCCCAATTTTTAAGATAAGTGAAAAAAAGTAATTATTATAAATAAATAATTAGATTTATTTCCGATTCTGTGTAAATTATTATATATAGTATATAGTATAAATAAAATTCTTCTGGAGGCTAAAGAGATTAAAAAATATATTAAATATGTATTTAGAGTATTAGTGTCTAATTTAACTATATATCAAATGATTTATAATTGAAATTATAAATATTATAATCATTTAATCGAAACGGAGAAACGGAGAAACGGAGAAACGGAGAAACGGAGAAACGGAGAAACGGAGAAACGGAGAAACGGAGAAACGATGAAACGAAGAAAGAAACGGAGAAACGAAGAAATTAACGGAGAAACGAAGAAAGAAACGGGGAAGCGAAGAAAGAAACGGAGAAACGAACAAAGAAACGGAGAAACGAAGAAAGAAACGGAGAAACAAAGAAAGAAACGGAGAAACGAAGAAAGAAACGCAGAAACGAAGAAAGAAACGGAGAAACGAAGAAAGAAACGGAGTAACGAAGAAAGAAACGAAGAAACGAAGAAAGAAACGGAGAATCGGAGAAATAAATGGAGAAACGAAGAAATAAACCGAGAAACGGGGAAAGAAACGGAGAAACGAAGAAAGAAACGGAGAAACGAAGAAAGAAACGGAGAAACGAACAAAGAAACGGAGAAACGAAAAGAAAGAAACGGAGAAACGGAGAAATAAATGGAGATACGAAGAAATAAACCGAGAAACGGAGAAAGAAACGGAGGAACGTACATTGAAACGGAGAAACGAAGAAACGAAGAAAGAAACGGAGAAACGAAGAAACGGAGAAATAAATGGAGAAACGAAGAAATAAACCGAGAAACGGAGAAAGAAACGGAGAAACGAACAAAGAAACGGAGAAACGAAGAAAGAAACGGAGAAACGAACAAAGAAACGGAGTAACGAAGAAAGAAACGAAGAAACGAGGAAATAAACGGAGAATCGGAGAAATGAATGGAGATACGGAGAATCGGAGAAACAAATGGAGAAACGAAGAAATAAACCGAGAAACGGAGAAAGGAACGGTGAAACGAACAAAGAAACGGAGAAACGAAGAAAGAAACGGAGAAACGGAGAAATAAATGGAGAAACAGTGAAATAAACGGAGAAACGAAGAAAGAAACGGAGAAACAAAGAAAGAAACAAAGAAACGAAGAAAGAAACGGAGAAATGAAGAAAGAAACGGAGAAATGAAGAAAGAAACGGAGAAACGAAGAAAGAAACGGAGAAGCGAAGAAAGAAACGGAGAAACGAAGAAAGAAACGGAGAAACGAACAAAGAATCGGATAATCGGAGAATTAAATGGAGAAACGAAGAAATAAACCGAGAAACGAAGAAAGAAACGGAGAAGCGAAGAAAGAAACGGAGAAACGAACAAGGAAACGGAGACACGAACAAAGAAACGGAGAAACGGAGAAATAAATGGAGAAACGAAGAAATAAACCGAGAAACGGAGAAAGAAGCGGTGAAACGAACAAAGAAACGGAGAAACGAACAAAGAAACGGAGAAACGGAGAAATAAATGGAGAAACGAACGAAGAAACGGAGAAACGAAGAAAGAAACGGAGAAACAAAGAAAGAAACGGAGAAACGAAGAAAGAAACGGAGAAACGAAGAAAGAAACGGAGAAACGAAGAAGGAAGCGGAGTAACGAAGAAAGAAACGAAGAAACGAAGAAAGAAACGGAGAATCGGAGAAATAAATGGAGAAACGATGAAATAAACCGAGAAACGGAGAAAGAAACGGAGAAACGAAGAAAGAAACGGAGAAACGAAGAAAGAAACGGAGAAACGAACAAAGAAACGGAGAAACGAAAAGAAAGAAACGGAGAAACGAAGAAAGAAACGGAGTAATGAAGAAAGAAACGAAGAAACGAAGAAAGAAACGGAGAATCGGAGAAATAAATGGAGAAACGAAGAAATAAACCGAGAAACGGGGAAAGAAACGGAGAAACGAAGAAAGAAACGGAGAAACGAACAAAGAAACGGAGAAACGAACAAAGAAACGGAGAAACGAACAAAGAAACGGAGAATCGGAGAAATAAATGGAGAAACGAAGAAATAAACCGAGAAACGGAGAAAGAAGCGGTGAAACTAACAAAGAAACGGAGAAACGAAGAAAGAAACGGAGAAACGGAGAAATACTATAAATGGAGAAACAAAGAAATAAACGGAGAAACGAAGAAAGAAACGGAGAAACAAAGAAAGAACCGAAGAAACGAAGAAAGAAACGGAGAAACGAAGAAAGAAACGGAGAAACGAAGAAAGAAACGGAGAAACGAAGAAAGAAACGGGGAAGCGAAGAAAGAAACGGAGAAACGAACAAAGAAACGGAGAAACGAAGAAAGAAACGGAGAAACAAAGAAAGAAACGGAGAAACGAAGAAAGAAACGCAGAAACGAAGAAAGAAACGGAGAAACGAAGAAAGAAACGGAGTAAGGAAGAAAGAAACGAAGAAACGAAGAAAGAAACGGAGAATCGGAGAAATAAATGGAGAAACGAAGTAATAAACCGAGAAACGGGGAAAGAAACGGAGAAACGAAGAAAGAAACGGAGAAACGAAGAAACAAACGGAGGAACGAACAAAGAAACGGAGAAACGAAAAGAAAGAAACGGAGAAACGGAGAAATAAATGGAGAAACGAAGAAAGGAACGGAGTAACGAAGAAAGAAACGGAGAAACGAAGAAAGAAACGGAGAAACAAAGAAAGAAACGGAGAAACGAAGAAAGAAACGCAGAAACGAAGAAAGAAACGGAGAAACGAAGAAAGAAACGGAGTAAGGAAGAAAGAAACGAAGAAACGAAGAAAGAAACGGAGAATCGGAGAAATAAATGGAGAAACGAAGTAATAAACCGAGAAACGGGGAAAGAAACGGAGAAACGAAGAAAGAAACGGAGAAACGAAGAAACAAACGGAGGAACGAACAAAGAAACGGAGAAACGGAGAAATAAATGGAGAAACGAAGAAAGGAACGGAGTAACGAAGAAAGAAACGGAGAAACGAAGAAAGAAACGGAGTAACGAAGAAAGAAACGGAGAATCGGAGAAATAAATGGAGAAACGAAGAAATAAACCGAGAAACGGAGAAAGAAACGGAGAAACGAAGAAAGAAACGGAGTAACGAAGAAAGAAACGGAGAATCGGAGAAATAAATGGAGAAACGAAGAAATAAACCGAGAAACGGAGAAAGAAACGGAGAAACGAAGAAAGAAACGGAGAAACGAAGAAAGAAACGGAGAAACGAACAAAGAAACGGGAAACGAAGAAAGAAACGGAGAAACAAAGAAAGAAACGGAGAAACGAAGAAAGAAACGGAGAAACGAAGAAAGAAACGGAGAAACGAGGAAAGAAGCGGAGAAACAAAGAAAGAAACGGAGAAACGAACAAAGAAACGGAGAAACGAACAAAGAAACGGAGAAACGAACAAAGAAACGGAGAAACGAACAAAGAATCGGAGAATCGGAGAAATAAATGGAGAAACGAAGAAATAAACCGAGAAACGGAGAAAGAAACGGAGAAACGAACAAAGAAACGGAGAAACGAAGAAAGAAACGGAGAAACGAACAAAGAAACGGAGTAACGAAGAAAGAAACGAAGAAACGAGGAAATAAACGGAGAATCGGAGAAATGAATGGAGATACGGAGAATCGGAGAAACAAATGGAGAAACGAAGAAATAAACCGAGAAACGGAGAAAGGAACGGTGAAACGAACAAAGAAACGGAGAAACGAAGAAAGAAACGGAGAAACGGAGAAATAAATGGAGAAACAGAGAAATAAACGGAGAAACGAAGAAAGAAACGGAGAAACAAAGAAAGAAACAAAGAAACGAAGAAAGAAACGGAGAAATGAAGAAAGAAACGGAGAAATGAAGAAAGAAACGGAGAAACGAAGAAAGAAACGGAGAAGCGAAGAAAGAAACGGAGAAACGAAGAAAGAAACGGAGAAACGAACAAAGAATCGGATAATCGGAGAATTAAATGGAGAAACGAAGAAATAAACCGAGAAACGAAGAAAGAAACGGAGAAGCGAAGAAAGAAACGGAGAAACGAACAAGGAAACGGAGACACGAACAAAGAAACGGAGAAACGGAGAAATAAATGGAGAAACGAAGAAATAAACCGAGAAACGGAGAAAGAAGCGGTGAAACGAACAAAGAAACGGAGAAACGAACAAAGAAACGGAGAAACGGAGAAATAAATGGAGAAACGAACGAAGAAACGGAGAAACGAAGAAAGAAACGGAGAAACAAAGAAAGAAACGGAGAAACGAAGAAAGAAACGGAGAAACGAAGAAAGAAACGGAGAAACGAAGAAGGAAGCGGAGTAACGAAGAAAGAAACGAAGAAACGAAGAAAGAAACGGAGAATCGGAGAAATAAATGGAGAAACGATGAAATAAACCGAGAAACGGAGAAAGAAACGGAGAAACGAAGAAAGAAACGGAGAAACGAAGAAAGAAACGGAGAAACGAACAAAGAAACGGAGAAGCGAAGAAAGAAACGGAGAAACAAAGAAAGAAACGGAGAAACGAAGAAAGAAACGGAGAAACGAAGAAAGAAACGGAGAAACGAAGAAAGAAACGGAGTAACGAAGAAAGAATCGAAGAAACGAAGAAAGAAACGGAGAAACGAAGAAAGAAACGAAGAAACGAAGAAAGAAACGGAGAAACGAAGAAAGAAACGGAGTAATGAAGAAAGAAACGAAGAAACGAAGAAAGAAACGGAGAATCGGAGAAATAAATGGAGTAACGAAGAAATAAACCGAGAAACGGGGAAAGAAACGGAGAAACGAAGAAAGAAACGGAGAAACGAGGAAAGAAACGGAGAAACGAACAAAGAAACGGAGAAACGAAAAGAAAGAAACGGAGAAACGAAGAAAGAAACGGAGTAATGAAGAAAGAAACGAAGAAACGAAGAAAGAAACGGAGAATCGGAGAAATAAATGGAGAAACGAAGAAATAAACCGAGAAACGGGGAAAGAAACGGAGAAACGAAGAAAGAAACGGAGAAACGAACAAAGAAACGGAGAAACGGAGAAATAAATGGAGAAACGAAGAAATAAACGGAGAAACGAAGAAAGAAACGGAGAAACGAAGAAAGAAACGGAGAAACGGAGAAATAAATGGAGAAACAAAGAAATAAACTGAGAAACGAAGAAAGAAACGGAGAAGCGAAGAAAGAAACGGAGAAACGAACAAGGAAACGGAGACACGAACAAAGAAACGGAGAAACGGAGAAATAAATGGAGAAACGAAGAAAAAAACGGAGAGACGAACAATGAAACGGAGAAACGAAGAAAGAAGCGGAGAAACAAAGAAAGAAACGGAGAAACGAACAAAGAAACGGAGAAACGAACAAAGAAACGGAGAAACGAAGAAAGAAACGGAGAAACGAAGAAAGAAACGCAGAAACGAAGAAAGAAACGGAGAAACGAAGAAAGAAACGGAGTAAGGAAGAAAGAAACGAAGAAACGAAGAAAGAAACGGAGAATCGGAGAAATAAATGGAGAAACGAAGTAATAAACCGAGAAACGGGGAAAGAAACGGAGAAACGAAGAAAGAAACGGAGAAACGAAGAAACAAACGGAGGAACGAACAAAGAAACGGAGAAACGAAAAGAAAGAAACGGAGAAACGGAGAAATAAATGGAGAAACGAAGAAAGGAACGGAGTAACGAAGAAAGAAACGGAGAAACGAAGAAAGAAACGGAGAAACAAAGAAAGAAACGGAGAAACGAAGAAAGAAACGCAGAAACGAAGAAAGAAACGGAGAAACGAAGAAAGAAACGGAGTAAGGAAGAAAGAAACGAAGAAACGAAGAAAGAAACGGAGAATCGGAGAAATAAATGGAGAAACGAAGTAATAAACCGAGAAACGGGGAAAGAAACGGAGAAACGAAGAAAGAAACGGAGAAACGAAGAAACAAACGGAGGAACGAACAAAGAAACGGAGAAACGGAGAAATAAATGGAGAAACGAAGAAAGGAACGGAGTAACGAAGAAAGAAACGGAGAAACGAAGAAAGAAACGGAGTAACGAAGAAAGAAACGGAGAATCGGAGAAATAAATGGAGAAACGAAGAAATAAACCGAGAAACGGAGAAAGAAACGGAGAAACGAAGAAAGAAACGGAGTAACGAAGAAAGAAACGGAGAATCGGAGAAATAAATGGAGAAACGAAGAAATAAACCGAGAAACGGAGAAAGAAACGGAGAAACGAAGAAAGAAACGGAGAAACGAAGAAAGAAACGGAGAAACGAACAAAGAAACGGGAAACGAAGAAAGAAACGGAGAAACAAAGAAAGAAACGGAGAAACGAAGAAAGAAACGGAGAAACGAAGAAAGAAACGGAGAAACGAGGAAAGAAGCGGAGAAACAAAGAAAGAAACGGAGAAACGAACAAAGAAACGGAGAAACGAACAAAGAAACGGAGAAACGAACAAAGAAACGGAGAAACGAACAAAGAATCGGAGAATCGGAGAAATAAATGGAGAAACGAAGAAATAAACCGAGAAACGGAGAAAGAAACGGTGAAACGAACAAAGAAACGGAGAAACGAACAATGAAACGGAGAAACGGAGAAATAAATGGAGAAACGAAGAAATAAACGGAGAAACGAAGAAAGAAACGGAGAAACGAAGAAAGAAACGGAGAAACGGAGAAATAAATGGAGAAACAAAGAAATAAACTGAGAAACGAAGAAAGAAACGGAGAAGCGAAGAAAGAAACGGAGAAACGAACAAGGAAACGGAGACACGAACAAAGAAACGGAGAAACGGAGAAATAAATGGAGAAACGAAGAAAAAAACGGAGAGACGAACAATGAAACGGAGAAACGAAGAAAGAAGCGGAGAAACAAAGAAAGAAACGGAGAAACGAACAAAGAAACGGAGAAACGAACAAAGAAACGGAGAAACGAAGAAAGAAACGGAGAAACGAACAAAGAATCGGAGAATCGGAGAAATAAATGGAGAAACGAAGAAATAAACCGAGAAACGGAGAAAGAAGCCGTGAAACGAACAAAGAAACGGAGAAACGAACAAAGAAACGGAGAAACGGAGAAATAAATGGAGAAACGAACGAAGAAACGGAGAAACGAAGAAAGAAACGGAGAATCAAAGAAAGAAACGGAGAAACGAAGAAAGAAACGGAGAAACGAAGAAAGAAACGGAGAAACGAAGAAGGAAGCGGAGTAACGAAGAAAGAAACGAAGAAACGAAGAAAGAAACGGAGAATCGGAGAAATAAATAGAGAAACGATGAAATAAACCGAGAAACGGAGAAAGAAACGGAGAAACGAAGAAAGAAACGGAGAAACGAAGAAAGAAACGGAGAAACGAACAAAGAAACGGAGAAGCGAAGAAAGAAACGGAGAAACAAAGAAAGAAACGGAGAAACGAAGAAAGAAACGGAGAAACGAAGAAAGAAACGGAGAAACGAAGAAAGAAACAGAGTAACGAAGAAAGAAACGGAGAAACGAACAAAGAAACGGAGAAACGAACAAAGAAACGGAGAAACGAACAAAGAAACGGAGAATCGGAGAAATAAATGGAGAAACGAAGAAATAAACCGAGAAACGGAGAAAGAATCGGTGAAACTAACAAAGAAACGGAGAAACGAAGAAAGAAACGCAGAAACGGAGAAATATTATAAATGGAGAAACAAAGAAATAAACGGAGTAACGAAGAAAGAAACGGAGAAACAAAGAAAGAAACGAAGAAACGAAGAAAGAAACGGAGAAACGAAGAAAGAAACGGAGAAACGAAGATAGAAACGGAGAAACGAAGAAAGAAACGGGGAAGCGAAGAAAGTAACGGAGAAACGAACAAAGAAACGGAGAAACGAAGAAAGAAACGGAGAAACAAAGAAAGAAACGGAGAAACGAAGAAAGAAACGCAGAAACGAAGAAAGAAACGGAGAAACGAAGAAACGGAGAAATAAATGGAGAAACGAAGAAATAAACCGAGAAACGGAGAAAGAAACGGAGAAACGAACAAAGAAACGGAGAAACGAAGAAAGAAACGGAGAAACGAACAAAGAAACGGAGTAACGAAGAAAGAAACGAAGAAACGAGGAAATAAACGGAGAATCGGAGAAATGAATGGAGATACGGAGAATCGGAGAAACAAATGGAGAAACGAAGAAATAAACCGAGAAACGGAGAAAGAAACGGTGAAACGAACAAAGAAACGGAGAAACGAAGAAAGAAACGGAGAAACGGAGAAATAAATGGAGAAACAGAGAAATAAACGGAGAAACGAAGAAAGAAACGGAGAAACAAAGAAAGAAACGAAGAAACGAAGAAAGAAACGGAGAAATGAAGAAAGAAACGGAGAAACGAAGAAAGAAACGGAGAAACGAAGAAAGAAACGGAGAAGCGAAGAAGGAAACGGAGAAACGAAGAAAGAAACGGAGAAACGAACAAAGAATCGGATAATCGGAGAATTAAATGGAGAAACGAAGAAATAAACCGAGAAACGGAGAAAGAAACGGAGAAGCGAAGAAAGAAACGGAGAAACGAACAAGGAAACGGAGACACGAACAAAGAAACGGAGAAACGGAGAAGTAAATGGAGAAACGAAGAAATAAACCGAGAAACGGAGAAAGAAGCGGTGAAACGAACAAAGAAACGGAGAAACGAACAAAGAAACGGAGAAACGGAGAAATAAATGGAGAAACGCACGAAGAAACGGAGAAACGAAGAAAGAAACGGAGAAACAAAGAAAGAAACGGAGAAACGAACAAAGAAACGGGAAACGAAGAAAGAAACGGAGAAACGAGGAAAGAAGCGGAGAAACAAAGAAAGAAACGGAGAAACGAACAAAGAAACGGAGAAACGAACAAAGAAACGGAGAAACGAACAAAGAAACGGAGAAACGAACAAAGAATCGGAGAATCGGAGAAATAAATGGAGAAACGAAGAAATAAACCGAGAAACGGAGAAAGAAACGGTGAAACGAACAAAGAAACGGAGAAACGAACAATGAAACGGAGAAACGGAGAAATAAATGGAGAAACGAAGAAATAAACGGAGAAACGAAGAAAGAAACGGAGAAACGAAGAAAGAAACGGAGAAACGGAGAAATAAATGGAGAAACAAAGAAATAAACTGAGAAACGAAGAAAGAAACGGGGAAGCGAAGAAAGAAACGGAGAAACGAACAAGGAAACGGAGACACGAACAAAGAAACGGAGAAACGGAGAAATAAATGGAGAAACGAAGAAAAAAACGGAGAAACGAACAATGAAACGGAGAAACGAAGAAAGAAGCGGAGAAACAAAGAAAGAAACGGAGAAACGAACAAAGAAACGGAGAAACGAACAAAGAAACGGAGAAACGAAGAAAGAAACGGAGAAACGAACAAAGAATCGGAGAATCGGAGAAATAAATGGAGAAACGAAGAAATAAACCGAGAAACGGAGAAAGAAGCCGTGAAACGAACAAAGAAACGGAGAAACGAACAAAGAAACGGAGAAACGGAGAAACAAATGGAGAAACGAACGGAGAAACGGAGAAACGAAGAAAGAAACGGAGAAACAAAGAAAGAAACGGAGAAACGAAGAAAGAAACGGAGAAACGAAGAAAGAAACGGAGAAACGAAGAAGGAAGCGGAGTAACGAAGAAAGAAACGAAGAAACGAAGAAAGAAACGGAGAATCGGCGAAATAATTGGAGAAACGATGAAATAAACCGAGAAACGGAGAAAGAAACGGAGAAACGAAGAAAGAAACGGAGAAACGAAGAAAGAAACGGAGAAACGAACAAAGAAACGGAGAAGCGAAGAAAGAAACGGAGAAACAAAGAAAGAAACGGAGAAACGAAGAAAGAAACGGAGAAACGAAGAAAGAAACGGAGAAACGAAGAAAGAAACAGAGTAACGAAGAAAGAAACGGAGAAACGAACAAAGAAACGGAGAAACGAACAAAGAAACGGAGAAACGAACAAAGAAACGGAGAATCGGAGAAATAAATGGAGAAACGAAGAAATAAACCGAGAAACGGAGAAAGAATCGGTGAAACTAACAAAGAAACGGAGAAACGAAGAAAGAAACGCAGAAACGGAGAAATATTATAAATGGAGAAACAAAGAAATAAACGGAGTAACGAAGAAAGAAACGGAGAAACAAAGAAAGAAACGAAGAAACGAAGAAAGAAACGGAGAAACGAAGAAAGAAACGGAGAAACGAAGATAGAAACGGAGAAACGAAGAAAGAAACGGGGAAGCGAAGAAAGTAACGGAGAAACGAACAAAGAAACGGAGAAACGAACAAAGAAACGGAGAAACAAAGAAAGAAACGGAGAAACGAAGAAAGAAACGCAGAAACGAAGAAAGAAACGGAGAAACGAAGAAACGGAGAAATAAATGGAGAAACGAAGAAATAAACCGAGAAACGGAGAAAGAAACGGAGAAACGAACAAAGAAACGGAGAAACGAAGAAAGAAACGGAGAAACGAACAAAGAAACGGAGTAACGAAGAAAGAAACGAAGAAACGAGGAAATAAACGGAGAATCGGAGAAATGAATGGAGATACGGAGAATCGGAGAAACAAATGGAGAAACGAAGAAATAAACCGAGAAACGGAGAAAGAAACGGTGAAACGAACAAAGAAACGGAGAAACGAAGAAAGAAACGGAGAAACGGAGAAATAAATGGAGAAACAGAGAAATAAACGGAGAAACGAAGAAAGAAACGGAGAAACAAAGAAAGAAACGAAGAAACGAAGAAAGAAACGGAGAAATGAAGAAAGAAACGGAGAAACGAAGAAAGAAACGGAGAAACGAAGAAAGAAACGGAGAAGCGAAGAAGGAAACGGAGAAACGAAGAAAGAAACGGAGAAACGAACAAAGAATCGGATAATCGGAGAATTAAATGGAGAAACGAAGAAATAAACCGAGAAACGAAGAAAGAAACGGAGAAGCGAAGAAAGAAACGGAGAAACGAACAAGGAAACGGAGACACGAACAAAGAAACGGAGAAACGGAGAAGTAAATGGAGAAACGAAGAAATAAACCGAGAAACGGAGAAAGAAGCGGTGAAACGAACAAAGAAACGGAGAAACGAACGAAGAAACGGAGAAACGGAGAAATAAATGGAGAAACGCACGAAGAAACGGAGAAACGAACAAAGAAACGGAGAAACGAAGAAAGAAACGGAGAAACGGAGAAATATTATAAATGGAGAAACAAAGAAATAAACGGAGAAACGAAGAAAGAAACGGAGAAACGAAGAAAGAAACGGAGTAACGAAGAAAGAAACGGAGAGTCGGAGAAATAAATGGAGAAACGAAGAAATAAACCGAGAAACGGAGAAAGAAGCGGTGAAACTAACAAAGAAACGGAGAAACGAAGAAAGAAACGGAGAAACGGAGAAATATTATAAATGGAGAAACAAAGAAATAAACGGAGAAACGAAGAAAGAAACGGAGAAACAAAGAAAGAACCGAAGAAACGAAGAAAGAAACGGAGAAACGAAGAAAGAAACGGAGAAACGAAGAAAGAAACGGAGAAACGAAGAAAGAAACGGGGAAGCGAAGAAAGAAACGGAGAAACGAACAAAGAAACGGAGAAACGAAGAAAGAAACGGAGAAACAAAGAAAGAAACGGAGAAACGAAGAAAGAAACGAAGAAACGAAGAAAGAAACGGAGAAACGAAGAAAGAAACGGAGTAACGAAGAAAGAAACGAAGAAACGAAGAAAGAAACGGAGAATCGGAGAAATAAATGGAGAAACGAAGAAATAAACCGAGAAACGGGGAAAGAAACGGAGAAACGAAGAAAGAAACGGAGAAACGAGGAAAGAAACGGAGAAACGAACAAAGAAACGGAGAAACGAAAAGAAAGAAACAGAGAAACGAAGAAAGAAACGGAGTAATGAAGAAAGAAACGAAGAAACGAAGAAAGAAACGGAGAATCGGAGAAATAAATGGAGAAACGAAGAAATAAACCGAGAAACGGGGAAAGAAACGGAGAAACGAAGAAAGAAACGGAGAAACGAACAAAGAAACGGAGAAACGAAGAAAGAAACGGAGAAACGGAGAAATATTATAAATGGAGAAACAAAGAAATAAACGGAGAAACGAAGAAAGAAACGGAGAAACGAAGAAAGAAACGGAGTAACGAAGAAAGAAACGGAGAGTCGGAGAAATAAATGGAGAAACGAAGAAATAAACCGAGAAACGGAGAAAGAAGCGGTGAAACTAACAAAGAAACGGAGAAACGAAGAAAGAAACGGAGAAACGGAGAAATATTATAAATGGAGAAACAAAGAAATAAACGGAGAAACGAAGAAAGAAACGGAGAAACAAAGAAAGAACCGAAGAAACGAAGAAAGAAACGGAGAAACGAAGAAAGAAACGGAGAAACGAAGAAAGAAACGGAGAAACGAAGAAAGAAACGGGGAAGCGAAGAAAGAAACGGAGAAACGAACAAAGAAACGGAGAAACGAAGAAAGAAACGGAGAAACAAAGAAAGAAACGGAGAAACGAAGAAAGAAACGCAGAAACGAAGAAAGAAACGGAGAAACGAAGAAAGAAACGGAGTAACGAAGAAAGAAACGAAGAAACGAAGAAAGAAACGGAGAATCGGAGAAATAATGGCGAAACGAAGAAATAAACCGAGAAACGGGGAAAGAAACGGAGAAACGAAGAAAGAAACGGAGAAACAAAGAAACAAACGGAGAAACGAACAAAGAAACGGAGAAACGAAAAGAAAGAAACGGAGAAACGGAGAAATAAATGGAGAAACGAAGAAAGGAACGGAGTAACGAAGAAAGAAACGGAGAAACGAAGAAGGAAACGGAGTAACGAAGAAAGAAACAGAGAATCGGAGAAATAAATGGAGAAACGAAGAAATAAACCGAGAAACGGAGAAAGAAACGGAGAAACGAAAAAAGAAACGGAGAAACGAAGAAAGAAACGGAGAAACGAAGAAAGAAACGGAGAAACGAACAAAGAAACGGGAAACGAAGAAAGAAACGGAGAAACAAAGAAAGAAACGGAGAAACAAAGAAAGAAACGCAGAAACGAAGAAAGAAACGGAGAAACGAAGAAAGAAACGTAGTAACGAAGAAAGAAACGGAGAAACGAACAAAGAAACGGAGAAACGAAAAGAAAGAAACGGAGAAACGGAGAAATAAATGGAGAAACGAAGAAAGGAACGGAGAAACGAAGAAAGAAACGGAGAAACGAAGAAAGAAACGGAGTAACGAAGAAAGAAACGGAGAATCGGAGAAATAAATGGAGAAACGAAGAAATAAACCGAGAAACGGAGAAACGAACAAAGAATCGGAGAATCGGAGAAATAAATGGAGAAACGAAGATATAAACCGAGAAACGGAGAAAGAAACGGAGAAACGAAGAAAGAAACGGAGAAACGAACAAAGGAACGGGAAACGAAGAAAGAAACGGAGAAACAAAGAAAGAAACGGAGAAACGAAGAAAGAAGCGGAGAAACAAAGAAAGAAACGGAGAAACGAACAAAGAAACGGAGAAACGAACAAAGAAACGGAGAAACGAACAAAGAATCGGAGAATCGGAGAAATAAATGGAGAAACGAAGATATATACCGAGAAACGGAGAAAGAAACGGTGAATCGAACAAAGAAACGGAGAAACGAACAAAGAAACGGAGAAACGGAGAAATAAATGGAGAAACGAAGAAATAAACGGAGAAACGAAGAAAGAAACGGAGAAACGGAGAAATAAAAGGAGAAAGAAAGAAATAAACTGAGAAACGAAGAAAGAAACGGAGAAACGCAGAAAGAAACGGAGTAACGACGAAAGAAACGGAGAAACGGAGAAATAAATGGAGAAACGAAGAAATAAACGGAGAAACGAAGAAAGAAACGGAGAAACGAAGAAAGAAACGGAGAAACGAAGAAGGAAACGAAGAAACGAAGAAAGAAACGGAGAATCGGAGAAATAAATGGAGAAACGAAGAAATAAAACGAGAAACGGAGAAAGAAACGGTGAAACGAACAAAGAAACGGAGAAACGAAGAAAGAAACGGAGAAATAAATGGAGAAACAAAGAAATAAACGGAGAAACGAAGAACGAAACGGAGAAACAAAGAAAGAAACGAAGCAACGAGGAAACAAACGGAGAATCGGAGAAATAAATGGAGATACGAAGAAATAAACCGAGAAACGGAGAAAGAAACGGAGGAACGAGGAAAGAAACGGAGAATCGGAGAAATAAATGGAGATACGGAGAATCGGAGAAATAAATGGAGAAACGAAGAAATAAACCGAGAAACGAAGAAAGAAACGGAGAAGCGAAGAAAGAAACGGAGAAACGAACAAGGAAACGGAGAAACGAAAAAAGAAACGGAGAAACGAACAAAGAAACGGAGAAACGAACAAAGAAACGGAGAAACGAAGAAAGAAACGGAGAAACGAAGAAATAAATGGAGAAACGAAGATATAAACGGAGAAACGAAGAAAGAAACCGAGAAACGAACAAAGAAACGGAGAAACGAACAAAGAAACGGAGAATCGGAGAAATGAATGGAAAAACGAAGAAATAAACCGAGAAACGGAGAAAGAAACGGAGAAACGAACAAAGAAACGGAGAAACGAAGAAAGAAACGGAGAAACGAGGAAATAAATGGAGAAACGAAGAAATAAACGGAGTAACGAAGAAAGAAACGGAGAAACGAAGAAAGAAACGGAGAAACGAAGAAAGAAACGGAGAAACGAAGAAAGAAACGGAGAAACGAAGAAAGAAACTGAGAAACGTAGAAAGAAACGGAGAAACGAACAAAGAAACAGAGAAACGAACAACGAAACGGAGAAACGAACAAAGAAACGGAGAAACGAACAAAGAAACGGAGAAACGAACAAAGAAACGGAGAAACGAACAAAGAAACGGAGAAACGAACAAAGAAACGGAGAAACGAACAAAGAAACGGAGTAACAAAGAAAGAAACGAAGAAACGAAGAAAGAAACGGAGAATCGGAGAAATAAATGGAGAAACGAAGAAATAAACCGAGAAACGGAGAAAGGAACAAAGAAACCGAGAAACGGAGAAAGAAACGGAGAAACGAAGAAAGAAACGGAGAAACGAAGAAATAAACCGAGAAACGGAGAAGGAAACGGAGAAACGGAGAAATAAATGGAGAAACGAAGAAATAAACGGAGAAACGAAGAAAGAAACGGAGAGACGGAGAAATAAATGGAGAAACGAAGAAAGAAACCGAGAAACGGAGAAAGAAACGGAGTAACGAACAAAGAAACGGAGAAACGAAGAAATAAACCGAGAAACGGAGAAAGAAACGGAGAATCGGAGAAATAAATGGAGAAACGAAGAAATAAACCGAGAAACGGCGAAAGAAACGGAGAAACGAACAAAGAAACGGAGAAACGAACAAAGAAACGGAGAAACGAACAAAGAAACGGAGAAACGAACAAAGAAACGGAGAAACGAACAAAGAAACGGAGAAACGAACAAAGAAACGGAGAAACGAACAAAGAAACGGAGAAACGAACAAAGAAACGGAGAAAAGAACAAAGAAACGGAGTAACAAAGAAAGAAACGAAGAAACGAAGAAAGAAACGGAGAATCGGAGAAATAAATGGAGAAACGAAGAAATAAACCGAGAAACGGAGAAAGGAACAAAGAAACCGAGAAACGGAGAAAGAAACGGAGAAACGAAGAAAGAAACGGAGAAACGAAGAAATAAACCGAGAAACGGAGAAGGAAACGGAGAAACGGAGAAATAAATGGAGAAACGAAGAAATAAACGGAGAAACGAAGAAAGAAACGGAGAAACGGAGAAATAAATGGAGAAACGAAGAAAGAAACCGAGAAACGGAGAAAGAAACGGAGTAACGAACAAAGAAACGGAGAAACGAAGAAATAAACCGAGAAACGGAGAAAGAAACGGAGAAACGAAGAAAGAAACGGAGAAACGAAGAAATAAACCGAGAAACGGAGAAAGAAACGGAGAAACGGAGAAATAAATGGAGAAACGAAGAAATAAACGGAGAAACGAAGAAATAAACGGAGAAACGGAGAAAGAAACGGAGAAACGAAGAAAGAAACGGAGAAACGAAGAAAGAAACGGAGAAACGAAGAAAGAAACGGAGAAACGAACAAAGAAACGGAGAAACGAACAAAGAAACGGAGAAACGAAGAAAGAAACGGAGAAACGAGGAAATAAATGGAGAAACGAAGAAATAAACGGAGTAACGAAGAAAGAAACGGAGAAACGAAGAAAGAAACGGAGAAACGAAGAAAGAAACGGAGAAACGAAGAAAGAAACGGAGAAACGAAGAAAGAAACTGAGAAACGTAGAAAGAAACGGAGAAACGAACAAAGAAACACAGAAACGAACAACGAAACGGAGAAACGAACAAAGAAACGGAGAAACGAACAAAGAAACGGAGAAACGAACAAAGAAACGGAGAAACGAACAAAGAAACGGAGAAACGAACAAAGAAACGGAGAAACGAACAAAGAAACGGAGTAACAAAGAAAGAAACGAAGAAACGAAGAAAGAAACGGAGAATCGGAGAAATAAATGGAGAAACGAAGAAATAAACCGAGAAACGGAGAAAGGAACAAAGAAACCGAGAAACGGAGAAAGAAACGGAGAAACGAAGAAAGAAACGGAGAAACGAAGAAATAAACCGAGAAACGGAGAAGGAAACGGAGAAATGGAGAAATAAATGGAGAAACGAAGAAATAAACGGAGAAACGAAGAAAGAAACGGAGAGACGGAGAAATAAATGGAGAAACGAAGAAAGAAACCGAGAAACGGAGAAAGAAACGGAGTAACGAACAAAGAAACGGAGAAACGAAGAAATAAACCGAGAAACGGAGAAAGAAACGGAGAATCGGAGAAATAAATGGAGAAACGAAGAAATAAACCGAGAAACGGCGAAAGAAACGGAGAAACGTACAAAGAAACGGAGAAACGAACAAAGAAACGGAGAAACGAACAAAGAAACGGAGAAACGAACAAAGAAACGGAGAAACGAACAAAGAAACGGAGAAACGAACAAAGAAACGGAGAAACGAACAAAGAAACGGAGAAACGAACAAAGAAACGGAGAAACGAACAAAGAAACGGAGTAACAAAGAAAGAAACGAAGAAACGAAGAAAGAAACGGAGAATCGGAGAAATAAATGGAGAAACGAAGAAATAAACCGAGAAACGGAGAAAGGAACAAAGAAACCGAGAAACGGAGAAAGAAACGGAGAAACGAAGAAAGAAACGGAGAAACGAAGAAATAAACCGAGAAACGGAGAAGGAAACGGAGAAATGGAGAAATAAATGGAGAAACGAAGAAATAAACGGAGAAACGAAGAAAGAAACGGAGAGACGGAGAAATAAATGGAGAAACGAAGAAAGAAACCGAGAAACGGAGAAAGAAACGGAGTAACGAACAAAGAAACGGAGAAACGAAGAAATAAACCGAGAAACGGAGAAAGAAACGGAGAATCGGAGAAATAAATGGAGAAACGAAGAAATAAACCGAGAAACGGCGAAAGAAACGGAGAAACGTACAAAGAAACGGAGAAACGAACAAAGAAACGGAGAAACGAACAAAGAAACGGAGAAACGAACAAAGAAACGGAGAAACGAACAAAGAAACGGAGAAACGAACAAAGAAACGGAGAAACGAACAAAGAAACGGAGAAACGAACAAAGAAACGGAGAAACGAACAAAGAAACGGAGTAACAAAGAAAGAAACGAAGAAACGAAGAAAGAAACGGAGAATCGGAGAAATAAATGGAGAAACGAAGAAATAAACCGAGAAACGGAGAAAGGAACAAAGAAACCGAGAAACGGAGAAAGAAACGGAGAAACGAAGAAAGAAACGGAGAAACGAAGAAATAAACCGAGAAACGGAGAAGGAAACGGAGAAACGGAGAAATAAATGGAGAAACGAAGAAATAAACGGAGAAACGAAGAAAGAAACGGAGAGACGGAGAAATAAATGGAGAAACGAAGAAAGAAACCGAGAAACGGAGAAAGAAACGGAGTAACGAACAAAGAAACGGAGAAACGAAGAAATAAACCGAGAAACGGAGAAAGAAACGGAGAATCGGAGAAATAAATGGAGAAACGAAGAAATAAACCGAGAAACGGCGAAAGAAACGGAGAAACGAACAAAGAAACGGAGAAACGAACAAAGAAACGGAGAAACGAACAAAGAAACGGAGAAACGAACAAAGAAACGGAGAAACGAACAAAGAAACGGAGAAACGAACAAAGAAACGGAGAAACGAACAAAGAAACGGAGAAAAGAACAAAGAAACGGAGTAACAAAGAAAGAAACGAAGAAACGAAGAAAGAAACGGAGAATCGGAGAAATAAATGGAGAAACGAAGAAATAAACCGAGAAACGGAGAAAGGAACAAAGAAACCGAGAAACGGAGAAAGAAACGGAGAAACGAAGAAAGAAACGGAGAAACGAAGAAATAAACCGAGAAACGGAGAAGGAAACGGAGAAACGGAGAAATAAATGGAGAAACGAAGAAATAAACGGAGAAACGAAGAAAGAAACGGAGAAACGGAGAAATAAATGGAGAAACGAAGAAAGAAACCGAGAAACGGAGAAAGAAACGGAGTAACGAACAAAGAAACGGAGAAACGAAGAAATAAACCGAGAAACGGAGAAAGAAACGGAGAAACGAAGAAAGAAACGGAGAAACGAAGAAATAAACCGAGAAACGGAGAAAGAAACGGAGAAACGGAGAAATAAATGGAGAAACGAAGAAATAAACGGAGAAACGAAGAAATAAACGGAGAAACGGAGAAAGAAACGGAGAAACGAAGAAAGAAACGGAGAAACGAAGAAAGAAACGGAGAAACGAAGAAAGAAACGGAGAAACGAACAAAGAAACGGAGAAACGAACAAAGAAACGGAGAAACGAAGAAAGAAACGGAGAAACGAGGAAATAAATGGAGAAACGAAGAAATAAACGGAGTAACGAAGAAAGAAACGGAGAAACGAAGAAAGAAACGGAGAAACGAAGAAAGAAACGGAGAAACGAAGAAAGAAACGGAGAAACGAAGAAAGAAACTGAGAAACGTAGAAAGAAACGGAGAAACGAACAAAGAAACAGAGAAACGAACAACGAAACGGAGAAACGAACAAAGAAACGGAGAAACGAACAAAGAAACGGAGAAACGAACAAAGAAACGGAGAAACGAACAAAGAAACGGAGAAACGAACAAAGAAACGGAGAAACGAACAAAGAAACGGAGTAACAAAGAAAGAAACGAAGAAACGAAGAAAGAAACGGAGAATCGGAGAAATAAATGGAGAAACGAAGAAATAAACCGAGAAACGGAGAAAGGAACAAAGAAACCGAGAAACGGAGAAAGAAACGGAGAAACGAAGAAAGAAACGGAGAAACGAAGAAATAAACCGAGAAACGGAGAAGGAAACGGAGAAATGGAGAAATAAATGGAGAAACGAAGAAATAAACGGAGAAACGAAGAAAGAAACGGAGAGACGGAGAAATAAATGGAGAAACGAAGAAAGAAACCGAGAAACGGAGAAAGAAACGGAGTAACGAACAAAGAAACGGAGAAACGAAGAAATAAACCGAGAAACGGAGAAAGAAACGGAGAATCGGAGAAATAAATGGAGAAACGAAGAAATAAACCGAGAAACGGCGAAAGAAACGGAGAAACGTACAAAGAAACGGAGAAACGAACAAAGAAACGGAGAAACGAACAAAGAAACGGAGAAACGAACAAAGAAACGGAGAAACGAACAAAGAAACGGAGAAACGAACAAAGAAACGGAGAAACGAACAAAGAAACGGAGAAACGAACAAAGAAACGGAGAAACGAACAAAGAAACGGAGTAACAAAGAAAGAAACGAAGAAACGAAGAAAGAAACGGAGAATCGGAGAAATAAATGGAGAAACGAAGAAATAAACCGAGAAACGGAAAAAGGAACAAAGAAACCGAGAAACGGAGAAAGAAACGGAGAAACGAAGAAAGAAACGGAGAAACGAAGAAATAAACCGAGAAACGGAGAAGGAAACGGAGAAACGGAGAAATAAATGGAGAAACGAAGAAATAAACGGAGAAACGAAGAAAGAAACGGAGAGACGGAGAAATAAATGGAGAAACGAAGAAAGAAACCGAGAAACGGAGAAAGAAACGGAGTAACGAACAAAGAAACGGAGAAACGAAGAAATAAACCGAGAAACGGAGAAAGAAACGGAGAAACGAAGAAAGAAACGGAGAAACGAAGAAATAAACCGAGAAACGGAGAAAGAAACGGAGAAACGGAGAAATAAATGGAGAAACGAAGAAATAAACGGAGAAACGAAGAAATAAACGGAGAAACGGGGAAACGAACAACGAAACGTAGAAACGAAGAAAGAGACGGAGAAGCGGAGAAATAAATGGAGAAACGAAGAAATAAACGGAGAAACGAAGAAATAAACGGAGAAACGAAGAAAGAAACGGAGAAACGAAGAAAGAAACGGAGAAACGAAGAAAGAAACGGAGAAACGAAGAAAGAAACGGAGAAACGAACAAAGAAACGGAGAAACGAAGAAAGAAACGGAGAAACGAGGAAATAAATGGAGAAACGAAGAAATAAACGGAGTAACGAAGAAAGAAACGGAGAAACGAAGAAAGAAACGGAGAAACGAAGAAAGAAACGGAGAAACGAAGAAAGAAACGGAGAAACGAAGAAAGAAACTGAGAAACGTAGAAAGAAACGGAGAAACGAACAAAGAAACAGAGAAACGAACAACGAAACGGAGAAACGAACAAAGAAACGGAGAAACGAACAGAGAAACGGAGAAACGAACAAAGAAACGGAGAAACGAAGAAAGAAACGGAGAAACGAGGAAATAAATGGAGAAACGAAGAAATAAACGGAGTAACGAAGAAAGAAACGGAGAAACGAAGAAAGAAACGGAGAAACGAAGAAAGAAACGGAGAAACGAAGAAAGAAACGGAGAAACGAAGAAAGAAACTGAGAAACGTAGAAATATTATAAATGGAGAAACAAAGAAATAAACGGAGAAACGAAGAAAGAAACGGAGAAACGAAGAAAGAAACGGAGTAACGAAGAAAGAAACGGAGAGTCGGAGAAATAAATGGAGAAACGAAGAAATAAACCGAGAAACGGAGAAAGAAGCGGTGAAACTAACAAAGAAACGGAGAAACGAAGAAAGAAACGGAGAAACGGAGAAATATTATAAATGGAGAAACAAAGAAATAAACGGAGAAACGAAGAAAGAAACGGGGAAGCGAAGAAAGAAACGGAGAAACGAACAAAGAAACGGAGAAACGAAGAAAGAAACGGAGAAACAAAGAAAGAAACGGAGAAACGAAGAAAGAAACGCAGAAACGAAGAAAGAAACGGAGAAACGAAGAAAGAAACGGAGTAACGAAGAAAGAAACGAAGAAACGAAGAAAGAAACGGAGAAACGAACAAAGAAACAGAGAAACGAACAACGAAACGGAGAAACGAACAAAGCAACGGAGAAACGAACAAAGAAACGGAGAAACGAACAAAGAAACGGAGAAACGAACAAAGAAACGGAGAAACGAACAAAGAAACGGAGAAACGAACAAAGAAACGGAGAAACGAACAAAGAAACGGAGTAACAAAGAAAGAAACGAAGAAACGAAGAAAGAAACGGAGAATCGGAGAAATAAATGGAGAAACGAAGAAAGAAACGGAGAAACGAAGAAAGAAACGGAGAAACGAAGAAAGAAACGGAGAAACGAAGAAAGAAACGGAGAAACGAACAAAGAAACGGAGAAACGAAGAAAGAAACGGAGAAACGAGGAAATAAATGGAGAAACGAAGAAATAAACGGAGTAACGAAGAAAGAAACGGAGAAACGAAGAATGAAACGGAGAAACGAAGAAAGAAACGGAGAAACGAAGAAAGAAACGGAGAAACGAAGAAAGAAACTGAGAAACGTAGAAAGAAACGGAGAAACGAAGAAAGAAACGGAGAAACGAAGAAAGAAACGGAGAAACGAAGAAAGAAACGGAGAAACGAAGAAAGAAACTGAGAAACGTAGAAAGAAACGGAGAAACGAACAAAGAAACAGAGAAACGAACAACGAAACGGAGAAACGAACAAAGAAACGGAGAAACGAACAAAGAAACGGAGAAACGAACAAAGAAACGGAGAAACGAACAAAGAAACGGAGAAACGAACAAAGAAACGGAGAAACGAGGAAATAAATGGAGAAACGAAGAAATAAACGGAGTAACGAAGAAAGAAACGGAGAAACGAAGAAAGAAACGGAGAAACGAGGAAATAAATGGAGAAACGAAGAAATAAACGGAGTAACGAAGAAAGAAACGGAGAAACGAAGAAATAAACGGAGTAACGAAGAAAGAAACGGAGAAACGAAGAAAGAAACGGAGAAACGAAGAAATAAACCGAGAAACGGAGAAAGAAACGGAGAAACGGAGAAATAAATGGAGAAACGAAGAAATAAACGGAGAAACGAAGAAATAAACGGAGAAACGGAGAAACGAACAACGAAACGTAGAAACGAAGAAAGAGACGGAGAAGCGGAGAAATAAATGGAGAAACGAAGAAATAAACGGAGAAACGAAGAAATAAACGGAGAAACGAAGAAAGAAACGGAGAAACGAAGAAAGAAACGGAGAAACGAAGAAAGAGACGGAGAAACGAAGAAAGAAACGGAGAAACGAACAAAGAAACGGAGAAACGAAGAAAGAAACGGAGAAACGAGGAAATAAATGGAGAAACGAAGAAATAAACGGAGTAACGAAGAAAGAAACGGAGAAACGAAGAAAGAAACGGAGAAAAGAAGAAAGAAACTGAGAAACGTAGAAAGAAACGGAGAAACGAACAAAGAAACAGAGAAACGAACAAAGAAACGGAGTAACAAAGAAAGAAACGAAGAAACAAAGAAAGAAACGGAGAATCGGAAAAATAAATGGAGAAACGAAGAAATAAACCGAGAAACGGAGAAAGGAACAAAGAAACCGAGAAACGGAGAAAGAAACGGAGAAACGAAGAAAGAAACGGAGAAACGAAGAAATAAACCGAGAAACGGAGAAGGAAACGGAGAAACGGAGAAATAAATGGAGAAACGAAGAAATAAACGGAGAAACGAAGAAAGAAACGGAGAGACGGAGAAATAAATGGAGAAACGAAGAAAGAAACCGAGAAAAGGAGAAACAAACGGAGAAACGAACAAAGAAACGGAGAAACGAACAAAGAAACGGAGAAACGAACAAAGAAACGGAGAAACGAACAAAGAAACGGAGAAACGAACAAAGAAACGGAGAAACGAACAAAGAAACGGAGAAACGAGGAAATAAATGGAGAAACGAAGAAATAAACGGAGTAACGAAGAAAGAAACGGAGAAACGAAGAAAGAAACGGAGAAACGAGGAAATAAATGGAGAAACGAAGAAATAAACGGAGTAACGAAGAAAGAAACGGAGAAACGAAGAAATAAACGGAGTAACGAAGAAAGAAACGGAGAAACGAAGAAAGAATCGGAGAAACGAAGAAATAAACCGAGAAACGGAGAAAGAAACGGAGAAACGGAGAAATAAATGGAGAAACGAAGAAATAAACGGAGAAACGAAGAAATAAACGGAGAAACGGAGAAACGAACAACGAAACGTAGAAACGAAGAAAGAGACGGAGTAGCGGAGAAATAAATGGAGAAACGAAGAAATAAACGGAGAAACGAAGAAATAAACGGAGAAACGAAGAAAGAAACGGAGAAACGAAGAAAGAAACGGAGAAACGAAGAAAGAAACGGAGAAACGAAGAAAGAAACGGAGAAACGAACAAAGAAACGGAGAAACGAAGAAAGAAACGGAGAAACGAGGAAATAAATGGAGAAACGAAGAAATAAACGGAGTAACGAAGAAAGAAACGGAGAAACGAAGAAAGAAACGGAGAAACGAAGAAAGAAACGGAGAAACGAAGAAAGAAACGGAGAAACGAAGAAAGAAACTGAGAAACGTAGAAAGAAACGGAGAAACGAACAAAGAAACAGAGAAACGAACAACGAAACGGAGAAACGAACAAAGAAACGGAGAAACGAACAAAGAAACGGAGAAACGAACAAAGAAACGGAGAAACGAACAAAGAAACGGAGAAACGAACAAAGAAACGGAGAAACGAACAAAGAAACGGAGAAACGAACAAAGAAACGGAGTAACAAAGAAAGAAACGAAGAAACGAAGAAAGAAACGGAGAATCGGAGAAATAAATGGAGAAACGAAGAAATAAACCGAGAAACGGAGAAAGGAACAAAGAAACCGAGAAACGGAGAAAGAAACGGAGAAACGAAGAAAGAAACGGAGAAACGAAGAAATAAACCGAGAAACGGAGAAAGAAACGGAGAAACGGAGAAATAAATGGAGAAACGAAGAAATAAACGGAGAAACGAAGAAATAAACGGAGAAACGGAGAAACGAACAACGAAACGTAGAAACGAAGAAAGAGACGGAGAAGCGGAGAAATAAATGGAGAAACGAAGAAATAAACGGAGAAACGAAGAAATAAACGGAGAAACGAAGAAAGAAACGGAGAAACGAAGAAAGAAACGGAGAAACGAACAAAGAAACGGAGAAACGAAGAAAGAAACGGAGAAACGAACAAAGAAACGGAGAAACGAAGAAAGAAACGGAGAAACGAGGAAATAAATGGAGAAACGAAGAAATAAACGGAGTAACGAAGAAAGAAACGGAGAAACGAAGAAAGAAACGGAGAAACGAAGAAAGAAACGGAGAAACGAAGAAAGAAACGGAGAAACGAAGAAAGAAACTGAGAAACGTAGAAAGAAACGGAGAAACGAACAAAGAAACAGAGAAACGAACAACGAAACGGAGAAACGAACAAAGAAACGGAGAAACGAACAAAGAAACGGAGAAACGAACAAAGAAACGGAGAAACGAACAAAGAAACGGAGAAACGAACAAAGAAACGGAGAAACGAACAAAGAAACGGAGAAACGAACAAAGAAACGGAGTAACAAAGAAAGAAACGAAGAAACGAAGAAAGAAACGGAGAATCGGAGAAATAAATGGAGAAACGAAGAAATAAACCGAGAAACGGAGAAAGGAACAAAGAAACCGAGAAACGGAGAAAGAAACGGAGAAACGAAGAAAGAAACGGAGAAACGAAGAAATAAACCGAGAAACGGAGAAAAAAACGGAGAAACGGAGAAATAAATGGAGAAACGAAGAAATAAACGGAGAAACGAAGAAATAAACGGAGAAACGGAGAAACGACCAACGAAACGTAGAAACGAAGAAAGAGACGGAGAAGCGGAGAAATAAATGGAGCAACGAAGAAATAAACGGAGAAACGAAGAAATAAACGGAGAAACGAAGAAAGAAACGGAGAAACGAAGAAAGAAACGGAGAAACGAAGAAAGAAACGGAGAAACGAAGAAAGAAACGGAGAAACGAACAAAGAAACGGAGAAACGAAGAAAGAAACGGAGAAGCGGAGAAATAAATGGAGAAACGAAGAAATAAACGGAGTAACGAAGAAAGAAACGGAGAAACGAAGAAAGAAACGGAGAAACGAAGAAAGAAACGGAGAAACGAAGAAAGAAACGGAGAAACGAAGAAAGAAACTGAGAAACGTAGAAAGAAACGGAGAAACGAACAAAGAAACAGAGAAACGAAGAAAGAAACGGAGAAACGAACAAAGAAACGGAGAAGCGAACAAAGAAACGGAGAAACGAACAACGAAACGGAGAAACGAACAAAGAAACGGAGAAACGAACAAAGAAACGGAGAAACGAACAAAGAAACGGAGAAACGAACAAAGAAACGGAGAAACGAACAAAGAAACGGAGAAACGAAGAAAGAAACGGAGAGACGGAGAAATAAATGGAGAAACGAAGAAAGAAACGGAGAAACGAAGAAAGAATCGGAGAAACGAAGAAAGAAACGGAGAAACGAAGAAAGAAACTGAGAAACGAAGAAAGAAACGGAGAAACGAACAAAGAAACGGAGAAACGAAAAAAGAAACGGAGAAACGAACAAAGAAACGGAGAAACGAACAAAGAAACGGAGAAACGAAGATAGAAACGGAGAAACGAAGAAATAAATGGAGAAACGAGGATATAAACGGAGAAACGAAGAAAGAAACCGAGAAACGAACAAAGAAACGGAGAAACGAACAAAGAAACGGAGAATCGGAGAAATAAATGGAGAAACGAAGAAATAAACCGAGAAACGAGGAAATAAATGGAGAAACGAAGAAATAAACGGAGTAACGAAGAAAGAAACGGAGAAACGAAGAAAGAAACGGAGAAACGAAGAAAGAAACGGAGAAACGAAGAAAGAAACGGAGAAACGAAGAAAGAAACTGAGAAACGTAGAAAGAAACGGAGAAACGAACAAAGAAACAGAGAAACGAACAACGAAACGGAGAAACGAACAAAGAAACGGAGAAACGAACAAAGAAACGGAGAAACGAACAAAGAAACGGAGAAACGAACAAAGAAACGGAGAAACGAACAAAGAAACGGAGAAACGAACAAAGAAACGGAGAAACGAACAAAGAAACGGAGTAACAAAGAAAGAAACGAAGAAACGAAGAAAGAAACGGAGAATCGGAGAAATAAATGGAGAAACGATGAAATAAACCGAGAAACGGAGAAAGGAACAAAGAAACCGAGAAACGGAGAAAGAAACGGAGAAACGAAGAAAGAAACGGAGAAACGAAGAAATA
The DNA here is from genome assembly GCF_051014685.1 of Ptiloglossa arizonensis. Taxonomy (NCBI): domain Eukaryota; kingdom Metazoa; phylum Arthropoda; class Insecta; order Hymenoptera; family Colletidae; genus Ptiloglossa; species Ptiloglossa arizonensis. Next base: position 558,493 of record NC_135048.1, read on the forward strand.
AACCGAGAAACGGAGAAAGAAACGGAGAAACGGAGAAATAAATGGAGAAACGAAGAAATAAACGGAGAAACGAAGAAATAAACGGAGAAACGGAGAAACGAACAACGAAACGTAGAAACGAAGAAAGAGACGGAGAAGCGGAGAAATAAATGGAGAAACGAAGAAATAAACGGAGAAACGAAGAAATAAACGGAGAAACGAAGAAAGAAACGGAGAAACGAAGAAAGAAACGGAGAAACGAAGAAAGAAACGGAGAAACGAAGAAAGAAACGGAGAAACGAACAAAGAAACGGAGAAACGAAGAAAGAAACGGAGAAACGAGGAAATAAATGGAGAAACGAAGAAATAAACGGAGTAACGAAGAAAGAAACGGAGAAACGAAGAAAGAAACGGAGAAACGAAGAAAGAAACGGAGAAACGAAGAAAGAAACGGAGAAACGAAGAAAGAAACTGAGAAACGTAGAAAGAAACGGAGAAACGAACAAAGAAACAGAGAAACGAACAACGAAACGGAGAAACGAACAAAGAAACGGAGAAACGAACAAAGAAACGGAGAAACGAACAAAGAAACGGAGAAACGAACAAAGAAACGGAGAAACGAACAAAGAAACGGAGAAACGAACAAAGAAACGGAGAAACGAACAAAGAAACGGAGTAACAAAGAAAGAAACGAAGAAACGAAGAAAGAAACGGAGAATCGGAGAAATAAATGGAGAAACGAAGAAATAAACCGAGAAACGGAGAAAGGAACAAAGAAACCGAGAAACGGAGAAAGAAACGGAGAAACGAAGAAAGAAACGGAGAAACGAAGAAATAAACCGAGAAACGGAGAAAAAAACGGAGAAACGGAGAAATAAATGGAGAAACGAAGAAATAAACGGAGAAACGAAGAAATAAACGGAGAAACGGAGAAACGAACAACGAAACGTAGAAACGAAGAAAGAGACGGAGAAGCGGAGAAATAAATGGAGCAACGAAGAAATAAACGGAGAAACGAAGAAATAAACGGAGAAACGAAGAAAGAAACGGAGAAACGAAGAAAGAAACGGAGAAACGAAGAAAGAAACGGAGAAACGAAGAAAGAAACGGAGAAACGAACAAAGAAACGGAGAAACGAAGAAAGAAACGGAGAAGCGGAGAAATAAATGGAGAAACGAAGAAATAAACGGAGTAACGAAGAAAGAAACGGAGAAACGAAGAAAGAAACGGAGAAACGAAGAAAGAAACGGAGAAACGAAGAAAGAAACGGAGAAACGAAGAAAGAAACTGAGAAACGTAGAAAGAAACGGAGAAACGAACAAAGAAACAGAGAAACGAAGAAAGAAACGGAGAAACGAACAAAGAAACGGAGAAGCGAACAAAGAAACGGAGAAACGAACAACGAAACGGAGAAACGAACAAAGAAACGGAGAAACGAACAAAGAAACGGAGAAACGAACAAAGAAACGGAGAAACGAACAAAGAAACGGAGAAACGAACAAAGAAACGGAGAAACGAAGAAAGAAACGGAGAGACGGAGAAATAAATGGAGAAACGGAGAAAGAAACGGAGAAACGAAGAAAGAATCGGAGAAACGAAGAAAGAAACGGAGAAACGAAGAAAGAAACTGAGAAACGAAGAAAGAAACGGAGAAACGAACAAAGAAACGGAGAAACGAAAAAAGAAACGGAGAAACGAACAAAGAAACGGAGAAACGAACAAAGAAACGGAGAAACGAAGATAGAAACGGAGAAACGAAGAAATAAATGGAGAAACGAGGATATAAACGGAGAAACGAAGAAAGAAACCGAGAAACGAACAAAGAAACGGAGAAACGAACAAAGAAACGGAGAATCGGAGAAATAAATGGAGAAACGAAGAAATAAACCGAGAAACGGAGAAAGAAACGGAGTAACGAACAAAGAAACGGAGAAACGAAGAAATAAACCGAGAAACGGAGAAAGAAACGGAGAAACGAACAAAGAAACGGAGAAACGAAGAAAGAAACGGAGAAACGAGCAAAGAAACGGAGAAACGAACAAAGAAACGGAGAAACGGAGAAATAAATGGAGAAACGAAGAAATAAACGGAGAAACGAAGAAAGAAACGGAGAAACGAAGAAAGAAACGGAGAAACGAGGAGAGAAACGGAGAAACGAAGAAAGAAACGGAGAAACGAAGAAAGAAACGGAGAGACGGAGAAATAAATGGAGAAACGAAGAAAGAAACCGAGAAACGGAGAAAGAAACGGAGTAACGAACAAAGAAACGGAGAAACGAAGAAATAAACCGAGAAACGGAGAAAGAAACGGAGAATCGGAGAAATAAATGGAGAAACGAAGAAATAAACCGAGAAACGGCGAAAGAAACGGAGAAACGAACAAAGAAACGGAGAAACGAACAAAGAAACGGAGAAACGAACAAAGAAACGGAGAAACGAACAAAGAAACGGAGAAACGAACAAAGAAACGGAGAAACGAACAAAGAAACGGAGAAACGAACAAAGAAACGGAGTAACAAAGAAAGAAACGAAGAAACGAAGAAAGAAACGGAGAATCGGAGAAATAAATGGAGAAACGAAGAAATAAACCGAGAAACGGAGAAAGGAACAAAGAAACCGAGAAACGGAGAAAGAAACGGAGAAACGAAGAAAGAAACGGAGAAACGAAGAAATAAACCGAGAAACGGAGAAAGAAACGGAGAAACGGAGAAATAAATGGAGAAACGAAGAAATAAACGGAGAAACGAAGAAATAAACGGAGAAACGGAGAAACGAACAACGAAACGTAGAAACGAAGAAAGAGACGGAGAAGCGGAGAAATAAATGGAGAAACGAAGAAATAAACGGAGAAACGGAGAAATAAACGGAGAAACGAAGAAAGAAACGGAGAAACGAAGAAAGAAACGGAGAAACGAAGAAAGAAACGGAGAAACGAAGAAAGAAACGGAGAAACGAACAAAGAAATGGAGAAACGAAGAAAGAAAAGGAGAAGCGGAGAAATAAATGGAGAAACGAAGAAATAAACGGAGTAACGAAGAAAGAAACGGAGAAACGAAGAAAGAAACGGAGAAACGAAGAAAGAAACGGAGAAACGAAGAAAGAAACGGAGAAACGAAGAAAGAAACTGAGAAACGTAGAAAGAAACGGAGAAACGAACAAAGAAACAGAGAAACGAAGAAAGAAACGGAGAAACGAACAAAGAAACGGAGAAGCGAACAAAGAAACGGAGAAACGAACAACGAAACGGAGAAACGAACAAAGAAACGGAGAAACGAACAAAGAAACGGAGAAACGAACAAAGAAACGGAGAAACGAACAAAGAAACGGAGAAACGAAGAAAGAAACGGAGAGACGGAAAAATAAATGGAGAAACGAAGAAAGAAACGGAGAAACGAAGAAAGAATCGGAGAAACGAAGAAAGAAACGGAGAAACGAAGAAAGAAACTGAGAAACGAAGAAAGAAACGGAGAAACGAACAAAGAAACGGAGAAATGAAGAAAGAAACGGAGAAACGAGCAAAGAAACGGAGAAACGAACAAAGAAACGGAGAAACGAACAAAGAAACGGAGAAACGAACAAAGAAACGGAGAAACGAACAAAGAAACGGAGAAACGAACAAAGAAACGGAGAAACGAACAAAGAAACGGAGAAACGTAGAAAGAAACGGAGAAACGAACAAAGAAACGGAGAAACGAAGAAAGAAACGGAGAAACGGAGAAATAAATGGAGAAACGAAGAAATAAACGGAGAAACGAAGAAATAAACGAAGAAACGGAGAAACGAACAAAGAGACTGAGAAACGAACAAAGAAACGTAGAAACGAAGAAAGGAACGGAGAAACGGAGAAATAAATGGAGAAACGAAGAAATAAACGGAGAAACGAAGAAAGAAACGGAGAAGCGAAGAAAGAAACGGAGAAACGAAGAAAGAAACTGAGAAACGAAGAAAGAAACGGAGTAACAAAGAAAGAAACTGAGAAACGAAGAAAGAAACGGAGAATCGGAGAAATAAATGGAGAAACGAAGAAATAAACCGAGAAACGGCGAAAGAAACGGAGAAACGAACAAAGAAACGGAGAAACGAACAAAGAAACGGAGAAACGAACAAAGAAACGGAGAAACGAACAAAGAAACGGAGAAACGAACAAAGAAACGGAGAAACGAACAAAGAAACGGAGTAACAAAGAAAGAAACGAAGAAACGGAGAAATAAATGGAGAAACGAAGAAATAAACGGAGAAACGAAGAAATAAACGGAGAAACGGAGAAACGAACAACGAAACGTAGAAACGAAGAAAGAGACGGAGAAGCGGAGAAATAAATGGAGAAACGAAGAAATAAACGGAGAAACGAAGAAATAAACGGAGAAACGAAGAAAGAAACGGAGAAACGAAGAAAGAAACGGAGAAACGAAGAAAGAAACGGAGAAACGAAGAAAGAAACGGAGAAACGAAGAAAGAAACGGAGAAACGAAGAAAGAAACGGAGAAGCGGAGAAATAAATGGAGAAACGAAGAAATAAACGGAGTAACGAAGAAAGAAACGGAGAAACGAAGAAAGAAACGGAGAAACGAAGAAAGAAACGGAGAAACGAAGGAAGAAACGGAGAAACGAAGAAAGAAACTGAGAAACGTAGAAAGAAACGGAGAAACGAACAAAGAAACAGAGAAGCGAAGAAAGAAACGGAGAAACGAACAAAGAAACGGAGAAACGAACAAGGAAACGGAGAAACGAAGAAAGAAACGGAGAAACGAAGAAATAAATGGAGAAACGGAGAAATAAATGGAGAAACGAAGAAATAAACGGAGAAACGAAAAAAGAAACGGAGAAACGAAGAAAGAAACGGAGAAACGAGGAGAGAAACGGAGAAACGAAGAAAGAAACGGAGAAACGAAGAAAGAAACGGAGAAACGAAGAAAGAAACGGAGAAACGAAGAAAGAAACGGAGAAACGAAGAAAGAAACGGAGTAACGAAGAAAGAAACGGAGAAACGAAGAAAGAAACGGAGAAATGAAGAAAGAAACGGAGAAACAAAGAAAGAAACAGAGAAACGAACAAAGAAACGGAGAAACGAAGAAAGAAACGGAGAAACGGAGAAATAAATGGAGAAACGAAGAAATAAACGGAGAAACGAAGAAAGGAACGGAGAAACGAACAAAGAAATGGAGAAACGAACAAAGAAACGGAGTAACGAAGAAAGAAACGACGAAACGAAGAAAGAAACGGAGAATCGGAGAAATAAATGGAGAAACGAAGAAATAAACCGAGAAACGGAGAAAGAAACGGGGAAACGAAGAAAGAAACGGAGAAATGAACAAAGAAACGGAGAAACGAAGAAAGAAACGGAGAAACGAAGAAAGAAACGGAGAAACGGAGAAATAAATGGAGAAACGAAGAAATAAACGGAGAAACGAAGAAAGGTACGGAGAAACGAACAAAGAAATGGAGAAACGAACAAAGAAACGGAGTAACGAAGAAAGAAACGACGAAACGAAGAAACGATGAAAGAAACAGAGAAACGAAGAAAGAAACGGAGAAACGAACAAAGAATCGGAGAAACGAAGAAAGAAACGGAGAACCGAAGAAAGAAACGGAGAAACGGAGAAATAAATGGAGAAACGAAGAAATAAACGGAGAAACGAAGAAAGGAACGGAGAAACGAAGAAAGAAACGGAGAAACGATGAAAGAAACGGAGAAACGATGAAAGAAACTAAGAAACGGAGAAACAAAGAAAGAAACGGAGAATCGGAGAAATAAATGGAGAAACGAAGAAACAAACCGAGAAACGAAGAAAGAAACGGAGAAACGAAGAAAGAAACGGAGAAACGAACAAAGAAACGGAGAAACGAACAAAGAAACGGAGGAACGAACAAAGAAACGGAGAAACGAAGAAAGAAACGGAGAAATGAAGAAAGAAACGGAGAAACAAAGAAAGAAACAGAGAAACGAACAAAGAAACGGAGAAACGAAGAAAGAAACGGAGAAACGGAGAAAGAAACGGAGAAACGGAGAAATAAATGGAGAAACGAAGAAATAAACGGAGAAACGAAGAAAGAAACGGAGAAACGAAGAAAGAAACGGAGAAACGAACAAAGAAACGGAGAAACGAAGAAAGAAACGGAGAAACGAAGAAAGAAACGGAGAAATGGAGAAATAAATGGAGAAACGAAGAAAGAAACGAAGAAAGAAACGGAGAAACGAAGAAACGAAGAAAGAAGCGGAGAAACGAACAAAGAAACGGAGAAACGAAGAAAGAAACGGAGAAACGGAGAAATAAATGGAGAACCGAAGAAATAAACGGAGAAACGAAGACAGAAACGGAGAAACGAAGAAAGAAACGGAGAAACGAAGAAAGAAACGGAGTAACGAAGAAAGAAACGAAGAAACGAAGAAATAAACGGAGAAACGAACAAAGAAACCGAGAAACGAAGTAAGAAACGGAGAAACGGAGAAATAAATGGAGAAACGAAGAAATAAACGGAGAAACGAAGAAAGGAACGGAGAAACGAAGAAAGAAACGGAGAAACGATGAAAGAAACGGAGAAACGATGAAAGAAACTAAGAAACGGAGAAACAAAGAAAGAAACGGAGAATCGGAGAAATAAATGGAGAAACGAAGAAACAAACCGAGAAACGAAGAAAGAAACGGAGAAACGAAGATAGAAACGGAGAAACGAACAAAGAAACGGAGAAACGAACAAAGAAACGGAGGAACGAACAAAGAAACGGAGAAACGAAGAAAGAAACGGAGAAATGAAGAAAGAAACGGAGAAACAAAGAAAGAAACAGAGAAACGAACAAAGAAACGGAGAAACGAAGAAAGAAACGGAGAAACGGAGAAATAAATGGAGAAACGAAGAAATAAACGGAGAAACGAAGAAAGAAACGGAGAAACGAAGAAAGAAACGGAGAAACGAACAAAGAAACGGAGAAACGAAGAAAGAAACGGAGAAACGAAGAAAGAAACGGAGAAATGGAGAAATAAATGGAGAAACGAAGAAATAAACGGAGAAACGAAGAAAGAAACGAAGAAAGAAACGGAGAAACGAAGAAACGAAGAAAGAAGCGGAGAAACGAACAAAGAAACGGAGAAACGAAGAAAGAAACGGAGAAACGGAGAAATAAATGGAGAACCGAAGAAATAAACGGAGAAACGAAGACAGAAACGGAGAAACGAAGAAAGAAACGGAGAAACGAAGAAAGAAACGGAGTAACGAAGAAAGAAACGAAGAAACGAAGAAATAAACGGAGAAACGAACAAAGAAACCGAGAAACGAAGTAAGAAACGGAGAAACGAACAAAGATACGGAGAAACGATCAAAGAAACGGAGAAACGAAGAAAGAAACGGAGAAACGGAGAAACGGAGAAATAAATGGAGAAACGAAGAAATAAACGGAGAAACGAAGAAAGCAACGGAGAAACGAACAAAGAAATGGAGAAACGAACAAAGAAACGGAGTAACGAAGTAAGAAACGAAGAAACGAAGAAAGAAACGGAGAATCGGAGAAATAAATGGAGAAACGAAGAAATAAACTGAGAAACGGAGTAAGAAACGGAGAAACGAACAAAGAAACGGAGAAACGAACAAAGAAACGGAGAAACGAAGAAAGAATCGGAGAAACGGAGAAATAAATGGAGAAACGAAGAAATAAACGGAGAAACGAAGAAAGGAACGGAGAAACGAAGAAAGAAACGGAGAAACGACGAAAGAAACGGAGAAACGAAGAAAGAAACTAAGAAACGGAGAAACAAAGAAAGAAACGGAGAATCGGAGAAATAAATGGAGAAACGAAGAAATAAACCGAGAAACGAAGAAAGAAACGGAGAAACGAAGAAAGAAACGGAGAAACGAAGAAAGGAACGGAGAAACGAACAAAGAAACGGAGAAACGAACAAAGAAACGGAGAAACGAACAAAGATACGGAGAAACGAACAAAGAAACGGAGAAACGAACAAAGAAACGGAGAAACGAACAAAGAAACGGAGAAACGAAGAAAGAAACGGAGAAACGGAGAAATAAATGGAGAAACGAAGAAATAAACGGAGAAACGAAGAAAGGAACGGAGAAACGAAGAAAGAAACGGAGAAACGATGAAAGAAACGGAGAAACGAAGAAAGAAACTAAGAAACGGAGAAACAAAGAAAGAAACGGAGAATCGGAGAAATAAATGGAGAAACTAAGAAATAAACCGAGAAACGAAGAAAGAAACGGAGAAACGAAGAAAGAAACGGAGAAACGAAGAAAGCAACGGAGAAACGAAGAAAGAAACAGAGAAACGAACAAAGAAACGCAGAAACGAAGAATGAAACGGAGAAACGAAGAAATAAACGGAGAAATGAAGAAAGAAACGGAGAAACAAGGAAAGAAACAGAGAAACGAACAAAGAAACGGAGAAACGAAGAAAGAAACGGAGAAACGGAGAAATAAATGGAGAAACGAAGAAATAAACTGAGAAACGGAGTAAGAAACGGAGATACGAAGAAAGAAACGGAGAAACGAACAAAGAAACGGAGAAGCGAACAAAGAAACGGAGAAACGAAGAAAGAAACGTAGAAACGGAGAAATAAATGGAGAAACGAAGAAATAAACGGAGAAACGAAGAAAGGAACGGAGAAACGAACAAAGAAATGGAGAAACGAACAAAGAAACGGAGTAACGAAGAAAGAAACGATGAAAGAAACGGAGAAACGGAGAAATAAATGGAGAAACGAAGAAATAAACGGAGAAACGAAGGAACAAACGGAGAAACGAAGAAAGAAACGGAGAAACGAAGAAAGAAACGGAGTAACGAAGAAAGAAACGAAGAAACGAAGAAAGAAACGTAGAATCGGAGAAATAAATGGAGAAACGAAGAAATAAACTGAGAAACGGAGAAACGAACAAAGAAACGGAGAAACGAAGAAAGTAACGGAGAAACGGAGAAATAAAAGGAGAAACGAAGAAATAAACGGAGAAACGAAGAAAGGAACGGAGAAACGAACAAAGAAATGGAGAAACGAACAAAGAAACGGAGTAACGAAGAAAGAAACGAAGAAAAGAAGAAAGAAACGGAGAATCGGAGAAATAAATGGAGAAACGAAGAAATAAACCGAGAAACGGAGAAAGAAACGGGGAAACGAAGAATGAAACGGAGAAATGAACAAAGAAACGGAGAAACGAACAAAGAAACGGAGAAACGAAGAAAGAAACGGAGAAACGGAGAAATAAATGGAGAAACGAAGAAATAAACGGAGAAACGGAGAAAGGAACGGAGAAACGAACAAAGAAATGGAGAAGCGAACAAAGAAACGGAGAAATGAAGAAAGAAACGAAGAAACGAAGAAAGAACCGGAGAAACGAAGAAAGAAACGGAGAAACGAAGAAAGAAACGGAGAATAGGAGAAATAAATGGAGAAACGAAGAAATAAACTGAGAAACGGGGTAAGAAACGGAGAAACGAACAAAGAAACGGAGAAACGAACAAAGAAACGGAGAAACGAAGAAAGAAACGGAGAAACGGAGAAATAAATGGAGAAACGAAGAAATAAACGGAGAAACGAAGAAAGGAACGGAGAAACGAACAAAGAAATGGAGAAACGAACAAAGAAACGGAGTAACGAAGAAAGAAACGAAGAAACGAAGACAGAAACGGAGAATCGAAGAAATAAATGGAGAACCGAAGAAATAAACTGAGAAACGGGGTAAGAAACGGAGAAGCTACCAAAGAAACGGAGAAACGAACAAAGAAAGGGAGAAACGGAGAAAGAAACGGAGAAATGGAGAAATAAATGGAGAAACGAAGAAATAAACGGAGAAACGAAGAAGAAACGGAGAAACGAAGGAAGAAACGGAGAAACGAAGAAAGAAACGGAGTAACGAAGTAAGAAACGAAGAAACGAAGAAAGAAACGGAGAATCGGAGAAATAAATGGAGAAACGAAGAAATAAACTGAGAAACGGAGAAAGAAACGGAGAAACGAACAAAGAAACGGAGAAACGATGAAAGAAACGGAGAAACAAAGATAGAAACTAAGAAACGGAGAAACAAAGAAAGAAACGGAGAAACTAAGAAAGAAACGGAGAAACGGAGAAATAAATGGAGAAACGAAGAAATAAACGGAGAAACGAAGGAACAATCGGAGAAACGAAGAAAGAAACGGAGAAACGAAGAAAGAAACGGAGAAACGAAGAAAGAAACGGAGTAACGAAGTAAGAAACGAAGAAACGAAGAAAGAAACGGAGAATCGGAGAAATAAATAGAGAAACGAAGAAATAAACTGAGAAACGGAGTAAGAAACGGAGAAACGAAGAAAGAAACGGAGAAAAGAACAAAGAAACGGAGAAACGAACAAGGAAACGGAGAAACGAAGAAAGAAACCGAGAAACGAAGTAAGAAACGGAGAAACGGAGAAATAAATGGAGAAACGAAGAAATAAACGGAATAACGAAGAAAGAAACGGAGAAACAAACAAAGAAACGGAGAAACGAACAAAGAAACGGAGAAACGAACAAAGAAACGGGGAAACGGAGAAATAAATGGAGAAACGAAGTATTAAACGGAGAAACGAAGAAAGCAACGGAGAAAAGAACAAAGAAACGGAGAAACGAACAAAGAAACGGAGAAACGAACAAAGAAACGGAGAAACGAAGAAAGAAACCGAGAAACGAAGTAAGAAACGGAGAAACGGAGAAATAAATGGAGAAACGAAGAAATAAACGGAATAACGAAGAAAGAAACGGAGAAACAAACAAAGAAACGGAGAAACAAAGAAAGAAACGGAGAATCGGAGAAATAAATGGAGAAACGAAGAAATAAACCGAGAAACGAAGAAAGAAACGGAGAAACGAAGAAAGAAACGGAGAAACGAAGAAAGAAACGGAGAAACGAAGAAAGAAACGGAGAAACGAACAAAGAAACGGAGAAACGAACAAAGAAACGGAAAAACGAACAAAGAAACGGAGAAACGAACAAAGAAACGGAGAAACGAAGAAAGAAACGGAGAATCGGAGAAATAAATGGAGAACCGAAGAAATAAACTGAGAAACGGGGTAAGAAACGGAGAAACGACCAAAGAAACGGAGAAACGAACAAAGAAAGGGAGAAACGAAGAAAGAAACGGAGAAACGGAGAAATAAATGGAGAAACGAAGAAATAAACGGAGAAACGAAGAAAGAAACAGAGAAACGAAGAAAGAAACGGAGAAACGAAGAAAGAAACGGAGTAACGAAGTAAAAAACGAAGAAACGAAGAAAGAAACGGAGAATCGGAGAAATAAATGGAGAAACGAAGAAATAAGCTGAGAAACGGAGTAAGAAACGGAGAAACGAACAAAGAAACGGTGAAACGAACAAAGAAACGGAGAAACGAACAAAGAAACGGAGAAACGAACAAAGAAACGGAGAAACGAACAAAGAAACGGGGAAACGGAGAAATAAATGGAGAAACGAAGTATTAAACGGAGAAACGAAGAAAGCAACGGAGAAACGAACAAAGAAACGGAGAAACGAACAAAGAAACGGAGAAACGAACAAAGAAACGGAGAAACGAAGAAAGAAACCGAGAAACGAAGTAAGAAACGGAGAAACGGAGAAATAAATGGAGAAACGAAGAAATAAACGGAATAACGAAGAAAGAAACGGAGAAACAAACAAAGAAACGGAGAAACGAACAAAGAAACGGAGAAACGAAGAATGAAATGGAGAAACGAAGAAAGAAGCGGAGAAGTAAATGGAGAAACGAAGATATAAACGGAGAAATGAAGAAAGAAACGGAGAAACGAAGAAACGAACAAAGAAACGGAGAAACGAAGAAAGAAACGGAGAAACGGAGAAATAAATGGAGAAACGAAGAAATAAACGGAGAAACGAAGAAAGACACGGAGAAACGAAGAAAGAAACGGAGAAACGATGTAAGAAACGGAGAAACGAAGAAAGAAACTAAGAAACGGAGAAACAAAGAAAGAAACGGAGAATCGGAGAAATAAATGGAGAAACGAAGAAATAAACCGAGAAACGAAGAAAGAAACGGAGAAGCGAAGAAAGAAACGGAGAAACGAAGAAAGAAACGGAGAAACGAACAAAGAAACGGAGAAACGAACAAAGAAACGGAGAAACGAAGAAAGAAACGGAGAAACGAACAAAGAAACGGAGAAACGAACAAAGAAACGGTGAAACGAACAAAGAAACGGAGAAACGGAGAAATAAATGGAGAAACGAAGAAATAAACGGAGAAACGAAGAAAGGAACGGAGAAACGAACAAAGAAATGGAGAAACGAACAAAGAAACGGAGTAACGAAGAAAGAAACGACGAAACGAAGAAAGAAACGGAGAATCGGAGAAATAAATGGAGAAACGAAGAAATAAACCGAGAAACGGAGAAAGAAACGGGGAAACGAAGAAAGAAACGGAGAAACGAAGAAAGGAACGGAGAAACGAACAAAGAAACGGAGATACGATGAAAGAAACGGAGAAACGGAGAAATAAATGGAGAAACGAAGAAATAAACGGAGAAACGAAGAAAGGAACGGAGAAACGAACAAAGAAATGGAGAAACGAACAAAGAAACGGAGTAACGAAGAAAGTAACGGAGAAACGGAGAAATAAAAGGAGAAACGAAGAAATAAACGGAGAAACGAAGAAAGGAACGGAGAAACGAAGAAAGGAACGGAGAAACGAACAAAGAAATGGAGAAACGAACAAAGAAACGGAGTAACGAAGAAAGAAACGGAGAAACGGAGAAATAAATGGAGAAACGAAGAAATAAACGGAGAAACGAAGAAAGACACGGAGAAACGAAGAAAGAAACGGAGAAACGATGTAAGAAACGGAGAAACGAAGAAAGAAACTAAGAAACGGAGAAACAAAGAAAGAAACGGAGAATCGGGGAAATAAATGGAGAAACGAAGAAATAAACCGAGAAACGAAGAAAGAAACGGAGAAACGAAGAAAGAAACGGAGAAACGAAGAAAGAAACGGAGAAACGAACAAAGAAACGGAGAAACGAACAAAGAAACGGAGAAACGAACAAAGAAACGGAGAAACGAACAAAGAAACGGAGAAACGAAGAAAGAAACGGAGAAACGAACAAAGAAACGGAGAAACGAACAAAGAAACGGTGAAACGAACAAAGAAACGGAGAAACGGAGAAATAAATGGAGAAACGAAGAAATAAACGGAGAAACGAAGAAAGGAACGGAGAAACGAACAAAGAAATGGAGAAACGAACATAGAAACGGAGTAACGAAGAAAGAAACGACGAAACGAAGAAAGAAACGGAGAATCGGAGAAATAAATGGAGAAACGAAGAAATAAACCGAGAAACGGAGAAAGAAACGGGGAAACGAAGAAAGAAACGGAGAAACGAAGAAAGGAACGGAGAAACGAACAAAGAAACGGAGATACGATGAAAGAAACGGAGAAACGGAGAAATAAATGGAGAAACGAAGAAATAAACGGAAAAACGAAGAAAGGAACGGAGAAACGAACAAAGAAATGGAGAAACGAACAAAGAAACGGAGTAACGAAGAAAGTAACGGAGAAACGGAGAAATAAAAGGAGAAACGAAGAAATAAACGGAGAAACGAAGAAAGGAACGGAGAAACGAACAAAGAAATGGAGAAACGAACAAAGAAACGGAGTAACGAAGAAAGAAACGACGAAACGAAGAAAGAAACGGAGAATCGGAGAAATAAATGGAGAAACGAAGAAATAAACCGAGAAACGGAGAAAGAAACGGGGAAACGAAGAAAGAAACGGAGAAATGAACAAAGAAACGGAGAAACGAACAACGAAACGGAGAAACGAAGAAAGAAACGGAGAAACGGAGAAATAAATGGAGAAACGAAGAAATAAACGGAGAAACGAAGAAAGGAACGGAGAAACGAACAAAGAAATGAAGAAACGAACAAAGAAACGGAGAAATGAAGAAAGAAACGAAGAAACGAAGAAAGAACCGGAGAAACGAAGAAAGAAACGGAGAAACGAAGATAGAAACGGAGAAACGAAGAAAGAAACGGAGAAACGAAGAAAGAAGCGGAGAATAGGAGAAATAAATGGAGAAACGAAGAAATAAACTGAGAAACGGAGTAAGAAACGGAGAAACGAACAAAGAAACGGAGAAACGAACAAAGAAACGGAGAAACGAAGAAAGAAACGGAGAAACGAAGAAAGAAACGGAGAAACGGAGAAATAAATGGAGAAACGAAGAAATAAACGGAGAAACGAAGAAAGGAACGGAGAAACGAACAAAGAAATGGAGAAACGAACAAAGAAACGGAGTGACGAAGAAAGAAACGAAGAAACGAAGAAAGAAACGGAGAATCGGAGAAATGAATGGAGAAACGAAGAAATAAACTGAGAAACGGAGTAAGAAACGGAGAAACGAACAAAGAAACGGAGAAAGGAACAAAGAAACGGAGAAACGATGAAAGAAACGGAGAAACAAAAACAGAAACTAAGAAACGGAGAAACAAAGAGAGAAACGGAGAAACGAAGAAAGAAACGGAGAAACGGAGAAATAAATGGAGAAACGAAGAAATAAACGGAGAAACGAAGGAACAAAAGGAGAAACGAAGAAAGAAACGGAGAAACGTAGAAAGAAACGGAGTAACGAAGAAAGAAACGAAGAAACGAAGAAAGAAACGTAGAATCGGAGAAATAAATGGAGAAACGAAGAAATAAACTGAGAAACGGAGTAAGAAACGGAGAAACGAACAAAGAAACGGAGAAACGAAGAAAGTAACGGAGAAACGGAGAAATAAATGGAGAAACGAAGAAATAAACGGAGAAACGAAGAATGAAACGGAGAAACGAAGAAAGAAACGGAGAAACGAAGAAAGAAACGGAGTAACGAAGAAAGAAACGAAGAAACGAAGAAAGAAACGGAGAATCGGAGAAATAAATGGAGAAACGAAGAAATAAACTGAGAAACGGAGTAAGAAACGGAGAAACGACCAAAGAAACGGAGAAACGAACAAAGAAAGGGAGAAATGAAGAAAGAAACGGAGAAACGGAGAAATAAATGGAGAAACGAAGAAATAAACGGAGAAACGAAGAAAGAAACGGAGAAACGAAGAAAGAAACGGAGAAACGAAGAAAGAAACGGAGTAACGAAGTAAGAAACGAAGAAACGAAGAAAGAAACGGAGAATCGGAGAAATAAATGGAGAAACGAAGAAATAAACTGAGAAACGGAGTTATTAACGGAGAAACGAACAAAGAAACGGAGAAACGAACAAAGAAACGGAGAAACGAACAAAGAAACGGAGAAACGAAGAAAGAAACGGAGTATCGAAGAAGGAAACGAAGAAACGAAGAAAGAAACGGAGAATCGGTGTAATAAATGGAGAAACGATGTAATAAACCGAGAAACGGAGAAAGAAACGGAGAAACGAACAAAGAAACGGAGAAACGAACAAAGAAACGGAGAAACGAAGAAATAAACGGAGAAACGAAGAAATAATCGGAGAAACGAAGAAAGAAACGGAGAAACGAAGAAAGAAACGGAGAAACGAAGAAAGAAACGGAGTAACGAAGAAAGAAACGGAGAAACGGAGAAATAAATGGAGAAACGAAGAAATAAACGGAGAAACGAAGAAAGAAACGGAGAAACGAAGAAAGAAACGGAGAAACAAAGAAAGAAACGAAGAAACGAAGAAAGAAACTGAGAAACGAAGAAATAAACGGAGAAACGAAGAAAGAAACGGAGAAACGAAGAAAGAAACGGAGAAACGAAGAAAGAAACGGAGAAACTAAGAAAGAAACAGAGAAACGAAGAAAGAAACGGAGAAACAGGGAAATAAATGGAGAAACGAAGAAATAAACGGAGTAACGAAGAAATAAACGAAGAAACGAAGAAAGAAACGGAGAATCGGAGAAATAAATGGAGAAACGAAGAAATAAACTGAGAAACGGAGTAAGAAACGGAGATACGAAGAAAGAAACGGAGAAACGAAGAATGAAATGCAGAAACGAAGAAAGAAACGGAGAAATAAATGGAGAAACGAAGATATAAACGGAGAAACGAAGAAAGAAACGGAGAAACGAAGAAACGATGAAAGAAACGGAGAAACGAAGAAAGAAACGGAGAAATAAACCGAGAAACGTAGAAAGAAACGGAGAAACGAACAAAGAAACGAAGAAACGAAGAAAGAAACGGAGAATCGGAGAAATAAATGGATATAACGAAGAAATAAACGGAGAAACGAAGAAAGAAACGGAGAAACGAAGAAAGAAACGGAGAAACGAACAAAGAAATGGAGGAACGAAGAAAGAAACGGAGAAACAAAGAAAGAAACGGAGAAACGAAGAAAGAAACGGAGAAACGAACAAAGAAACGCAGAAACGAAGAATGAAACGGAGAAACGAAGAAATAAACGGAGAAATGAAGAAAGAAACGGAGAAATAAATGGAGAAACGAAGATATAAACGGAGAAACGAAGAAAGAAACGAAGAAACGAAGAAAGAAACTGAGAAACGAAGAAAGAAACGGAGAATCGGAGAAATAAATGGAGAAACGTCGAATTAAACCGAGAAAAAGAGAAAGAAACGGAGAAACGAAGAAAGAAACGGAGAAACGATGATAGAAACGGAGAAACGAAGAAAGAAACGGAGAAACGAAGAAAGAAACGGAGAAACGAAGAATGAAACGGAGTAACGAAGCAAGAAACGGAGTAACGAAGAAAGAAACGAAGAAACGAAGGAAGAAACGGAGAATCGTAGAAATTAATGGAGAAACGAAGAAAGAAACGGAGAAGCGAAGAAAGAAACGGAGAAGGGAAGAAAGAAACGGAGAAACGAAGAAAGAAACGGAGAAACGACAAAGAACCGGAGAAACGAAGAAAGAAACGGAGAAACAAAGAAAGAAACGGAGAAAAGGAGAAACGAACAAAGAAACGGAGAAACGAAGAAAGAAACGGAGAGACGGAGAAATAAATGGAGAAACGAAGAAATAAACGGAGAAACGAAGGAAGGAACGGAGAATCGGGGAAATAAATGGAGAAACGAAGAAATAAACTGAGAAACGGAGTAAGAAACGGAGAAACGAACAAAGAAACGGAGAAACGAACAAAGAAACGGAGAAACGAACAAAGAAACGGAGAAACGGAGAAATAAATGGAGAAACGAAGAAAGAAACGGAGAAACGAAGAAAGAAACTAAGAAACGAAGAAAGAAACGGAGAAACAAAGAAAGAAACGGAGAATCGGAGAAATAAATGGAGAAACGAAGAAATAAACCGAGAAACGAAGAAAGAAACGGAGAATCGAACAAAGAAACGGAGAAACGAAGAAAGAAACGGAGAGACGAAGAAAGAAACGGAGTAACGAAGAAAGAAACGAAGAAACGAAGAAAGAAACGGAGAAACGAACAAAGAAACGGAGAAACGAAGAAAGAACCGGAGAATCGGAGAAATAAATGGAGACACGAAGAAATAAACCGAGAAACGGAGTAAGAAACGGAGAAACGAACAAAGAAACGGAGAAACGAAGAAAGAAACGGAGAAACGGAGAAATAAATGGAGAAACGAAGAAATAAACGGAGAAACGAAGAAAGGAACGGAGAAACGAACAAAGAAATGGAGAAACGAACAATGAAACGGAGTAACGAAGAAAGAAACGAAGAAACGAAGAAAGAATCGGAGAATCGGAGAAATAAGTGGGGAAACGAAGAAATAAACTGAGAAACGGAGTAAGAAACGGAGAAACGAACAAAGAAACGGAGAAACGAAGAAAGAAACGGAGAAACGGAGAAATAAATGGAGAAACGAAGAAATAAACGGAGAAACGAAGAAAGGAACGGAGAAACGAACAAAGAAACGGAGAAACGAACAAAGAAACGGAGAAACGAAGAAAGAAACGGAGAAACGGAGAAATAAATGGAGAAACGAAGAAATAAACGGAGAAACGAAGAAAGGAACGGAGAAGCGAACAAAGAAACGGAGAAACGAACAAAGAAACGGAGAAATGAAGAAAGAAACGAAGAAACGAAGAAAGAACCGGAGAAACGAAGAAAGAAACGGAGAAACGAAGAAAGAAACGGAGAAACGAAGAAAGAAGCGGAGAATAGGAGAAATAAATGGAGAAACGAAGAAATAAACTGAGAAACGGAGTAAGAAACGGAGAAACGAACAAAGAAACGGAGAAACGAACAAAGAAACGGAGAAATGAACAAAGAAACGGAGAAACGAAGAAAGAAACGGACAAACGGAGAAATAAATGGAGAAACGAAGAAATAAACGGAGAAACGAAGAAAGGAACGGAGAAACGTACAAAGAAATGGAGAAACGAACAAAGAAACGGAGTAACGAAGAAAGAAACGAAGAAACGAGGACAGAAACGGAGAATCGGAGAAATAAATGGAGAACCGAAGAAATAAACTGAGAAACGGGGTAAGAAACGGAGAAGCGACCAAAGAAACGGAGAAACGAACAAAGAAAGGGAGAAACGAAGAAAGAAACGGAGAAACGGAGAAATAAATGGAGAAACGAAGTAATAAACGGAGAAACGAAGAAAGAAACGGAGAAACGAAGGAAGAAACGGAGAAACGAAGAAAGAAACGGAGTAACGAAGAAAGAAACGAAGAAACGAAGAAAGAAACGTAGAATCGGAGAAATAAATGGAGAAACGAAGAAATAAACTGAGAAACGGAGTAAGAAAAGGACAAACGAACAAAGAAACGGAGAAACGAAGAAAGTAACGGAGAAACGGAGAAATAAATGGAGAAACGAAGAAATAAACGGAGAAACGAAGAAAGAAACGGAGAAACGAAGAAAGAAACGGAGAAACGAAGAAAGAAACGGAGTAACGAAGAAAGAAACGAAGAAACGAAGAAAGAAACGGAGAATCGGAGAAATAAATGGAGAAACGAAGAAATAAACGGAGAAACGAAGAAAGAAACGGAGAAACGAAGAAAGAAACGGAGAAACGAAGAAAGAAACGGAGTAACGAAGTAAGAAACGAAGAAACGAAGAAAGAAACGGAGAATCGGAGAAATAAATGGAGAAACGAAGAAATAAACTGAGAAACGGAGTTATTAACGGAGAAACGAACAAAGAAACGGCGAAACGAACAAAGAAACGGAGAAACGAACAAAGAAACGGAGAAACGAAGAAAGAAACGGGGAAACGGAGAAATAAATGGAGAAACGAAGAAATAAACGGAGAAATGAAGAAAGAAACGGAGAAACAAAGAAAGAAACGGAGAAACGAACAAAGAAACGGGGAAACGAAGAAAGAAACGGAGAAACGAAGAAAGAAACGGAGAAACGAAGAAAGAAACGGAGAAACTAAGAAAGAAACAGAGAAACGAAGAAAGAAACGGAGAAACAGGGAAATAAATGGAGAAACGAAGAAATAAACGGAGTAACGAAGAAATAAACGAAGAAACGAAGAAAGAAACGGAGAATCGGAGAAATAAATGGAGAAACGAAGAAATAAACTGAGAAACGGAGTAAGAAACGGAGAAACGACCAAAGAAACGGAGAAACGAACAAAGAAAGGGAGAAATGAAGAAAGAATCGGAGAAACGAAGAAAGAAACGGAGAATCGGAGTAATAAATGGAGAAACGAAGAAATAAACGGAGAAATGAAGAAAGAAACGGAGAAACAAAGAAAGAAACGGAGAAACGAACAAAGAAACGGGGAAACGAAGAAAGAAACGGAGAAACGAAGAAAGAAACGGAGAAACGAAGAAAGAAACGGAGAAACTAAGAAAGAAACAGAGAAACGAAGAAAGAAACGGAGAAACAGGGAAATAAAAGGAGAAACGAAGAAATAAACGGAGTAACGAAGAAATAAACGAAGAAACGAAGAAAGAAACGGAGAATCGGAGAAATAAATGGAGAAACGAAGAAATAAACTGAGAAACGGAGTAAGAAACGGAGATACGAAGAAAGAAACGGAGAAACGAAGAATGAAATGCAGAAACGAAGAAAGAAACGGAGAAATAAATGGAGAAACGAAGATATAAACGGAGAAACGAAGAAAGAAACGGAGAAACGAAGAAACGATGAAAGAAACGGAGAAACGAAGAAAGAAACGGAGAAATAAACCGAGAAACGTAGAAAGAAACGGAGAAACGAACAAAGAAACGAAGAAACGATGAAAGAAACGGAGAATCGGAGAAATAAATGGATAAACGAAGAAATAAACGGAGAAACGAAGAAAGAAACGGAGAAACGAAGAAAGAAACGGAGAAACGAACAAAGAAATGGAGGAACGAAGAAAGAAACGGAGAAACAAAGAAAGAAACGGAGAAACGAAGAAAGAAACGGAGAAACGAACAAAGAAACGCAGAAACGAAGAATGAAACGGAGAAACGAAGAAATAAACGGAGAAATGAAGAAAGAAACGGAGAAATAAATGGAGAAACGAAGATATAAACGGAGAAACGAAGAAAGAAACGAAGAAACGAAGAAAGAAACTGAGAAACGAAGAAAGAAACGGAGAATCGGAGAAATAAATGGAGAAACGTCGAATTAAACCGAGAAAAAGAGAAAGAAACGGAGAAACGAAGAAAGAAACAGAGAAACGATGAAAGAAACGGAGAAACGAAGAAAGAAACGGAGAAACGAAGAAAGAAACGGAGAAACGAAGAATGAAACGGAGTAACGAAGAAAGAAACGAAGAAACGAAGGAAGAAACGGAGAACCGTAGAAATTAATGGAGAAACGAAGAAATAAACGGAGAAACGAAGGAAGGAACGGAGAATCGGGGAAATAAATGGAGAAACGAAGAAATAAACTGAGAAACGGAGTAAGAAACGGAGAAACGAACAAAGAAACGGAGAAACGAACAAAGAAACGGAGAAACGAACAAAGAAACGGAGAAACGGAGAAATAAATGGAGAAACGAAGAAAGAAACGGAGAAACGAAGAAGGAAACTAAGAAACGAAGAAAGAAACGGAGAAACAAAGAAAGAAACGGAGAATCGGAGAAATAAATGGAGAAACGAAGAAATAAACCGAGAAACGAAGAAAGAAACGGAGAATCGAACAAAGAAACGGAGAAACGAAGAAAGAAACGGAGAGACGAAGAAAGAAACGGAGTAACGAAGAAAGAAACGAAGAAACGAAGAAAGAAACGGAGAATCGGAGAAATAAATGGAGAAACGAAGAAATAAACTGAGAAACGGAGTAAGAAACGGAGAAACGACCAAAGAAACGGAGAAACGAACAAAGAAAGGGAGAAATGAAGAAAGAAACGGAGAAACGGAGAAATAAATGGAGAAACGAAGAAATAAACGGAGAAACGAAGAAAGAAACGGAGAAACGAAGAAAGAAACGGAGAAACGAAGAAAGAAACGGAGTAACGAAGTAAGAAACGAAGAAACGAAGAAAGAAACGGAGAATCGGAGAAATAAATGGAGAAACGAAGAAATAAACTGAGAAACGGAGTTATTAACGGAGAAACGAACAAAGAAACGGAGAAACGAACAAAGAAACGGAGAAACGAAGAAAGAAACGGGGAAACGGAGAAATAAATGGAGAAACGAAGAAATAAACGGAGAAACGAAGAAAGCAACGGAGAAACGAACAAAGAAACGGAGAAACGAACAAAGAAACGGAGAAACGAAGAAAGAAACGGAGAAACGAAGAAAGAAACGGAGAATCGGAGTAATAAATGGAGAAACGAAGAAATAAACGGAGAAATGAAGAAAGAAACGGAGAAACAAAGAAAGAAACGGAGAAACGAACAAAGAAACGGGGAAACGAAGAAAGAAACGGAGAAACGAAGAAAGAAACGGAGTATCGAAGAGGGAAACGAAGAAACGAAGAATGAAACGGAGAATCGGTGTAATAAATGGAGAAACGATGTAATAAACCGAGAAACGGAGAAAGAAACGGAGAAACGAACAAAGAAACGGAGAAACGAAGAAATAAACGGAGAAACGAAGAAATAATCGGAGAAACGAAGAAAGAAACGGAGAAACGAAGAAAGAAACGGAGAAACGAAGAAAGAAACGGAGTAACGAAGAAAGAAACGGAGAAACGGAGAA
Organism: Ptiloglossa arizonensis; assembly: GCF_051014685.1. NCBI lineage: Eukaryota > Metazoa > Arthropoda > Insecta > Hymenoptera > Colletidae > Ptiloglossa > Ptiloglossa arizonensis. Next base: position 580,441 of record NC_135048.1, read on the forward strand.
ATAAATGGAGAAACGGAGAAATAAACGGAGAAACGAAGAAAGAAACGGAGAAACGAAGAAAGAAACGGAGAAACGAACAAAGAAACGGAGAAACGAAGAAAGAAACGGAGAAACGAAGAAAGAAACGGAGAAACGAAGAAAGAAACGGAGAAACGAAGAAAGAAACGGAGAATCGGAGTAATAAATGGAGAAACGAAGAAATAAACCGAGAAACGGAGAAAGAAACGGAGAAACGAACAAAGAAACGGTGAAACGAAGAAATAAACGGAGAAACGAAGAAAGAAACGGAGAAACGATGAAAGAAACGGAGAAACGAAGAAAGAAACGGAGAAACGAACAAAGAAACGCAGAAACGAAGAATGAAACGGAGAAACGAAGAAATAAACGGAGAAATGAAGAAAGAAACGGAGAAATAAATGGAGAAACGAAGATATAAACGGAGAAACGAAGAAAGAAACGGAGAAACGAAGAAACGATGAAAGAAACGGAGAAACGAAGAAAGAAACGGAGAAATAAACCGAGAAACGTAGAAAGAAACGGAGAATCGAACAAAGAAACGGAGAAACGAAGAAAGAAACGGAGAGACGAAGAAAGAAACGGAGTAACGAAGAAAGAAACGAAGAAACGAAGAAAGAAACGGAGAAACGAACAAAGAAACGGAGAAACGAAGAAAGAACCGGAGAATCGGAGAAATAAATGGAGACACGAAGAAATAAACCGAGAAACGGAGTAAGAAACGGAGAAACGAACAAAGAAACGGAGAAACGAAGAAAGAAACGGAGAAACGGAGAAATAAATGGAGAAACGAAGAAATAAACGGAGAAACGAAGAAAGGAACGGAGAAACGAACAAAGAAACGGAGAAACGAACAAAGAAACGGAGAAACGAAGAAAGAAACGGAGAAACGGAGAAATAAATGGAGAAACGAAGAAATAAACGGAGAAACGAAGAAAGGAACGGAGAAGCGAACAAAGAAACGGAGAAACGAACAAAGAAACGGAGAAATGAAGAAAGAAACGAAGAAACGAAGAAAGAACCGGAGAAACGAAGAAAGAAACGGAGAAACGAAGAAAGAAACGGAGAAACGAAGAAAGAAGCGGAGAATAGGAGAAATAAATGGAGAAACGAAGAAATAAACTGAGAAACGGAGTAAGAAACGGAGAAACGAACAAAGAAACGGAGAAACGAACAAAGAAACGGAGAAATGAACAAAGAAACGGAGAAACGAAGAAAGAAACGGACAAACGGAGAAATAAATGGAGAAACGAAGAAATAAACGGAGAAACGAAGAAAGGAACGGAGAAACGTACAAAGAAATGGAGAAACGAACAAAGAAACGGAGTAACGAAGAAAGAAACGAAGAATCGAGGACAGAAACGGAGAATCGGAGAAATAAATGGAGAACCGAAGAAATAAACTGAGAAACGGGGTAAGAAACGGAGAAGCGACCAAAGAAACGGAGAAACGAACAAAGAAAGGGAGAAACGAACAAAGAAACGGAGAAACGGAGAAATAAATGGAGAAACGAAGTAATAAACGGAGAAACGAAGAAAGAAACGGAGAAACGAAGGAAGAAACGGAGAAACGAAGAAAGAAACGGAGTAACGAAGAAAGAAACGAAGAAACGAAGAAAGAAACGTAGAATCGGAGAAATAAATGGAGAAACGAAGAAATAAACTGAGAAACGGAGTAAGAAAAGGACAAACGAACAAAGAAACGGAGAAACGAAGAAAGTAACGGAGAAACGGAGAAATAAATGGAGAAACGAAGAAATAAACGGAGAAACGAAGAAAGAAACGGAGAAACGAAGAAAGAAACGGAGAAACGAAGAAAGAAACGGAGTAACGAAGAAAGAAACGAAGAAACGAAGAAAGAAACGGAGAATCGGAGAAATAAATGGAGAAACGAAGAAATAAACGGAGAAACGAAGAAAGAAACGGAGAAACGAAGAAAGAAACGGAGAAACGAAGAAAGAAACGGAGTAACGAAGTAAGAAACGAAGAAACGAAGAAAGAAACGGAGAATCGGAGAAATAAATGGAGAAACGAAGAAATAAACTGAGAAACGGAGTTATTAACGGAGAAACGAACAAAGAAACGGCGAAACGAACAAAGAAACGGAGAAACGAACAAAGAAACGGAGAAACGAAGAAAGAAACGGGGAAACGGAGAAATAAATGGAGAAACGAAGAAATAAACGGAGAAATGAAGAAAGAAACGGAGAAACAAAGAAAGAAACGGAGAAACGAACAAAGAAACGGGGAAACGAAGAAAGAAACGGAGAAACGAAGAAAGAAACGGAGAAACGAAGAAAGAAACGGAGAAACTAAGAAAGAAACAGAGAAACGAAGAAAGAAACGGAGAAACAGGGAAATAAATGGAGAAACGAAGAAATAAACGGAGTAACGAAGAAATAAACGAAGAAACGAAGAAAGAAACGGAGAATCGGAGAAATAAATGGAGAAACGAAGAAATAAACTGAGAAACGGAGTAAGAAACGGAGAAACGACCAAAGAAACGGAGAAACGAACAAAGAAAGGGAGAAATGAAGAAAGAAACGGAGAAACGGAGAAATAAATGGAGAAACGAAGAAATAAACGGAGAAACGAAGAAAGCAACGGAGAAACGAACAAAGAAACGGAGAAACGAACAAAGAAACGGAGAAACGAAGAAAGAATCGGAGAAACGAAGAAAGAAACGGAGAATCGGAGTAATAAATGGAGAAACGAAGAAATAAACGGAGAAATGAAGAAAGAAACGGAGAAACAAAGAAAGAAACGGAGAAACGAACAAAGAAACGGGGAAACGAAGAAAGAAACGGAGAAACGAAGAAAGAAACGGAGAAACGAAGAAAGAAACGGAGAAACTAAGAAAGAAACAGAGAAACGAAGAAAGAAACGGAGAAACAGGGAAATAAAAGGAGAAACGAAGAAATAAACGGAGTAACGAAGAAATAAACGAAGAAACGAAGAAAGAAACGGAGAATCGGAGAAATAAATGGAGAAACGAAGAAATAAACTGAGAAACGGAGTAAGAAACGGAGATACGAAGAAAGAAACGGAGAAACGAAGAATGAAATGCAGAAACGAAGAAAGAAACGGAGAAATAAATGGAGAAACGAAGATATAAACGGAGAAACGAAGAAAGAAACGGAGAAACGAAGAAACGATGAAAGAAACGGAGAAACGAAGAAAGAAACGGAGAAATAAACCGAGAAACGTAGAAAGAAACGGAGAAACGAACAAAGAAACGAAGAAACGATGAAAGAAACGGAGAATCGGAGAAATAAATGGATAAACGAAGAAATAAACGGAGAAACGAAGAAAGAAACGGAGAAACGAAGAAAGAAACGGAGAAACGAACAAAGAAATGGAGGAACGAAGAAAGAAACGGAGAAACAAAGAAAGAAACGGAGAAACGAAGAAAGAAACGGAGAAACGAACAAAGAAACGCAGAAACGAAGAATGAAACGGAGAAACGAAGAAATAAACGGAGAAATGAAGAAAGAAACGGAGAAATAAATGGAGAAACGAAGATATAAACGGAGAAACGAAGAAAGAAACGAAGAAACGAAGAAAGAAACTGAGAAACGAAGAAAGAAACGGAGAATCGGAGAAATAAATGGAGAAACGTCGAATTAAACCGAGAAAAAGAGAAAGAAACGGAGAAACGAAGAAAGAAACAGAGAAACGATGAAAGAAACGGAGAAACGAAGAAAGAAACGGAGAAACGAAGAAAGAAACGGAGAAACGAAGAATGAAACGGAGTAACGAAGAAAGAAACGAAGAAACGAAGGAAGAAACGGAGAACCGTAGAAATTAATGGAGAAACGAAGAAATAAACGGAGAAACGAAGGAAGGAACGGAGAATCGGGGAAATAAATGGAGAAACGAAGAAATAAACTGAGAAACGGAGTAAGAAACGGAGAAACGAACAAAGAAACGGAGAAACGAACAAAGAAACGGAGAAACGAACAAAGAAACGGAGAAACGGAGAAATAAATGGAGAAACGAAGAAAGAAACGGAGAAACGAAGAAGGAAACTAAGAAACGAAGAAAGAAACGGAGAAACAAAGAAAGAAACGGAGAATCGGAGAAATAAATGGAGAAACGAAGAAATAAACCGAGAAACGAAGAAAGAAACGGAGAATCGAACAAAGAAACGGAGAAACGAAGAAAGAAACGGAGAGACGAAGAAAGAAACGGAGTAACGAAGAAAGAAACGAAGAAACGAAGAAAGAAACGGAGAATCGGAGAAATAAATGGAGAAACGAAGAAATAAACTGAGAAACGGAGTAAGAAACGGAGAAACGACCAAAGAAACGGAGAAACGAACAAAGAAAGGGAGAAATGAAGAAAGAAACGGAGAAACGGAGAAATAAATGGAGAAACGAAGAAATAAACGGAGAAACGAAGAAAGAAACGGAGAAACGAAGAAAGAAACGGAGAAACGAAGAAAGAAACGGAGTAACGAAGTAAGAAACGAAGAAACGAAGAAAGAAACGGAGAATCGGAGAAATAAATGGAGAAACGAAGAAATAAACTGAGAAACGGAGTTATTAACGGAGAAACGAACAAAGAAACGGAGAAACGAACAAAGAAACGGAGAAACGAAGAAAGAAACGGGGAAACGGAGAAATAAATGGAGAAACGAAGAAATAAACGGAGAAACGAAGAAAGCAACGGAGAAACGAACAAAGAAACGGAGAAACGAACAAAGAAACGGAGAAACGAAGAAAGAAACGGAGAAACGAAGAAAGAAACGGAGAATCGGAGTAATAAATGGAGAAACGAAGAAATAAACGGAGAAATGAAGAAAGAAACGGAGAAACAAAGAAAGAAACGGAGAAACGAACAAAGAAACGGGGAAACGAAGAAAGAAACGGAGAAACGAAGAAAGAAACGGAGTATCGAAGAGGGAAACGAAGAAACGAAGAATGAAACGGAGAATCGGTGTAATAAATGGAGAAACGATGTAATAAACCGAGAAACGGAGAAAGAAACGGAGAAACGAACAAAGAAACGGAGAAACGAAGAAATAAACGGAGAAACGAAGAAATAATCGGAGAAACGAAGAAAGAAACGGAGAAACGAAGAAAGAAACGGAGAAACGAAGAAAGAAACGGAGTAACGAAGAAAGAAACGGAGAAACGGAGAAATAAATGGAGAAACGGAGAAATAAACGGAGAAACGAAGAAAGAAACGGAGAAACGAAGAAAGAAACGGAGAAACGAAGAAAGAAACGGAGAAACGAAGAAAGAAACGGAGAAACGAAGAAAGAAACGGAGTAACGAAGAAAGAAACGGAGAAACGGAGAAATAAATGGAGAAACGGAGAAATAAACGGAGAAACGAAGAAAGAAACGGAGAAACGAAGAAAGAAACGGAGAAACGAACAAAGAAACGGAGAAACGAAGAAAGAAACGGAGAAACGAAGAAAGAAACGGAGAAACGAACAAAGAAACGCAGAAACGAAGAATGAAACGGAGAAACGAAGAAATAAACGGAGAAATGAAGAAAGAAACGGAGAAATAAATGGAGAAACGAAGATATAAACGGAGAAACGAAGAAAGAAACGGAGAAACGAAGAAACGATGAAAGAAACGGAGGAACGAAGAAAGAAACGGAGAAATAAACCGAGAAACGTAGAAAGAAACGGAGAAACGAACAAAGAAACGAAGAAACGAAGAAAGAAACGGAGAATCGGAGAAATAAATGGATAAAAGAAGAAATAAACGGAGAAACGAAGAAATAAACTGAGAAACGGAGTAAGAAACGGAGATACGAAGAAAGAAACGGAGAAACGAAGAATGAAATGCAGAAACGAAGAAAGAAACGGAGAAATAAATGGAGAAACGAAGATATAAACGGAGAAACGAAGAAAGAAACGGAGAAACGAAGAAACGATGAAAGAAACGGAGAAACGAAGAAAGAAACGGAGAAATAAACCGAGAAACGTAGAAAGAAACGGAGAAACGAACAAAGAAACGAAGAAACGAAGAAAGAAACGGAGAATCGGAGAAATAAATGGATAAACGAAGAAATAAACGGAGAAACGAAGAAAGAAACGGAGAAACGAAGAAAGAAACGGAGAAACGAAGAAAGAAACGGAGAAACGAACAAAGAAATGGAGGAACGAAGAAAGAAACGGAGAAACAAAGAAAGAAACGGAGAAACGAAGAAAGAAACGGAGAAACGAACAAAGAAACGCAGAAACGAAGAATGAAACGGAGAAACGAAGAAATAAACGGAGAAATGAAGAAAGAAACGGAGAAATAAATGGAGAAACGAAGATATAAACGGAGAAACGAAGAAAGAAACGAAGAAACGAAGAATGAAACTGAGAAACGAAGAAAGAAACGGAGAATCGGAGAAATAAATGGAGAAACGTCGAATTAAACCGAGAAAAAGAGAAAGAAACGGAGAAACGAAGAAAGAAACGGAGAAACGATGAAAGAAACGGAGAAACGAAGATAGAAACGGAGAAACGAAGAAAGAAACGGACAAACGAAGAATGAAACGGAGTAACGAAGAAAGAAACGAAGAAACGAAGGAAGAAACGGAGAATCGTAGAAATTAATGGAGAAACGAAGAAATAAACGGAGAAACGAAGAAAGAAACGGAGAAGCGAAGAAAGAAACGGAGAAGGGAAGAAAGAAACGGAGAAACGAAGAAAGAAACGGAGAAACGACAAAGAACCGGAGAAACGAAGAAAGAAACGGAGAAACAAAGAAAGAAACGGAGAAACGGAGAAACGAACAAAGAAACGGAGAAACGAAGAAAGAAACGGAGAGACGGAGAAATAAATGGAGAAACGAAGAAATAAACGGAGAAACGAAGAAAGGAACGGAGAATCGGGGAAATAAATGGAGAAACGAAAAAAATAAACTGAGAAACGGAGTAAGAAACGGAGAAACGAACAAAGAAACGGAGAAACGAACAAAGAAACGGAGAAACGAACAAAGAAACGGAGAAACGAAGAAAGAAACGGAGAAACGGAGAAATAAATGGAGAAACGAAGAAATAAACGGAGAAACGAAGAAAGGAACGGAGAAACGAACAAAGAAACGGAGAAACGATGAAAGAAACGGAGAAACGAAGAAAGAAACTAAGAAACGAAGAAAGAAACGGAGAAACAAAGAAAGAAACGGAGAATCGGAGAAATAAATGGAGAAACGAAGAAATAAACCGAGAAACGAAGAAAGAAACGGAGAATCGAACAAAGAAACGGAGAAACGAAGAAAGAAACGGAGAGACGAAGAAAGAAACGGAGTAACGAAGAAAGAAACGAAGAAACGAAGAAAGAAACGGAGAAACGAACAAAGAAACGGAGAAACGAAGAAAGAAACGGAGAATCGGAGAAATAAATGGAGACACGAAGAAATAAACCGAGAAACGGAGTAAGAAACGGAGAAACGAACAAAGAAACGGAGAAACGAAGAAAGAAACGGAGAAACGGAGAAATAAATGGAGAAACGAAGAAATAAACGGAGACACGAAGAAAGGAACGGAGAAACGAACAAAGAAATGGAGAAACGAACAATGAAACGGAGTAACGAAGAAAGAAACGAAGAAACGAAGAAAGAAACGGAGAATCGGAGAAATAAGTGGGGAAACGAAGAAATAAACTGAGAAACGGAGTAAGAAACGGAGAAACGAACAAAGAAACGGAGAAACGAAGAAAGAAACGGAGAAACGGAGAAATAAATGGAGAAACGAAGAAATAAACGGAGAAACGAAGAAAGGAACGGAGAAACGAACAAAGAAACGGAGAAACGAACAAAGAAACGGAGAAACGAACAAAGAAACGGAGAAACGAAGAAAGAAACGGGGAAACGGAGAAATAAATGGAGAAACGAAGAAATAAACGGAGAAACGAAGAAAGCAACGGAGAAACGAACAAAGAAACGGAGAAACGAACAAAGAAACGGAGAAACGAAGAAAGAAACGGAGAAACGAAGACAGAAACGGAGAATCGGAGTAATAAATCGAGAAACGAAGAAATAAACGGAGAAATGAAGAAAGAAACGGAGAAACAAAGAAAGAAACGGAGAAACGAACAAAGAAACGGGGAAACGAAGAAAGAAACGGAGAAACGAAGAAAGAAACGGAGTATCGAAGAAGGAAACGAAGAAACGAAGAAAGAAACGGAGAATCGGTGTAATAAATGGAGAAACGATGTAATAAACCGAGAAACGGAGAAAGAAACGGAGAAACGAACAAAGAAACGCAGAAACGAAGAAATAAACGGAGAAACGAAGAAATAATCGGAGAAACGAAGAAAGAAACGGAGAAACGAAGAAAGAAACGGAGAAACGAAGAAAGAAACGGAGTAACGAAGAAAGAAACGGAGAAACGGAGAAATAAATGGAGAAACGGAGAAATAAACGGAGAAACGAAGAAAGAAACGGAGAAACGAAGAAAGAAACGGAGAAACGAACAAAGAAACGGAGAAACGAAGAAAGAAACGGAGAAACGAAGAAAGAAACGGAGAAACGAAGAAAGAAACGGAGAAACGAAGAAAGAAACGGAGAATCGGAGTAATAAATGGAGAAACGAAGAAATAAACCGAGAAACGGAGAAAGAAACGGAGAAACGAACAAAGAAACGGTGAAACGAAGAAATAAACGGAGAAACGAAGAAAGAAACGGAGAAACGATGAAAGAAACGGAGAAACGAAGAAAGAAACGGAGAAACGAACAAAGAAACGCAGAAACGAAGAATGAAACGGAGAAACGAAGAAATAAACGGAGAAATGAAAAAGAAACGGAGAAATAAATGGAGAAACGAAGATATAAACGGAGAAACGAAGAAAGAAACGGAGAAACGAAGAAACGATGAAAGAAACGGAGAAACGAAGAAAGAAACGGAGAAATAAACCGAGAAACGTAGAAAGAAACGGAGAAACGAACAAAGAAACGAAGAAACGAAGAAAGAAACGGAGAATCGGAGAAATAAATGGATAAACGAAGAAATAAACGGAGAAACGAAGAAATAAACTGAGGAGCGGAGTAAGAAACGGAGTAACGAAGAAAGAAACGAAGAAACGAAGGAAGAAACGGAGAATCGTAGAAATTAATGGAGAAACGAAGAAATAAACGGAGAAACGAGGAAAGAAACGGAGAAGCGAAGAAAGAAACGGAGAAGGGAAGAAAGAAACGGAGAAACGAAGAAAGAAACGGAGAAACGACAAAGAACCGGAGAAACGAACAAAGAAACGGAGAAACGAACAAAGAAACGGAGAAACGAAGAAAGAAACGGAAAAACGAAGAAAGAAACGGAGAAACGGAGAAATAAACGGAGAAACGAAGAAAGGAACGGAGAATCGGGGAAATAAATGGAGAAACGAAGAAAGAAACGGAGAAACGAAGAAAGAAACGGAGAAACGAAGAAAGAAAAGGAGAAACCGAGAAACGGAGAACTCCAGAAATGGAGAAACGTTTCTCCGTTTCTTTGTTCGTTTCTCCGTTTCTTTGTTCGTTTCTCCGTTTCTTTCCCCGTTTCTCGGTTTATTTCTTCGTTGCTCCATTGATTTCTCCGATTCTCCGTTTCTTTCTTCGTTTCTCCGTTTCTTTCTTCGTTCCTGCGTTTCTTTCTTCGATTCTCCGTTTATTTCTCCGTTTCTCCGTTTCTTTCATCGTTTCTCCGTTTCTTTGTTCGTTTCTCCGTTCCTTTCTTCATTCCTTCGTTTCTTTCTTCCTTTCTCCGTTTCTTTGTTCGTTTCTCCGTTTCTTTCTTTGTTTCTCCGTTTCTTTCTTCGTTTCTCCGTTTACTTCTTCATTCCTCCATTTATTTCTCCGATTCTCCGTTTCTTCCTTCATTTCTCCGTTTCTTTCTTCGTTTCTCCGTTTCTTTCTTCGTTTCTTCGTTTCTTCGTTCGTTTCTCCGTTTCTTTCTTCGTTTCTCCGATTCTTTCTTCGTTTCTCCGTTTCTTTCTTCGTTTCTTCGTTTCTTTCTTCGTTTCTCCATTACTTTCATCGCTTCTCCGTTTCTTTGTTCGTTTCTCCGTTCCTTTCTTCGTTTCTCCGATTATTTCTTCGTTTCTCCATTTATTTCTCCGTTTCTCCGTTTCTTTCTTCGTTTCTCTGTTTCTTTCTTCGTTTCTCCGTTTCTTCCTTCGTTTCTTCGTTTCTCCGTTTCTCCGTTTCTCCGTTTCTCCGTTTCCCCGTTTCTCCGTTTCTCCGTTTCTCCGTTTCTCCGTTTCTCAGTTTCGATTAAATGATTAAAATAGTTATAATTTCTATTATAAATCATTTGAGCTATAGTTAAATTATACACTAATACTCTAAATACATATTTAATATATTTTTTAATCTCTTTAGCCTCCGGAAGAATTTTATTTATACTATTTACTGTATATAATAATTTACACAGAATCGGAAATAAATCTAATTATTTATTTATAATAATTATTTTTTATTCACTTATTTTACCAAAAATATCGATTCTTCATGTATTAATCAAATGTTAAATTGATATATCTCATAGACAATTATTACTTTCCATCTTTTAAAACTTTAAGAAACATCTCTTTACTTTGAAGTTCGATCAAAATCAATTGCTAGCGGCGAAACAATCATATTTAATGCATAAATAAGATACACATTGTTCGATCAATATAGGGAACATGCGTAAATGTTAATAACAATCGCTGAAATGAACAAACATTCACTGAAACCGTTCGCCTTCGCAGACTTCGCAATATCTTGACATTTATTTATCATAATTATTAACAACCGTAATATATTAATTAATTATTAACAACCGTAGATTAAACAATTTTTGACAATGTTTCGGTATAAAAAGCCATCAATTTCTTGAAATATTTGTTTAGATCGAACAAATACGATCGAAGAAGCCGTGGGATAAAATAAATGAATATTTCTCTACATATCGGAATTATAGTTTGTATGTATGCAAATATATTCTGAACCCGCAATTACAAATCCATGTAACGTGGTAATTACATGGGTTGCCATCTATTGGAGAAAGGGTTAAACTACACTTAAGGGGTGTAAACACCTGGCGGAGAAACGCTCAAGTTTGTCGAGGAATGGTTCTAATTCCCACAAATAGATGGCGCGACAAGTACTATTTACCGACATTAGAGATAAGTACTTCCATTTGTATGATATTCCCTACCGTGCGATTTAAATAAATAAATACTTTTGTACAAACTTTTGTATGATTCATCTTTCGAATAAATGTAAAATTAAACCTTCCACGGTAAATTTTATTCTTGAATTTATTAAGGTTTCTAGGACGATTTATTTTCGCATAAAGAGTGCTATAGGTGGGAAATTTGTGTTCATAATAATTATAGAGTGTAAAATAATTTTTCCTTTATTAGAGGTTAATATATTAAATAAGGAAGAAGAGTTAATCTTTATTATTATAAATATAAAAATTAAAATTAAAGGAATTATTGAATATAAAATGAAATATGTTAAAAATGTATTTTTGTTAATTATTAATAAAATAACTATAATAGATGTTTGTATAACAGATGAATATCCTATAATTATTATGATTGATTTTTTTGTTTAAGCAAACGATAGGGGCAATAATTACATTAATTAGGCAAATAAAATAAATTTCATTATTAAATTTTAATATGAGTTCTATAATAATTATAGGGATTAATTTTATTAAAGTTATTATAAAGAATAGATTAATTCAATTTAATGAATAAATTAAAAAAATGAATCGTACATTTAAAGAGTACATCCCAATTTTTAAGATAAGTGAAAAAAAATAATTATTATAAATAAATAATTAGATTTATTTCCGATTCTGTGTAAATTATTATATATAGTAAATAGTATAAATAAAACTCTTCTGGAGGCTAAAGAGATTAAAAAATATATTAAATATGTATTCAGAGTATTAGTGACTAATTTAACTATAGATCAAATGATTTATAATAGAAATTATAAATATTATAATCATTTAATCGAAACGGAGAAACGGAGGAACGGAGAAACGATGAAACGAAGGAAGAAACGGAGAAACGAAGAAAGAAACGCAGAAATGAAGAAAGAAACGAAGTAACGAAGAAAGAAACGGAGAAACGATGAAATAAACCGAGAAACGGGGATAGAAACGGAGAAACGAAGAAAGAAACAGAGAAACGAACAAAGAAACGCAGAAACGAAGCATGAAACGGAGAAACGAAGGAATAAACGGAGAAATGAAGAAAGAAACGGAGAAACGAAGAAAGAAAAGGAGAAACGAAGAAAGAAACGGAGAAACGAACAAAGAAACGGAGAAACGAAGAAAGAAACGGAGAAACGGAGAAATAAATGGATAAACGAAGAAATAATCGGAGAAACGAAGAAAGAAACGGAGAAACGGAGAAATAAATGGAGAAACGATGAAATAAACGAAAAAACGAAGAAAGAAACGGAGAAACGAACAAAGAAACGGAGAAACGAAGAAAGAAACGGAGAAACGGAGAAATAAATGGAGAAACGAACAAATAAACGGAGAAACGAAGAAAGAAACGGAGAAACGAACAAAGAAACGGAGAAACGGAGAAATAAATAGAGAAACGAAGAAATAAACGGAGAAACGAAGAAAGAAACGGAGAAACGAAGAAAGAAACGGAGAAACGGAGAAATAAATGGAGAAACGAAGAAATAAACGGAGAAACGAAGAAAGAAACGGAGAAACGGAGAAATAAATGGAGAAACGAAGAAAGAAACGGAGAAACGAAGAAAGAAAAGGAGAAACGAAGAAAGAAACGGAGAAACGAACAAAGAAACGGAGAAACGGAGAAATAAATGGAGAAACGAAGAAATAAACGGAGAAACGAAGAAAGAAACGGAGAAACGGAGAAATAAATGGAGAAACGAAGAAAGAAACGGAGAAACGAAGAAAGAAAAGGAGAAACGAAGAAAGAAACAGAGAAACGAACAAAGAAACGGAGAAACGAAGAAAGAAACGGAGAAACGGAGAAATAAATGGAGAAACGAAGAAATAATCGGAGAAACGAAGAAAGAAACGGAGAAACGGAGAAATAAATGGAGAAACGATGAAATAAACGAAAAAACGAAGAAAGAAACGGAGAAACGAACAAAGAAACGGAGAAACGAAGAAAGAAACGGAGAAACGGAGAAATAAATGGAGAAACGAAGAAATAAACGGAGAAACGAAGAAAGAAACGGAGAAACGAACAAAGAAACGGAGAAACGGAGAAATAAATAGAGAAACGAAGAAATAAACGGAGAAACGAAGAAAGAAACGGAGAAACGAAGAAGGAAACGGAGAAACAATAGAAACGGAGAAACGAAGAAAGAAACGGAGAATCGGATAAATAAATGGCGAAGCGAAGAAAGAAACGGAGAAACGAATAAAGAAACGGAGAAACGAAGAAAGAAACGGAGAAACGGAGAAATAAATGGAGAACCGAAGAAATAATCGGAGAAACGAAGAAAGAAACGGAGAAACGGAGAAATAAATGGAGAAACGATGAAATAAACGAAAAAACGAAGAAAGAAACGGAGAAACGAACAAAGAAACGGAGAAACGAAGAAAGAAACGGAGAAACGGAGAAATAAATGGAGAAACGAAGAAAGAAACGGAGAAACGAAGAAAGAAACGGAGAAACGAAGAAAGAAACGGAGAAACGAAGAAAGAAACGGAGAAACGAAGAAATAAATGGAGAAACGAAGAAAGAAACAGAGAAACGAACAAATGAACGCAGAAACGAAGAATGAAACGGAGAAACGAAGAAATAAACGGAGAAATGAAGAAAGAAACGGAGAAACAAAGAAAGGAACGGAGAAACGAACAAAGAAACGGAGAGACCAAGAAAGAAACGGAGAAACGAAGAAAGAAACGGAGAAACGAACAAAGAAACGGAGAAACGAAGAAAGAAACGGAGCAACGGAGAAATAAATGGAGAAACGAAGAAATAAACGGAGAAACGAAGGAAGAAACGGAGAAACGAAGAAAGAAACGGAGAAACGAAGAAAGAAACGGAGAATCGGAAAATAAATGGAGAAACGAAGAAATAAACCGAGAAACGGAGAAAGAAACGGAGAATCTTAGAAATAAATGGAGAAACGAAGAAATAAATCGAGAAACGTTGAAAGAACCGGAGAAACGAACAAAGAAACGGAGAAACGAAGAAAGAAACGGAGAAACGAACAAAGAAACGGAGGAGCGAACAAAGAAACGGAGAAACGAAGAAAGAAACGGAGAAACGAAGAAAGAAACGGAGAAAGGAACAAAGAAACGGAGAAACGAACAAAGAAACGGAGAAACGATGAAAGAAACGGAGAATCGGAGAAATAAATGGAGAAACGAAGAAAGAAACGGAGAAACGAAGAAAGAAACGGAGAAGCGAAGAAAGAAACGGAGAAACGAAGAAAGAAACGGAGAAACGAAGAAAGAAACGGAGAATCGGAAAATAAATGGAGAAACGAAGAAATAAACCGAGAAACGGAGAAAGAAACGGAGAACCCAACATAGAAACGGAGAAACGAAGAAAGAAACGGAGAATCTTAGAAATAATTGGAGAAACGAAGAAATAAATCGAGAAACGTTGAAAGAAACGGCGAAACGAACAAAGAAACGGAGAAACGAAGAAAGAAACGGAGAAACGAAGAAAGAAACGGAGTAACGGAGAAATAAATGGAGAAACGAAGAAATACACGGAGAAACGAAGAAGGAAACGGAGAAACGAAGAAAGAAACGGAGTAACGGCGAAAGAAACGGAGAAACGGAGAAATAAATGGAGAAACGAAGAAAGAAACGGAGAAACGAACAAAGATACGGAGAAACGAAGAAAGAAACGGAGAAACGAAGAATGAAACCGAGAAACGAAGATATAAACGGAGAAACGAAGAAAGAAACGGAGGAACGAAGAAACGATGAAAGAAACGGAGAAACGAAGAAAGAAACGGAGAAACGAAGAAAGAAACGGAGAAACGAAGAAAGAAACGGAGAATCGGAGAAATAAATGGAGAAACGAAGAAAGAAACGGAGAAACGAAGAAAGAAACGGAGAAGCGAAGAAAGAAACGGAGAAACGAAGAAAGAAACGCAGAAACGGAGTAATAAATGGAGAAACGAAGAAATAAACTGAGAAACGAACAAAGAAACGGAGAAACGTAGAAAGAAACGGAGAAACGAAGAAAGAAACGGAGAAACGAAGAAAGAAACGGAGAAACGAAGAAAGAAACGGAGAATCGGAGAAATAAATGGAGAAACGACGAAAGAAACGGAGAAACGAAGAAAGAAACGGAGAAGCGAAGAAAGAAACGGAGAAACGAAGAAAGAAACGGAGAAACGAAGAAAGAAAAGGAGAAACCGAGAAACGGAGAACTCCAGAAATGGAGAAACGTTTCTCCGTTTCTTTGTTCGTTTCTCCGTTTCTTTGTTCGTTTCTCCGTTTCTTTCCCCGTTTCTCGGTTTATTTCTTCGTTGCTCCATTGATTTCTCCGATTCTCCGTTTCTTTCTTCGTTTCTCCGTTTCTTTCTTCGTTCCTCCGTTTCTTTCTTCGATTCTCCGTTTATTTCTCCGTTTCTCCGTTTCTTTGTTCGTTTCTCCGTTTCTTTGTTCGTTTCTCCGTTTCTTTCCCCGTTTCTCGGTTTATTTCTTCGTTTCTCCATTGATTTCTCCGATTCTCCGTTTCTTTCTTCGTTTTTCTGTTTCTTTCTTCGTTCCTCCGTTTCTTTCTTCGATTCTCCGTTTATTTCTTCGTTTTCCATTTATTTCTCCGTTTCTCCGTTTCTTTGTTCGTTTCTCCGTTTCTTTGTTCGTGTCTCCGTCTTTTTCCTCGTTTCTTCGTTTCTTTGTTCGTTTCTCCGTTTCTTTCTTCGTTTCTCCGTTTCGTTCATCGTTTCTCAGTTTCTTTCATCGTTTCTCCGTTTCTTTCATCGTTTCTCCTTTTCTTTGTTCGTTTCTCCGTTTCTTTTTTCGTTTCTCCGTTCCTTTCTTCGTTTCTCCGTTTACTTCTTCGTTTCTCCATTTATTTCTCCGTTTCTCCATTTATTTCTCCGTTTCTCCGTTTCGTTGTCCGTTTCTCCGTTTCTCCGTTTCTTTGTTCGTTTCTGCGTTCCTTTCTTCGTTTCTCCGTTTATTTCTTCGTTTCTCCATTTACTACTCCGTTTCTCCGTTTCTTTCTTCGTTTCTCCGTTTCTTTGCTCGTTTCTCCGTTTTTTGGTCGTTTCTCCGTTTCTTTGTTCGTTTCTCCGTTTCTTTGTTCGATTCTCCGTTTCTTTGTTCGTTTGTCTATTTCTTTGTTCGTTTCTCCGTTTCTTTGTTCGTTTCTTCGTTTCTTTGTTCGTTTGTCCGTTTCTTTCTCCGTTTCTCGGTTTATTTCTTCGTTTCTCCATTTATTTCTCCGATTCTCCGTTTCTTTCTTCGTTTCTCCGTTTCTTTCTTCGTTTCTTCGTTTCTTTCTTCGTTTCTCCGTTTCTTTCATCGTTTCTCCGTTTCTTTGTTCGTTTCTCCGTTTCTTTCTTCGTTTCTCCGTTTCTTCCTTCGTTTCATCATTTCTCCGTTTCTCCGTTTCTCCGTTTCGATTAAACGATTATAATGTTTATAATTTCTATTATAAATCATTTGATCTATAGTTAAATTAGACACTAATACTCTAAATACATATTTAATATATTATTCTATAATTATTATAGAACTCATATTAAAGTTTAATAATGAAATTTATTTTATTTGCCTAATTAATGTAATTATTGCCCCTATCATTTGCTTAAACAGAAAATCAATCATAATAATTACAGGATATTCATCTGTCATACAAACATCTATTATAGCTATTTTATTAATAATTAACAAAAATACATTTTTAACATATTTCATTTTATATTCAATAATTTCTTTAATTTTAATTTTTATATTTAAAATAATAAAGATTAACTCTTCTTCCTTATTTAATATATTAACCTCTAATAAAAGAAAAATTATTTTATACTCAATAATTATTATGTACACAAATTTCCCACCTATAGCACTCTTTATACTGAAATAAATCGTCCTAGAAACATTAATAAATTCAAGAATAAAAATTATACTTTTAATAATTGTATATCGTTTTATAAGATTAATTACATCATGAAATTATTTAAATATATCCTTCTTATATTTTTTCCCTTCAATTAAATAAAAAATATATAACAAGATTAACCTTAATTTTCTAAACTATTATCTATTTATAATTTTTTTAATATTTATATTTATATTTATAATATACTGATTGTACTAATTTTTAACATAATTAATATATGTATTCAACAAATCACAACAATATTGGGATATTATATTTCATATCAGCTATATGATCTGGTATAATTGGTTCTTCTTTAAGGATACTAATCCGAATAGAATTAAATAGGCCAGGAACTTGAATTAATAACGACCAAATTTATAACGCAATTGTAACATCACATGCTTTTGTAATAATTTTTTTTATAGTTATACCATTTATAATCGGAGGATTCGGAAACTGAATAATTCCCTTAATAATTGGATTCCCTGATACAGCATTTCCCCGAATAAATAGTATAAGATTGTGATTAATCCCGCCTTCATTATTACTTTTAATTTTTACAACACTATTATTCCCAGGCTCGGGAACTGGATGAACAATCTACCCTCCTTTATCATCAAATCTTTATCACCCATCTTTATCTATAGACTTAACAATTTTTTCTTTGCATATTGCAGGTATCTCTTCAATTATAGGATCAATTAATTTTATTGTTACAATTCTTAAAATAAAAAATAATGCTTTAAAATTCGATCAAATATCCTTATTTGCTTGGTCAGTGTTAATTACTACAATTTTACTTCTTCTCTCACTACCTGTATTAGCCGGAACTATTACTATGTTATTAACAGTCCGAAATTTAAATACTTCCTCCTTTGATCCTACTGGGGGAGGGGACCCAATTTTATTTCAACATTTATTTTTATTTTTTGAGCATCCTGAAGTCTATATTTTAATTTTACCCGGGTTTGGATTAATCTCCCATATCATTTTCAATGAAAGAGGGAAAAAGGAAACTTTTGGGAACCTAGGGATAGTTTATGCAATACTCGGAATTGGATTTCTAGGATTTATTGTGTGAGCACATCACATATTCACAGTAGGCTTAGATGTAGACACACGAGCTTATTTCACTTCGGCTACTATAATCATTGCAATTCCCACAGGAATCAAAGTATTTAGATGACTAGCTACGTACTACGGGTCAAAACTTATTATTAATCCTTCTATTATTTGATAATTTGGCTTTATTTTTTTATTTACAATAGGAGGATTAACAGGAATTATATTATCAAACTCATCTATTGATATTATACTACATGATACATACTATGTTGTCTCTCATTTCCACTATGTACTGTCAATAGGAGCAGTATTTTCTATTATTGCTTCATTAATTCATTGATTCCCTTTATTCACAGGATTTACCCTAAGTCAATTTTATCTTAAAACTCAATTTTATATAATATTTATTGGGGTAAATATAACTTTTTTCCTTCAGCATTTTTTAGGAATGATAGGAATACCTCGACGTTATTCAGATTACCCGGATTCCTACTACTGTGAAAATTTATTATCATCTATTGGCTCAATAATTTCATTCAAAAGAATAATTTTACTCTTGTTTATTATATTGGAGAGATTTATAACTAAACGTCTAGCTATATTTAAATTTAATCAATCATCACTAGAATGACCCCAAAACTTTTCCCCAAAAGACCACTCATTCCTCTCTATTCCTCTAATTATTAAAAACAAATCTTAATATGGCAGATTAGTGCATGAATTTAAGATTCATTTATAAAATTTAATATTTTTATTAAAAATGTCCCATTGAAAAATAATTAATTTCTAAGACCCCAATTCGCCATATGCCGATAATTTAAATCTTTTTCACAACTTCACAATAATTATAATAATTATAATCTCTTCATTAACTCTAATAAATATATTAGATATTTTTACTAATAAATTTATCAATCGATTTTTACTTAAAAATCATCATATTGAAATTGTATGAACTTTACTCCCAATAATAATTTTAGGAGTAATTGCACTTTCTTCTTTAAAAACCCTATATTTTATTGATGAACTATGAATGCCCGTATACTTAACAATCAAATCAATTGGGCACCAATAATATTGATCCTATGAATACCCAGAATTTAATAATTTAAATTTTGACTCCTGTATAGATAAAGATTTAAATAATATTTACATTTTTCGTCTCCTAGACGTAGATAATCGAATAATTATTCCATCTGATACACTAATTCGAATATTAACAACATCAAACGACGTAATTCACTCTTGAACTGTTCCGTCTTTAGGCTTAAAAATAGACTCAGTACCAGGACGAATTAACCAAATAAATTTAATTACTAATCGACCTGGAGTATTTTTCGGACAATGTTCTGAAATCTGCGGAGCTAATCACAGATTTATGCCAATTGTTGTGGAAAGAACTAATTATTCAAACTTTATTAATTGAATTAACAACCAAAATTAAATTTTAACCTACTCATATAATATTTAATTAAATCAAATCATTAGATGTCTGACAAAAGAATTGATTTTTTAAATCAAATTATAGTAATAAATTACTTCACTTTTTATTTTAAAACTTTAAGAATCATCTCTTTACTTCGAAGCTCGATCAAAATTAATTTCTATAAGTTCTTAATCATTTGTAATGCATCAATAAGATGAACATTGTTCGATTAATATTGGGAACATGCATGAATGTTAGTAAAACTCGCGGAAATGAATAAACATTCACCGAAACTATTCGCCTTCGCAAATTTTGCAATATCTTGACGTTTTTTTATCATAATTATTAACAATTGTCGTAGTACCATAGTTTAAATAATTATTAACAATGCCCTAGTATAAATAAAGGCTTAAAATATCATTTCATCGAAATATTCATTGCTCGCGATGGAATTTTTCGTTGAGATCAAACTGACATTCTCAAGGCTACACGTATCGATGATCGATTCACAAGCGTTCATCGCTATGATTGTTGTATCTAGAAAAGCGATTAATTGAATTTCAGCGCTTTTAAATAAAAAATGCAACTACTACGCGTATTGTGTAAATTATAAGAATTAAGCAAATGTTAAATTAATGTATTTAATAAACAATTGTTACTTTCCCTGCTATAAAATTTTACGAAACACGTTTTACTTTGAATCTCGATCCAAATTAATTTCTATGAGGTACTTAATCATTTTCAATGCATAAATAGGATGCACATTATTCTATTAATATTGGGAACATACATAAATGTTAGTAACAATGGCGGAAATGAACAAACATTCACCGAAACCGTTCGCCTTCGCAGATTGCGCAATATCTTGACGTTTATTTATCATAATTATTAACAACCGTCGTTGGACCGTAGATTAAACAATTTTTCACAATGTTCCGGTATAAATAATGGCTATAAAGCCATCAATTTCTTGAAGTATTTGGTTAGATCGAACAAATACAATCGAAGAAACCGTGCGATAAAATAAATGAATATTTTTTGGCGGCGCTAAATTAAAGTATGTTAGAGGAAGGAAAGAACGGAAATATAAGGAAGTGGGGATAAGCGTTTCATCCCGGGCCTGCTAGTGGACTCGTCAGTAAGGCATCCTAGCAGGCCCTGCCTTATACGCCGGGACATTGGAAGATCGGTAAGAGGTCGTATATATAGTGATCGGAGCAGGTACGGGAACTTGCGGGAAACGGTTGGTGGTGAGTTTCCCTCTGGTGGCAAGCGTGGGTAGTGCCGCCACATAACCCCCTTGCCAGTGGTAAACGATACTTTGAAGTTCCGTCCTCCTGATGTCCCAGTGGCGTAGGTATTTTGTTCCGTTGTTCGGTGGCACAACAAGGCACAGGAGGAGGTTGTCTAGAGTAGTGGACGAGAGGAATGGTTCTTTTTCGTAGTAAGGCCCAGCTGCTGTCGATTACGAAATACGCATGGCGAGCCTTGTATGCTCAAGCCGCGATTTTACTTGTTGTCCGACGTTGATGCGTGAGCGTACCGGTACTTATGAAACGCATCCGTGTGGTCGGCGAATAATGTCGACTAAAGCTGCCTGCTGTCCTCCTGGGGTTGATCCTGATGGTTAGCCGGGAGTATAGCGTCGTGTCGTCGCTGGCAGGTTGAGGAGTCAACCCTCGGAGAGGGGGATTAACGAAAATCGGCCTTTACGTTGCGTTCCTTCCATCGTCTTGTGCTGCACCTCTACTGCTGCTGTGCTGTTGTCCAGAAGGTTGCGTTGTTCTTAGACGGGGTCACCACTTTGGCGGCTCTAAATTAAGTATGTGAGGAAGGAAAGAACGGAAATATAAGGAAGTGGGGATAAGCGTTTCATCCCGGGCCTGCTAGTGGACTCGTCAGTAAGGCTTCCTAGCAGGCCCTGCCTTATACGCCGGGACATTGGAAGATCGGTAAGAGGTCGTATATATAGTGATCGGAGCAGGTACGGGAACTTGCGGGAAACGGTTGGTGGTGAGTTTCCCTCTGGTGGCAAGCGTGGGTAGTGCCGCCACAATTTCTCTACATATCGGAATTATAGTTTGTATGTAAGCAAATATATTCTGACCCAGCAATTACAAATCCCTGTAACGTGGTAATTACACGGGTTCCCATCTATTGGAGAAAGGGTTAAACAACACTTAAGGGGTGAAAACACCTGGCGGAGAAACGCTCAAGTTTGTCGAGGAATTGTTCTAATTTCCACAAATAGATGGCGCGACAAGTACAATTTACCGACATTAGAGATAAGTATTTCCATTTGTATGATATTCCCTACCGTGCGATAAAATAAATAAATACTTTTGTACAAACTTTTGTATGTTTCATCTTTCGAATAAATTGTAAAATTAAACCTTCCACGGTATATTCTAGCCTTCCGTTATACATTTAAAAATCTTTAATACCTCGAAATCAAGGCTTCACGTATCGATTATCAACTCACAAGTGTTTATCACGACGAATTTTCTATATAGAAAAGCGATTAATCGAATTTCAGCACTTTTGAGAATAAAATATAACTTCTACGCGTACTGTGTAAAGCATGAAAATTAAATAAATGTTAAATTATTGGACTAATGCACAATTATTACTTTTCATGCTTTTAAACTTTACTAAACAAGTTTTTACATTGAATCTCGATCAAAATCAATTTCTATAAGTATAATTATTTATAATGCATAAATAAGATACACATTGTTCGATTAATATTGAGAACATGCATAAATGTTAACAGAAATCGCGAAAATTAACGAACCTGTTCTCCAATAGAGAACAACCCATCTAATTACCACAAATGTTTGGAATTGCGCGTTCAGAATATATTTGCATCCATGCAAACAATAATTTCGATATGTAGAGAAATATTCATTTATTTTATCGCACGGTAGGCAATGGCATTCGAAAGGGGATACTCATCTGTAATGTCGGTAGATAATGCTTGTGGAGCCATCTATTGATGAAAGTCAGAACAATTCCTCGACAAACTTGAGCGTTTCTCCGCCAGGTGTTTTCACCCCTTAAGTGTAGTTTAACCCTTTCTCCAATAGATGGCAACCCATGTAATTACACGTTACAGGGATTTGTAATTGCGGGTTCAGAATATATTTGCATACATACAAACTATAATTCCGATATGTAAAGATGCATATTGTAAGATAAATGTTCGGAACATGTATAAATGTTAGTAACAATCGCAGAAATGAACAAACATTCTCCGAAACCGTTCGTCTTTGCAGATTTTGCAAAATCTCGATGTTTATTTATCATATTTATTAACAAGCGTCGTAGAACCATACTTTAGACAATTATTAACAATGTCCTAGTATAAATAATGCCTTAAAATATCATTTCGTTGAAATATTCTGTGTTCGCGGAGGAATTTTTCGCTGAGATCCAACTGACATTCTCAAGGCTACACGTATCGATTATCGATTCACAAGTATTCATCGCGGTGATTTTTCTATCCAGAACAGCGATTAATTAAATTTTGGCACTTTTATGTAAAAAATACCACTTCTACGCGTATTGTGTAAATTATAAGAATGAAACAAATGTTAAATTAATGTATCTAATAAACAATTGTCACTTTCCATGCTTTGAAACATTAAGAAACACGTTATAACGTGGAGTCTCGATCAAAATCAATTTCGATAAGTTTCTTAATTAATTGCAATACATAAATAAGATGCACATTGTTCGATCAATATTGGGAACATGCATAAATGTTAGTAACAATCGTGGAAATGAACAAACATTCACCGAAACCGTTCGCCTTCGTAGATTTCGCAATATCTTGTTGTTTATTTATCATGTTTATTAACAACCGTCGTAGGACCGTAGATTAAACAATTATTAACAATGTTCTAGTATAAATAATGGCTAAAAAGCCATCAATTTGTTGAAATATTCGATTAGATCGAACAAAGACAATGGAAGTAACGGTAAGTCACTGGTAAGTGACCTTGCGGTGGGTATATAAGGAGCCGCCGATTGTTTAAAATTTCATTCTTCCTGGAGGCTCCGAGATGGACGGATCTCTTCGTTTTAGGTTTATGGAAGGGGGACCCCCCACCTTGGTAACCGGTACTGGCCGCCGGTAGGCGGTGGTCAGTACTGGCGACCACTCTCTCAATCCTTTCTTTTTTTTTTGAATTGTTTCTTTGTCTAATTCATTTCATTTGTTCTCTGATTTTAATTTCTACTTGTTTTTACATGTTTATTCTTTTCCACTAACCAAATTCATTTCTATTTGCTATTATGCCTTGACTTTAGGTTTCTCTTAGGTTTCTCTTAGGTTTCTCTTAGGTTTCTCTTAGATACATTCTCTTAGATGTATCGGAAAACGAAGAACGAAGAACGAAGAGGACTGATGTATTGCATCCCCCGCGGGACTGTTAATTCCAAGTATAGACTAAGTTAGTTTTAAGGTCACCATGTACGAATATCTGTCATCTGCCGAGCAATTATCCAATCTTTAGCTTCTTTTTGCTCGCTTGCTCGTATCTCAGTCCGGCCACCTCTGCTTGTTGCATAAGCAAGTGACCGGCCGTGGAGGTGGACCGAACGCTCGATCGCCGTCTCTTCTGGTGCGTCCGCTTTGAGAGAGAATATGCTGCGAACACAGGGGCAGGTGTTCGCACCGGTCCCTGCGGAAGCCCTTGTGCCACAAGACCCTCTCTTCGTCATCCTCCGTAAGTCAGGTCCACGCTTTGCGTGGTTCCTGACGCGGAGTTGGGAGAAACGGGGCACTCTATATGAGTGGACGGCGTCGTGCATTTCCTCTTTAATCGGGCCCACTGAGGGGAAACGGGACCGACCTAGTAGGACCAACTGCACGGTTCGTGTCGCGTCTTTCCCAATTTTGCCTAATTTTTCCATAATGTAATTGCTCGGCAGAATTAAACGAGGAGATCGAAGGAACATTGATTCCTTCTATCTCTGCAGTTAGAATAAGTTAGTTTTAAGGCTGTGATCTGCCAAGCAATTATCCAATCTTTAGCTTAATTTTGCTCGCTTCCTCGTTCCTCGGTCCGGTCACCACTGCTTCTTGTACAAGCAAGTGGCCGGCCGTGTAAGTAGTCCGAACGGTCTATCGCCGTCTCTTCCGGTGTGTCCGCTTCCAGAGGGGGCATGTTGCGAGCACAGGAGCAGGCATTTTTGCCGGTCCCTGCGAAAGCCTCCAAAATAAGACCTTCTCGTCGTAAGATGGAGAAACGGGGCACTCCTCTAGGGGAGTGGTAGGCGTCGTTCGTTTACTCTGAAATCGGAACCACGGAGGGCAAACGGGATAGACCTAGTAGGACCAACTGCACGGTTCGTGTCGCGTCTTTCCCAATTTTGCCTAATTTTTCCATAATGTAATTGCTTGGCAGAACTAAACGAGGAGATCGAAGGAACATTGATTCCTTCCATCTCTTTGGTTTAGTATCTTCGTTTGTATCGCGTGTCGAGGGAGATCGATGGAACTTTGATTCCATCTATCTCTCTCCGGGTCTCCGCTCGCAGCAACCTCCACGTGGTGAGACCTGGTAATCGGTATTACTCGCGACGAACAATAATTATTCGTCGTGGGTAGTACCGAGCAAATCGGCTGCGAATTTAGAATAGTAATTTTTACGGTACAGTAGATTCCTTTACGGTACAGTACTTTCTACAAGTAGAGTACTTTAAAGAACAACATTTTTGTAATGAGTATAAAAGTGCGAATATGTTAATGGATCGAAGAAAAGCGATTGTATTTCCGATGAATTGATGTATTGAAATAAAATCAATTTCACTGACAACAGAAACTTTATTTTTGTCCATTATTTGTTTCCATTTCTTTAACCCGATCCTATAAAACTGGTAAAACAACTTAAAACTATATGTCCTCGACTATCATGTTCTCCTGATACAAAGAAAATCGGGATCCATGATTCAGAAATTCGTTCGAAAGTCCTACAAATTTCCGAATCGCGGAAATTCTTCGAATTTGACGTCAATTCGAAGAATCCGCGAAATCGTGCTACTTCCTCGCATATCGTATACTGACACCAAGAGTCCCAAAATCAAACATTTTCTAAAATTTAAGCCTGAATTTCAACCTTTGGTATCAGGAAAATACCAAAAATTTCGATTCTTCATGTATTAATCAAATCTTAAATTGATATATCTCATAGACAATAATTACTTTCCATGTTTTAAAACTTTAAGACACATCTCTTTACATTGAAGTTCGATCAAAATCAATTGCTGGAGGCGAATCAATCATTTTTAATGCATAAATAAGATGCACATTGTTCGATCAATATAGGGAACATGCGTAAATGTTAATAACAATCGCTGAAATGAACAAACATTCACCGAAACCATTCGCCCTCGAAGGTTTCGCAACATCTTGATGTTTGTTTATCATAATTATTAACAACCGTCGTAGGATCATACATTAGACAATTATTAACAATGTCCTAGTATAAATAATGGCTTAAAATATCATTATGTTGAAATATTCCTTGTTCGCGAAGGAATTTTTCCTTGAGATCCAACTGACATTCTCAAGGCTACACGTATCGATTATCGATTCACAAGTATTTATCGCGGTGATTTTTCTATCTAAAAAAGCGATTAATTGAATTTTGGCACATTTGTGTAAAAAATACCACTTCTACGCGTATTGTGTAAATTATAAGAATTAAACAAATGTTAAATTAATGTATCTAATGAACAATTGTTACTTTCCGTGCCTTAAAACTTTACGAAACACGTTATAACGTGGAGTCTCGATCGAAATCAATTTCGATAAGTTTCTTAATTAATTGAAATACATAAATAAGATGCACATTGTTCGATCAATATTGGGAACATGCATAAATGTTAGTAACAATCGTGGAAATGAACAAACATTCACCGAAACCGTTCGCCTTCGTAGATTTCGCAATATCTTGACATTTATTTATCATAATTATTAACAACCGTCGTTGGACCGTAGATTAAACAATTTTTGACAATGTTTCGGTATAAAAAGCCATCAATTTCTTGAAATATTTGGTTAGATCGAACAAATACGATCGAAGAAGCCGTGGGATAAAATAAACGAATATTCCTCTACATATCGGAATTATAGTTTGTATGTATGGAAATATATTCTGAACCCGCAATTACAAATCCCTGTAACGTGGTAATTACATGCGTTGCCATCTAATGGAGAAAGGGTGAAAGTAGACTTAAGAGGTGAAAACACCTGGCGGAGAAACGCTCAAGTTTGTCGAGGAATTTTTCTAATTTCCACAAATAGATGGCGCGACAAGTACAATTTACCGACATTAGAGATAAGTATTTCCATTTGTATGATATTCCCTACCGTGCGATAAAATAAATAAATACTTTTGTACAAACTTTTGTATGTTTCATCTTTCGAATAAATGTAAAATTAAACCTTCCACGGTAAATTTTATTCTTGAATTTATTAATGCTTCTAGGACGATTTATTTCAGTATAAAGAGTGCTATAGGTGGGAAATTTGTGTACATAGTAATTATTGAGTAAAAAATAATTTTTCTTTTAAAAGAGGTTAATATATTAAATAAGGAAGAAGAGTTAATCTTTATTATTTTAAATATAAAAATTAAAATTAAAGAAATTATTGAATATAAAATGAAATATGTCAAAAATGTATTTTTGTTAATTATTAATAAAATAACTATAATAGATGTTTCTATAACAGATGAATATCCTATAATTATTATGATTGATTTTTTTGTTGAAGCAAATGATAGGGGCAATAATTACATTAATTAGGCAAATAAAATAAATTTCATTACTAAACTTTAATATGAGTTCTATAATAATTATAGGGATTAATTTTATTAAAGTTATTATAAAGAATAGATTAATTCAATCTAATGAATAAATTAAGGAAATGAATCGAACATTTAAAGAGTACATCCCAATTTTTAAGATAAGCGAAAAAAAAATAATTATTATAAATAAATAATTAGATTTATTTCCGATTCTGTGTAAATTATTATATATAGTAAATAGTATAAATAAAATTCTTCTGGAGGCTAAAGGGATTAAAAAATATATTAAATATGTATTTAGAGTATTAGTGTCTAATTTAAATATAGATCAAATGATTTATAATAGAAATTATAAATATTATAATCATTTAATCGAAACTGAGAAACGGAGAAACGGAGAAACGATGAAACGAAGGAAGAAACGGAGAAACGAAGAAAGAAACGGAGAAATGAAGAAAGAAACGAAGAAACGAAGAAAGAAACGGAGAAACGAAGAAAGAAACGGAGAAACGAAGAATGAAACGGAGAAACGAAGAAAGAAACGGAGTAACAAAGAAAGAAACGAAGAAACGAAGAAAGAAACGGAGAATCGGAGAAATAAATGGAGAAACGAAGAAATAAACCGAGAAACGGAGAAACGAACAAAGAAACGGAGAAACGAAGAAAGAAACGGAGAAACGAACAAAGAAACGGAGAAACGTACAAAGAAACGGAGTAACGCAGAAAGATACGAAGAAAGAAACGGAGAATCGGAGAAATAAATGGAGAAACGAAGAAATAAACCGAGAAACGGAGTAAGAAACGGAGAAACGAACAAAGAAACGGAGAAGCGAACAAAGAAACGGAGTAACGCAGAAAGATACGAAGAAAGAAACGGAGTAACGAAGAAAGAAACGGAGAATCGGAGAAATAAATGGAGAAACGAAGAAATAAACCGAGAAACGGAGTAAGAAACGGAGAAACGAATAAAGAAACGGAGAAACGAACAAAGAAACGGAGAAACGAACAAAGAAACGGAGAAACGGAGAAATAAGTGGAGAAACGAAGAAATAAACGGAGAAACGAAGAAAGGAACGGAGAAACGAAGAAAGAAACGGAGAAACGATGAAGGAAACGGAGAAACGAAGAAAGAAACGAAGAAACGGAGAAAGAAACGGAGAAACGAAGAAAGAAACGGAGAATCGGAGAAATAAATGGAGAAACGAAGAAATAAACCGAGAAACGGAGAAAGAAATGGAGAAACGAACAAAGAAACGGAGAAACGAACAAAGAAACGGAGAAACGAACGAAGAAACGGAGAAACGAAGAAAGAAACGGAGAATCGCAGAAATGAATGGAGAAACGAAGAAATAAACGGAGAAACGAAGAAAGAAACGGATAAACGAAGAAAGCAACGGAGAAACGAAGAAAGAAACGGAGAAACGAACAAAGAAACGGAGAAACGAACAAAGAAACGGAGAAACGAAGAAAGAAACGGAGAAACGAAGAAAGAAACGGAGAAACGGAGAAATAAATGGAGAAACGAAGAAATAAACGGAGAAACGAACAAAGAAACGGAGAAACGAAGAATGAAACGGAGAAACGAAGAAAGAAACGGAAAAACGAAGAATGAAACGGAGGAACGAAGAAAGAAATGGAGAAACGGAGAAATAAATGGAGAAACGAAGAAATAAACGGAGAAACGAAGAAAGAAACGGAGAAACGAAGAAAGAAACGGAGAAACGAAGAAAGAAACGGAGAAACGAAGAAAGAAACGGAGAAACGGAGAAATAAATGGAGAAACGGAGAAATAAACGGAGAAACGAAGAAAGAAACGGAGAAAGGAAGAAAGAAACGGAGAAACGAAGAAAGAAACGGAGAAACAAAGAAAGAAACGGGGAAACGAAGAAAGAAACGGAGAAACGAAGAAAGAAACGGAGTAACGAAGAAAGAAACGTAGAAACGAACAAAGAAACGGAGAAACGAACAAAGAAACGGAGAAACGAAGAGAGAAACGGAGAAACGAACAAAGAAACGGAGAAACGAACAAAGAAACGGAGAAACGGAGAAATAAATGGAGAAACGAGCAACGAAACGGAGAAACGAACAAAGAAACGGAGAAACGGAGAAATCAATGGAGAAACGAAGAAATAAACCGAGAAACGGAGAAACGAAGAAAGAAACAGAGAAACGAACAAAGAAACGCAGAAACGAAGAATGAAACGGAGAAATGAAGAAAGAAACGGAGAAACAAAGAAAGATACGGAGAAACGAACAAAGAAGCGAAGAAACGATGAAAGAAACGGAGAAACGAAGAAAGAAACGGAGAAACGAAGAAAGAAACGGAGAAACGAAGAGTGAAACGGAGAAACGAAGAAATAAACCGAGAAACGGAGAAAGAAACGGAGAAACGAAGAAAGAAACAGAGAAACGAACAAAGAATCGCAGAAACGAAGAATGAAACGGAGAAACGAAGAAAGAAACGGAGAAATGAAGAAAGAACCGGAGAAACAAAGAAAGATACGGAGAAACGAACAAAGAATCGGAGAAACGAAGAAAGAAACGGAGAAACGAACAAAGAAACGGAGAAACAAAGAGAGAAACGGAGAAACGAACAAAGAAACGGAGAAACGAACAAAGAAACGGAGAAACGGAGAAATAAATGGAGAAACGAGCAACGAAACGGAGAAACGAACAAAGAAACGGAGAAACGGAGAAATAAATGGAGAAACGAAGAAATAAACCGAGAAACGGAGAAACGAAGAAAGAAACAGAGAAACGAACAAAGAAACGCAGAAACGAAGAATGAAACGGAGAAACGAAGAAAGAAACGGAGAAATGAAGAATGAAACGGAGAAATGAAGAAAGAAACGGAGAAACAAAGAAAGATACGGAGAAACGAACAAAGAAGCGAAGAAACGATGAAAGAAACGGAGAAACGAAGAAAGAAACGGAGAAACGAAGAAAGAAACGGAGAAACGAAGAGTGAAACGGAGAAACGAAGAAATAAACCGAGAAACGGAGAAAGAAACGGAGAAACGAAGAAAGAAACAGAGAAACGAACAAAGAATCGCAGAAACGAAGAATGAAACGGAGAAACGAAGAAAGAAACGGAGAAATGAAGAAAGAACCGGAGAAACAAAGAAAGATACGGAGAAACGAACAAAGAATCGGAGAAACGAAGAAAGAAACGGAGAAACGAACAAAGAAACGGAGAAACAAAGAGAGAAACGGAGAAACGAACAAAGAAACGGAGAAACGAACAAAGAAACGGAGAAACGGAGAAATAAATGGAGAAACGAGCAACGAAACGGAGAAACGAACAAAGAAACGGAGAAACGGAGAAATAAATGGAGAAACGAAGAAATAAACCGAGAAACGGAGAAACGAAGAAAGAAACAGAGAAACGAACAAAGAAACGCAGAAAAGAAGAATGAAACGGAGAAACGAAGAAAGAAACGGAGAAATGAAGAAAGAAACGGAGAAACAAAGAAAGATACGGAGAAACGAACAAAGAAGCGAAGAAACGATGAAAGAAACGGAGAAACGAAGAAAGAAACGGAGAAACGAAGAAAGAAACGGAGAAACGGAGAAATAAATGGAGAAACGAAGAAATAAACGGAGAAACGAAGAAAGAAACGGAGAAACGAAGAAAGAAACGGAGAAACGAAGAAAGAAACGGAGAAACGAAGAAAGAAACGGAGAAACGGAGAAATAAATGGAGAAACGAAGAAATAAACGGAGAAGCGAAGAAAGAAACGGAGAAAGGAAGAAAGAAACGGAGAAACGAAGAAAGAAACGGAGAAACAAAGAAAGAAACGGGGAAACGAAGAAAGAAACGGAGAAACGAAGAAAGAAACGAAGAAACGAAGATAGAAACGGAGAAACGAACAAAGAAACGGAGAAACGGAGAAATAAATGGAGAAACGAACAACGAAACGGAGAAGCGAACAAAGAAACGGAGAAACGGAGAAATAAATGGAGAAACGAAGAAATAAACCGAGAAACGGAGAAACGAAGAAAGAAACAGAGAAACCAACAAAGAAACGCAGAAACGAAGAATGAAACGGAGAAACGAAGAAAGAAACGGAGAAATGAAGAAAGAAACGGAGAAACAAAGAAAGATACGGAGAAACGAACAAAGAAACGGAGAAACGAAGAAAGAAACGGAGAAACGAAGAATGAAACGGAGAAACGATGAATGAAACGGAGAAACGAAGAAAGAAACGGAGAAACGGAGAAATAAATGGAGAAACGAAGAAATAAACGGAGAAACGAAGAAAGAAACGGAGAATCGAAGAAAGAAACGGAGAAACGAAGAAAGAAACGGAGAAACAAAGAAAGATACGGAGAAACGAAGAAAGAAACGGAGAAACGAAGAAAGAAACGGAGAAACGAAGAATGAAACGGAGAAACGAAGAAAGAAGCGGAGAAATAAATGGAGAAACGAAGATATAAACGGAGAGACGAAGAAAGAAACGGAGTAACGAAGAAAGAAACGAAGAAACGAAGAATGAAACGGAGAAACGAAGAAAGAAACGGAGAAATAAATGGAGAAACGAAGATATAAACGGAGAGACGAAGAAAGAAACGGAGAAGCGAAGAAACGATGAAAGAAACGGAGAAATGAAGAAAGAAACGGAGAAACGAAGAAAGAAACGGAGAAACGAAGAGTGAAACGGAGAAACGAAGAAATAAACCGAGAAACGGAGAAAGAAACGGGGAAACGAAGAAGGAAACAGAGAAACGAACAAAGAATCGCAGAAACGAAGAATGAAACGGAGAAGCGAAGAAAGAAACGGAGAAATGAAGAAAGAAACGGAGAAAGGAAGAAAGAAACGGAGAAACGAAGAAAAAGAACCGGAGAAACAAAGAAAGAAACGGAGAAACGAAGAAAGAAACGGAGAAACGGAGAAATAAATGGAGAAACGAAGAAATAAACGGAGAAACGAAGAAAGAAACGGAGAAAGCAAGAAAGAAACGGAGAAACGAAGAAAGAAACGGAGAAACAAAGAAAGAAACGGGGAAACGAAGAAAGAAACGGAGAAACGAAGAAAGAAACGGAGTAACGAAGAAAGAAACGAAGAAACGAACAAAGAAACGGAGAAACGAACAAAGAAACGGAGAAACGAAGAGAGAAACGGAGAGACGAACAAAGAAACGGAGAAACGGAGAAATAAATGGAGAAACGAAGAAATAAACCGAGAAACGGAGAAACGAAGAAAGAAACAGAGAAACGAACAAAGAAACGCAGAAACGAAGAATGAAACGGAGAAACGAAGAAAGAAACGGAGAAATGAAGAAAGAAACGGAGAAACAAAGAAAGATACAGAGAAACGAACAAAGAAACGGAGAAACGAAGAAAGAAACGGAGAAACGAAGAATGAAACGGAGAAACGAAGAAAGAAACGGAGAAATAAATGGAGAAACGAAGATATAAACGGAGAGACGAAGAAAGAAACGGAGAAGCGAAGAAACGATGAAAGAAACGGAGAAACGAAGAAATAAACGGAGAAAGGAAGAAAGAAACGGAGAAACGAACAAAGAAACAGAGAAACGAAGAAAGAAACGGAGAAACGGAGAAATAAATGGAGAAACGAAGAAATAAACGGAGAAACGAAGAAAGAAACGGAGAAACGAAGAAAGAAACGGAGAAACGAAGAAAGAGACGGAGAAACGAAGAAAGAAACGGAGAAACGAACAAAGAAACGGAGAAACGAAGAAAGAAACGGAGAAACGAAGAAAGAAACGGAGAAACGAACAAAGAAACGGAGAAACGAACAAAGAAATGGAGAAACGAACAAAGAAACGGAGAAACGAAGAAAGAAACGGAGAAACGAACAAAGAAACGGAGAAACGAACATAGAAACGGAGAAACGAACAAATAAACTGAGAAACGGAGAAATAAATGGAGAAACGAAGAAATAAACGGAGAAACGAAGAAAGAAACGGAGAAACGAAGAAAGAAGCGGAGAAACGAAGAAAGAAACGGAGAAACGAAGAATGAAACGGAGAAACGGGGAAATAAATGGAGAAAGGAAGAAATAAACGGAGAAACGAAGAAAGAAACGGAGAAACGAAGAAAGAAACGAAGAAACGAATAAAGAAACGGAGAAACGAAGAAATAAACGGAGAAACGAAGAAAGAAACGGAGAAACGAAGAAAGAAACGGAGAAGCGCAGAAAGAGACGGAGAAACGAAGAAAGAAACGGAGAAACGAAGAAAGAAACGGAGAAACGAAGAAAGAAACGGAGAAACGAACAAAGAAACGGAGAAACGAACAAAGAAACGGAGAAACGAACAAAGAAACGGAGAAACGAACAAAGAAACGGAGAAACGAACAAAGAAACGGAGAAACGAACAAAGAAACGGAGAAACGAACATAGAAACGGAGAAACGAACAAAGAAACGGAGAAACGGAGAAATAAATGGAGAAACGAAGAAATAAACCGTGAAACGGGGAAAGAAACGGAGAAACGAACAAAGAAACGGAGAAACGAAGAAAGAAACGGAGAAACGAACAAAGAAACGGAGAAACGAACAAAGAAATGGAGAAACGAACAAAGAAACAGAGAAACGAAGAAAGAAACGGAGAAACGAACAAAGAAACGGAGAAACGAACAAAGAAACGGAGAAACGAACATAGAAACGGAGAAACGAACAAAGAAACGGAGAAACGGTGAAATAAATGGAGAAACGAAGAAATAAACGGAGAAACGAAGAAATAAACGGAGAAACGGAGAAACGAAGAAAGAAACGGAGAAACGGTGAAATAAATGGAGAAACGAAGAAATAAACGGAGAAACGAAGAAATAAACGGAGAAACGGAGAAACGAAGAAAGAAACGGAGAAACGGAGAAATAAATGGAGAAACGAAGAAATAAACGGAGAAACGAAGAAAGAAACGGAGAAACGAAGAAAGAAACGGAGAAACGAACAAAGAAACGGAGTAACGAAGAAAGAAACGAAGAAACGAAGAAAGAAACGGAGAAACGGAGAAAGAAACGGAGAAACGAACAAAGAAACGGCGAAACGAACAAAGAAACGAAGAAACAAACAAAGAAACGGAGAAACGAACAAAGAAATAGACAAACGAACAAAGAAACGGAGAATCGAACAAAGAAACAGAGAAACGAACAAAGAAACGGAGAAACGACCAAAAAACGGAGAAACGAACAAAGAAACGGAGAAACAGAGAAATAAATGGAAAAACGAAGAAATAAACGGAGAAACGAAGAAAGGAGCGGAGAAACGAACAAAGAAACGGAGAAACGAGCAAAGTAACGTAGAAACGGAGAAATAAATTGAGAAACGAAGAAATAAACGGAGAAACGGAGAAAGAAACGGAGAAACGAACAAAGTAACGGCGAAACGAACAAAGAAACCAAGATACGAACAAAGAAACGGAGAAACGAACAAAGAAATAGACAAACGAACAAAGAAACGGAGAATCGAACAAAGAAACGGAGAAACGAACAAAGAAACGGAGAAACGAACAAAGAAACGTAGAAACGAAGAAGGAAACGGAGAAACGAAGAAAGAAACGGAGAAATAAATGGAGAAACGAAGATATAAACGGAGAAACGAAGAAAGAAACGGAAAAACGAACAAAGAAACGGAGAATCGGAGAAATAAATGGAGAAACGAAGAAATAAACCGAGAAACGGAGAAAGAAACGGAGAAACGAACAAAGTAACGGCGAAACGAACAAAGAAACCAAGATACGAACAAAGAAACGGAGAAACGAACAAAGAAACGGAGAAACGAAGAAAGAGACGGAGAATCGGAGAAATAAATGGAGAAACGAACAAAGAAACTGAGAAACGGAGAAACAGAGAAACGGAGAAACGGAGAAACCGAGAAACGGAGAAACGGAGAAACCGAGAAACGGAGAAAAGGAGAAACGGAGAAACGGAGAAACGGAGAAACGGAGAAACGGAGAAACGGAGAAACGGAGAAATGGAGAAACGGAGAAACGGAGAAACCGAGAAACGTTTCTCCGTTTCTTTGTTCGTTTCTTCGTTTCTTTGTTCGTTTCTCCGTTTCTTTCCCCGTTTCTCGGTTTATTTCTTCGTTTCTCCATTTATTTCTCCGATTCTCCGTTTCTTTGTTCGTTTCTCCGTTTCTTTCCCCGTTTCACGGTTTATTTCTTCGTTTCTCCATTTATTTCTCCGTTTCTCCGTTTCTTTGTTCGTTTCTCCGTTTCTATGTTCGTTTCTCCGTTTCTTTGTTCGTTTCTCCGTTTCTTTGTTCGTTTCTCCGTTTCTTTGTTCGTTTCTCCGTTTCTTTGTTCGTTTCTCCGTTTCTTTGTTCGTTTCTCCGTTTCTTTCTTCGTTTCTCCGTCTCTTTCTTCGTTTCTCCGTTTCTTTCTTCGTTTCTCCGTTTCTTTCTTCGTTTCTCCGTTTATTTCTTCGTTTCTCCATTTATTTCTCCGTTTCTCCGTCTCTTTCTTCGTTTCTCCGTTTCTTTGTTCGTTTCTCCGTTTCTTTGTTCGTTTCTCCGCTTCTTTGTTCGTTTCTTCGTTTATTTCTCCGTTTCTCCATTTATTTTTCCGTTTCTCCGTTTCGTTGTTCGTTTCTCCGTTTCTTTGTTCGTTTCTCCATTTATTTCTCCGTTTCTCCGTTTCTTTCTTTGTTTCTCAGTTTCTTTCTTTATTTCTCCGTTTATTTCTTCGTTTCTCCGTTTCATTCTTCGTTTCTGCGATTCTTTGTTCGTTTCTCTGTTTCTTTCTTCGTTTCTCCGTTTCTTTCTCCGTTTCTAGGTTTATTTCTTCGTTTCTCCGTTTCACTCTTCGTTTCCCCGTTTCTTTCTTCGTTTCTCCGTTTCTTTCTTCGTTTCTCCGTTTCTTTCTTCGTTTCTCCGTTTCTTTCATCGTTTCTTCGCTTCTCCGTTTGTTTCTTCGTCTCTCCGTTTATATCTTCGTTTCTCCATTTATTTCTCCGTTTCTTTCTTCGTTTCTCCGTTTCATTCTTCGTTTCTCCGTTTCTTTCTTCGTTTCTCCGTTTCTTTCATCGTTTCTTCGTTTCTTTGTTCGTTTCTCCGTTTCCTTTTTCGTTTCTCCGTTTCTTTGTTCGTTTCTCCGTTTCTTCGTTTCTTTGTTCGTTTCTCCGTTTCTTTCTTCGTTTCTCCGTTTCTTTCTTCGTTTCTCCGTTTCTTTCTTCATTTCTTTCTCATTTCTTCGTTTCTTTCTTCGTTTCTCCGTTTCTTTGTTCGTTTCTCCGTTTCTTTATTCGTTTCTCCGTTTCTTTCCCCGTTTCTCGGTTTATTTCTTCGTTTCTCCATTTATTTCTCCGATTCTCCGATTCTTTCTTCGTTTCTCCGTGTATTT
This sequence comes from Ptiloglossa arizonensis, assembly GCF_051014685.1. Lineage (NCBI taxonomy): Eukaryota > Metazoa > Arthropoda > Insecta > Hymenoptera > Colletidae > Ptiloglossa > Ptiloglossa arizonensis. The sequence goes on from NC_135048.1 coordinate 617,067, forward strand.
GTCCGTTTCTCCATTTATTTCTCCGTTTCTCCGTTTCTTTGTCCGTTTCTCCGTTTCTCCGTTTCTTTGTTCGTTTCTCCGTTTCTTTGTTCGTTTCTCCGTTTCTTTCTTCATTTCTTTCTCACTTCTTCGTTTCTTTCTTCGTTTCTCCGTTTCTTTCTTCGTTTCTCCGTTTCTTTCTTCATTTCTTTCTCATTTCTTCGTTTCTTTCTTCGTTTCTCCGTTTCTTTGTTCGTTTCTCCGTTTCTTTCTTTGTTTCTCCGTTTCTTTCTTCGTTTCTCCGTTTATTTCTTCATACCTCCATTTATTTCTCCGATTCTCCGATTCTTTCTTCGTTTCTCCGTTTATTTGCCCGTTTCTCCATTTATTTCTCCGTTTCTCCGTTTCTTTGTCCGTTTCTCCGTTTCTCCGTTTCCTTGTTCGTTTCTCCGTTTCTTTCTTCGTCTCTCCGTTTCTTTCTTCATTTCTTTCTCATTTCTTCGTTTCTTTCTTCGTTTCTCCGTTTCTTTGTTCGTTTCTCCGTTTCTTTCTTTGTTTCTCCGTTTCTTTCTTCGTTTCTCCGTTTATTTCTTCATACCTCTATTTATTTCTCCGATTCTCCGATTCTTTCTTCGTTTCTCCATTTACTACTCCGTTTCTCCATTTCTTTCTTTGTTTCTCCATTTCTTTCTTTGTTTCTCCGTTTCTTTGCTCGTTTCTCGGTTTTTTGGTCGTTTCTCCGTTTCTTTGTTCGTTTCTTCGTTTCTTTGTTCGTTTCTCCGTTTCTTTTTTCGTTTCTCCGTTTCTTTGTTCGTTTCTCCGTTTCTTTGTTCGTTTCTCCGTTTCTTTCTCCGTTCCTCGGTTTATTTCTTCTTTTCTCCATTTATTTCTCCGATCCTCCGTTTCTTTCTTCGTTTCTCCGTTTCTTTCTTCGTTTCTTCGTTTCTTTCTTCGTTTCTCCGTTTCTCCGATTCTTTCATCGTTTCTCCGTTTCTTTGTTCGTTTCTCCGTTCCTTTCTTCATTTCTCCGTTTACTTCTTCGTTTCTCCATTTATTTCTCCGTTCCTCCATTTATTTCTCCGTTTCTCCGTTTCTTTGTCGGTTTCTCCGTTTCTTTGTTCGTTTCTCTATTTCTTTGTTCGTTTCTCCGTTTCTTTCATCGTTTCTCCGTTTCTTTGATCGTTTCTCCGTTTCTTTTTTCGTTCCTCCGTTTCTTTGTTCGTTTCTTCGTTTCTCCGTTTCTTTCTTCGTTTCTCCGTTTCTTTCTTTGTTTCTCCGTTTCTTTCTTCGTTTCTCCGTTTATTTCTTCATTTCTCCATTTATTTTTTCCGATTCTCCGTTTCTTTCTTCGTTTCTCCGTTTATTTTTTCGTTTCTCCATTTATTTCTCCGTTTCTCCGTTTCTTTGTCCGTTTCTCCGTTTCTCCGTTCCTTTGTTCGTTTCTCCGTTCCTTTCTTCGTTTCTCCGTTTATTTCGTCGTTCCTCCATTTACTTCTCCGTTTCTCCGTTTCTTTGTTCGATTCTCCGTTTCTTTGTTCGATTCTCCGTTTCTTTGTTCGTTTGTCTATTTCTTTGTTCGTTTCTCCGTTTCTTTGTTCGTATATTGGTTTCTTTGTTCGTTTCGCCGTTTCTTTGTTCGTTTCTCCGTTTCTTTCTCCGTTTCTCCGTTTATTTCTTCGTTTCTCCATTTATTTCTCCGTTTCTACGTTCCTTTGCTCGTTTCTCCGTTTCTTTGTTCGTTTCTCCGCTCCTTTCTTCGTTTCTCCGTTTATTTCTTCGTTTTTCCATTTATTTCTCTGTTTCCCCGTTTCTTTGTTCGTTTCTCCGTTTTTTGGTCGTTTCTCCGTTTCTTTGTTCGTTTCTCCGTTTCTTTGTTCGATTCTCCGTTTCTTTGTTCGTTTGTCTATTTCTTTGTTCGTTTCTCCGTTTCTTTGTTTGTTTCTTCGTTTCTTTGTTCGTTTCGCCGTTTCTTTGTTCGTTTCTCCGTTTCTTTCTCCATTTCTCCGTTTATTTCTTCGTTTCTCCATTTATTTCTCCGTTTCTCCGTTTCTTTCTTCGTTTCTTCGTTTCTTTCTTCGTTACTCCGTTTCTTTCTTCATTTCTTTCTCACTTCTTCGTTTCTTTCGTCGTTTCTCCGTTTCTTTCTTCGTTTCTCCGTTTCATTCTTCATTTCTTTCTCATTTCTTCGTTTCTTTCTTCGTTTCTCCGCTTCTTTGTTCGTTTCTCCGTTTCTTTCTTTGTTTCTCCGTTTCTTTCTTCGTTTCTCCGTTTATTTCTTCGTACCTCCATTTATTTCTCCGATTCTCCGATTCTTTCTTCGTTTCTCCGTTTATTTGTCCGTTTCTCCATTTATTTCTCCGTTTCTCCGTTTCTTTGTCCGTTTCTCCGTTTCTCCGTTTCTTTGTTCGTTTCTCCGTTTCTTTCTTCGTTTCTCCGTTTCTTTCTTCATTTCTTTCTCATTTCTTCGTTTCTTTCTTCGTTGCTCCGTTTCTTTGTTCGTTTCTCCGTTTCTTTCTTTGTTTCTCCGTTTCTTTCTTCGTTTCTCCCTTTATTTCTTCATACCTCTATTTATTTCTCCGATTCTCCGATTCTTTCTTCGTTTCTCCATTTACTACTTCGTTTCTCCATTTCTTTCTTTGTTTCTCCATTTCGTTCTTTGTTTCTCCGTTTCTTTGCTCGTTTCTCGGTTTTTTGGTCGTTTCTCCGTTTCTTTGTTCGTTTCTTCGTTTCTTTGTTCGTTTCTCCGTTTCTTTTTTCGTTTCTCCGTTTCTTTGTTCGTTTCTCCGTTTCTTTGTTCGTTTCTCCGTTTCTTTCTCCGTTCCTCGGTTTATTTCTTCGTTTCTCCATTTATTTCTCCGATCCTCCGTTTCTTTCTTCGTTTCTCCGTTTCTTTCTTCGTTTCTTCGTTTCTTTCTTCGTTTCTCCGTTTCTCCGATTCTTTCATCGTTTCTCCGTTTCTTTGTTCGTTTCTCCGTTCCTTTCTTCGTTTCTCCGTTTACTTCTTCGTTTCTCCATTTATTTCTCCGTTTCTGCATTTATTTCTCTGTTTCTCCGTTTCTTTGTCGGTTTCTCCGTTTCTCCGTTTCTTTATTCGTTTCTCCGTTCCTTTCTTCGTTTCTCCGTTTATTTCTTCGTTTCTCCATTTACTACTCCGTGTCTCCGTTTCTTTCTTCGTTTCTCCGTTTCTCTGTTCGTTTCTGCGTTTTTTGGTCGTTTCTCCGTTTCTTTGTTCGTTTCTCCGTTTCTTTGTTCGATTCTCCGTTTCTTTGTTCACTTCTCCGTTTCTTTGTTCGATTCTCCGTTTCTTTGTTCGTTTCTCTATTTCTTTGTTCGTTTCTCCGTTTCTTTCTTCGTTTCTCCGTTTCTTTCTTTGTTTCTCCGTTTCTTTCTTCGTTTCTCCGTTTATTTCTTCATTTCTCCATTTATTTCTCCGAATCTCCGTTTCTTTCTTCGTGTCTCCGTTTATTTTTTCATTTCTCCATTTATTTCTCCGTTTCTCCGTTTCTTTGTCCGCTTCTCCGTTTCTCCGTTTCTTTGTTCGTTTCTCCGTTCCTTTCTTCGTTTCTCCGTTTATTTCGTCGTTCCTCCATTTACTTCTCCGTTTCTCCGTTTCTTTGTTCGTTTCTCCGTTTCTTTGTTCGTTTCTCCGTTTTTTGGTCGTTTCTCCGTTTCTTTGTTCGTTTCTCCGTTTTTTGGTCGTTTCTCCGTTTCTTTGTTCGTTTCTCCGTTTCTTTGTTCGATTCTCCGTTTCATTGTTCGTTTGTCTATTTCTTTGTTCGTTTCTCCGTTTCTTTGTTTGTTTCTTCGTTTCTTTGTTCGTTTCGCCGTTTCTTTGTTCGTTTCTCCGTTTCTTTCTCCATTTCTCCGTTTATTTCTTCGTTTCTCCATTTATTTCTCCGTTTCTCCGTTTCTTTCTTCGTTTCTTCGTTTCTTTCTTCGTTACTCCGTTTATTTCTTCATACCTCCATTTATTTCTCCGATTCTCCGATTCTTTCTTCGTTTCTCCGTTTATTTGTCCGTTTCTCCATTTATTTCTCCGTTTCTCCGTTTCTTTGTCCGTTTCTCCGTTTCTCCGTTTCTTTGTTCGTTTCTCCGTTTCTTTCTTCGTTTCTCCGTTTCTTTCTTCATTTCTTTCTCATTTCTTCGTTTCTTCTTCGTTTCTCCGTTTCTTTGTTCGTTTCTCCGTTTCTTTCTTTGTTTCTCCGTTTCTTTCTTCGTTTCTCCGTTTATTTCTTCATACCTCTATTTATTTCTCCGATTCTCCGATTCTTTCTTCGTTTCTCCATTTACTACTCCGTTTCTCCATTTCTTTCTTTGTTTCTCCATTTCTTTCTTTGTTTCTCCGTTTCTTTGCTCGTTTCTCGGTTTTTTGGTCGTTTCTCCGTTTCTTTGTTCGTTTCTCCGTTTCTTTGTTCGTTTCTCCGTTCCTTTCTTCGTTTCTCCGTTTATTTCTTTGTTTCCCCATTTACTTCTCCGTTTCTCCGTTTCTTTCTTCGTTTCTCCGTTTCTTTCTTCGTTTCTCGGTTTCTTTCTTCGTTTCTCCGTTTCTTCCTTCGTTTCTTCGTTTCTCCGTTTCTCCGTTTCTTCGTTTCTCCGTTTCTCCGTTTCTCCGTTTCTCCGTTTCTCCGTTTCTCCGTTTCTCCGTTTCTCCGATTCGATTAAAAGATTATAATAGTTATAATTTCATTTATAAATCATTGGATATATAGTTAAATTAGACACTAATACTCTAAATACATATTTAATATATTTTTTAATCTCTTTAGCCTCCAGAAGAATTTTATTTATACTGTTTACTGTATATAATAACTTACACAGAATCGGAAATAAATCTAATTATTTATTTATAATAATTATTTTTTATTCACTTATTTTACCAAAAATTTCGATTCTTCATGTATTAATCAAATGTTAAATTGATATATCTCATAGACAATTATTACTTTCCATGTTTTAAAACTTTAAGAAACATCTCTTTACTTTGAAGTATGATCAAAATCAATTGCTAGAGGCGAATCAATCATTTTTAATGCATAAATAAGATGCACATTGTTCGATCAATATAGGGAACATGCGTAAATGTTAATAACAATCGTTGAAATGAACAAACATTCACCGAAACCATTCGCCCTCGAAGATTTCGCAATATCTTGATGTTTGTTTATCATAATTATTAACAATTGTCGTAGGATCATACATTAGACAATTATTAACATTGTCCTAGTATAAAGAATGGCTTAAAATATCATTTCGTTGAAATATTCCTTGTTCGCGAAGGAATTTTTCCTTGAGATCCAACTGACATTCTCAAGGCTACACGTATCGATTATCGATTCACAAGTATTTGTCGCGGTGATTTTTCTATCTAAAAAAGCGATTAATTGAATTTTGGCACTTTTTTGTAAAAAATACCACTTCTACGCGTATTGTGAAAATTATAAGAATTAAACAAATGTTAAATTAATGTATCTAATGAACAATTGTTACTTTCCGTGCTTTAAAACTTTACGAAACACGTTTATAACGTGTAGTCTCGATCAAAATCAGTTTCGATAAGTTTCTTAATTAATTGCAATACATAAATAAGATGCACATTGTTCGATCAATATAGGGTACATGCGTAAATGTTAATAACAATCGCTGAAATGAACAAACATTCACTGAAACCGTTCGCCTTTGCAGGCTTCGCAATATTTTGACATTTATTTATCATAATTATTGACAACCGTCGTTGGACCGTAGATTAAACAATTTTTGACAATGTTTCGGTATAAAAAGCCATCAATTTCTTGAAATATTTGGTTAGATCGAACAAATACGATCGAAGAAGCCGTGGGATAAAATAAATGAATATTTCTCTAC